>NC_133403.1:2588013-3213013 GCF_047511655.1 Castor canadensis | reverse complement strand
TTTTAGAGATGGGGGGTCTCACTTTTGTGCCGGGCTGGCCTCGAACTGCGATCCTTCTGATCTCAGCCTCCCAAGTAGCCACCGGCACAGGGCACTATATATATTTTTTTGATACAGGGTCTCACTCCGTGGCTTAGGCAGGCCTAGAACTCTCCACCCTCCCATAATGCCGGGATTACAGGTATGTGCCACCATGCCAGGCCGTGATGGAACTTAAGTGAACGTCTCAACTTTGGCTCAGGAATGCGACGTGGTCTCCTCTTGCTCTCCTTCCTCCATCTTGCTGCCTTTGTCACTGAATTTAGGGCAGCTCGGATTTTGTTTGAGGTGCTGGGGATCGAACCCGGGGCCTCACACCTGCGGGCAAGCGCTCTGCCACTGAGCTACAGAAGTTTTCTTTTATCAACCCCATGAAATCTTGGACAGAGCCGAACCGATCCCGTAGTGCCCGAAAATAACTCGGCAAAGAGGCTGAAGGTCAAAGGTGAAAACAGATCCATGGCCTACAGCGAACTTTGGAGGAGGGGACACGTTGAGTTCCCTGCGTCAAAGGCGGGAGTGTGGACAGCTTGATTTCACGATAGATAATAAAATCACTCTGATAGCCAGCACCCCAAGTTCAAGGCACCTTGGGAGACACCCCCAGGTTTCAAGCCTTCCCACCCAGGGTTAATTGATCAATAACTCTTTTCTGGGTTTTTTTGGCAGTACCAACATTTGAACTCAGGACTTAGGACTTTGCACCTTGCTAGGCAGGCGTTCAGCCCGTTCTGCTTCAGTTGTCGTTTGCGTAGGGCCTTGTGTTTTTGCTTTCCCTGAGGAGCTGGGATTACAGGTGTGTACCACCACACCCAACTTTCCATTGATTGAAATGGGGTCCCACTAACTATTTGCCAGGGCTGACCTCGAACTGTGATCCTCCCGTCTCTGCCTCCCGAGTAGTCAGATTTACAGGCGTGAGCCACTGTACCTGGCTACTCCAAGGAATTTCTAACGACAATTTTTTTTTCAGGTCCCAAGAAAAACCGTGAAAGGCTAATTTTTACACTCACGAGACCCTGTGACTCAGTGGCCCTGAGTTCAAATCCCCAGTCCTACCGACAAAAAATCTTCTGTAAAGAATTCACAGGTCACTCCCTTAGGCCAGGCAGGGACCAAGAACTGGGGCAGAAGTGAGGTGCTGGCTCTCACTCCCATGAGCCTTTGCAACAACTCATGTCTGCTTTCCCTACTTTGCCCTCCCACTGTCCCCAGGTCACTGTTCATCCGGGCCCAGGTCACCTTGACGGAGCACTTGGAATTCTCTTCCCCTACAACCTTCAATGGCTCCCGCTGCTGAGAAGGGGTGGCCGCAAGTCTCCAGCAGGGCCTGGAGTCCATGTGAGAAGTGACCTCAGTCTTTTTGGGTCCTCGCGGCATCTCTGTCTCTCACTGCGGTGGCTTTTCCTCGGGTGGTCACCTTGATCATGACATCCTTTTTGTCATTTCCACCTTAATGGCTCAGGTCACATGCATGGCCTCCAGGGACAGGGTCCTTCTCCTCCACATTCTAGAGCATGGTGTCTTTGGGGACCCAGGACACGTGGTGGCTTAGGATTCAGGGTTCGAGTACAGACACACGAGGGCTCCAACTTAGGCTGTGGTCACTTCTCGTGTAAAATGGGGACATACACACGGGAAATAGGGCCTGTGACCTTGAAAGCCTGACGGCTAAGGGAGTGAGTGACACTGTCGCAACAAGCAGCGTCTGCCTGGAGCAACACTGGGGGGTCTTCGGGAGCCTTGGACTGGAGGGTCAGACAGGTGGGGAACAGTGTTTAAGTCGGAGGGAACAGCATTGCAAAGACTCCATGGTAGAGGGAGCAGCAAGGACAGACAGACAGGCCCCGTACTCGCCTCACCTGGCACCAGGTGACTTGGGAAGGGCCAGCACCCACCTGGCTTGTGTAGGGAAAGAAAGATCAAAGTCCAAGGGTGGTGACAGAGGCCCAGACCACTGCCCCACCTCCATCCTGGTCCTGGGTCTTTCGTGCAGTCGGTCAAGTTCTCCTTTCTCACCCCTCTGCCTCTCCTCGGCCCTTGCAGTCAACTCCCTTCCTGGGGAGCAGAGTTGGGGGTGGGGACATCAGGCCCCACCTTTCCCTGGGGTCACCCTGAGTTGTGGGTCAGCCAGGAGACATCCCCAGCAGCCCGGGGAAGCCACTTGCCCAAGCGGACACTTCCAGCTCATTGTCCAGGGTCCCCCCAGCCAGCTCCTGTGGGCGGACATCCAGGGACATCCATCCGGCCGAGATGTCTGCAGGGGAGGGCGGAGGTGACAGAGCCAGGGCTTCCTCCGAGGCTCCTGTGTCCCACTGTCCTTCCTTTGGTTGCCAGGCCACACGCTTTATCTAGGACCGAGTGCCAGCAGGGCACCTGTGACCCATGAGAGACATAGGACACCTGCAAGGTGGGAGGGAGCATCACCCCAGTGAGCGGGTGACTCACACATGGTGACAGAGTCACCACCACGTCCCAGAAGGGACCGAGGGCCTGAAAGAGGACATCCCTGGCCCCAGAGCCACTGGGGCCCAGATGTTGGCTCTGAACCCTCCATGTCCAGGCTGAGGTCACAGAGGACGCCATGAGCTGAGGGGGAGACAGGGACTTTGACGGTGACCTGGACCACGGGGCTTGGCACACTGACGTGGTGACAAACCATGTCCTAGCTGGGCCCTGCCGTCCCTCCTGGACACCAATCCTCACTCTGCTTTTTGGTGGCCTGAGACGCTGGGAGGCTTTGATGGGGATAATGACAGGCTGTCCCTCCTGAACAAGAACAAAGCGGAGTCACTGAGCCAAGCCCATGCTTTCCAGCATGGCAGCTGCTCACCACCTGTCCCCTGCAGCAAGCTGAGTGGCTTCAACAACCAAAGTTTGTTCCCTTGCCGCGCTGGAGGCTGGAAATTCAAGAGCGTTCCTTCTGAGGAACAGGTGCCCCTCCGGCCTCAGCCTCCGGCGTGCTGGGATTACAGGCGTGCACGCCCACGCCCGGCCTCTGCCCCTACTTTCTGATGGTTTTCTGGCAATCTTTGGAGACCCTGGGTTTGAAGAAACATCACCCAACTTTGCTTTCATCTTCACATGCTGTTCTTTCTCTCCGTCTACATCCAAGCTGTCCCCCCTCTTTTTTTTATAAGGATGTACTAGAGTAGGGGGTCCGCCTACCGACTGCAGTATGACCTCATCTTAACTCATCACATCCGCAATGACCCTGTTTCCAAGTAAGGTCACGTGCTAAGCTGCTGGGGACTGGGAGGTTAGCGTTTGAATTTGAGGGTGCCAGAACCCCAAATTTTGACTAGTTGGAAAGATATATGCTATATTAAGTATATACCGGATTTCAAAGATTTGGTACAAAAAGGAATATAATAGCTGGGCACTGTGGCTCACGCCTGTAATCCCAGCTACTCAGGAGGCAGAGATCAGGAGGATCAAAGCCCGTCCCCGGGCAATATCTCCAAAAAACCCATCACACAAAAGTGTAGCCCTGAGTTCAAGCCCCAGTACCGCAAAAAAAAAAAAAATCCAATGTCTCTAATAATTAATTATTGATCAGATAATCTACCTCATAGGTTAGGTGTATTGACAGCATGTCGGAATAATATTCGGATATATTACAGAAATGCTTTTTTGGCAGAACTGGTGGTTAAAACCAAGGGCTTCAGGCCAGCACACAGTCACAGAGCTCCATAAGTTGCCCAAGGTGGCCTTGAACTCTGGATTCTCCTACCTCAGCCTTCCAAGTAGCTGGGATTATAGACATGAGCCACTGTACCAGGCTATGTAAACCAATTTTCATAGGTTTTTTTTGTGTGTGGGGGGGGGGATTTGAACTCAGGGCTTCACGCCTCCTGGGCAGGCGCTCCATCACTTGAGTCACTGCACAGCCCTCATAAAAGTTTTATGTGGCCGCTGGAGAATTTTCCTCTTGGGTGAACCCATATGGATGCCTTTCCAGCAGGGCTGGTGAGTGGAAAACACCTGAAAGTGCTAAACAGCCGCCCTTGCTGGCACTTTTCTCTCTCTCTCTCTCTCTCTCTCTCTCTCTCTCTCTCTTCCCCCCCTTCCTTCCTTTCTTTTGATTTAAAATTCTTCTAGAGCAAATGTTATTCAAACGAATTATAATGCAAGTCACAAATGCAAATCACCCATGCAATTTTTAAATTTTACATTTTTAGGAGTAAAAGGGTAGAGGAGCTGGGAACATAGCTCAAGTGAGCGCCTGCCTAGCAAACACAAGGCCCTGAGTTCAAACCCCAGTGCTGCCAAAAAATAAAAATTAAAAAAAGCCTGGTGTCCAGTGGCTCACACCTGTAATCCCAGCTACTGGGAGGCAGGGTGAAGGAGGATCTGTGTTGGAGGCAAATAGTTCCCGAGACCCCATCTCCAAAATGACCAGAGCAAAATGGACTGGAGGTGTGGCTCAGTGGTAGAGCGCCTGCTTTGCAAGTGCAAAGCCCTGAGTTCAAATCCCACTCCCACCAAATAGTGAAAGAAAAGAAAAAGTAAAATTTATACATTATAATTCAAAGGTTTAAAAAAGTTGCAATCACCTTTAATTTTGCATTTATTCCCATAGATCTAAACATTTCATATCAACATGTCATCAGCAGCAAAATCAATGAATGAAGCATTTTACTGTGGGCCGCGACCCAGGCTCACAGCTGACTCATTGTCACCAGTGCTGAGCCACACAGGACCGGTCATCTCACACCCGGAGCTCGGTGTGACGCTGTGGGAGGACAGAGGGAAAGGTCTCGGTGGCCTGTTCCGCTGCCCCTTGCCCCTGCCACCTGCACCTTCTGGAAAATTCAGGTCCAGCCAACTGCGTCAGCCACCTCCCACTGCCCGGTCCCTCACCCAGGGCACCACCTGGGCCGTCCCAGGGTCTCCAGCCCTGCAGCTGCTGGTGACAGCCACAGTAACAATTATGAAACCGTGCTCCTCACAGCCCACGCTGAGGGACTGCAGAATGCCAGGCCACCACCAGGTGACCCACAGGCCACCGCCTTATCTAACCTTTCCCCACACCTCCAGGACCAGAGCCATTGGCACATCCAGCCTGCCAGTGAGCATGACCAAGCCCGGCCTCTGCTCAAGGTCAGAGGTAGCGGGGACCGAGGGCTGGGTGTGGTGGCCCACATCTGCCATCTCAGTTCCTTGAGAGCCGAAGAACTGAGGTTTAAGGCCATTCTTGGCAAAAAGTTAGCGAGACCCCATCTTAACAAACAAGCTGAGCGTGGTGGCGCAAACCTACCATCCCAGCTATGGCTCAAGTGGCAGAGCACTGAGGCCCTGAGTTCAAACCCCAGTACCCCTCCAAAAATGGCAGGGGGGAGCTCCTTAGGCAAAAGGACCAGCGAGTTGACCTCTCCAGGTTTATAAAAAGTGCCTCCATTTTGTTCAGAAGGGCAGGTGACACACATCCCCTCCCCCCAACTCCTTCCTTGCCACCTGGGAATTTGGACGGTTTCCCCTTAGAGTGAGGCTTGGGTGGGGTGGGGGAGTGGAGGTCACCTGCTGCCCCAAACTCCAGTCTGTGCTCCTGGACACCTCTTGGGGCAAGTCACCTCCCTGTCCCAGATAGGGTGCACTTGGGGATTGGGACAAACAAAAACTCAGAGGGGAAGAGAGAGGCCTGGCAGGGCGGAGCAGGGCCAGCAGCTCCCTTTGGGGCGGGACCAGCATGTGACACCGCTGGGCAAAAACAGGCGAGTGTCCTGCGGGGTGTCCATTTGTCCTGTAGTCTTGCACCGTGTCCCCCAGGCACCATGAGCGGCAGAGTCGGGGACCTGAGCGCACAGCAGCAGGAGGCTCTGGCCAGGGTGAGGAGCCTGGAGGGCGGGGGGCTGGGGACCGGCCTGGCTCAGTCCCCACCTTGGGGACAGGGACACGGAACGCACGCCTGGAGCACAGGGCGGCCACCGTGTGCAGCACCTGCGACGGGAGCCATTTTCTGGGCTACTAGAGGAAAGGGGGGACAAACCCAGCCCCCCCCAGTTCCCTGGCCCTTGTTCCTATGGGGGGAGGAGGTGACCCTGTGTTCCTGGGAACCTGGGACAGACAGATTCCAGATCTGTGCCCAGATTGCGACATTTGTTGTTTGGTTTCTCTTCCTGGCCCTCAGGACCCAAGCCTTCTTTCGGTGGTTGATTTTTTTTATGAGAGGGAAGTGGAGATTTGGAGGTGACAGTGACACTGTCCCCAGGGCGCTGGGGAAGGGGGGAATGTCTGGGTCTTAGGTGTGTCCCCCTGGCTTGCACTTGGGCCTCTGGGAAGGTAATTCAAGATTTGTGTGGAGCCGGGCATCAGTGGCTCAGGCTGTAATCCGAGCTCCTTGGGAGGCTGAGATCAGGAGGATCGGGGTTTGAGGCCAGCCCAGGCAAATAGTCCCTGTGACCCCATCTCCAAAATAACCAGAGCAGAATGGACTGGTGGAGTGGCTCAAGAGGTAGAGCGCCTGCTTTGCAAGCACAGAGCCCTGAGTTCAAATCCCAGGTCCCCCCACCAAAACAGAAGATTGTGGAATGACTTATTTCTCCCTGGGGATGCGTCCTTCAGGGAGAGAGGGAGGCAGAGGGTGAATTCTGCTGTCCCAAACTTTGTTTCTGGGACACCTCTTGGGAATGAGGGAGTCACCTCCCTGCCCCAGATAGGGGGACATCCCAGGGTCCCCAAGATAAAAGAGGGGCCCTCACATGAGAGGAAGGGGCTCTCAGGTGAAGGAGGGGTCCTCACTGAAGGGGAAGGGGTCCTTTGGTGAGCGTCCAGCATGATGGCCTCGGGGAGGTCCCAGGTACCAGGCTCAGGAGGGAGACCTGAACTTTGGGGTGAATTATGGTGGAAATCAGGGGCCAGAAGTTTAAACAATGCCAAAACGAGCTTCTTTTTTTACTTTTTTCCATTATTTAAAAGTAATGAGCACTTAGCATTTTAAAAATTGGGGCGGGGGGAATTGAAAAGAAAAAGCAGGACAGGTGATCCACGATCTGAGAACTATAAACCCAGGAGTGTTTCCTTCCAGATTCTTCCCACAGCTGGTCCCACTGCCAGGCAAGGTTTTGTCCCTTTGTGACATCATCGCAAGGTGATTTTCCGCCAAGCGCAGCACCTGCTTGGTGGCTTTCTTTCCCTCGTCCGTGCCAAGGACAGCGTGGGCTGGCTTGCCACTTCCCCCGCTCTGTCCCTGGTGCAGATTCTCCATCACCGCAGCCTCAGTTTTCTCATCTGCAAAATGGGGGTGTGACCTTGGCCTCCTCCTGCCTCAGGGCATGTCCTGAGGTCCAAATGAGGAAACCCCATAGTGCTGGGGGGAAGGAGAGGGACAAGGTGATTGCTTCCGGGGACCCTGCCTCCTTCCACCGCTGCCCCCCAAAACTTCCTTGGGCCCCAGAGGCTGCAATGGCGTCTCATGTAGGAATCTCCCTTGTCCCTCGGGATTTGCAGCAGACGCTGTCGGGGCTGATGGCACTTGGTAACTCCGAGCACCACGTTTGTCACTATTTCCATTTCACAGATGGAGAAACTAAGGCTCAGAGCGGTTAAGTAATTCACCTCCAAGCCCAGAGCCCCCCAAAGGCAGCCATCAGGGGCAACCCTGCTGAAACCTTCTGCCTGGGTGGCGTCAGAGTGACCCCGGTGACCCCCAAAATTTGAGAAGGTCTGGGTGGTGCCCTGTTCCCAGACGCCATAATGGTTCGGGGAAGGTGTTAACTTTGTGGTCTCCGCCCAGCAGGGTCCCCAGCTGAGGGTGGGTGGCCCGTGATATGTGACAGTCATTTCTGTCCCCTTAGTTCCGAGAGAAACTCCAAGATGTGCTACCCACCCTGCCCCAGGCTGATGACTATTTTCTCCTGCGCTGGCTCCGAGGTGACACCACAGAGATGGGGGGGGGCAGAAAGGGGAGGAAGTGGTCATGGGGGGGGGCATTAGAAGAAGGGGGTGGGGGACTTCCGGGGTCAGGTAAGGAACACGGGCTCAGGATCCACCTGCTCTGGGCTAGAACCTGAGCTCCCCCGTGTGTCAGCACGGGACTAAGTCTCTGCCAAGCCTTAGTTTCCTCATCTGTGAAATGGGTGGGGTCCCCAGGTGGGTACAGACTCGAAGTGAGGCTAGAACCAATGTCTGGGGCATCCTCCAAGGTTAACTGGCCTGGTCGTGGGCCCGACATCACTGTACATGGTCTTCTGAGACTTGCCTTTGGGTCTGTCCTCAGTTCTCTGTGGATAGACTGTTTTGTCCCCATAAGGAACTGACACGTCTGCTGGGACATGGAACAGGTACCCAGCAAATACTGAAGGGAATGGCTTTAAAGAAAGCTGGAGATTGAGTTTCTTTAAAGACTTTTAGCTGCAGTAGGGGAAAAGCATTTGAACCCACTCCATCCCATGGAGGAATTTCACGTACAAGGTGAGAAAAGTCAGGGGTCGGTGTGGCTGAAAATTCTGCTCTTTGGGCTGGCGGCGTGGCTCAGTTGGTAGAGAGCCTGCCTAGCAAGCGTGAGGCCCTGAGTTCAAACCCCAGCATTACAAAAAACAAATTGATTACATTTTTGTCTTCAATAGGGCAAGCTGGCCACTGAATCCCAGCCCTACAACAAGCTAGCAGTATGCTGGTGACAAGCCGTTCATTGTACCTTAGCCTTTCTTTGTTAACATTGGTTCCTACCTTCAGGGTGCGTGAATGGCAAAACGCCCTGCCAGGAGCTGACTGTTCTATTCTGTTTATTCTATCTTTTTTTTTTTTTTAATAAAAAACAACTATTTTTATAAACTTTATTTTTTTTAGATTGGCTTTAGATTTTCAGAAAATGCACAACCATATAGAGAGTTGCCATCTGTAGTGTACCTAAGGTTAGGAACAAGGAAAGGATGACATCAGTCACCATTGCTGGCTAAACATGGAACTAGCAATCTTTGCCAATGCTATAAGACAAGAAAAGCCAGTGGCAAAGACTAGACTTATTTTATTTTATTGCAGATAAATAGCTTCTCTCCCTTGTTAACCGATAGAATCAACAGGAAAAAAAGTCTAGAACTAAACAGAAACTTCATCAAGATGACCAGGTAGAAAACTCAATAGCAATTCTCTCTGCAGCAATATTCACCTAGAAAACGTAATGAAAAGTCAGACATGACTCAAAACAGCAACAAAGCCTATAAAATATCTCGAAACTTAACCTCAAACCCAAGCTCTCCATGAGCAACACTCATGGCAATTTCCAAAACAGAGCACAGCCAGGCTGGGTGCCAGGCCTCACACCTGTAATCCCAGCTACTTGGGAGGATGACATCAAGAGGATCCAGGTTCGAGGCCAACCCGAGCAAATAGTTCTCAAACCCTGTTTCTAAAATAACCAGAGCAAAATGGACCGGAGGTGTGGCTTCAGCAGTAAGAGTGCTTGCTTTGCAAGTGTGAAGCCCCGAGTTCAAACCCCAGTGGTGCAAGAAAAAAAAAATTTTCAAAGAATTTCCAAACTAAGGCTGGTAGTGCATGCCTGTAACCACATAGTTCCAGGCCACCTTGGTCTACATAGCGAGACTATGTCTCAGACAATAAAACAAAGCAAAAAATCCAGACCCACTGGATTCTTGGGATGCAAAGAAAGGGAGGGGGACCCCCAGTATGTCCTCACAAGCTTTTGGGGACCCACTAATTTGAGATCCAGTCTCTTCTTCCCTCATCTTCTCGTAGCTCGGAACTTTGACCTGCAAAAGTCAGAGGACATGCTTCAGAAGGTGAGAACCTGTTACCTGTGTCCCATCTCCCATGCTCCCGGGGGGCTGTACTCCGGGCATCGGTGACAAAGAGTGGCCTTGTCGTGTTTATTCTTCCTTCCTCCTTGGATCCCTTTCTGCACAAGACCTGGGTCCCTCTCCTTTAAATTTTCTCCTGTCCCCCTGGGTGGCTGCGGGCAGAGGGACCAAACCTGGTGTCCCCAGATGCCCATAGAGGCCTTTGGGGCAAAGTCTCCAGCTCCTGCCACTTTCCTGTAGCACCTGGTGTTCCGGAAGCAACAGGATCTGGACAATATCCTCAAGTGGCAGCCGTCAGAGGTGAGCCCCACACGGCATCCTTGTAACCCTCCTACCCCATCCGGGTCCCCCGCTGCCCGCGTCAAGCCCCTGATCATGTCCTTGAGGTGGCTTGAGTCAGGACCCCACTGTGTGTCCAGGTGTTGCAGCTCTACGACTCGGGCGGTCTGTGTGGCTACGACTATGAAGGCTGCCCCGTGTGGTTCCACGTCATCGGGACCCTGGACCCCAAGGGACTGCTTCTGTCAACATCCAAGCAGGAGCTGCTCCGCAAACGCATTAAGTCCTGTGAGATCCTTCTGCACGAGTGTGAGCTGCAGAGCCAGAAGGTGAGGCCCTGAGTTCAAATCCCATACCACCCCCACCAAAAAAAATATACCCAAACACCAGAAGGTGGGGTACATGAGGACCTAGGCTGTCCAAAGGGAGACTCTGGGTCCAGGGACAGGTGACACCTCATGCCCTGACTTCTCCCCAGCTCTCAGGACTGCTAACCCTGCTGTTGGCACGCGTCGATGTCACCAAAGCCCTTTTCCTTCTGCATTAGACACTGACCACAGATGCAGGCAAAACTCTTGCTCTGTTCGCTGGGAACTCTGGGAAAAGTGGGCTTTGCCTTTGGAAAAGATTTTACCCACCATTATAAATATCATCCCCATCCGAGAAAGCCTCCTCAGCCAACATGGTGGATCTTCCTGCCTCCGAGCGGCCCTCTGCCTCCTTCAGAGTGAAGCCAGGCATGGCCCTTGTTGGTTTTGTGACAGAGATGTGCCCAGTGACACTGTCATGTCACATGGCATGGTTTGGCTACTTGCTGGCTCCACAAGACCAGGATGGGGCCTGTGTCACCAATGTCTGGCACAGAAAATAGGCCAGCAAATATCCCCAGCAGAGAGGGGGTGGCTGGAATGGAAGTGAGTCAATCAACCAACATGGCTGACTTTCTAGGGTTGTCACAGTGTCTGCCACTTTAATGATGGAGGTGGTCCTTGTGGTGGTGATACGATACAAATAAAAGTATTTGCTAATATTTATCAGCAAATATCTTTGTGTATCATTTGAATTCTCATAGCAATTGTATCAGAACCAAGAATGAGTCTCCTTTTACAGAGTAGAGCAAGGCTCAGAGAGGTTCACAACCTGCTCAAGGCCACACAGCAGAACTCTGGCTTGGACACAGCCGTGGTCTACAACGAGGTCAGCTTGTCTGTGTCACCAGCACCTCGTCTGCAGATTCACTTAACTGAAGATAGGAAATATTCAGGGGAGAAAATGGATCTATACTGAACTGTCCAGACACTTTTTTTCTTTTCGGTATTATAAATCACCTAGAGATTATTTCAGTGTTCAAGAGGGTGTTCACAGGTTAAATGCAAGTTTGGCACCTTTTGATATAAGAAATTTGAGCACCTGAGCTTGCATCTGCAAGGGGTCCACCAGTGAGCCGTGTCTTTCATTAATTAAAATTGATTTGCTCCACGCCGTAATGTTGAGCAGACTCTGAAACCTTCCCCCGCCACCCCCATGAGCCCACAGAGCCTGTGAGGGCTCAGATGAGCGTCCCCACACATCCTAGATAGACTCCCTCTTTTTGGGAAATGCCACGGGCTGCCCGGAGGTGTGAGTGACACGAGTGTGTTTTGCTCTGGCCGTGCAGCTGGGCAGGAAAATTGAGACTGTGCTGATGGTGTTTGACATGGAAGGACTGAGCCTGAGGCATCTCTGGAAGCCAGCCGTGGAGGTCTACCAGCAGGTAAGGCAGGCGTGGACCCCGGGACAATAGGGAGCCACAGCCTAGCCAGTCCTTGGAAAAAGGAGACACACCTGCTCCTGGAGGTGGAGGAGGCGGGTGGGCCTCGTGTCTCAGTAGCCTCTGAGGCCACAGAAGTCCAGGGGTCAGGGTGCAGGAGCTTAGCCCTGACCAGGCTTGTCTTTGCTTCACAGTATTTTGCCATAATCGAAGCAAATTATCCAGAGACGGTGAAGAATTTAATTATTATTCGAGGTGAGCCCCTGACCTCCTAAGGGGGGAGAAGTAGGGAACAGGGTGGGGGTGGATAGTCGGTAAACTTTTAGGTTCAGGTAAAGAACCATTTTTTTCTTTGTAGTTATTGAGATTTGAACTCAGTTCCTCATGCTTGCTAGGCAGGTGCTCTACCATTTGAGCCACTCTACCAGGTCTTTTCTGTGATTTTTTTTTTCAAGACAGGGTCTCCCAAACTGTTTTCCTGGGGCTGGCTTTGAACCTAGATCCTCCTGATCTCTGCCTCCTGAGTAGCTGGGATTACAGGCGTGAGCCACAGGCACCAGCCCATTTTTTTTGTCTCATCCTTTGCAAGCACACACTTTTCTAACACACAAAATCCCACACTAGTCAAATAAGTTTTGACTTCTAAGTGTTTGCTGTTGTTTTCTTGGCTTACTTTGCTGTGGACTGGTAACAGATGGTCCTTGGGCCACACTGGTTGAGCAAGAATGGTCTCTGTCTTCCCCGGCCACGTGGGGAGAGGTAGCCACTTGTTCCCTGGGGTCCAATGGTCTGGGTTCAAATCTAGCTGGCTCTATGACTTGGGGCAAGTCTATTGCATCTCACTGAGCCTTCGTTTCCCGCTCTGTGACGCTCTCCCCACACAAGAGCTGGGTGTTAAGTGAGACAGTCATAGCAGAGCGTGGCCTGCTCAGCGAGCAGGTGGCCTTGCACCCAAGAGGGTTCCATGGCTACTGGGGAAAACTCCAGTGCAGAAAGGGACAGGTACCATGGGGGAAATCGCCATTGCTGGACGAAGGACGACAACAGCTGATTGAGTAACAGCACTGATTCCGAGAGGGTGTCACTCACTGACGGTCACAGAGCAAGCAATGTCTCACGCCTCCCTGGCCCAGCTTCCCGAGGGAGTCTCATCTGTTTCAGCCCCCAGGCTATTTCCAGTGGCTTTCAACTTGGTCAAGTCGTTCATGAGTGAGGAGACCCAGAAGAAGATAGTGATTCTGGGAGGTGAGCGCTGTGGCCTCCTGGCGAAGCCCATCTCTGCATCTGCCTGGAAAGCAGAGGTCGTTGCCGGAGGAGGCCCCATTTCTGCTTGGCTCCTCCTCAGTAGTCACTGACCCTGGACTGTCCGTGTCGCCTCTGCACCCAGGGCAAGGCCTTAGGTTCTAGGTCATGGTCGGGTGGCCATGGTGTTGGAGTAGATGTCTGGGGGAGTATCTGGGGTCCTGGGCCCTCTGCTGATCTCCCTGAGCCCCACGGAGGCCTTCGGTTCTCTCCCTGAGTCTCCCTGAGTGTCTCAAGGCCCCTGTCCCCATCCTGAGTCTTGTAAGCCCATCAGAGACACCCCCTTCTTCCCTGAGTCTCCCCAAGCTCCCTGGAGGTCCCCCTCCCCTCCTTAAGTCTGCCTGAGACCCCTGGAAGTCCCCTGTCCTCTCCCTGAGTCTCCCTGAACCCCCTAAGGTCCCCCCTCCTCCTCCTCCACAGACAACTGGAAGCAGGAGCTACAGAAGTTTATCAGCCCCGACCAGCTGCCTGTGGAGTTTGGGGGGACCATGACTGACCCCGATGGCAACCCCAAGTGCCTGACCAAGGTACAGGGTCCCCAGGGGACGGGGAGCTGGGGAGACCAGCATGGCTCAGTGCCCGCTCACCCATCCTCACCCCGCAGATCAGCTATGGGGGCGACGTGCCCAAGAGCTGCCACCTGTGCAAGCAGGTGCGGATGCAATACGAGCACACGGTGACCGTGGGCCGCGGCTCCTCCCAGCAGGTGGAGAGTGAGATCCTGGTCCCAGGCTGTGTGCTGAGGTGGGGACAGTGGCCGCCCCACTCCTGGGCACAGCAGGAAGGGGCTGCAGGGGTCATCGGTGACACCCTGTCCTCTGCAGGTGGCAGTTTACATCCAATGGTGGGGACATCGGCTTTGGGATCTTCCTGAAGACCAAGATGGGGGAGCGACAGAAGGCTGGGGACATGACAGAGGTGCTGGCCAGCCAGCGCTACAACGCCCATATGGTGCCCGAGGACGGGACCCTCACCTGCCTCCAGACCGGCGTCTGTAAGTGCTGAGGGTGTCCCTGGAGTTGTTTCCCTCTTGGTGACAAGGACAGGAGTGCCCATGTCTTGCCACCCAGCCTCTCTGTGTACCCTCTGTTTCGGTTCTTGGGAGGGTGCAGGGGTCCGTGTAGGTTCTCAGATCCCATGGGCTCCCGGGAGCTGGCTTCAGGGTCTTTGATCTGCTGAGGGACCCGTATGTGTGGGTACAAGGATAGAGGGACCTTGCAGAGGAAAAGGCAGGCTTCGGAGCCCAAGACTGTGGGCTCAGCTCCAGGGAAATCCCCATAAGCAGCCAAAGTCACAGTAAGGTGTCACCTAGCCGTGTGCACCACCCTACTTCAGGAATCCAAAAGGTGTGTCTTCCTCCTTTCGCTGCACCTCCTTTGTCCCTGAGTGGGGGTCAGCTTGGTCAGTGTTACCAAAAGCAACATTGCCCAGTGTCTGTCACCTTCCATGACTATAACAAAAGACCCGAGATAACGAGCTTAGAAAGAGAAAAGGTTTATTTTGACTCACATTGGCCCCCATTGCTTCTGGGAGTGTGTGCAGAGCAAAGTTGATTACGTCACAAGCGTGGGAGCAGAGGAAAGGGGAAGGGGCTGGAGTCCCAGAGTCCCCTCAAGGGCACCCCAGTGAACCTGCTGCGAGGCCTCACCCGGTATAGCTCCCACTCCCTTTAACACAGGGACCCATAGGGGACACTTATCCAAACCACAGCAATGGGATTGGTTGTCACTTTCAAGTGACCAGCTGTGAGGACACGGGGAGCTGTGACGTGGGACGTGCTATCTGGTGCACAGAAGGTGCCACACCGCTTGCTGGCGGCCACCACGACTCCTCTCTAGGTAGCATGGCCGTCACCAAGGAGGTGGTAGTGAGTCTTGGTCTTGGGGCTGGGCAGTGGCCCATGTGGCACCAGGTGTACACATGGGTGGGGCTCGCTACCTGGTCACTGCTGTCCTTTCAGATGTCCTACGCTTTGACAACACGTACAGCCTGATGCACTCCAAGAAGGTCAGCTACACCGTGGAGGTGCTGCTCCCTGACAAAGCCTGCGAGGAGAAGTTGCAGGGTGTCCAGGCACCGAGACCCTCCCCAGCCCCGTGAAGACCCTGGCCACCGCTGCACCTGCTCCCTCCAAGCCCCCCGCACCCGCTCCTCTTTCCCTCCCCTCCCAGGTGGGGTGGCTCTGAAGGTGGCCACCTATGGCCACCTACCCTGTCTCTCCCTGTCAGCCCACTTGTGGCCTAGCGGTCAAGCAGAACTTGGGGCGGGGGGCAGGGGGCGGGGGGTGACCACCAGTGCCCAAGGATTCAGACACGTATCTCATCCCCCGTTCCTTGAGAACGGGACTGAGGAAGTGTCCACTGAAGAAGCTGTCCTTATGTCCTCCTGACGGGGTCCACCCACCCCAGGACTCACCTGTGGGGAGAGGTTTTTTTTTGTCTTTTTCTTTTTTGGTGCTGGGATCGAACCCAGGGCCTCACGCACGCTAGGCAAGCGCTGTACCACCGAGCTACATCCCAGCCCGAGGACTCACCTGTGAATGGTGTCCCTGCTTGGGGTGGGGAGGGACCCTGCAGGGAGCACAGCTTCAGGCCCAAAGAGCAGGGGACACTGCTCTCGGTCCCCAGGGATGGACGGGGCCAGCTGGAGGCAGCTGGGTGGGAGAGGGGCAGGAGTGAGCATCCGGGTTCTGGCTGAGCACTGAAATTTCACCTTTGGAAGGAAGACAGGAAATGGGCAGGCAGGACCCTGTGGGGTGCCACCAGGGGAAAAGCCAGGGCCAGCCTTGCCCAGGGTTTGGGTGTCCACACCTGCAGGACAGTCAGCTTTGGCTCCTTCCATCTTGAGTGAGGCCCAGATCAACACAGCAGACCTTGCCTGGAAATAAGGTCAATCGGTGTGGCTCAGTGGGTGACTCCAGGTGGAGGCAAAGCCGTCACCTAGGGCCCAGGATCCCTTCCCTGCCCTCTGTCCTCTAGCTGGGCCAGAGCCAGTGGCCACTGTCATCTCAGAAGACCTGTGTCCTACCAGAGCTGACTCAGCCTCCCCTGCTTAGGATTCCTTGATTGTGTTATGGCACGGTTGTCCCACAGCACAAAAGAGTGCTGTCCATCCCACGTCCTGGCATTGAGTAGCCAGGTGTCCTGTAAAGGGGACAGCAAGCTGTCAGCAGCCTGGCTGTCAGCGTCCCTCCCAGGAGCCTTATCATCAGGCCACCTGTCCAGGTGTTTTGCAAGCAAGAAGCCAGGCTTGGCCCCGTTCCCGCCTGATTCTCATTTGGTTTTCTCCAGTTGACAGGAGCTTCGTGACCCAGGACGTATTTTCGGGGAGAAATTCTGAGGCCTGAAGTGGGGGAGTCTCCAGGGGAGCCGTGTGGGGACCCCTGGTCTGAACAGGGACTCCTTTGCAAAATACAAAAACAAACTCAGCTGATACCTAGGGCCAGCGCGGCAAGGAATTCCTGTCCAACACGGTCGGAAACGGATTGGAAAAAATAAATAAAAAAATAAAAATGGCTGTGCTGCCTCCATGGAGTTGGAAGGGAAGGGGAGGGGAGGGAAGGGAAGGGAAGGACTAAGGTTTGGGTTAGGGTTAGGGCTAGGGTTAGGGTCACAGGTCACCCCCAAGTCCAAAGGCTGCCCCCGTATCTAATGAGACATGACAGGCACTTCCACTGCCCCCTTGCCCTATGTAGCCCCTCCGCAGAGCCACTCTGGCTCCCCAGGGCCATTTTCCCACGCTCCTTGGCAGACTGGTGGGGGTTTGTTAACTGCAGTCAGAGGACCCTGTGCCAGATTTCATTGAGCCTCCCTGTTGTCATGACGAGGACTCAAAATGCCTCAATGCACCCGACACCTGCCCTGTGTCAAACAAGAGGCTCTGATGTTAAACTTGACCCTTGCCCTGCTAACCACCACGGTCAACTTAGTCCAGTTTGCTGCAAACCTCACTCTGCCCCATGCACAAGGGTTTCCCGAGGCTCCCATCACAGAGACTACACACAAATACAGGGGCCGGGGTTTGGGGTAGGTGACAAGGGGCCACATGCAGAGAGGGGACCAGTGGCTCTGGAACAGTGTGCTTGGATGGAAAGCAGTGAACCCAGCGGTCACCTGTGGAGGTAACAAGAGGCTGAGGACACTGGGCTGACCCAACTCTACTGACTGGAAGCTTGCTTGTATTGAGGGAGGCAGGAGTGACTCTGATGATCGGTGACCAAGTGTGTGTGCGGTCACACGTGGTGCTGGTGACAGCCCAAAGCCAAATTCTGGGGGAGCACACAGCAAAAAAGTCTGACAGGAGGTCCAATGACCTTTGCCTAAGAAAGTGACCATGAATAGCCAGGAGCTGGTGACTTACGCCTGTAATCCCAGCTACTCAGGAGGCAGAGATGAGGAAGCCAGCCTGGGCAAATAGTTCTAGAGACCCTATCTCAAAAACACCTAACCCAAAAAAAGGGCTGGTGGAGCGGCTCAAGTGGTGGAGTACCGGGCCCTGAGTTCAAATCCCAGTACCACCACCAAAACAAAACAAAGTGACACTGAAGGTTACGTGAAGGTGAGCCACCCAGGCTGAAGAATGGGGTGTGGGTGGCCGTGGGGCAGAGGAAATATGGGGAGAACCCTGGGTGACACCTGATGTTGGTGCCTTGGTGTCTGGTTTCTCCATGGACAACTGTGTACGTGTTGAACGACTGTTAATAAAATGACATTTTAATGTAGATTATAAAACAGCTTCTGGCGTGTCAACGAAAAAAAATGGCAAAATTTTGGCAGCAGGCTACCAATCCAAACAGACCCTGCTCAAAGTGAGGCACTGGAAATCCTGAAATATCTGTCCAGGGAATGGAGGTGTGACCTGCCCTTCCCAGGTGTCTCCCCATGGAAGTCCCCACAATCTTCAGGGGGGGAGTCCCAGGCAGGTGTGTCTCAATGGTAGTTGGAAAGGCTCCCCTGTCCCCCAACCTCAACTCAACCCAGCTCACGGGCCAAGAAGACCGTCCCCGAGGGGACACCACTGTGGACACTCACACAGTCCCCTTACCTGCCCTTGGACCCTGGTGGCCGTGGTGATTCTGCCTTCAGCCAGCAGGGGGCAGTGTTGGACGGGACCGGTCACCTTGGACTTGGGTTATTAGGAGTTTACGAGGCTCCCTGTGTGCATTGTGGCCTCCCGTCCAGACTCCACAGGGCGGCCTCAAAGTGTTCCTGGAATGAAAATCTGATCTCCTCTTTCCCTGTGTAAGCCCTTTGCCCCTGAGCCTCACTCCTACCCACGCCCCAGCAGAGTCAGGGTCCTTATTTTTATTGTTTGGACAACTGTGCTGTGGAGGCTAGCCTCCTGACCTTCCATCCTCCCGTCCCGAGATTACAGGCATGCACTACCTCTCCCAGCGAGGTCTCTTCTCCATCCTTGCAGAGCAACAGGAGCTAAATTCGTCACGTGAAAGAGATGGCGACACTTCCCAGATGCAAAATATAATTGATGCTACTTACCTGCCTAGACCTGCCACCTTAAGTCACCCTCCACTTTACGAGGAGGGAAAGCGAGTCACTGGTTGGTGGCGGTCCTAGGACCAGTCCTAGGACTGACTCCACAGCTGTGGCGCTCTTTGTTAGTCAGTTTTCCTCACTGAAATGAAATACTCTAGACAATTAACTTATAAAGAAAAAAAAAGTTTATTTTTTTTTTCTTTATAAAAAAAATAATGGGATCGCCCCATTGCTTTGGGCCTCTGGTGGGGGTGGTACCTCGTGCCAGGAGTACAAGGCACAGAAAACCAGGAAAAATCAGCCGTGCATGGTGGCACACACCTGTCATCCCAGCACCAGGAGGTTAGAGAGTTCGAGCCCAGCCTGAGCTACACAGCAAGACCCAGTCTCAAAAACACACAAAGCTGACTAATAACCAGTGTTGGGCAGATGAAGAGAAAATGGAACCCTTGTGCGCTGCTGATGGGAATGGAAAGTGGTGCAGCCCCCGTGGGAAACGATGACAGTCCCTTTAAAAAGTGAAACCAAATCAGCACATGGCCCAACAAGTCCACCTCTTTTTGTGGCACTGGGATTTGAACTCAGGACCTCACACTTGGTAGGCAGGAGCTCTGTTTATTATTTTATTTAGTTTATTTTTCAGGTCAGGTCTCACACTTTTGCCTGGGCCAGTCTTGGACTGAGATCCTCCTACCTTTGCCTCCCGAGTAGCTGGGATTATAGACATGCCCTACCATGCCTGTTCCTAAAAAACACAGAATTGTATATTTAAGGATGAATAATTAATTTTTTTGTGAATTATACGAACATGTTAAATTATTTTATTTAAAAAAAGGAGCTGTAGCTCAGTGCTTGCCTAGGGTTTGATCCCTAGCACTGCAAATAACAATACTAATAAAAACAGTAATAGTAAGGATAAACAGGAGCTGAAACTGCCTAAGGGTAAAAGCTGGAAAGTGAACTGCCCCCCGGGTGTATCCAGAGCACCCCTGGGACTCTGGTGTACCCCCAATTCCTTTCTACCTCCCCTTATTACTCCCAGACTCCCCATTACTTCCCAGCAATGCTGGCCTCGTGGCGAGGCTCGTGCACCCCTGTAGCTCCCCTCAAACTCACTCCACCATCGACCTAGGGGAGGTGGGACTGGGGTTTGAACTCAGGGCCTCACGCTTACAGGTACACAGGAAGGTGCTGGATGCTGGGACCCGGGGGGCAGCCAATCCCTGTTCCCCATTCCTTAGCAAGCTCCTGGAAGGAGGGCCCCATGGCGTGTGCAGGCTGCAGTGTCTACCCAGGGTGGCTGTTTGTTTATGCTGCAATTGTCACCATGGTCCCCTGAGAGCCTGGCAAATGAGCTGGCAAACACAGCTTGGGGGCCGCTCTTGGGGAGGGTGTGTACCGGGCTTCCTTCCCAGGGAAGGAAAATTAATCCTGCAGGGCCCAAGACACGCTGCAGCCCAAAGGGGGAGGACCGGCTTCCTGCACAGGACACTTTAGACCATTATTTTGCACTTCATATGTTAAGCCCTCCAAGGAGGAGGTAGGGCTTGCTTTGGTTCCAGGACAGACATCAGAACCAGATAGGATTGGGTTCAGATTCTGACTATGTGGCCTCAGACTCAGATTTTTCTTTTAAGGGTGGGACTGGGATTTGAACTCAGGACCTCACACTTA
The DNA here is from genome assembly GCF_047511655.1 of Castor canadensis. Lineage (NCBI taxonomy): Eukaryota > Metazoa > Chordata > Mammalia > Rodentia > Castoridae > Castor > Castor canadensis. The sequence goes on along the minus strand of NC_133403.1, from coordinate 3,192,719 downwards.
CAGGCAGGCACTCTACCACTTGAGCCACACTGCCAGCCCTTTTTTGTATTGGGTTTTTTCAAGATAGAGTCACAAGAACTGTTACCCAGGCTGGCCTCGAACCATGAACCTCCTGATTTCTGCCTCCTGAGTAGCTAGGATTACAGGCGTGACACTGGTGCCCAGCTCAGAAATTTTTTCCTGGTCTCTCCGATCGTCCGTGTTTTTGGCTGTCAAATGGGAATCCCTGTGGCTGTTTCCAAATGGTTTGATGATGACTTAAAGCCCGCAGCACAGAGGAAACACTCAAGACACCAGGAGACTGACAGCTCAGTGCAGGCCAGGGCTTAATCCGGGTGCCCAGTGTGACATTGCTGTCTTGTGACTGCTGCAGTTCGGGTATAAAGTGTCCTCTAAAGGCTCGTGTGTTAAAGGCTTGTTCCCAGCTGGTGGCTTTATTAAGAAGGTGACTGACTAGTGAGAGCTCATCAGTGTGCCTGGCCCCTTTTGCTTTCTCTCTCTCTCTCTCTCTCTCTCTCTCTCTCTCTCTCTCTCTCTCTCTCTCTCTCTCTCCCCTCTTTCTCTACCTCACCACAGACCTCGCAGCAATGGAGCCAGCCACCCACCAAGCGCTGACACTCCTGACATCACGAGCCACTGTGAGCCCTTCCTCCCTCCAGTTGTCCCCCTCGGGTATTTTGTCACAGTAGCAACAAGGCAGTTAACACGCTGTCGGTCACATGCTGCCTGCACTGTCCCTTCCGCTCGGATGTCCTTCCTCTCCTTAGCTCTCTCATGGCCTGACAGGTGTCACATGCATGACCTGGGGGGGGTGACCTCCGGGCTGGGTCTGCATGACGGTGCACCTGTGCGGTGAGCCCCCCACACCCCGCCCAGCCTCTGGTGTCCCCAGAAGTGTCAGCCGCCTGGCTTGAGGGGGACTGGAGGACAAAGGAGACTGGTGAGAAACGGCGGGATTAAGAGCTAGTGAGAAACCAGTGCTGGAATCCAATCTCGAGGTGTGGACGCAGCCAGGGCTTTGTGGAAATTGAGGCTGGAATGTGAAGTGGGGTGGGGCTGGGGCGTGGAGCGTTACCTAACTGCTCGGGCAGGTGTCCCAGACAAGGACAGCCCCCCCATCTGGAGCCATTTCTATCCAGGGCGGTGTCTGTACTATCTTACATCAGTTTACCTAAAGAGGCCCTGGAACACAGGCCTGGGATGGCCCAGAGGTGACCCCTGGGACGCTATGGAGAGAGGGGACCTCCAGGCCCAGGCTGTAGTCTTCAACTGAAGGTTTGGTTGGTTGGTTGGTTTTGGCAGGACTGGGGTTTGGACCCAGGGCCTCACATGGTGCTCTACAACTTGAGCCACTCCACCAGCCCCCTTTTTGCTTTAGTTATTTTGGGGACAGGGACACGGTCTCACCACAGTCCTATTTATGCTTCCGGCATCATCAGGATGATAGGCACAAATCCACCATGCCCAGCAACTGGTTGAGATGGGGTCTTGCTAACCTTTTACTGGGGCTGTCCTCAAACCTCGATCCTCCCAGTCTCTGCCTCCTGACTAGCTGGGATTACAGAAATGAGCTACGATGCTTGGCCAAGCCAAGGGTTTTTAGTACCCAGTCTTTGCTAATTTGGGGTCTCCTCTATCAAAGTGTCTGAGAGATGGAAGGGAATAATCCCCTAGGTGTGCACAACCCTGGATCTTCCCTCCAACCACATAAGGAGGACGGAGCAAGTGTACAAATGAGGTATGTGAATCTCAGAGACAGATGCCCCTGCTGAGCTGGTGTTTAAAATCCCAGGGGACAAGCGCTGTGGACAAAGTCCTCACAATCAGAAGCAAGGACAGCGGGAGAGCTGTGGGGCTCTGACATTTCTCATGTTGAGATCTACAGGCCAGCGTGACATTCGAAAGACATCAGGAAAAAGAGCATCAGCTCTGTGGAAAAAAAACAAACCTAACCAGGCCCAGTGGCTCCCTTCTATAATCCCAGAAATTTGGGAGGTGGAGGTAGAAGGATCACAAAAAGCAAAAAGTTAGCAAGACCCTATCTCAAAGAAAAAAAACAAAACAACAAAGCAAGCCAGGCATGTCCATCTGTCACGCCAGCCACACAGCAGGCAGAGGTAGGGTGACCATAGTCCAAGGTCAGCCCCAGGCAAACAATGCTATCTAAAAAATAACTAAAGCCAAAAGGGCTGGCTGAGTGGCTCAAGTGTTAGGCCCTGAGTTCAAATCCCTGTACTGCCCAAAACACAGACAGCCCTTTACCAAGAATCTTTTCAGTTTTATTTTCTGCCACAGTCTGTCCTCCATTTTTTTTTTTTTTTTTTTTTGCGGTGCTGGGAATCAAACCCAGGGCCCTATGCATGCTAGGCAACTGCTCTACCACTAAGCCACACCCCAGCCTCCAACTTGACTGGGGACGTTTGCTACAAAACAAGGGTATTAGCTTCCCCCGGCTCCCAGCACTGGGCAGCCCGGCCTCTGACCCCTGCCCTGCTGCAGCTGGTGGAACCCCAGGTGTGGAGTCTCTTCATTAGTGAGCTGGGGACACTGAGGCTCTGGGAGAAAAAGTCCCGACCAGAAGTGAGCCTTGTCCCTTCTCCAGGACAGAGGCCTCCAGAGGCCTGGAAGCACTGAGGGGGCTCTCCAGACTCCCACCCTGGGCGCCCAGGCCCTGGGGACAGCCTCTTTCCATCACAGCTGCCTCCACCTGGCAGGGGACCTCTGCTACACCCTGCCGTACCCACCTGCCCACCAGACCTGTCCCAGAGCCAAGCACGGGACCTCACTTAATCCCAGTTATGTAATACGCAATGCAAACAGTTGGCCCTGGAGGAGGTGCTTGAGCCACACCCAGGAGTGGGAGCAAAAGGCTCCAGCTGGGTCTGAGCTGAGAAACTAGGCTGGACCTCTGTCCACAGCGGCCCCCGCTCCTCCAGTTCAGCCAGCACCATGAGCGGCCGAGTTGGAGACCTGAGCCCCAAGCAGGCAGAGACCCTGGCCAAGGTGAGAACCCCTCCCCATGGGGTCCCAGGGAAATGGGGCTGAGGGCTGGGGTGGGAAGGGGTGGCCAGAACTCTGTCCTTGACAGATCCCTGCTAATACCCTTGATATTATCTCCGTGCTGTCGCCTCCCAAAATGTCAACTCCCACGGAGCACAGTGAGAGCAGCTCTGTCCAGGACAGGGGTAGAAAGAAAGGTTCCACTTCTGGCCATAAAGTAGTGATGGTTACCCAAGATCAGGGCTTGATATCTCATCCGGGAACCAGAGCCAGGGAGCGTATCTGGCAGCTCTCCCCCACCTCCTCCTCCTCCCTCCTAGCCCCTTAGGCGGGAGATGAAGGCTTCTGTGTGCTGCCCTCTGACTCTGTCCCTTCCTCCCTGGTACCCTGAAGAGATCACCAATCTATAAGAGCCAGGTTAGACAGCCAGACAACTGGTGGAGAGGAGAACCCACCATCACTTACCATGTTTCTTTAAAAGATGTGATTTAAAAAAAAAATGGCAGAAGTCTTGGTGGGAGAACACCAACATGGATGTAACTAAGAATACATTCACATGCCAATCCACTTCCCCATCCAACCGTCTCTCTCTTCTTCCATTCACCCATCCATCTTCCCATCCACCTACCCATCTACCCATCCCTCCTCTCCATCCTCTCACCCATCTCTCTGTCCTTCTGTTTCCCAGTCCATCACTCCTTTCATCCATTGACCTACCTATATTTTCATCCATCTATCCATCTACCATCTATCCATCCATCCATTCTTCATCCATCCATCCATCCATCCATCCACCCATCCACCCATCCACCCACCCACCCATCCACCCACCCACCCACCCACCCACCCACCCACCCACCCATCCACCCATCCACCCACCCATCCATCCACCCATCTACCCACCCACCCATCCACCCATCCACCCACCCACCCATCCATCCACCCATCCATCCATCCATCCACCCATCCACCCATCCACCCATCCACCCATCCACCCACCCATCCATCCATCCACCCATCCACCCACCCATTCACCCATCCACCCACCCTCCCACCCATCCACCCACCCACCCATCCACCCATCCACCCACCCATCCATCCACCCATCTACCCACCCACCCATCCAACCATCCACCCACCCACCCATCCACCCATCCACCCACCCACCCATCCATCCACCCATCCATCCATCCACCCACCCATCCATCCATCCACCCATCCACCCACCCATCCACCCATCCATCCACCCACCCACCCATCCACCCACCCACCCACCCATCCACCCACCCACCCACCCACCCATCCACCCACCCATCCACCCACCCACCCATATACCCATTGATTTCTCCTTCCTTTTCTTTCTATCCATCCACCCTCTCATCCACCCATCCATCTCTCCATGTGCTACCCATCCTCTCTTCACTTACCCATCCAACAACCCATCTCTTCTCCCCATCCATCTTTCTGTCCCTCCATCACTGTGGCCCACAGCATGTGGAAGGGAAGGAGGGGAGCAGAAACAACCTCTGAGACAGGAAGCCAGGACTCAAAGTGACAGAACCATTTTAACCAGCATCTCTCTCCCCAGTTCCGAGAAAACGTCCAAGACGTGTTGCCTGCCCTACCCAACCCTGACGATTACTTCCTTCTCCGTTGGCTCCGAGGTGAGGGCAGAAGTGGGGGTGCAGGGGTCAGGACAGGGAGTAGCAAAAGATCTGAGTCTCACCAGCCCCAGAAGGACCTGTGGCTGTCAGGATCTGACCACACCATCTTGCTTCATATGCCCAGTTCTTGGGGGGAGGGTGGGCAGGGAAGCGAGGTCTTACTGAGACCCCAGGGCTCTGCACAGCCCCCAGAAGCAGGCCAAGGCAGCTGAAAGACAGCCCCTGTCCCACTCCCACCTTTTCCCCATCTTCCCACAGCCCGGAATTTTGACCTGCAGAAGTCAGAGGCAATGCTGCGTAAGGTGAGAGCCACCCACCCTGAACACTTGGGGACAAGCTTCCTGGTGGGCAGTCCATGCCTCATCCCCTTCCTGGGGTGCTGGGAGCCCGGTGAGAGCTTGCGATTCCTTTCCTTTTCAGTACATGGAGTTCCGTCAGACCATGGATATTGACCACATTCTCGACTGGCAGCCCCCAGAGGTGAGTCCACACCCCCAAATATACCACCTCAGTAGCCTTTGGTCTCCTGGACCATGAGTTAGAGGCAGCAAGGCTGAACCTCTCCTGTAATAATAATGAGTGTTTCCTGGGACCTTAAAAGGTCAGGGCCAAGGTTAAGGGTTTCTAAGCTTGAAGCTGGGTGTGGTAGCACATACTTGTAATCCGTTGTGCTGCAGAAGGCAGAAAAACGGAGATCAAGGTTTGAGCTCAACCCTAGCAAAAGTTAGAGGTCCTATTTCCACATCAAGCCTTCCTGGTGGTGCATGCTTGTGGTCTTAGCCACACAGGAGGCAGAGATAGGAAAATCACGGTCCAAGGTCAGCTTCAGGCTGAAACAGAAGACCCTGTCCAAAAAATAAATTAAATAAATTAAAGCAAAAAGGACTAGAAGCACGGCTCAAGTGGCAGAGTGCCTGCTTAGCAAGCACAGACTCCTAAGTTCAAACCCTAGTAACACCACCAAAAAAAAGAAAAGAATTTCTAAGCATGAACTCGTTGAAATCATCAGAGCACTATGAGCTGGGTGGTACTGTCTCCATTTTACAGAGGAGGAAACTGAGGCCCAGAAAGGTTCAGCAACTTCCCCAAAGTCCCAGAGCCCCACGGTGGGGCTGGGATTTGAGCTCCATGCCGTCTGGGTGGGAAATCAATGGCCCACTGGAAACCGGGGCCACTGAGATCATAGTAGGGTGATGGTCACAGCTTCACTTATAGGACACAAGCATTACTTAGGGACTTTCCCCACCAGCTCCAAGAAAGAGGGGCTCCCCTAACAAGAGTAGATGGAAGGGCTCAGAGAGGTGCTTGGGCGGTCAAGGACACACAGCAAGGAAGCCACAGTGTTTTATCTGGACTTGACCTGGTGACGTTCGGAGTCCACATTTTCCATCACTAAACCCAGCACGGCTTCATGGGAAGGGGACACGGGAGACGCTGGGCGCAGGCCTGAGACCTGGCTTTGTTATTTACCCGCTGTGACCAAGGCTGTCCTCTGCAGGACCCTCAGTCTTCTCACCTGGGACCCTAATGTCCCCTTCTAGGGGCAGACCCTCCCTTTGTACCACAGTGGGTGTAGGCATGGGCACCATAGGTTCACCAGATCTGGAAGTCTCTGGGGACACTTGTCATGCCGACTTCTCTGTACCGTTCTCTGCCCAGGTGATCCAGAAGTACATGCCTGGGGGCCTGTGTGGCTATGACCGTGACGGCTGCCCCGTGTGGTATGACATCATCGGGCCACTGGACCCCAAGGGGCTGCTCTTCTCGGTCACCAAGCAGGACCTGCTTAAGACCAAAATGAGGGACTGTGAGCGCATCCTGCATGAGTGTGACCTGCAGACGGAGCGGGTGAGGCCCAGACCTGGCAGGGCGGGAAGCCGGGGGCAGGGGAGATGGCAGAGGAATCCACAGTCACAGGGCTCTTGTAACTCGCCAGCCGTGTGACCTTGGAAAGTCACCTCACCTCTCTGTGCCTCAGTTTCCCCACCTACAAAGCAAGAATAATCATAAATCACGGTTGCAAAGAGTAAAACAGATGCACGTACAGGTGGTCCTCACTCACCGTGGGCTTGACGTCCTGATAAGCACATTGAAAATGCCATAGATGGAAATGAATTTAATACACCTAACCTGAACGTCACAGCCTGCCCTGCACGTGCTCACAACGCTCAGCGTTAGCAGTCACTTGCAAGCGTGTGTGAGAGAGTGTCGTTCTGAATTTCTCCAGTCCAGGAAAATTCAAAATTCAAACGTCCAAAGTACGGTTTCTCCACCATAGTGAAGTTGAAAAAGCATTTAGTCAGGTTATCTTAAGTCAGGGATCGTCTGTATGTGGCGAAGACCTAACGTATTTCTCAATAATGGGAATCACTGTTATTCCCTTGAGTCTTTGTCCTTGCTGTCCCTTCTGCCTGGATAACCTAGAAACCGTCCCCACCACCACCACTGCCAAACACTCACTCCCCACAATCCCCTGGTGTTCTTGTTTCTAGCCTGTACATCTCAGACTCAGATGTCACCTTCTCTGAAGCCCTCACCTGGGTGGCATACCCCTCTTTTCTGTTCCTGTAGCCCCTGTGTTGTTCTACAGTAGCACTTATCACGAGACTGGGGGGGGTCCCAACCAGACAACGAACTCTTTAATGACAATAACTGTGGGTTATTGAGCAATTATTCATTTTAATCTCACTGTCTAACACAAAATAAGTGCTTGATAGCATCAGTTGGACACATAGCAGGATGAATGGATGTGTCTGTGGCAATAGGAATGGAGGAATGGGTAAATGGATCGATGGGCAAATTGATGGGTGGATGGATGGGTGGGTGGATAGATGGGTGGATGGGTGGGTGGATGGGTGGGTGGATGGATGGATGGGTGGATGGGTGAATGGATGGGTGGATGGATGGGTGGATGGGTGGGTGGGTGGATGGGTGGGTGGATGGGTGAATGGATGGGTGGATGGATGGGTGGATGGGTGGGTGGGTGGTTGGATGTGTGGGTGGATGGGTGGGTGGATGGATGGATGGATGGGTGGATGGGTGGGTGGGTGGGTGGGTGGATGGATGGGTGGATGGGTGGATGGATGGGTGGATGGGTGGATGGATGGATGGGTGGGTGGGTGGATGGATGGGTGGATGGATGGGTGGATGGGTGGGTGGATGGATGGATGGATGGATGGATGGATGGGTGAGTGGATGGATGGATGGATGGGTGGATGGGTGGATGGGTGGGTGGGTGGGTGGATGGGTGGATGGATGGGTGGATGGGTGGATGGGTGGGTGGATGGGTGGGTGGATGGATGGGTGGGTGGATGGGTGGATGGATGGATGGGTGGATGGGTGGATGGATGGATGGGTGGATGGGTGGATGGATGGATGGGTGAGTGGATGGGTGGATGAGTGGATGGGTGGGTGGATGGGTGGATGGGTGGACGGGTGGACGGGTGGATGGGTGGGTGGTGGATGATGAATGAATGGTTGGATGATGGATGGGTGGATGGGTGAGGAAATGTATTCACTCTTGTCCACTTGCTACTCTGAGGGTGGAGTGGCGTGCTGGAGGAGCCCTGAGAGGTCATTCACTTGGGTGGCCATCTCCCAAGCACGCACCCTGAACCCTGGAACTTCTCGTTGCTACCCTCACAGCTGGGGAAGAAGATTGAAACCATCGTGATGATATTTGACTGTGAGGGCCTAGGGCTGAAGCACTTCTGGAAACCTCTGGTGGAAGTGTACCAGGAGGTGAGGAGAAAACTTGTGGGCACACATACACACACATGCACAGGCACAGGTGCACACACACACATGCACACGCACAGGTGCACACACACACTTGCTTGCACAACCAGCTTGGCCTGGTGTGACCTTGCTCTTCACTGACAGCCAAAATTAGTAAATGATCACTGCTTTCCAGACCCCCTCACCTATCTCAAGACCCCATAAACAGACATCAAGACAACACTCTACCGAGACCACAATGGCCAGCTTCACGACCCTGTCACCCCAAGCTCTGAGACTCAGACGAGCCAGTTCACCACCCCATCCTTCAGTTTCCTCAGCTCAGACATGGGAACGGGGATGCCCGGATGCATCAGTGAGTGGATACACAGTGCCTGACAAACAGCGACCATGTAATAAGCACTAGTCGTCGTCATTGTCATTCTACACAGTAATTCGATCATTGCTGTAGCACTTACCCTAAAACGATTACATGATTACTTTAGGGTGTACTTTAACAGTGTGGGGTGAGGCGGTCCCCTTTAGAGGCCAAAGGAGGATGCGTCACAGCTCTCTGAAACCCAGAGCGATTGCAAAAGAGATGGGGGCTCTCATGGGGTCTTTCTTCTTTCCACAGTTCTTTGGCCTCCTTGAAGAAAATTACCCAGAGACCCTGAAATTCATGCTTATTGTGAAAGGTGTGTGGGAAGTGACTTCGCTTTCCTGGGCCCCACATTTCCTCATCTGTATCCTCAGGTGACAATAGTGCCTTCATCCCTGGCTTTTTGTGGGCAGGTTGGTGACTGGGCTGCATGAGTAAGTGCTCAGTAAAATGGCAGCTCCTATAGCAAGAGGATGTAGGTGCAAGCCTGGCATCTTCCAAATTCCCCTTCCCTTCTTCCACCCACCATGATCTCTCCCTCCCCAGGCCATCTCCCACACTGGCAGCCCAATCTTCCCTTCCAGTTTGCTTCTTGCTGGAAGCTTTCATTGTTTTATTGTGTTCATTGGATTCCCTTCTCGAAGGCAGGGATTCATTCTTCACTTCTGTTGTGTACCTTACAGCCTGGCACCATGTGGAAACTCACTAAGTATTAGGGTGGCTGTTGTTTGGGGTGGTGGGCAGAAGGAAGGATGGATATATGTTTGATGGTTGCTTGGCCAGTTGGTTGCTAGGTTGGTTGACCAGTTGTCTGGCCAGTTGGTTGGTTGTCTACTTAACTGATTAGTGTTTGGTAGAAAGTTGGCTGGCCAGTTGGCTGACTGGTTGTTAGTGTGGTTGACTGTTTGAGTGGCTGGTTGACATTTGAGTCCACTGATTATTTGGATGGCTGCTTGACAGGTTGGTTTGTTGGCTAGTTGGTTTGTTGTGTGACTGAATCTTGGATGGCTGGCTGGCTCGTCGTTGGAATATTTGGCTGGCAGGTGAGAGCAGTTGGTTTGTTGGTTAGCTGATTGCAACTGGCTGTTGGTTTTCTGTTTGGCTGATTTGTTCAAAGGTTGTTTGGCTGTTCAGTAGTTGGATGACTAGGTAAATTGGTAGACTATTTGTTGGCAGTTTGGCTGATTTGTTGGATACTTGGTTGGCTGTTTGATAGGTTGGCTGGCTTCTTGACTGACCAAATGGTTGTGTGATTGGGAGACTAGATGTTTAGCTCACTTGTTTGGGCGGGTGGTTGAGAGATGATTGGTTAGTTGCCCATTTGTTGGCTGGTTGACTGGTTGGTTGAATGGTTCATTGGGTACAAGACATTGGAACCAACCAGGATTCACCATGACTCTTCTTTATCACTGGCTGTGGCCACTTTGGAAAGAATGACCCAATGAATTCTGTTCTCCCCGTTATCCTTACTTGTATCTCTCCAGCCACCAAACTTTTCCCCGTGGGCTACAACCTAATGAAACCCTTCCTGAGTGAGGACACCCGCCGGAAAATTATAGTGTTGGGAAGTAAGTAGTTCCAGTGAGTTCTCTGAGCTTTGCCATGAGGTTTCTCCATCAGAACTCAGGACATCACTTAGAGTCACAGGTTTCTGCTTCCCAAAAGTGAGGTGGGTCTTACCCTGTGGTCTATCCAGTCAACCTAAGCCTTATTCCCTACCATAGCCTCTTGGTGACTAAGGCCTCTATTTGGCTGGGGCATTGGCTCACATCTGTAATCCCAGCCATTCAGGAGGTGGAATCAGGAGTATTGCAGTTCAAAGCCAGCCCAGGCTAAAAGTTAGAGAGACCCCATCTCAACCAACAAACCAATTATGCTTGCAATCCCAGTGATCTGTGAGGCATACATAGGAGGATGGTGGTCCTCTTGGCCCCAGACAAAAACACAAGATCCTATCTGAAAAATAACTAAAGCGAAAAAGAACTGGGGATGTGACTATACCCCTTGAGCCACGCCTCCAGTCCCTTTTGCTCAGGTTATTTTGGAGATGAGGTGTCATGAACTATTCACCCGGGCTGGCCTCAAACTGTGAGCCTCCTGATCTCAGCCTCCAGTAGCTAGGGTGACAAAGTGTCCTAAGGGTACTCTTTAAAGTGTCAGCATATGGCTTGGGGTGGAGCTCAGTGGTAGAGGGTCCATCTCTAGCCCTGTGTATAGATTTCATAAATAATAAACACGTAAATCATTTACGTATTTGGAAAATCAGGTTCTGGGCATGTTCCATAATTGATAGCTAATCCTCCCTCTCCCTGATCCCCCAGACAACTGGAAAGAAGGTTTGCTGAAACTCATCAGTCCTGAGGAGCTGCCTGCTCATTTTGGGGGGACTCTGACTGACCCGGATGGGAATCCCAAATGTTTAACCAAGGTACAAAGAGCCCTGGGACAGGGGAGAATTGGAGTGTAGAGCTGGTACCTTTCCTTATTCATTCCACAAGCATCTGCTGATAGACCCTGGGGGGTAGAGACAGGGGTTGAACCTACGCTGATGGAGCTCTGTGCAGCTGAGGGAGCCAATAAGAAATGGTTTTGGCCCAGAGGGAGGAACTGGAGGAGGAAGCACCCAGAGGAAGCCCTGGAGGGTCAGGGAAGGGGAGTGGGGACAGGAATCTTCCTGGAAATGGTGAAAGTGTCTCGGACAGGACAGACAGCAAGCCAAGTGGCCAGGAGAAGGGAACAAGGCCTTCCCATCCTATGTCTGCAGATCAACTATGGCGGGGAGATCCCCAAGGCCATGTACGTGCGGGACCAGGTGAAAACTCAGTACGAGCACTCAGTGCAGATCAGCCGCGGGTCCTCGCACCAGGTGGAATATGAAATCCTGTTTCCAGGCTGTGTCCTCAGGTAGGGACAGGGGACAGGCCACCCTTCTCCACCTAGCTGGGCGCTAGCCCTTTTGGAGACCCATCAGGCTAAGCAGCAACCTGTCCCCTCCCAGGTGGCAGTTTATATCCGATGGTGGGGACATCGGCTTTGGGATCTTCCTAAAGACCAAGATGGGGGAGCGACAGAAGGCTGGGGACATGACAGAGGTGCTGGCCAGCCAGCGCTACAACGCCCATATGGTGCCCGAGGACGGGACCCTCACCTGCTCGGACGCTGGCGTCTGTAAGTCTGCCCCAGCCGGACACCAGCCCCGAAATCAGGAGCCACCTGCCCCGTGGTTAAGAGGGGCAGTCACACACGGACAGACAGACACACACATGGTCACATGGTCTAGGTTACAGCCATTCGTGAGCACCTGCTGTATGCAGAGTCAGAGACGGGGCCAAGACACTGAGGACACAGGACAGGGACAAAGAGACACAGACTCTGAAGACACAGGACACAGGCCAGGGATAAAAAGGCAGATGCAGCTTTCCCCAAGAGGAAACTGAGGCCCAGTGCAGAGCCACAAAGCTGGTTGCGATGCCAGGGTCCCAGCTCAGCCTCACCTGTGAGCCAGGGGGTGCCACTCGTGCCTTTTGGGGTGATCGTGAGGCCGTCCCCTGTCCTCACTGTGTCCAGGGGGGACTGGGAAGTCTCCAATATTCTCAGCTGTCCCCCTCCTTTGTGTGTCCATCACGCCAGCGCCCAGGTGTGGACGCAGTGGAGTGTAATGGCCCTTGTCCTCAGGGTCACTTGATGGAACTGGGCCCAGGCCAGGTGGGGGACAGGGTCGGTTCACAGGCTCTGCCCATGGCAGAGGGAAAGGGCGGGCGTGGAGGGAACTCGGGTAAACAATGTCAGTGGAGACATGAGCCTGACCTCCCCCATGGTCAAGGCAGGGACGCAGAGAGTGTCAAGCCAGGTCCAGTTCCCACCTTCCCATCTGTCCTCAGATGTCCTCCGCTTTGACAACACCTACAGCTTTGTCCACGCCAAGAAGGTCAGCTTCACGGTGGAGGTGCTGCTTCCAGACGAAGGCATGCAAAAATACGACGAGGAGCTGACCCCTATCTAAGTGCCCTCCCCACTACTCAGAGACCCCTGACCCTCTGCTTTCTGTCTTCCCGCCATCCCTAAAACTGATCACTAGTCCTGCTTGACTCTGTCACACTAGTGAGTAGAGAAAGAAGTTGCCCTGGGGACGATTCATCTGCTGTGGTCAGATCAGGAAAGGTATGAAAGGCACAGCCTTGGAGGACACCAAGGTAGCAGAAGAGAAAGCAGCAAGAGTAAATGCGAGAGGTGTCGCCTATCCTGAGGGGTTTGTGTGTCCTTGAATTCCTTCCCTATGAGCTGGGAACAACTTGGGCTGCAGACTTATCGAAATCCTTTTTAGTTCGACTCCTGTATAGTAGACGCTTAGTGTTTGCTTATGGAATTGACAGGACCAGAGTGACAAGGAGGAGCCAGCCAGGGGCACATTTCAGCACCTTGGACAGGGAGGGGGTGGCGGGATGAGCTCTTTCCTGAAGATCCTGGCGATTCTGGTGATGGCTTCCTCTGGGGGGACCTTGACCCTGACCCCCCAACACTCCCACGCTTGCTTCCCTCTTCTGGAGCCCACATCTCACATTTTTAGCAGTTCAAGGAATTTTCTTCCGAGCAAATGAAGTCACTTGCTACTTTAGCTGGTGCCAAGCATAATAAAAAAAGAAATGGCACCTGTCGTGTGGTGTCGTTTGGTGACAGAGTTGGGCCAAGTGCTTCCCTCCCCAACACCACAAGCCACCTTGTGCCTGAGGGAACTGAGGCTCAGAGAGGCGAAGCCACTCTCGGTGCCACCTGGCTCTGTTAAGTGACAGATCGAGCCAGGACTCAGGTTGGTTATGGCTTTTATTCATTTGTTTTTCTTTTGGGGCGGCACTGGGGTTTGAACTCAGGACCTCATGCTTGCTAGACAGGCGCTCTACCACCTGAGCCACTCCACCAGCCCATTTTACTCTGGTTATTTTGGAAATGGGGTCTTGAGAACTAATTGCCTGGGCTGGCCTCGAACCACGATCCTCCTCATCTCAGCCTCCCATGTAGCTAAGATTAGAGGCATGAGCCTCCACACCGGTCCAGAAATAGGACTGGAGCTCGTTGTGCACCCAACTTCGTTGCCCCCAGTTTACTGCAGTGACTTGCCAGAACAGGACAAGACTGCCGCCTTCCTGAGCTGAGAGGTGTGGGGGTGTCTCAGAAGGTAAGGAGGAAGGAAGGAGGGTGTCAGATTTCAAAGGAGAAGAGGGTGCTGGCGAATAATGTCAAAATACACTGCGTCTGTGCAGAGAAAAAGTTAATATCCTATCTAGCAACCCTACAAATGGGAGATGAGGAGCCGGGTGTGGTGACACACGAATGTAATCCCGGCTTCTTGGGAGGCTGAGATTAGGAGGATCGAGTCTTGAGGCCAGCCTGGGCAAATAGTTCCTGAGACCCCCATCTCCAAAATCACCAGAGCAAAATGGACTGGAGGACCGGCTCAAGAGGTAGAGCTCCTGCTTTGCAAGTGTGAAGTCCTGAGTTCGAATCCCAGTCCCACCAAAGATAAAGAGGGATGAGAGACAGAGGACGCGGGTGGGGACCCCACCATTTGGGCCAAGCTTGTCATGGGATTTAGGGAAGCTGTGACCATTGCTGTTGGGACCGTTGCCCGTCAGAGCTCCCCTGTCACAACCAAGCAGGAGACTTGAGGCAGTGACATAGCCAAAGTCCCCACCAGCACCCACAGATGGCCAGCCATGGACGGCCAGCTCCGCCCTGGAGCGTAGACCTGGCCACTCAGTCCCCGTCAGGGACCCAGGCTCAGCGACAATGCTGAACCTCCCGGAGGTGGCACCGGTGCGGGGAGGGACCCACTCTGTGGCTTCAATCTGTGGACCCCGTGTTCCCGTGTGGGGTCCAGGCCGGATGACCCCAGTCTCCCTCTGCGGAAAGTCCCCGCGAGTTAAGGCACAGCAAGACCGCTAGAGAGCTAGGGAGCCACAAAGGGTCCCCGTCGTCTTCCAAAGGAGCCACCCCCTCCTCTGAGCCTCCCTCGGGTGCAGACTGGGGTTCCCAGGAGAGGTCTCCACTGCCCATCACTTGACTGTCCAGGGTGTCGGGGGTGGGAGATGCCTGGTTCTGCACCCCAACTTACAGAGAAGCCGGGGGGGCCCTTGAGCGCCTTCCTTGGGGTCAGCAGGTGCAGGGTGACACCGGTGAAGGCCAGCAAGCCATCTGGGATCTTGCAGGAGGCAGGGAGGGAGGAGGCCGGGGACACCTCGGAGGCTCAGGGGACGTTGTGTGGGACGAGCCCAGAGCTGAGAAGGGAGAGAAAAGCCAGGCACAGTGGGGACGCAGGGGTGTGGCTGGGATGGCACCAAGAACACACGTTCCTGGACCTGAATAGCAGCGGGCAGAGGTGGGGGACGGTCCTTTTAGGGCTGAGGCTGCTCCCTACCCTACCTGCAAGCCACCCCACTGGCAGCTTTGCTTCCACCATATGTGTAGTACTGGGATTTGAACTCAGGGCTTCACGCTTGCTAGGCAGGCGCTCTACCACTTGAGTCACCAGTGATAGGATCTCACGAACTACTTGCCCGAGGCTGGCTTTGAACTACCATCTTTTTGATCTCTGCCTCCTGAGTAGCTGGGATTACAGGCGTGAGCCACTGGTGCCTGGCTAAGCTGCAGACCTTTTTTTTTTTTTTGGTGGAACTGGGATTTGAACTCAGGACTCAGACTCACTAAGCAGGCGCTTGAATCACACCTCCAGTCCTTTTCGCTCTAGGTTTTTTTGTTTTACATAACATCTTTCACTTTTTGCCCGTGGCCATCCTTGGACCACGATCTTCCTAATCCTTTCCTCCCAGGTAGCTGGGATTACAGGTGTGCGTTACCACACCCAGCCTGGACACGACTATTAACTGGCTAAATTCAACTACGCGGATTGTCACACGATCGTCCATGTGGACAAGGCATACGACCCACAAGCTGTCTGTAGGGTAACGCAGAAGCACGCGTGCGCTGACGTGCAGAGAGCGGAAGTCGCCTGGGAGGACCACACTAGGATCAGTCGGTGGAGGTCTGCGAGGGAAAGTTTTCCTTGCCTTTGTTTACCTTTTTTTGGTGAGGGTGGGCAGGGAACAACTTACTGGAACGTAGCCCATGACTTCCCTCCCCAAAGTGCCTACAGGACAGAACAGATTCAAGGTCACCAACTGGCTCGCAGCGGAGCCCACTCAAGCTATGACCTCTTAGCCTTCCCCGCCCCCCGACTCCTCATTTTGCCCCCTTCTCCCAGCCTAGAGCCCCGACTCCCACGGCGAACGCACGGACATCCGTCTGTCCACACACTGAGTTCAAATCCCGGTCCCAGTGAGACCTTCTTGGGAGGGTGACAGCAGTCACAGAGGCAGTGTCCCCGTCCACTTCCACACTGTCAATGGTCCAGGAAGAAAGCCACACCCAGGCAGAAGGCCAGGGACAACAGTCTGCCTGGGCGGCTGTGTGGCTGCGGGTGGTTGCTTGACCTCTCTGGACCTTCCTTTCCCTGGTTTACAGCACCGTAAGGATTCCCTGTAGTGTGGGCAAAGCGTCCAGGCACGGGGCCACTTCTGCCCACTGGACTCCAGCTTCCAGAACCCCAACTGGCCGCCAGCTGGCAGGGGTTTTTTGGTGTGACTGGGATTTGAACTCAGGACTTCACACTTGCAAAGCGGGCGCTCTACCGCTTGAGCCCCACCTCCAGTCCATTTTGCTCTGGTTATTTTGGAGCTGGGGTCTTGTGAGCTATTTGCCTGGGCTGGCCTCAAACCTCAATCCTTCACAATCTCAGCCTCCCAAGTAGCTGGGATTACAGGTGTGAGCCACCTGGCCCAGCTGCTCAAAGGCTCTCATCCTACAGATGATAGAAACTGAAAAGGATGGGACAGCAGGCCGAGGTGACAGGGCTCCTCCTGTGCTCCCATGGCCCCATCACGCCCACTGCATGTTGAAATGCACTGTGGCCCATTGGTCCCCACTAACTGAGTGCCACAGGGAGGAAGGCAGGCCAGCCTGTGACTCACAACCCTTCCAGGACAGAACTCATCCTGGTTTTCCTTACCCTTATCCCCGCAAGGCTGGTTTAGAACGGGACAAAATACTAACGTAGCTTGGGTTTTAGGATTTTCATTTTCCGTTCTTCACACGATCTAGTAAATAGCAGAAAGAAAAGCTTTTCCAGGGGTGGCAGCACACGCCTGTAATCCCAGCTACTCGGGAGGCAGAGGTAGGAGGATCACAGCCTGAGTCTGGCCCAGGCAAAATCCCACACATGGTGAAGGTGACGCCCTCAGGGCTTCTCCTTCTGTGTACAGCTCAAGCCAAATCCAGGGTGGTGGCACCAAGTGGTCAGGGGTCAAGGTTGCCAGGTGAGATACAAGGCACCCCGAAATTTCGTTAGCATCAAGTTCATCCCGCACAGCATTTAGGATACACTTACGATTCTAAAAGGGCATCGTGTGACACTCAAGGTCACCTTGGCCTCCTGGCTTTTCATTTGGCCAAGCTGGAAACTCTCAGGGGACCCAACACCCCTTTCCTGGGTGTTGAAGCCCGAAAGGGGAAGCAGGGTAACAGGAAGGAAGTCCCCAGCCTGGGGATCCTCGCTCCATCTTCTCCCACGACAGGAAATCGCCACTCTGCAGGGAAGAGGAGAGAGAGAGAGAGAGGAGAGAAGAGAGAGAGAGAGGAGAGAAGAGAGAGAGAGAGAGAGAGAGAGGGAGAGAGAGGGGGAGAGAGAGGAGAGAGAGAGAGAGGGAGAGAGGAGAGAAAGGGAGCGAGAGAGAGGAGAGAGAGAGAGAGAGAGAGGCTTCTGGAGAAGCCACAAGAGGGATTTGCACTCCTTGGAGCCAGGTGAAGAGTCCACCCTGTCACTACTGTTTTCAGACAGACGTGTTTTGTGTGAGCAAAGGGCAGATGTCACCAAGTCAGCCATGAGTGACAAAGACTCTAGAGTGGCTCAGTCCTTTCTCCTGGATGGGAAAAGTAGCCCAGCTTCTGGCCATGACTTGCTCAGCCCGGGGGGCACAGGTCCAAGAAAAAAAAAAAGGTCAGTTGTCACCAGTGACCAAGCCCACAGGGCCAGCCTGCAGACATGACCACACCGATGATGACCAAGTACAAGGAGAGTGACCTCTGTACACAGCCCCAGACCTCCTTCAATCAGCCCAGAGGAGGCTGGGGAGGGACAGGTGACACCCACCGTGACACCCACCGACCAGGACTCCAGCGTCCTGCTCAATATTCCAAGGACTGAGAGCATGGATGGCAACCGAGGTTTCCTGAAGGTGCAAAGTGGGGTGTCCAGCACATGGGGATGGCGAGACCCCATCCTCGTCCTCCGTCCAGAACTCTCGTCCAGGGGCGGAAAGGACATGGCGACAGCCCCAGGGTGGGGAGGCGCAGACATGGGGGTGCAGGGGTGTGTGGTGGGGAGAAATGAGACCCCTGGGCTTGGTGGCCCCAAATGCCAGGTTGAGGGGTTCAGATTGTGTCCTGGGGGAAGAAGTCGTGGAAAGTGTCAAGTCAAAGCAGGGGACATGGACAGATGGACCACTAGAGCAGTTGAGTCCTTAGGAGCATATAAGGAGGTCCAGGCTGTTTGTTCATTCAAATAAGAGCCCGTGGTCACCCTCGGATGCCCTTGTCTACAATCATCCAATTATTTCCTCTGAATAAAGTCCTTTTTTTAAAATTTTTGAGACAGGGTGTCAGTCTGTAGCCCAGACTGGCCTCAAACCCGCCATCCTCCCAAGGGCCGGGATTACAGGCAGGTACCACCACACTTAGGAGTGGCAGCCTCAACCATATAATCTGTCTTAGTCGTCGGATGGAACTTGATCTTTGCCCCGAAAGTGGGCGTCTTGTGGTGCTCTCGCACCCTCCCTGGCTGTGATCCTGCAAATGCCTTCAGGTCACCGAGGAGAATTGTACAGCTAAGAAACCGAGGCTCAGCGAGGTTAGGACACTTCACCAAGGTCACACAGCCTATGAGCCAGCTCTGCCCCTGATTGTGTCATGAGCTGGACGACCTGGAAGCAGAGGTGGCTCACCTGCCTAAGCAAGCGCGAGGCCCTGAGTTCAAACCTCACCTGCCTAAGCAAGCGCGAGGCCCTGAGTTCAAACCCCGGTACCGCCAAGAATAATTAATTCATTAAATTAAAAGTCAAAACTAAATACACGGAGACCCACAACACGTGAAGTGGTTGGGACAGGACCTGGGGCCACTTGTCACCCACCCCCCCACTGTGGTGACTCTGAGCCACACAGGGGACCCAGGACAACACGCCTGGGGAGGAAAAGATATCTCCCCCACCCCCCAAATCCAAGCAAGGGTCTGCCCCGTCCTTCCAGCGGTCACACCCCGCGTGTGTCACCTCCCTCTCTGCACCATCGGAAGGGATCAATGGGGGAGGTAGCTTGTGGCCTCCCACCCCGGCTGAGGGGGCCCCGCTGCACGGATGCCGCTTCACCTACATATGTCCCACTCGACGTCAGGGCCAAACCTCTGCTAAAATGCTACTTGTCATTTATCTGAGATTCGGATTTCATGTGTCCCTTGAATGTTTTTTTTTTGGCAGTACTGGGGTTTGAACTCAGCACCTCAGGCTTGCTAGGCAGGTGCTCTACCACGCCCAGCCCTTGTTTGCTGTTGTTTTAGGACACAATCTTATAGTTTTGTCCTGTGTTTTGGGTTTTTTTCTTTTTGCCCAGGGCAGGCCTGGGACCCTCCTATTTCTTGCTGGGTTTGCAGATTATTGACGGAGATGCAATGTCACTAACTTTTTGCCCGGGCTGGCCTCGATCTTCCCGATCTCCACCTCCCAGGTAGCTGGGACTACAGGTGTGGGCCACCCTGTTACTTTATTTACTAAATCCCTCAATCCTACTCCCGGGGGGTTCCAGGCAGAGGCAAGAGCTGGGCTGTCGGGAAGGGGATAGCTTCCTCCAGCTCTTCTGTGTTTCCACATGAAATTTAGGATCGACTTTTTAGGATTTCTGGGCAGAACGTCATTGGAAGTTTGATAGGGATCGCGCTGAATTTGCAGGTTGCTTTTGGTCGCACAGCCATTTTAACAATGCTTATTCTGCCAATCCGTGAACAGGGGAGGTCTTTCCTTCTTCTGGTGTCTTCTACCCTTTCTTTCTTCGGAGCTTTATAGTATTCACCATAGCGTCTTCAGGATCTTTGGTCTAGTTAGACCTAAGAGGCTGTTGTGCAGGATTGCTTTCCTGTCCCCTTTTTCAGTAAGCTTGTTACTGGTGTATAGAAAAGCTGCTGGGTTCACTTCGTTTCCTGCTACGCGGATGTCAGATCTGAGAGTCTTCCGGTGGGGGCTTTAGGGTTTCTTAAGTGTAGGATCGTGTCATCGGCAAGCAGGGATAGTTTGACTTCTCCCATTTTTAAATTTCTTTTTCTTGCCTTATTGCTCTGGCTAAGAACTCGAGTGATCCACTGAGTAAGAGTGAAGACGACACCTTTGTCTCACTCCCAATTTTAGAGGAAGTGCGTTCAGCTCTCCCTATTGGTGCTGGCTATTACTCTGAGGAGAAACGGGACCTTGCGTTCCTAGGCTCTCTCAGGACTGTAAAAATGGAGGTGGATTTTGTCAAAGGCTTCTTCGGTGATTCTCGGCCTCGCTTCTGTTCATGTGCTGAGTCACATTTAGTGATCTGCGTGTGGTGAGCCATCCTTGCATTCCTGGAGCCAAGCTGACGGCGATGTACGATCTTTGCAACTTCTTGAGGAATTCGGTTTGCAAATATTTTATCGAAGGTTTTTGCATCGGTGTTCGTTAAGGAAATTGACCTACAGTTTTCCTCTTTTTCTTGTGTTCTTACCTTGTTTTGGGGCCAAGGTGACTCTGGTTTTATAGAATGAGTTTGGAAGTATTGCTTCCCCTTGTATTTTGAGGAATCGTTTGAGAAGATTGGTGCTAGTTTGGTTTTTTTTGTTTTTTTTTTAAGGTCTGGTAGAATTCAGCAGTGAAATCATCCAGTTCTGGGCTTTTCTTTGTAGGGATATTTTTAAATTACTGTTTTACTCTTATTGCTCATTATTGATTATTTGTATCTTCTTGGATCAATTTTGGTAAGTCATATGTGTCTAGAAATTTATCCAGGTCTTCCAGATTTACCAATTTCTCGGAGTATAAATTTTCAAAATATTCCCTAATGACCCTCTGGATTTCAGTAGTGTCTGTTGTAATATCCCTTTTCATCTCTAATTTTATTAATTTGGGTTTATTAAGTTGGTTGGTTTGGCTAAGGGCCTGTCAATCTGACTTATCTTTTGGAAGAGCCAGCTCTTCCTGTCATCGATGCTCTGTATTGTCCTTCCAGTGTCCATTTCATTAATTTCCACTCTGGCCTTTTCTATTTCTTTCCTTCTACCAATTTTGCAGTTGGCTTGTCCTTGTTTCTCTAAGATCTTGACCTGCATCCCAGGTAATTTATTTGAGATCTCCCTGGCTTTCTAATACAGGCATTTACTTCTTAGAACCTCTTCCATTGAAACCCATAGGTTCTGGTACTTTGTATTTTCATTTTCAAGGGATTTTTTTAAAAAGAAAATCTCCCCTTATTTCTTTGGTGACTTGCTGATCATTTAAAAGTGCATTACTCAGTCTCCATGTGTTTGTGCATTTGCTACTGCTTTTCTCATTTCTTTTATCACACTGGATGAACACAAGAGGTTATTTCAATTTTCGTGCATTTAAGAATTGCTTTTTGTAGGGCTGGAGGTGTGGCTCAAGTGGTAGAGTACCTGCCTCCAAAGCCCCAGATCCTGAATTCAAACCCAACACCACCAGAAAAACAACCAAGAATGCCTTTATGTCCTAAAATATGATGTATTTTGGAGACAGCTCTACAGGCAGCTAAGAATGTATTCTGCAACTATTGGGTAGAATATTCTGTCCGCTTGATTTTCGGTGTCATTTAATTCTGGTTTATTTGTTGATTTTTTCTTTTTTTGTCTGAATGACTTATCTGCTGATAGAGTGGAATATCGACATCACCCACTATTTCTGTGTTGGGGGTCTGTGTTTTCATGTCCAGTAGAGTTTGATTTTAAACACCGTGCACCGACATTTGGTGCATATATGTTTATAATTGTTACGTTGCTTGATGAATTGCTCCCTTCCTCAACGTGAGGTGACCTTGTCTGTCTTCTGACTGACCTTGGTTTGAAGTCTGCTTTGTCGGATATGAGTACAGCTGTTCCCACTTGCTTCCTTGCATCCATCCAGTCCTGGGCTTTTCTTTGTGGGGATATTTTTTTATTACTGTCTTCATTTCATTGCTCATTATTGATCTGTTTATTTGTATCTTTTTGGTTCAGTTTTGGTCACCAGGTTTTCCAGGCTTCCCCTCTCTCTGGAGAACAGGTGTTGGAGCCATGGACTGTCTCCTGCTTTTCAGCTGTCCTCTCCCCTCTTTTGTAATTTCCCAAGCTCCTCTTCCTCTCTTTGGAATACAGTCTGTCCTTGGCCACTGACCCTTCTCATTCATAGTCATACAGAGGAAGCTTCTATTCTAATCGTCTGATCTGCCATGTTGCCCCACCTCTCTCTAACCTCTTGTTTTGGTTTGGTTTAGGTGGCACTGGGATTTGAACTCAGGGCTTCCCGCTTGCAAAGCAGGCGCTCTACCACTTGAATCGCACCTCCAGCCCATGTTGCTCTGGTGATTTTAGAGACGGGTCTGATGAACTAGGTACCTAGGTTGGCCTCAACCATGATCCTCCTGAACTCAGCCTCCCAAGTAGCTAGGGTGACAGGTGTGAGCCACAAGCGCCCGGTTATTTAACCTCTATGCTTAATAAATTACCCAGTCTCAGATATTTTGTGATGGCAACAGAAAACAGAATAGGACACATCTCTCCAAGCTTTTTTTAAAAATCTGGCCAACCACTTCTTAAATTGTCAAGCACAGAATAGACTTCTTGTCACAGCTCTCAAGACTTGGTGATCTGAATGACACTCCCCCCCCCACATAACACCTTTGTCACCTGTGTTAGTTATTTTGCAGTGCTGTGGCCCAAATGACTGAAAAAACAACCTAAAGAGAAGAATTACCAACCTTGGCTCATGGTTTCAGAGGATTCAGTCCATGGATGCTTTTTGCTTGGGAAGATTTTTGTGAAAATTAGCGCCACCTGCTGGGGACCAGAGGCCCCTAGCACATGAGCCTGTGGAATGTTACACATTCAAACTGTCACCACCATTGTGTCCTTGCATCTGCCATTCCTCTTGACTGGGCTCACTCATACACTGGTTCCTCCTGGGGACACCTCCTTGCTTCCCCATCCTCCCCTTCTTCTCCTGAAGCCCTCCTCTGATCACAACCCAGACTTCCCTCAAAGGAAGAGCCCTGCTCTCCCCACCATATCCCCGTTCCTCCCCAACAAAGCAGACAGCACAGCTTCTTCAGGATTTATTGGGCCAGCACCTAGCTAGGCCCTGGCAGCCCCCACAGCAGACATGGGCTGGTCTGTGGGTCCTGGACGCTGTGCTCCTGTGTTTCTCCCTGAGTATGTGCTGTCATCCATCACCATGGCGTGAACGACTGCTGAGCAGCTGGGCAGCTGGTACCCAGCCTGCCAAGTGATCTTAGCAACTTCTTTGCCCTTCCTGGGCCTGAGTCCTCCATGGGAGGCCCACCCAGAGTCCACTCCCACTCAGTACAACAGCTCCCATGGAAGCAGATGGGTTTCAGGTCCTGCCTCTGGGACTCACTGCAGCCACTGCTACTTGAGGTCTTTGTCTCGAAGCTTCTGTCCAGTTTGAACCCACTCAGGTGCCAGGGCCATGGACCCCAGGGAGCCAGGTATCCACATTCCTGGTGGGAGTGGGCAAACCCGCAGCCAGGCACCAGGGCAGTATCAGGAGGAGCTTGGCTTCCCTGCTGATGGGTAGAGTTTTCGCAGGCTGGAGTCCATGAGGAAGTCAACCGACCTGCAGGGTCAGTGAGGGAGGTGAACAGGTGGTCAGGGATGACAGGACAGGAGGCAGGAGACCAGGGCTAGGGAAAGGAGTCCCCGATACAGGATGCAAATAGCATCCAGAGGGAGACCCTCCTTATCATGCTTTCCCCACTTGTCCTACTTGGGAAAGTGAAACTCAAACTCCCAGAGTAATGGCTGTCTTCCTTTTCTTTATCTAGGTGGGGAAACTGAGACACAGAGAGGGTCAAGCAAGGACTTACTCCAGGCCTCAGAGTCAGTTCCTCCCTTGTCATGTTGGTCTAGTTGGGTGAACTCATCTCTAGCTTTAAAAGCAGGCACGTGACCCAAGCTTGGCCAATCAGAAAAGGGAAACTAGCTCAGGGAAACTGGATGGACCAATGACAGCCTTCCTTGGGATTTTTGTTATCACTATTAAAATGGGGCTTGTTAAACTGGTAGGATGGAAGCTGGGAGCTGCTCGGAGCCATCTCTGTTTTCACAAACTGCTGGTGGAGTGGCTCAAATGGTAGAGCACCTGCCTAGCAAGCCTAGCAAGCATGAGGCCCTGAGTTCAAACCCCAGTAATGCCAAAAAAAAAAAAAAAGAAAAGAAAAGAAATCTGTTTCCACAAAGGAAAAATGAGCAAAGGCAACAAGTAGTGAGGTGGAAGGAAGAGAAGGGACAAAGGATGGGGAGACCCAGATTGCTAATGACATCATTTGGGTGCCTGGATTCAGCCATGCCTGAAAGCAACCCAGCCCTAGAGTTTTATTCCTTTTTTACTTAACACACTTAGGGGTTTTTGTTGTTATTATTTTGTTTGTTTGTTCATTTTGCAGTGCTGGAGACTGAACCCAGGCCCTTGTCATGTTAGGCTAGCAGTCTACCACTGACCCACACCCCAGTCCATTTAACATACTTGGTTTGACTTTGGCTTCTGTCACCAATCCCCACCACCCACCCCCACCACTCCAGGACACATGTGCTCCTGCCTGCCTCTGGCTGTCTTGTGACACTGGACTTTCTTTCTGGGAATTTACTCATCCTCAGCTTCATTCCCTTAAAGCACCCCTTTTCCTTTACCACCAAAGTTCCTGCCAGACCACGTGACAAGGGCACAGACTGTCCTTTCTCCTTCAGGAGCCCCAGGTGCCAGCCCTGCCTCTGTCACTATTGACACACAGCTCTCAGAGCTTACCTCTACCTGTAAGCATAGGAGGCGCCTCACCTGTCGATGGGGTGGATGATGACAGGAATGGTCAGCAGCCCGATTGTGGTCGTGGTCCACTTGCGGACAGACAGGGGCCAGCGGGTGACAGCGCCCAGGACATAGAGAGAGGCGGCACACACACGGTTGATAGTGAAACCTGGGATGGCCACAGAAGCCAATGCTTGCCACACAAAGGTGTCTACCACAGCCAGTGTCACCCTGGTGCTGTGCCCTGCTTCAGGGCTTGACACCTGGTGGGCACAGAGATACTTAATGAAGCTGGGGCAGAGGCAGGAAATCCAGGAGCCAAGGGACAGAAGTCTGGACCACGATGGAGGGAGAAGTGGCCACTGGAGGGAGCTGGCACTAAGGCTGAGTTCTGGACTTTACCCCGATCGGGGTTAGGGGTAGGCTGGTCGCATCCAAGAGCCAGGTATAGAATGCCACCCTCCAGATATGGGGGTACAGTGAGGGGTGGGGGCACCATCGCACAAACAGGACTGGAGGATGGACTGCTCCAAGCCAGGTGGGGCATGGGACTGTCCCATGGGGATTTCACCATCTGCAAGGCTGCAGGCCATAATGGCGGGGAGAGGGAGCAGGGGAAGGTGAACAGGCAGGGGTGGGGTTGGAACACCCACCTCTCCCACGGCCCCGGCTTTCTTCCCTTTGTCAATGGCGTCAGCCACTACATAGGAGCTGGACACACCATAGCTCAGCCACACCACGGCTGTGGGCACCAAAGATCGGAGCGCTTCCCCCACCTCGTTGGCATAGCCTGGAGGAAGGGGACATTTAATTCTGCAGCCACAAGGGAGTGCCAGGGAAGGGTGGCTGTAATCCTGGGCAGCTGGGTGACTGACTTAGGCAAGTAACTTTACCTTTCGGTTTCTGAGCTGTAAACTGGTGCTGGCCTTGACTCCAGGGCCACTGAGGGAAGGCTGGGCATTGAGTCACCATTACGGTTCCTTGGTTTGAGCCAATCTAACCATGCCAGTGGCCTGGCAGTCTTCACCAAGGAGGCAGCCAGAGAGAATGACTGACCAAGGACAGCCCCACTGATGGGGACACTTACCAGGTGCCAGGTCTTTCTGGACCTTATCTCATTCTACCCTTACAACCACCTCCCAAAGAGAGAGACCCTCATGTTCAGCCCTGCTTGCAGAAAGGGTAAACTGAGACTAACTCACACATAGCCAGCGAGTGGCAGGACTGAGTCCAGATCCATCTGACCACAGCTAGCATTTGGGACAGGCCAGAGGTTCCCCCTACTCCTCCCCAATCCAGCTTCCAGCAGGGACCCCAGAGAACAGAGCTGAAGCCACCAGTGCTGTGTGACCTTGGGCAAGTCCCTAGGCTTCTCTGAACCCAAACTCAGGCCCAGGTAAAATGAGAATGAAGACCCCCTTCCCCATTTCTTCCAAGCCTCAGACCCGCCATGTGGTGACCTCAGCTTCCTCCACCATGTGCTAGTAGTGGGGTCACCACGCCGATCACCCCCAAAACTCACCCAGGTATCGAACCCACGTGTCCCGGTAGAGGTCGCGATCGGTGCCAGGCGGCTGCGGCTCTGACATGATGGCTCGTGCCACGAGCACAGCTGGCAGTGCTTCCGCTGTCACCTCCACTGTCCCCGCGCCACTCGGATCCGTGGCTGAAGGACAGACAGGTCGGACAGACTGCACCGCAGGGAGCGTCTGCAAAGTGCACCGCACGCCCAGCCCCTCTCTCCCGCCACTTCTGCAGGGGCATTGGGCGGGTTCCCTAAGAGACTGCGCAAACCTCACCCAGCACCGACTGTGGGTTTTTTTTTTTTTTGAGCCAAAGGAACCTGGATTGCAATCAGGAGGTGACCGATAGCTGAGTGACCTTGGGCTAAGTCCATAGGGGTCACACTTGCATTCACCTCCCCATCACCACCACCATGGTTGCCAGGATTAATTCTAACAGTCATCATTGACTGAGTTTAGGCTTACAATGGCTTTCTTCCTGAAACCCTCCCTCCCACCAGTTTGGGATCCTGTTTTAGGAAGGAGGAAGCAGAGGCACAGAGAAGGTGGGTCACTTCCCAGGGTCACACAGCTGCTAAGTGGTGCAGCTGAGATTTGAACCTACACAAGCATGGCTTCAGTGCTATTTAGGCAAGCTCAGGAAATGAGGCTGGGGGAGAGAATGGTGGGTGTCCTGGACCCTGGGAGTCCTCGCTCAGCAGGCGCCATGTTTCTCTATCTAACTGGATTACTGAGCTCCCAGAATTATCCTCTTCTAGGGAGGATGTTGAATGGATGAATGATGAATGAATGAATGAATAGATGAATGGGTGGATAGATGAACGATGGATGGATGGATGGATGGATCGATGGATGAATAGATGGATCGATGGATGAATAAATGAATGAATGGATAGATGAATTAATGAATGGATAACTGAATGAATGGATGGATGGATGAACGATGAACGAATGAGGCAAACAAGACTGCAAGGAAAGGAGCAGACGCAGAAGGAGGGGTCTTGGGGCTCAGTGATTACAGGGGACCCTTCTCCTGCTGGACCTCAGTGACCCATGTGAGCAAAGATGAACTTCACTAATGCCCCCAAATCTTTGAGGGAACCGGAGAGGCAAAGGTGCAGTCACTGAGGACAGGCGGTCCTGGGTTCAAATCCCAGTTGTGTCACCTATGAGATATTAGCCTCCTCCAGTCCCAGTTCCCACGTCCGGGAAGATAGAGAGAGAGGAGAGAGAGAAAGAGAGAGAGAGAGAGAGAGAGACAGAGAGAGAGAGAGAGAGAGGAGAGAGAGAGAAAAAGGGAGAGAGACAGACAGACAGAGAGAGAGAGAGAGAGAGAGAGAGACCAGCGCTGACTTGTGGTTGACACTTAGTCCCTTAAGTCATCAACCCCAGGCGGTAGACACAGGGTTTTTGCATGGTACCCAGTTGGACATTCAATAAAAATGAACTTTTCTCATCATCACCTAAAGACTCCTTATGGAGACCACCGTTTTCAGCCCCAAGCGCCTAAATTCTGGTAGGGCCGCGTGGCGCAGTCGGTTATCTGGGGCGGACTGGGCTCGGTACAGGGAGGAAGGCACAACTGTTCTCCACCCCTGAAACGCCGGCAGCGCGGCCGCGGAATTAGGAGACGGTCCCTAACACCACGTGACCGCCGTTCCTCCGCCTCCCTCCCCCTAAGGGCCCACCGCAGGCGCAGCGTGCCTTCATCTGGACCCTCGCGTGTCTGCACGCACGAATCTCCCGGCATGTATTGAACAGCCGAACGGGGCGGGACTTCCGCCCTCACCGTGAAGGCAATCTGGAGCCTCTTGAATGCCCTGAGCAAAGATGGCGGATGAACCCTCATTAACTGGACCAATCAGGAGGCGACTTAGTAGCGTGGCCTCTCGGGGAAAGTTCACGCCCATAACGCAGCAGAGTTTCTGCGCATGCGTTGGATTGGCGGGAACCTGGTAGAGGGTCTGAGCTAAGGGCTGCAAGGAGAGTCCGGCGGCGGGCATTGAATTTCACTCTTAGTGCATCAAACGTTGCTTTATTCATTGGTTAATTTTCTTAACAACGTTGTGAGCCAAGGCCAGGATGCCCTGAGCGATCTGACCCACCCTCTGGTCCGTGCCGGGGCCTGGCTTCCGAGGAAAAGGAGGTCCTTCCTGCAGGGCCTGGGGCGGCCTCCCCGGGTTCGGGGCACCCCGGGACCTGGCGTTGGTCACCTGCCCGGGCCACCTCCACGCCTGGCCACCCCCGTCCACAGGCACGAGGAACCCACTGCACCTCTCATCAGGTCTGTGGGACACTCAGACAGAAATGCCCAGAGTGCTACTAACTTGATGCCCCTTGTCCCTTTTGTCTGGGGTGCTTAAATCGAGGGGGACTTAGAGATAGGCTGGTGGCACTGAAAGGGGATGGGAGACCCCCCCGTTAGGACTCACCCCCTGCCTCCTTGGCCCTCCCACGTGATCCCTGGAGGTAAAATTACCTTGGTGCTTTTTTTTTTTTTTTGCATTGGAGAACAGTGGCTGGGTCACCAAAGTCCCCAGGCAGCTCCGAGCCACTGGCAATCATTAGTAATTAAAGAGGCAGCCAGTGGAGCCCAGAAGTTGCTAAGCTCTCAAAGGGAGACAGAGACCTGTCTGCCTTCGAGTGGGATGCTCTGAGCTGATTTTGGGCCTCTCCTGACACTGCAGAAAAGCCTTAGAGATAACCCGGCCTTAGGGATTAAAAAGTTTGAAAGAAATCGTTGATTGCCACCCTAACTCTAGCAACCAGCTACCTTGCTACCCGTCATCGTAAGCGCTAACCTTCCGTGGTCATTTGAGAGCAAGTTCCTTCCCTACAGCTGGCTTCCCTAAAATGTGAGGTCCTAGTCTGTCCCCGTGTGGCATCCCTCTTCCCTGTCTCAGCCATCCCTGGACAGGTCCCCTGAGCCAGGCTTACAGGACAGGTAGATCCTATCATGATGGCCAGCTTCTAGGGACTCCTTAGTAATTCGAAAGGCAAGGAGACCCCCTTCAGCTTCTCACCCTCTGCCTAATTTTGGAATGAAAGCTCCCAGATCCAGCCTGAAGTCATCCCTCCAGCCCAGTCTTTTGGGGCTCCGGGATTGTGGGGGAAAATGACTGCTACAAGAAAACCCAACAGGGAGACTCGGCTGAGTGAGGAAGCCAGGCCTGCCGTAGAACGAGGCGTTATTTTGGGGTGACTGCCCCTAGCTGATTCATCTTCTCTTCTGAGGCTTTGTCTGGAAGCAGGACCTCCACGGTGAAATTGACCTTCTTGGCATGAATGAAGCTGTAAGTATTGTCAAACCGCAGGACATCTGAGGGGAGGCAGAAAACCAAACATTCAAGTAATTATAGTTAACTTTTTTTGGCGGTACTGGGATTTGAACTCAGAGCCTACACCTTTAGTCACTGCATCAGCTCTTTTTTTGTGATGGGTTTTTTTCAAGATGGGATTTCGTGAATTATTTGCCCTGGGTTGACTTCGAACCACGATCCTCCTGATCTTTGCTTCCTGAGTAGCTAGGATTACTGGCGTGAGCTAACAGCACCCAGCTTGATGACGGTTCATTTTTACTGACTGAGCAAGGCAGCATGGTAGGTGCCGGGGAAGGAGGCAGCGTAAGCAATAGTCTTTGACCTGAAACTGAGCCTAGCTGAGTTGACAAGACGTTCAAGGAGTGAAAAGCACGAGATAGAATGTACCAAGTACCACATGAAGGGGCAGTCACATCTGTAACAGCTCAGAAGAAGAGGACCCAAAGACTGAAATCATGGCTTTTTACTCCAGATAGAGAATGAACGAGGCTTGAAGGGGGGATGGTAGAATTAGAAGCAGCAGTTTCACTAATAACAGTCACAGTAATAATGACTGTCACAGTAATAATGACTGTCACAGTAATAATGACTGTCACAGTAATAATGACTGTCACAGCAATGGCTTGGTAATTTACACGTGATCTCACTCTTCCTTATGGCTCTTGAGTTCAGCATTGGTCCTGTTTTATGTCAGATAAAAAGCAGGTATGTCACACAGAGAACAAATGATGGGAGCTAGAATTTCCCCCTGGTCCACATTCTTGCTTCTGTTCTGGCTGACTTTGGCCTCTGGAAGACCAGCCCTGTTCAGTTTCTGAACTTAGCTGGGCACTGGTGGCTCATGCCTGTAACCCTAGCTACTTGGGAGGCAGAGATCAGGAGGATCATGGTTTGAGGGCAGCCTAGGCAAATAGTTCATTCATGAGGCCCCCATCTCCAAAATAACCAGAGCAAGGGGCTGGCAAAGTGGCTCAATGGTAGAGCGCCTACCTAGCAAGCATGAGGCCCTGAGTTCAAATCTCCCCACCAACAACAACAAAAAATCTTTAGCTGGGCACTGGTGGCTCACACCTGTAATCCTAGCCACTCAGGAGGCAGAGTTCAGGAGGATCGCAGTTCGAAGCCAGCCCAGACATATAGTGTGCAAGACCCTATCTCGAAAAAACCCATCACAAAAAAGGGCTGGTGGAGTGGCTCAAGGTGTAGGCCCTGAGTTCAAGCCCTAGTACTGCAAAAAAAAAAAAAAAAAAAGCAAAATGTACTGGAGGTGATTCAAGCAGTAGAGCTCCTGCTTTGTAAGCATGAGGCCCTAAGTTCAAACCCCAGTCACCCCCCTCCCCCAAAAAGTGCAAACTTTGTTGAACCACGAATTCTTCCTGCAGAAAGATAAATGGGGAAGGGGACGAGATGGCCTAAATGTATACACATGTAAGTGATTGTAAAAATGATAAAATAAAAAGAGGGGAAAAAAAAGGTAACTGAAAATTGCTTCAGCAGTCACTCTCTATGATGGAATACTGTTTTGGTTTTTGTTTTTCTAGTACTGGAGTTTGAACTCAGAGCTTTGTGCTTGCTAGGCAGATGCTGTGGCTTGAGTCACACCTCCAGCCAAATACTGCTCTGATATGAACAGAACTTTGCTCTATAGAATGACTTTGTTCTATAGATAAAAAGATAATAGATAGATTGATAGATAGCCCCTGAAGCTAAAAAAGTTGCAAAACAGTTTGTAAATAGTCTGTGACATTTTTGTAATCTGTATGTTAAAAAAATATATTTTTTTTGGCTTTGCTACTTGTCCACCTACACTCACAGATTCTCTTTGATGGTACCCTGTGCAGATATGATCATATCCTAAAAGGAAAGCTCTTCCCAGATCCTGTCATGAGTTTTATAGCTTCTAACTTCCTACAAACATATACCAAATAACAGACATAATTCCTGTGGGTGTATCCATATGTGTACATGACCTGTTCGTTAAGGAAATGTGTGAGGCTTCCAAAGGAGAGGAAAATGTTTTCTGGGGTAAAAGATAAGCCCTGTTAGCAGTGGTTTCCTCTGGGAAGAGAAACAGGGCCTGCAGTTGGCAGAGAGAGCTTCTAGCCTTGGCAACAGAACAGACCAACTTGCTAACCCTGTTTCTTGGAGAAGTTGTTCCATTTCGGTTAACAAGAGAACTAAGCATCAAAACAACACAACCACAAAATGCTATACTGGACTTCTGTCACTTTTCCCAGCAAGAAAACAAAAACAAAAAACCCTCTGTATTCATCCTAAGACTTAACCTTTCCCCTTTCCTGACTCTGGACAAAATGCATAGTTCAGATCAACAGTACACACGCCACTCACTCTTTCCTCCTGGTGTGACGTGAGTATCAGACATCTAGTTTCTGTCTGCAGCAGAGATCTTACAGGACCAACTGTCCCTCTGGAAAGAGAGAGGCTTCCTCTATGCTTTGGGTGACAAAGCCTCGGCAGCCAGGGTCCATCTCGCTAGAGGAGTGGGGTTCTTTGAACTCCTTGTACTAAGGACCAGGATGGACATGGCTCTGCACCCCTCCCCCCCAAAAAAGAAAAAATAAAAGCGAGGGGTTGATCAGAGGCACGGGCAGAGGGATTGGAGTCTGCAACTCCATAGTCTGCAGCATTCATTTTGACACCAGTCATGCAGTCACAGGCTCTTGGAGCCCCCAGAGGTCCTCCAGGCAACTGGCCCCTGAGAATCTGGTGAAGGCAGACAATTTCAGATTCCCTTGGAGCCATAAGAGATCCCCTGAGGCAGTGGTTCTCAAAGGGACAGTCACTGTTCTAGAGAGACACAGGCAGTAGACACAACTTTGTTCTCATTTATGTAATGAAAAATAATACATTCTAGGGCTGAGGGTGTGACCCCGTGGTAGAGAGCTTGTCTCGCATGCGTGAGGCCCTGCGCTGGATCCTAGCACCTCAGAAATTATCCATATTTGAAATGAACTTTTTTTTTTTAATATCACAAGTTACATTGATTTTAATTCATATATGCACTATTTTTTCGCTATCTGGGTTTGAACTCAGGGCCTTGCTCTTGCCAGGCGCTCTACCACTTGAGCCATGCCCCCAGCCCTTTTTGCTTTAGTTATTTTTCAGATAGGGTCTTGCTTTTATGCCTGGGCCCACCTGGATGAGATCCTCCTGTTCATGCTTCCCACCATAGCTGGGATGACGGACGCACGGCACCATGCCCAGCCGTTGGTTAGTTGAGATGGAGTCTCATGAGCTTTTCGCCTTGGCTGTCCTCAAACTGCCATCCTCCTGATCTCTACCTCCTGAATTACAAGCATGAGCCACCAAGCCAGGCTGTAGATGGGTCATATTGTCTATGAATTTGCATTTCAGGACAGTAAAGGAGACTTTAGACGCTATTTGTTATAAAAGTACTAGCTCACGTAAGGTGCTGAGAGCAAGGCCCAGTGCCACCAAAATAAATAAATTTTTAAAGGGGGAATGTTTGGTGTTTACGATTCAGAACCACTGCTCCGAGGAGTCCATGGGCCCCAGGGTGCAGCTCTGCTCTGTTCCACTCCCCTATTTTTAGGGAAAAGGAAAGCTAAATCTGATTTTTTTTTTTGTAATGGTACTGGGCCTCACACTGGCTAGGCAGGCGCTTTACCACTTGAGTCGCTCCACCAGCCCTTTTTTGTGTTGGGTTTTTTGCAGTAGGATCTCAAGAACTACTTGCCTGGCTGGCTTTGAATCCTGATCCTCCTGACCTCTACCTCCTGAGTAGCTGGGGTTCAAGGCAGGAGCCCAAATCTAATTCTTTAGTGACATTTTTGCAAACACTGAGAGAGTTGGTGGCACAGCTGAACTTTCTCAGAAAGCTGGCCGCTCTATGCCTGTCTGGCTGGTTCTTTTCACCCCAGTACTACCTAGCTATGCTGTGTTGCTTTCCAACCGTGTTTCAGGTGCTGATCTTTTGGAGGGGGGGGAACGGGGAGGGAAGGAGGCGTGGCTTAAGTAGTAGAGCACCTGTCCAGCACGTGCAAAGCCCTGAGTTCAAATCCCAGTTCCACCAAAAAAAGAACTGATGTTTTCTGGGATTCTTTCATTCCCAGTAGAGCAGTCTATCCTCAGTAAATATTAGGTGGGAGGTAAAAAGGAAATCAATTCAAACTTTGGTCCCCTCCTCAGTAACTTAGTACCCCTGGACAAGGACCAGAAAACCCCAAGGAAGGTTAGCGTGCTCCTGCCTTTGGAGGCTGGCACACCCAGATGTTGAATTTCTCCACTGGGTCATCGTGACCCACCTTGCAGGGGGTCACCTGGTCTCTAGGGACACCGGCCTCCTGAGGCTCAGCTGATAACCCAACACCGTGTTCTCCAGGCTCACGTTTAACATGAGTCACAGCCCCAGGCAACAGCTGATCCTACCTTACTACCTTTACACCTCGGAAGGGGGACTGGATGTCGTGACCTGGCTGTCCCCGGGGATGGACAGCCATCAGATCCCAGGCAGGTAAAGGTTTCTGTTGGGAATGTACCCAAGAAGAGCTAAAATAAATTTGGGATTTGCAAACCTAAGCCTAATTAAGTTAAAAGGTTCGTAGTCCCTTCTTGGGCTGTGTTGTCCTTCAGACACTAGAGGTAGAGGGGTAAGGAACCATGCTGGAAAATGGGTTGGGGCGCTCTTCCATAACCCTTGTCACAACAAGAATGGATATCCTGATCACCTCTAGGACAGTCTGGCCAAGTGGTCCTAGACCAACACTCTAGGAGTCTGGTGTCTGCCAAAATGGGAGTGAGAACATCCCTTTTCTATACCTCAGCTTCCTCATCCTTTAAAGAAAATTCAGGCTCGAGGCTGGATATAGTAGTACACACCTGTAATCCGAGCTACTCAGGAGGTGGAGACAGGAAGATTGCTGTTAGAGGCTGGCCTGGGCAAAAGGCAGAGACCCTATCTGAAAACCAGACTAAGAGCAAAAGGATGGGGGCATGGCTCAAGTGGTGAGGCCATGAGTTCAATCCCCAGTACCACTAAAAGAAAAGAAAGAAGCCAGGCGCCAGCTACTTAGGAGGCTGGGCTTGGGAGGATCATAATTCAAGGCCAGCCCAGGCAAACAGTTTGTGAGACCCCACATCATCAAAATAACCAGAGCAAAATGCACTGGAGGCGTGGCTCAAGTGGTAGAGCACCTACTTTGCAAGTGTGAAGTCCTAAGTTCAAATCCCAGCCCCACCAAAAAAAAAAAATAAGAAAAAGAAGAAGAAAATCCAAGACTGTGTGTATGACATTTTTTAGCCTCGTTCTTGCTGAATTACACAGTAGACCCCCCTCTCCCCTGGGACCCAGCTGCTCACTAACAAACACTCCCCCTCCCCAGAGAGCCATATCGCACCACGGAGCATCTGTGAGGAGGGGCGGGGGAGATGGAGGGTTGCCTAGGATGGAAGGGAGGGGCAGAATCTCAGACCGGGCGATGGTGTGGACAAGCACAGAAGCTGAGACATCTCCTGGGCTAGTGCAGACCCCTGACGGTGCTGCTTCCCCCATCTTGCAGCATTAGCTCCAGGATGGCCCTGCTCCCCCACTTGTCCTAATAATGACAAGGCATTGTGCTCATTAATACAGTGCCTGGCAGAGCTTATTACATGTAATCTGACCGCCTTGTGAGGTTTCCCATTGCAGCAATCAGGACACTGACTCGGAGGTTGAGTCACCTGCCTAAGAACACACAGCTACTTAGTAGTGAAATCCAATTCAGGTTCTAGTCACACAGCCCCCGCGCTCTCCCAGCCCCTTGGCTCTGTCAGGAGGGAAACTAGAGCCAGGCGCCAGTGGCTCACGCCTGTAATCCCAGCTACTTAGGAGGCTGAGATAGGGAGGATCGTGGTTCAAGGCCAGCCTAGGCAAATAGTTCCTGAGACCCCCATCTCCAAAATGCCAGAGCAAAATGGACTGAGGTGTGGCTCAAGCAGTAGAGCACCTGCTTTGCAAGTGCAAAGCCCTGAGTTCAAGTCCCAGTCCCACCCAAAAGAAAGGAAACTAGAGATTTGTCTGGGCTGTGTGTCTTTGTGTGTGTGCTTTTTGTGCTTATAAATGCAATATCTTGTCACTGCCAAATATATTTGCAGAAATACTAAAAGAAAATGAAAGCCCTACATCAGGACTTAACCACCTCAGAGGTAAGGTCTCCTACAATTCTTTCTTGAGGACAGACTTTTTTACCAAAGCGCACACGTGCTGTGTTTCGCGTTTGTTTGTTTAATGGGTATCAGACATCTTCTCTGTCCCTGTCGGTATGTCCTCTTCAGTGACTATGCGGTGTTCCATGTAACTTATTTAACAAGGCCTTCTTGGGTCATTGGCTTATTGTTGGTTTTCTGGGTTGCTGTGAATTTCCTGCCCCCCCATCTGTGTATATGTTTATAAATATTTCTGTGGGCTGCGTTTCCAAAAGTAGAACTGCTGAATCAAAGAGTTTTAATCAATACTGCAAAGTCAGGTGACATAAGCGGCTTCTTCATGTCTAAACTGCCTGCTCAAACTCTGTCCCCGTTCTCTTGTCAGCCTGGAGATGAGTAGCACTCAGGCTGAGCCTTCTTCAGCTCGCCAGTGCCCCTGTGATCCCTACAGCCACCAGGCCAGTTCTGCCTTTCTGGTCTTTGGAGTGACCCCAAGAAATGTCAGGTCACAGTCACACACCCAGTTAGACCTGGGCCCGAAAGCAGTTGTTCTGAACCCTTTGTGCTCACCTGCCTCGGTGACTCACCTGTGCCTGCAGCATCTCTTCCTACCCTGCTGTTAACCAGCTGGGCCACCTTGAGCAAATCCTCTCACCTCTCCCAGCCTCGGTGTCCTCATCTGTGCCAGGAGGGGGGTGACCTAATAGAACTTCACTTCCTACTCTAGTTCAAGGTCATGGAGGAAGAGAGGGCCCTCGCAGACAGAAAGCTGACAGGTCTGAAATTGATGCATCGCCACACCGTGATACCTACAGGTGCCAGGATTGCTGCAGGTGAGGGTCCCGTCCTCGGGCACCAGGTGAGCGTTGTAGCGCTGGCTGGCCAGCACCTCTGTCATCTCCCCAGCCTTCTGCCGCTCCCCCATCTTGGTCTTCAGGAAGATCCCAAAGCCAATGTCTGCCCCCTCGGACATGAACTGCCACCTGCAGAGGAGCACGTGTTCATACGCACAGTGCCACCTGTGTGTGCACCTCACTGCAGCCACCCAGGGAAGGGCCCAGCTCCTACCTGAGGACGCAGCCGGGGAACAGGATCTCGTACTCTACCTGGTGAGAGGAGCCCCGGGAAACCTGCACACTCTGCTCGTACTGCTGCCTCACCTGGTCTCGCACGTAGTACTTCTTGGGGATGTCACCCCCGTAGTTGATCTAGAAGCAGAGTTCAGGGTGAGCATCGTGCACGTTTGACCCGACACGGCTTGCCTGTTCTCCCCGGTGGTCCCCATACCTTGGATTTGCACTTGGGGTCTCCATCAGGGTCAGTCATAGCACCACCATACTCCACAGGCAACTGGTCAGCGCTGATATACCTCAGTAAAACCTCCTTCCAGTTTGCTGGCAAGAGAAGAAAGGACACTGGGACAAGTCACCACTAAGCAAGATTTCACCACATCGCAGGCCAAAAATTCCACCACATGCATGCCAGTCTACATGAAAGGGGAGGAAAAACCCGTCTCTGTCCCCTTCCCTGAAAAAGGGACATTATAGCTAGGCACCAGTGGCTCACGCCTGTAATCCAGGCTACTTGGGAGACAGATCAGGAGGATCAAGGTTCGAGACCAGGCCAGGGTACAATAAATTTGTGAGACCCCCCCCCCATCTCCAAAATCACCAGATCAAAATGGATTGGAGGTGTGGCTCAAGCGGTAGAGCGCCTGCTTTGCAAGTGTGAACCCCTGAGTTCAAATCCCATTGCCACCAAAAGAAGAGGGGCCATTATGAGCGTGTCGTACATACATAGTACTATGGTGGGGGGGTTAGGAAGAGCCATCACCCAAAAAACGGCCCTGCCCTGGAGCAGGAATCAGAAGCCCTGGGTTGCTGAGCCCATTACCTCAGACCAGCTCAGCAACCTTGGGAAATCACTTCGTTCTGAGCCAGTTCTTCCTGCCCTGCAGGGCTATGGAGGGAATGAAGTGAGCTAAGCATGCTTGAGAGAGCTTTGTAAACACCCAGGGCGGGTGACACAACATCGAAGTACGTGTGGGGAGCTGAGCAGGGTAGTGCACACCTGTAATCCCAGCACTGGGGAGGTGGACGCAGGAGGAGCTCGAGTTTGAGGCCAGCCTCGGCTACACAGCAAGACCCTTTCTCAAAAGAAAAACAAAGAGAAGCAAAATACAAGCAGGAGTGGGCAAAGGAAGCAGGGAAGGGCGTGCCACACGGAGAACAGCCCCGGCAGCAGACAGGAAGTCCTGAGTGTTAGGATCCAAACTCCACATTTCCCCACACCTCACCCCTCGTGTGTCCCTGGACAGCGACCCCTCAGTGGATTCCCTGAGCCGGACCCCAGCCCCAGCGTCGGGTCCGGCTGTGCAGCTACTTTTAACTCTAGTGCCGAGAAACCACTTCAGCGATCCAAACTCACGAGGGGACACGAGCCAGGCATGACATTTCCATGTGGGAAACCCATGCCAGCTCCAAGTCACCGGGGACAGCCCAGTGTCCTGTGTCCTGCTGGCTGGAGATGCACAGAGGCCGCCCAGGCTCTGCCAGCCCTCAGATAATCATGCCGCGCCCGGGAACGCAGTGTCTGTGGCCTTGGGTGATTTTTATCCACCCTGCTAACCACCAGTGACCAGCGGGGGTGACTGTCCCCTCTTTGCTGAAGACCGAGTACCTTCCCAGCTGGAGGTGGGTGGGAGAACAGGCTGAACCTCCTATCGTCTCATGCACACGGTGGGTGGGAGCAGCAGCAAAACCAAAAATCACTTTTTGCTCCAGTGTGTTTTGGGGTTTTTTCTTTTTAGGGTGCTGGGGGTGCAACCCGGGGCCTTATGCACGCTAGGCAGGGGCTCTACCACTGAGCTATATATCCAGCCCTGGGTTTTTTGAGACTTGGTCTCCCTATGTAACTCAGCCTGGCCTCAAAACTTGTGATCCTCCTGCCTCTGCCTCCCGAGTGCTGGGATTATAGGCGTGCACCACCAAGCCCAGCTGCTCTGAATTTTATTTCCTCGTCCAGCTCAGCAGGACAGCTGTGGGATAAGGGCAGGAGGATTCTTTCCATCTCACAGAGAGAGTAATTGAGACAACAAGAGGCAGAATCTGGTGGCTCACGCCTGTAATCCCAGCTACTCAGGAGGTAGAGATCAGGAGGACTGCAGTTCCAAGCCAGCCCAGGCAAATAGTTTGTGAGACCCTATCTCAAAAATACCCATCACAAAAAAGGGCTGATGGAGTGGCTCAAGTGGCAGAGCACCTTCCTAGGAAGCGTGAGGCCCTGAGTTCAAGCCCCAGTGCTGCCAAGAAAAATAAAAAGGCAGAATCTGTTGCTGCCAGAGCAAGGAGTAGAACTCAGTAATTCCCTGAATGTGTCACGACACATCTGCAACAGTCGTTTTCAATATGCTACCTAAATCTCTCACCCAACCCCAGCTCAGCCCCGCAGGTGGTGGGGCCTCCCTGGGGACCGTCCCAACCCAGCTTTCTAGCACTTTCTGTAGCAAAAACAGAACTGTCTGTCCCTGGGCTGGCTTGACTCCTGTGTGTCTTCCTTGTGGCTTTTGGGTCACATTTTCCCTTGTGTCCGTTTCTCTGCATTTCCAATCCCTGTTGACCTGCTTCTCTGCCGACCTCATTAATCACTTCTCAGCCTCCCTTCCCATTGGGCTCCCCTTGCTCTGCCTGCTCTTGAACCTGGATACTCCCCCAGGGCTCAAGGTCTGTTCGTCACCAGGTAGTCTTAGCACTCTCAGCCTTTTAGCTGCTGCCTGTACTTACTTAAAAGTGATTTTTGGTAACACCGGGTTTTGAACTCAGGGCCTCATGCCTGCTAGGCAGGCGCTCTTACCGCTTGAGCTGCTCCACCAGCCCTTGTTGTGATGGGTTTTTTCGAGATAGGGTCTTGCAAACTGTTTGTGCAGGACTGGCTTTGAACCGCCATCCTCCTGACCTCAGCATCCTGAGTTGCTGGGATTATAGGCGTGAGCCACCGCACCTGGCTGCTGGCTTTAGTTGATAACTCCCAAATCTCCAGTGTCACCTGCAGGCTCACGGATTCCCAGCACCCGTGGGTCTCACAAAATGAGCTTCTGGCTCATTCAAACTTCTACCAGTGGCTTTCCCCAGCCATTCCAGATCTCTCCTTCCAGTCAGTTAAGTTCTGCTGTTTTATTCCAAATAAGTCACAAATCCAGCCTGTTATCAGCAGTGCCGCAGGTCACACAACACCCCTTGCTTGGACGGCGACACCAAACTGGTATCTTTGCCAGTACAACGTATCAGCTTAAAAATCTCATCGTGGTTCCCCTGCCACAACTCTTCTCTGGTTGCCAGCGGCCTCTCCCAGCTCCTTGACCTGGTGGCCCGGATTCTCTGCCACCTGGCTCCTGGGCTTCATCTTAGCCTCATCTCTTG
Source organism: Castor canadensis (assembly GCF_047511655.1). NCBI lineage: Eukaryota > Metazoa > Chordata > Mammalia > Rodentia > Castoridae > Castor > Castor canadensis. The sequence continues at coordinate 3,152,388 of NC_133403.1, read as the reverse complement.
CCGCCCTCTGCCTCCCATTCTTTGATCACTGCCCGTGATCTTCTGATTGGAGGTCTTTGCTCAAGCCTCGTCTTTCTGCCAAGCAGCCACCTGCTTGGCTTCACATGGCAGGTGGCGCCACCCTCTCCCCAGTGCGGCAGGGAAGGGTGGGCGCCCCTGCCAGTCGCTCCCAGTGTTTTCCCTTTCCCTCCATTTGTAACCAGGCTGATAAACATCTGCTGCGTCTCCCTTCCCTGAGAGCTCTTCAGAGGACTCTGTCTCAATTCTCTCTGGAGCCTGGCACCAGTGCCTGGCACAGCGTAGGCGTGTGTAGGAGTGGAGCCACTCCCAGTCACCCTTAATCTCGCTGCTGTGACCTCCATGGCACCTTCTCTGAGTCCTTTCTGGTCTCTTAACTTCCTCTCCATAGCTGATACTCTAAGTTCCTAAAAGAGCAAGTTTCCTTCTTTTCATTTTCCTTTGACGGTACTGGGGTTTGAACTCAGGGCCTCACGCTTGCTAGGCAGGTGCTCTACCACTTGAACCACACCCACAGCTCTTTTTGCGTTCATTATTTTTCATTCTGTCCTTCTGTTACATAAATTTTAAGGGAGGCCATGGATTTGGATACCTGCACTGGGCCCAACAGACCCAACCAATGCCAAGGTCAGCTGCAGTAACTGAGCTGGGCCAATGACACCCCTTCAGGGACCCTCTCCATCCCAGATAGCTCTCTCTCTAACCCCCTCCAACTCCTAGGAGAGCCCCTAGAGTCCTCACTTTTCTCCCTGGGCTTGGGTGGACTATGATCTTCCTACTTACACCTCCCATGTAACCAGGATTACAGGTGTGTGCCACCAGCCTGGCTTATTTGTTGAGATGTGGTCTCTAAGTCTTTGCCCAGGCTAGCCTTGACCACGATCCTCTGGATCTCTGCCTCCCAAGTAGCTGGGGTAACAGGTGTGAGCCACCTTTCTTGGCTCCTTAGATAGTTGGGATTTGGGGGGAATCTTTTGGGCAGTATTGGAGTTTGAACTCAGGGCCTCACACTTGCTAGGCAAGGCACTATACCACTTGAGCCACTCCACCAGCCCGTTTTTGTGTTGGGTTTTTTCGAGATAGGGTCTCACAAACTATTAGCATGGTCTGGTCTCAAATCAGGATCCTCCTGATCTCTGCCTCCTGAGTAGCTGGGATTACAGGCGTGAGCCACCGGCTCCGGGCTAGTTTCATTCATCTTTGAGTGAACGATGGAGAGCCCAGGGCTTGCTTCTAGAATGTCTGAGAAAAAGGTTTCTTATTCAAACAGACGGCTCTGCCCCCACCTGCTCCTGCGTCCCACTGCTACCAAAGCAGTGGACAGAGCCACCTGTAAAGCCAGACCCATTTGGGCCACAGAGCAGTCCGTGGGGCTTGACGGATCTGGGCCACTCACCTCCCAGGACCATAATCTTCTTCCGCGTGTCCTCACTCAGGAAGGGCTTGATGAGGTTATAGGCCACAGGAAACAGCTTGGGGGCTGGAACAGAGACCCCGCCATGTGAGGATGGGAGCAGATGTCACTCAGTCCCTAACAGTGGCATCACGGCCCACGTCTCTGCAGCACCCTGACCCCATGTTGGGCCACATGTCCCCTGGTCCTGTGGGCTGCACATAGGAGGCTCAGCAGTGAGTCTCAACGTGACACCTGTTTGAGGTCCAGCCTCCCCGTCCACATGGGGGACATGGCCAAATGACCTCTTCCTATCTTATTGGAACTGGGATTTGAACTCAGGGCTTCACACTTGCAAAGCAGGCGCTCTACTGCTTGAGCCACACCTCCAGTCCATTTTGCTCCGGTTATTTTGGAGATGGGGTCTTGAGAACTGTTTTCCCCAGGTTGGCCTCAAGCTGTGATCCTCCTGATCTCAGCCTCCCAAGTAGCTAGGATTACAGGAGTGAGCCACCGAGCTCGACCAAGTAATATTTTTGACCTCCCTTTCCCATTTGGCTTCATCACCACAATTTCCCAACTTACCTTTAACAACAAACAGACGCTTGAGTGTTTCAGGATAATTTTCCTCAAACATGCAGAGAAACTGTGGAGGCAGAAATCATTTTGGGTCCAGCAGGCTCAGGCCTCTGTGCCAGGGAGAGAAGCCCTGCTTCCTCCAGGCTGGCATCTGCCGTCACCGCTGCACCCAGGCTCCCTCCTGCCCACCCCGTGTCCTTACCTGGCCATAGGCCTCCACCGCGGGTTTCCAGAGGTGTTTGAGGCCGAGCCCCTCGCAGTCATAAATCATGGTGATGGTTTCTATTTTCTTACCCAGCTGCAAGAAAAGACAGCAAGAGGTCATGGCAGTGCCCTGCTGCAGAAGCCAGGCCCAGTTCAGGGTCAAGGTGACTGCATCAGGCACCCACAGAGCAACCAGGTCTGGTTGGGGCCGGGTCCCCAAGGGTTTTCCAAGTGAAGGCCTGAATGGCAGCCTGGAGAGGTGACTCCTTCTGCCTAGGTCCCTGTGTTCTCAGCCAGTAAGTGACTGGATGGATTTACATTACATCTGAGGTCTCCTGTGTCCCAGCAGGTTCGCCTGGTGGCCTCCTCCTTCCTCTAAGTCACTGCGGGTAGCACCCATGCAGCATCTGGACCTAAGCTACTTGTTGCTCAGGCCTAGGGGCTTTGTTCCACCTAAGCCCTAAAGGTCACGTCAAACACTGCCTGTGTTCCCAGCCCCTGGGGTCTGCATACAGTAGGCTGTCTGTGAATGGTTGCAGGTGACAATGTTAAGTCCCTAGACTTTGTCACATCGTCTAGGTGGCTCTTTACAACTGAGGGGAGGAAGGAAGGAAAGAAGGCCAGGGTGAAAGCTCCAGCTTGCGCCTGTCTTTTTCTCAGTAAGGAGAGCGGCTGTCCTGATTGCCTTTGAATACAGACTAGAGAAGCACAGAATCTGAGTTCGTCTACACCAGTGGCACCCAGTCCTTGTCCAGGGATGGACTGGTCCATGACATGATTCCACTCTCCCCACATACGTGACAAAAACAGCCACGGCGCAGTGCGTTTGGTTTGTTCATCTGATTCTGAGGTGCTGGGAGCCAAACCCAGGCCCCCGTGTGTGCTAGGCGAAGTCTCTACCACTGATCTGTGTCCCCAGACTTTGGGTTTTTGGGTTGTTGAAGGGGGTTTTGTTTGGTTAGTTGGTTGACAGTACTAGGAACTCAGGGCCTACTTTTTTTACTTTTATGTATTTTTTTTCCATACTAGGATTTGAACTCATGGCTTCTCGCTTGCTGGGCAGGTGATGTACTGCCTGAACCACACCTCCAGTCCTTTTTGCCCTGGTTATGTTAGAGATGGGATCTCGCTTTTTCCCTGGCTGGCCTGGAACCACAATCCTCCCAATCTCAGCCTCCCACGTAGCCGGGATTATGGGCATAAGACATCAGCCACAGTTTTTACTTTGTCTTCTGCTCTCACCCAGACCAGCCTTGGACCACAATCCTCCTGCCCCCACCTCTAGGGTAGCTGGGATTACAGGCATGAAGCACCACACCTGGCTCTTGGAGTATTTGTTTGTGATGGGGTCTCACTACATAACACAGGCTGGCCTCCGACTCGTGATCCTCCTGCTTTAGCCTCCCAAGTGCTGGGATTATACGCATGTGCTCCCGCGCCCAGACATAGTGAGTTTTTCATTAAGCTACATTTATCCAATGTAGCCAGGTGCCGGGGCTCTCACCTGTAATCCCAGCTATTCAGGAGGCAGAGATCAGGAGGATCAAGGTTCAAAGCCAGCTCCCGGTAAATGGTTTGCAAGACCCTATCTTGAAAAATACCCATCACAAAAATAAGGCTGGAGGAGTGGCTTAAGGTGTAGGCCCTGAGTTCAAACTCCAGTACCAAAAAAAAAAAAATTAATTCAGTTTAAAGGACAGCCTTTTATTCTGAGATGATACTGTCCCTATGGCTTATGGTATCAATTATGACAACAACAGATGGTCATTTTAAGCCCTTATTTAACCAAATAAAAATCTGGCAGGGCAGGGTTCTAACTGAGTGGTAAAGCACTTGCCCAGCACATGGAAAGCCCTGGGTTCGATGGCCGGCATCACAATATAAAATAAAGTTAAATGTCAGTGTGAAGCCTTGAGATTTCTGTGATCTGTGAGATCTAACGATGTGACTGTGCCCCATCCCCGTGTGACACCCCTTCTTCGGCCTCAACGCCCGCGCCAGCTCGGCCCGACCGTGTTGGGCCGCCCACCTTCGTGGTCTGGCAGGCACACTCCTGCAGGAGCAGCTCACAGTCCCGCATCTTGGTCCTCAGCAGGTCTTGCTTGGAAGCTGAGAGCAGCAGACCTTTGGCGTCCAGAGGGCCGATGATGTCATACCAGACTGGGCAGCCATCCAGGTCATAGCCACACGTGCCCCCTGCCAGGTACTGCTGGATCACCTGGGAGAGACACACAGGAGGCTCCGGGTGGGCATCCAAACCTTCCCTGGATCACAGACACTGCTCAGGGTTCATCAGTCCCTCGCTCCACATCACGTCCCTCCCCTGGGTGCCAACGGATACCCATTTTGGAAACCTCAGGGCTCCCTCGGCATCGAGGCTCCCAGTCCTCCCCTCACAGGGATGAAGCGGATCATTTGTCCTCACCTCTGGAGGCTGCCAGCTAGTAATATTGTCAATGTCTTTTTGCTTCCGGAACTCCACGTGCTGCAGACACACAAACAGAGGTTAAAAAAGAGAGAGAGAGAGAGCCAACACCTGTGGCTCACGCCTATAATCTTAGCTACTTGGGAGGCTGAGATCGGGAGGGTCAAAGTTCGAGGCCAAGCCTGGGCAAATGGTTCCCAAGACCTCATCTCCAAAATAACCAGAGCAAAATGGACAGGAGGTGTGGCTCGAGTGATAGAGCGCTTGCTTTGTGAGTGCAATGCCCTGAGTTCAAATCCCAGTCCCACCAAAATAAATAAATAAATAGAAATTAAAAAAAATGTAGATGTGGGCGAGGGCTGTGCGGGAGTCCTTAATAAGCACCTAGAGATAGTGACAGTATGAGCTGACGAGAACCAGATCGCAGGGGACCCTAGGGGACACTGAGCAGGAATGGAAAAGGAGGCCCTGTCTGTTTTAGAGGTGCCAGGGAGCAGATACCACCCTTGGCTGGCCCGGGACCAGGAGATCTCTGGTCTCCCAGGAAGGGACAGCATGATGTCCCAGAGGGAGAAGGCAACAGTGGTCAGCTCATATTCAGATGCAAAAAGGCTGCGATGGGGGTTGGTGGGGATGGGCAGAGGAAGGCCAGGCAAGGTGAGGCTGAGCCAAAGGAGTCTCACCTTCCGGAGCATGGCTTCTGACTTCTGCAGGTCGAAATTTCGTGCTGTAACAGGGAAACACAGTCAAGGTTAGGCCAGCAGAGTGGGACTCCAAGGGTGGGGACAGGAACCTCTTCCCAGGCTGGACATCTTGGCCACCTTCCCAGCTGACTCTCAGAGCAGCTCACATGGCAGCACTTCCACTGAGGGCTTCTAGAACACGACAGATCATGGAAGAGCCGGTCAAGTTCAAAGCCGTTGGGGGCAGCACTGCAAACCCAGGGCGAAAGAATTTTATGCCAGTGGACTCACCAGCCAGGTGAAGGTCCAGGAAAAGTGAACCCTGGACCCCTTTATCAGTTGACCTCCCCCTCACCGTCTAGGAGAAATTGACCCACAGTTCAAAAGGGAACACGGCTTCCCCAGGGATCTGGGGCAGAGCTGGCAGGACGTCCCTCCTGCCAGTCCTGTCATACCCCTAAAGGACCCACACGTCAACACGGAGGAATCCTGACACGCTTCCGAAGTGCCGCTCACCTGGACCAACCCTTTATCTTAGGCCTGCACCCCAACAAGCCGTCCTGCTCAAGTTCAAACAACAAAATCGCACTGTCCCCTCCAGGTCACGTGCTCCCAGATAATCAGAACCTGCCATCTGCACTCACTGCTTCTGCCGAGCTGACGGCCACCCCAGAGACACTCGGAGAACAGGGCTGCTTCCTGGGACCCATGACAGGTGTCTCTCTCTGGTAAATTCTGCGCGGTCACTCGGGACCCCCCTACTTCATGCTGCCCACCCTCGGAGCCTTTACCGATTCCTTCCACACGGCTTCAAGGCGCACTAAATAACTTCCTTTTTGCATGGTCTCAGTTTACCCGGGCCCCTCAACAGCCAGCTCTCCAAACCCCAGCATAGCCCCAGGTGTTCTTTTCTGTCCCCAGGAAATCCTAAGAATTTTCAAAGCGATAGTCACGCCCTTGGCTCAAGTGGAGCTTAGAGTTAACTGAAACCCCCAAATCCTTTGCACCTGTGCTGTTGCTAAGCTTCTGTCCCTCCCTGGAGAGGGGGAAGGGCCCGAGATCCATCCTTATCTAATTTCATCCACCTTTTTTTTGAGGGGGGAGAAGGATGGATTTTGAACTCAGGGCTTCACTCTTGCACGCCTCCAGGTCCATTTTGATCTCGTTATTTTGGAGATGGGGTCTTGCAAACTATTTGCCCAGGCAGGTCTTGAACCTTGATCCTCCCAATCTCAGCCTCCCAAGTAGCTAGGATTACAGGAGTGAGTACCAGCACCCAGCCTTCATTCCACCCTTTGAAATGTTTCCGAAATCCGGATTCTAACCAGTTTGGCTATCTGACCTATGAACCTGTCCCCCTCCCAGCTGTACATCCTCTGGGAAATTCAATCTGGTGACATGGTCCCAGAACCTGGGCCAGTCAGGCTGCCCTCTGAACTGTCACCGGTCCCTTCATCATTGTTCTCTGAGAGCAACCGAGCACCTGCCATTGCTCTGCTGTCATGAAATCCAGTCCTCTCTCCTGGGCTCAGAAGACCCATCCAGAGGGCTGACAACGCCACGCCCATCATGGGTGCTGGATACTTGGTGCCACTCTTGGGAGTACTAACTACCACCACCCTGCCTGGGCTACAGTGACAGCCCGGTGAAGCTTTTTTTAGAATTATTTATTCACTTTTGTGGTACTGGGGATCGAACTCAGGCCCTCTGTCTCGCTAAGGACTCTACGACCCACCGAGTCCTTTGGCTTTTGTTTTGTCTCCCGGGTAGGGGCTCATGCTGACTTTGCCAGGAATTGGTCTTGAGCCATGATCATGCTATCTCTGCCTTCCAAGTGCCTGGGATTATAGTCATGCACCACCACACCTGGCCAGGTGCAGCTTTGGGAGGAATGTAATGGGGGTTTGCATCCCAACTCTTTTTCCTTCTATGTTTGACCTTGGACGATACTGCACATCTCTGACTAAATCATCTAATAAGCTAGAAAGCAGTAAGGTGCAAAGTAACATGCCCCGAGAGAAGCGGGACTCTCCCATAGAAAGGACACTCTTCTGGAAGGAGAGCCATTATCTGTCTATAGAACAGGGGTGGGGTGGTGGTGAGCTCTGAACCCCCTTATCTGGAGGAGAGCTCTCCAGTTAACCCTTATCTGCTAGGGTCCATCTTGAGCAAGGCCACCTCCCTCCCAGGCTTTTTGTGTACCAACGCCTTCGTCCTGTACTCTACAGAGACCCAGACCTCTCTGCTCCCTCCTGTTCTACCTCCCGTTTGACCCTCCTTGCCAGGGTGCTCAGAGCTCAGTCCCAGCCAGGGGTGGCAGTGGGCATTTGTGTACCTGCTCAGTGCCTGAGAAGCAACGGAAAACTGAACCCCAAGCTCACGCCTGGGTTAGGGAAAGACATTCTGCTGGTGTGCCGCTTGCAGATGTGGCTTTTAGAATCAACAGGAGAAAGAGAAGCAAGGTTGATTTTTAAAGGTATAGGATCTGATCAGGCCTGAGCTCCTACCCAGGGAGTGACAGGCACAAATGAAATGCAGTTCTTCTTGTGTTACTGGAAAGGAGGCTGATGGAAAACATGATCTCCGGGTGCTGCCCTGGCTCCACTTTACCTTGGCTGTGTGCCGTCAGGTAAGTGTCTTGCCCTCTCTGAGTCGGTATTCTCATCTCGTAAATAGGAAAGACCACACCGTGATGTTCTTATAAGCGTGTCACCGGTGCAGATATGGGTACTCAGCAGACCATCTAGCCTTACGGGAAAAGGGGTTATCTCAGGACTCTGGCGGTGGTGGTAGTGGGATGTGTGTTAGGTGTCTGGGAGACCAGCTGCCAGGACCCTCTGCCTAGATAAAGGACAGCCATGTGGCTGTGCAATGGCTCTCTGAAACCACGCTCCTCTTCCTCCTAGCAGAAGCTCTGTAGTTGGTTGAATCTTGCAGCTGGCCCTTTAAGGAGGCCACTCTCTTCCCACTCTGTCCACCCACCTGCTTCTAGTTCCAGCCCTTCAGCAAACGCTGGGACAGAATTTCCTTCAGCTTGAACGAACTCCACTGCCGCCCCCAGACTGCCCTTCCACCCTCTCTGGGGGAGATCGCAGCTTTTTGGGCAAATGAGAGAGCCTCACGTGGCTCTCTTGGGTGTACCTCCCCTTGGGTGTTACCAGAAATGAGCTCTGCCTCATTTCTGAAAACTTGTTTGGGTTTTTTGGAGGGGTTGGGTTTTTGGGTTTTTTTTTTTTTTTTTTGAAGTACCAGAATTTGAACTCAGGGCCTCACGCTTGCAAGGTGGCTTTACCAGTTGAGCCACACCCCAGCCTGATCTGATTTCTGGAAAGCAAAGAAACCTACATGCTTTCAGATTTGTAGGGCGCAGAGGTGTGTGTCCACAAGCTAAGAACAGGGTGTCATTTATACTTTCACATCTTGGGATATGATTCTACCACACAATTCGAGCCCTGCTGATCTGACAGTGGCATTTCCTTTGTCATTTCTATGTCTATAGTAAAGTGTCTATAAAGAAAATAAAAGTGTGTCAGAAGAGCCAAAGGAGGGTGGCTCTGAATGACGAAGAGGGAAAAGAAGAGAAAGGTTTTAGGAGTTAGTGGGGAGCACGCCGATGCCAGTAGCAAAATCACCACGGTGTACAGAGCACTGTTGTGTCACATCTTGCAACAAGCAGGGCACCCTGCTTCGTCCTGTTCTCCTAGAGAGTATGTGACCTTGACCCAAGGGCCACAGCCACACCAGGGCGGAGCCAGAACCCGCACTTGGGGCCCAGATCCTGGCAGGGAGTTTGAGAAGGGTCTTGTCAACCAGGTCAGGCTGAATCCTCCATGTTTCCGCCACATTAGCCCCACTGCTGTCGGGTTGCCATCCAACATGGCCCTCCCAGGGCTCAGGACCCTGGTTCTAACCTCAGCTCTGACCTCGCTTGGCCTCGACTTCCCCCAACCCACCAGCAAAGCAGATTTGTGTAGGAGTTGGAAAGGGTGCTGGCTGACAGACGGCACGTGGGGGCTCTGGTCTCCTCTTGGTCTGCCACTCGCCCACAGTGCGACCTGGAGCAACTCACCTCACCTCTCTGAGCCTCCATGTGCACACTATCCAGCCTGAGGGTTGAGCGTTTGTCATTGCCAAGTGCTTTTTGGACTCTAAAGGCTGAGCCTCCTCCCAAAAGTCTCAGATGGCTAGGGGCAGGGTGTCCAGGGTATGCCATTCTGTTGTTCAGAATGAGTTGCCCAGCCCCCACAGCCCCTCTTCCCTCACCTCGGAGCCAGCGCAGGAGAAAATAGTCATCTGAGTTCGGCAGGGCAGGTAACACGTCTTGAATATTCTCCCGAAACTGTAGGGAGAGGCAGCTGGGTGAGTGGTCGGTCCCATCCTGCCCGCCCTCTGCCCGGGGCGCTCGAAGGGACTTTCACTGGACCCCTCTTTTCACCCAGATCGATGCTGCAGACGGCGGCTGAACATAAACGCTCTGTCTCACCAGAGGGGCAAGGTAGCAGGGTGCACTCGATGTGACGGTGTCTGCACACTAGGCTTGTGTGTGCCCGGCTAACTGTGATAGTGAGCACTCTGGTACACGCCACAGTCAAAGTTGTCCATGTCACAAGCATTCCCTGTGTGCACAGCACTAGTCTTGGTACTGTATCTTACTCCCACCTCCCCCTAGAGGTATCACTGTCGCCATCCTACAGATGAAAGAATGAAAGCTCAGAGAGGCTAAGTAACAAGTCCTAGGTCAAACAGCGAGTAAGAAGCAGAGCTCGGATGCAAATGTGGTTCTGTCTGAGGCTGGAGTGCACTGTCTTCTCCATGGTCTGTGCCTCCTTGGTAATGGAAGGGTGTGGACAGAGTTCTGGGGAGCAGCAGGGAAGGAAGAGAGTGGTCTCCTATGAGTTCAGATAAAATGGCATTTGAGCTAGGCTTCAAGCAACAGAGGGAGGAAGGTGAACAACCCAAGCAGAGGGAACATTCCAGTAGGAAGCCAAAAAGTGGCTCTCCAAACGAGAAGTAGGCACACACCACCAGAGGACAGCCCCACCCACCCCCCCATCTCTCATTACCCCGTAGGCAAGCAGGCCCCCACGTGTCCTCCCCAAGCCTCCTGCCACTCACCTTTCCCTGGTCACTGACCCACAGGACAGCCTCAGAGGGATCAATGAGGACAGGCTACCTCTGCCCCTTGCCTAGGTCAACCAGAGACTCCAACCCTCCCATCCTCCAAAACAGCTACAGGCATACTGCTCATCCAAGCCGGAGAAACCACCCCTCACCAAAGACCCTACACAGCCCTGGTTTAATCACTACCTAATCCTGACTCCCTTGCAGGTCAGCAGTGACCGTAGAGCCCTCCCCGTCCTGGGCTTTCTGGGATAGGGGAGACCCAGGCTGGGAGAAAGCTTTCCTGGGGCCCAGGCCTCCTCACTGCTCCTACAGCAGGAGACACCAGGTAGCTCCAGGCTACCTTTCCAGCAGTGGACAACTGCCTAGCAGTGGAGCCCCCCAAACCTTGGGGATGGATTCCATCCACTTTGACCCAGAGAACAGCAGACCTCCGTCTCCCTTCTCCCTAAGGAGATCCAGATGGCAGGACTCTTAAACTGCCCAGATGCCTTCCGAGAGCATCATCTTAAGTCCCCAGCCAGGCAGGGGTCTGCAGACGGGGGAGAGCTAATCTTGCTCAAACCGTGTTCCAGAGAGGATCTTAACTTCACAAAGAGATGGGCCTCCTTTATCACCCATCAGCGGGGTCCCACATCCTCCTTTCATTTCAGCAAGCAGCAAACAGAGGACAGGGCTTTGCCCAAGGTCACCACAGCGACCTGGTACCAGGCAAGGTCTATTCAAGTATCCCAAGGGAGCTGTACAGGACCCTCTCCATCTGTCACTTGCCCCCTGCCAGAGGAAAACCTCCCGGAAATGGGAGGAAACCTGGGGCCCAGCTGCCAGTCCCTGCCAGCACCGAGGATGAATGTTGCTTTTGTGCCCTCGGCTGCCTGCGAGAGCTTCCAAGCAACCACTTCTTCCCAGGTGGCACGGCCAGGGCTGCTCCCGGGGGGGGGGGGGGGGGGGGGGGAAGGGGGACCCCCGGGGACAGTGGTGGCCAAACTTCCCAGGGTCCCCTGGGCAGGCGGAGGGAGGGAGAAGAGAGGAGCTGGCCAGAGCAAGGGGTGCAGGTGCAGGGGGGTGGGGGTGGCGATCGGCTGCTGCCCCCTCCGTGGGACGGTCCCTCGTCATCCCCCTCTCCCCGTCACCCAGCTCCTTCCCACCGGAGGGGACGAGGGCCCAGGACCAGGGACTCACCTTGGCCAGTGTCTCCTTCTGTCTGGGGCTCAGATCGCCGACCCTGCCGCTCATCGTGGCTCAGGCTCGGGGCGCGGCGGTTGCGGCAGCTGATGGAGTAAAGTCCCCAGCCTTCAGCCGGAGCCGCGGGGCTGGCGGCCAAGTCCCGCCTCTTAAAGGATCCCTGGGGGCGTGGCTGTGGGCGGGGCTTCGGAGGGGCGGGGCGCGCGGGCGTGCACGTGGCTCTGACGCTCGCGTCTCCTACGCACTCCTCAAGTCCCGGACTTCGCAGGTGCCCACCCGGACTTGTGGGCAGCAGCACAAGTCTGCCTTTCGCTGTCATGGTGACCTTAAGATAAGTCACTGGAGCTTCCTGAGCCCGGATCCCCGTCGGAACCCCGAGGACATTCAGAAGTGCTGTCTAAGGACCTCAGATCAGAGCCACCAGTGCAGGACTTCGCCTCTTTCCTCTTTTCCTTCCTCCCCGAGAAGGTAGAGAGTGCACCTGGTGACCCTGGATGTCCCCTAACTAAGCCTGGCCTCTGGGAACTGTGGTGTTGACCATTCCTCTTCGGGACCTTTGCCTCCACCTGGCTCACCATCGCTTGGACTTTGCAGGTGACAGCCTTTCACCTCCACCTGCTGGACAGTTAGGGTGAAGAGCATGTCACCAGGTTGAGGGGCGAGAAAGCACAGTCAGTCACCTTGCCACCCAGGGTCTTGTCCTCTGCTTCTGACTTACTTGCCCTGCTCTCTGGGCGTCTCCCTTGCCCTAAGGTGACAGTGTGCAGTGTCTCCTCTCTGGAAATCAGAGGCTTAGACTTGTTTACATGAGACTCTCTCTATCAAGCAAGCAAGTTCCCTTCTCTGAATTCCAGCTTCTTTGTCTCTACCTGCAGGGGATAAATCGGACTTTAGGCCATCAGGAGGCCAGCACAGGGCTGGCATCTTCTGGCCACTTCTTAGCCTGCCCTGGGCAGCTGCCCTTTCCTGGGTGGCTAGCCAGGCCTCAGCCTCAGGGTGGACAGGAAAAACCACAGCAAAAGTAAGGGCCCAGTGAAAGCAGGCCTGCTATCTGCTCATCTGGTTCCCACTCTCCAGGGGCCAGCGCTGTGGTCTCCCAGTGGTGGCAAGTCTGACTTGTGGCCCGGCAGCTACCAGTCCAGCCTACGCCATGTGACTGTCCAGCCACACCGCAGTGACAGCCTCTGCCCAACACAATGAAGTCACTTCAGAGTGTAACAGCCTTTCCCCTGCACTGGGGTCCCCTGCCGCTTTGATCCTATCTCCATGCTATAACCGACCTCAGGCCCGAGACACTGCTCCTACTGAGTACCAGGCCATAGCACTTTCCTGAAATCCAGTAATGAATCAGATGCCACCCAAAGATAAGATCCAAGGACCCACCAAGCTGGAGCTGTGACTGAAATGGTACAGCGCCTGCCTAGCAATCTCAAAGTCTTGAGTTCAAACCCCGGTACCACCACCCAAAAAAAAAAAATGATACAAGGACCATCTACTAGAATGCAAGAAAGAGATAAATGTCCAAGGAGAGACAGCAAATGTCTAAAAGCTTAGAAAGGGTGGAATTTGGATAGTTTGGAAGAATCCTACCCATTTGACCTGGATCTTAAAATGTGCAGTGGGTTAGGTGTAGTGGGGAATGCCTGTAATCCCATCACTAGGGAGGCTGAGGCAGGAGGATCACAAGTTCAAGGCCAGCATGGGTTACATGTAGTAAGACCATATAAAGAGAGAGATTGAGATTAACAGAAATGTTCCAATACAAAGCCAGGTCCTGGGGATGCCCTGAGAGGATTCATACAGATTACATCACTTAACAGCTGGGTACACTGAAGCCCAGTCAGCACATGACTTGCCAGAAGTCACCAGAGGTATGACAGATACATAGCACCAGTGCCTGCCTGGTTTGGGACAGGGTAGGACTGTCTTCCTTAATGAATGAGTGCCTAAGAGCTCCTTCCAGGAGCTGGGCCTGGTGGTTCACAGCTACAATCCTTGATAATCGGAAGGTGCAGGTAGGAGGATCTCAGTCCAAAAGCAGCATGGACAAAAGCATGAAACCCTGTATAAAAAGGCAAAATTAAAAGCAAAAAGGGCTGGGTGTGCAGCTCAAGTGGTAGAGCTGCACCTAGTAAGTGCAAGGCCCTGAGTTCAAATCCCAGTGTTGCCAAAAACAAACAAACAAACAAACAAAAACCCTAGGGACAGTGTGTTCTTTGTAGGGCAGAGCCTACACAGTCCTTTAGTGTACTTGCTCTTTCATATCTAGCTTCTCACGCCAGTGCTGGACAGCCCTCTAGAGTACACAGGTTAGATGAATTGTGACAGAAGCAACTGCCCTCAGGTCAAGGTGTGGACTGGTCTAGGAGCTGCCCAGAAAAGCACAGGGGACACAGTCACCTGCAGGAAACTGTCCCAGTCATACCCAACTCCCTCCTTCCCCAGATGAAGGCTTAGGTGAAGAGGTCTCCCGCCTGTCTGCCCCTTCCAGATTCTGTGGCTGTCGGCTTTCTTCACTAATATTTGGCTATGTCCAGCGCACTGTGAAATCCCTACTTAATCTGATAATACTCCTACATTACTCATCTGGCTGGTTACTAAGAGTCTCTCCTTCCCGCCCTCACCTCTTCTCTATTTTCTAACCCCTGCCCTACCTCTGCCCAATTCTCCCTCCGGGTACATTGCTTCTCCTCCTCAAGAACCTTCACTGGCTCCCCAGTTCCTTCAGAAATCAGCCCAATCCCACTGACTTGCTTCCATCTCTTCCCAGCATCCCTTGTGCCCTTAACTGCCCCACACCCCTTCCCACACACTTTCATTTCAGCCAGAGATGCTCCCTGCTGTCCCTCCAAACACACTTCTGCCCTCCTGCTTCTGTCAGAACTCTAGTTCTTGTCTTTCTCCCAGGCCCTGGACCAACGCTGTTTCTAGAAACGCCTCTGTGATCAACCCATTGCCACGTGATGTCAGCCAACCAGAAGCCCCTCTGTCCTGGGCAGTAACAGGGACGCTTTTATATTGTGGCGGTGATTGTCAGGAAAGCGCTGGTCCAACAGGAAGAACCTGGTCTCCGGGGTCAGGCAGCCTGGAGGTGAGACACTGCCATACAGGGGTGTTTTGTTCTGAGCTCACCTTGCTCGGGACTGGGATCGGGACTGGGATCAGGGACGGAGGCAGCTTGGGAAGTGTGAGCGAGTGAAAGAAGGCTCCTGGGAGGTGGGGATTTTGGAGGAGTATGGGGCTGAGAGTCTTAGGCGTTTGAAAGTTAGAGCCCGGAGTTTAGATTCTTCCAGAGGCAGCTCTGGGCACAGAAAAGAGGGCTGGATTGGGAACCCAAAACTTGGGCTGTATTCTGTGTGCCTGAGTCATGTGCTATGGTGGCTGGCTGTTCAGTCACCAGCCCTTTAGGGGCTCGTCCTCTCTGGGCCTCGATGGCCTCACCACCAAATGAAGGGCACTGGTTTCGAGATCAGAGCCCCTCCTCCTGGCTCTGACCTCAGATCTGAGACTGGCACAGTTAATGTGAGAATCACTGGAAAAAAAAAAAAGTCTTTTAAATCCTGTGACAAAGATTTGTGGAACCACTTCAGAGCCAAGGGAACTCTCTGGAAAGCTCTTGTGCTCACGGGCACAGGGCAGGAGACCCTTTCCCCCTTCTTCCAGCTGTGGCTACAGCTGCCCCAGGTCACCTGCCCTGCCTGGGTGCCCACAGGTTGGGGAGAAAACTAACCCTCGCCTCTTTCCCTGGGGCCACTGTGAGAATTGTAAGTGACTTGATAGCTGGGAAAGTGACAAAGTTGTAGCAGGGTATTATTTCAATCACGGGGTGGCCCCCAACCCGTGTCACTCCCCCCTCACTTCCGCAGTCCACCCCGGCTTTGTGAAGACACAAATCCTCTCCCAGCCTCGCTTCTCACACCCTGTCCCCCTCCCCACCCCGATTAAGTCCCCTACCTTCCTGGATATCACTGTCTTAATTCTTAAGCCCTTTCTCACCCGTCTCCAGTTGTCTCAGAGAGTCAAATCCGTTTAGAAGGAGGTGGCCCAGTTAGCTGTGAACCAAGAGGCTGGGGACAGGGAGTTGGGACCTCAGGGGAAGGTGACAGGAGGATGGGGAGGATCTCAGAGACCCCACTCCAGCTCTGGCACAAACCTAGAGACTTTCCTGCAGGCGGGTGGGCTGCCAGCTCTGCTCTTACCCTACACTTAAGATGGAGTCCATCCAGGCACCAATGGCTCACACCTGTAATCCTAGCTACTCAGGAGGCAGAGATCAGGAGGATCGTGGTTCGAAGCCAGTCCTGGGCAAATAGTTCATGAGCTCCTACTTCGAAAAAAAACCATCACAGAAAAGTGCTAATGGGTTGGCTTAAGTGGTAAGAGTGCCAACCTAGCAAGCGTGAGGCCCTGAGTTCAAATCCCAGTACTGCCAAAAATAAAAAGATGGATCCAGGAATGGAGGAGGGGGGGTGGAATAAAAGGGAATGATGGAGGGGGTGAATTCAACTATGATATATTGTAAGAACTCTTGTAAATGTCACAGTGTACCCCAGTACAACAAAAAAAATAATAATATAATAATAAATATAAATAATATTAAGAGTCCAGATCCCACAGCTAGGCTTGTTCTCTACTCACCAGAGACCTTGAGAAGCAGAATGGCATGAATGTGAACTCACCAACTCTGCAGCCCTGGTTCTCTGTCACTTAGTGTCACTTGATCTGAGTGCCTCAGTTTCCCATTGGGAAAATAGCAGTGATAATCTTACTACCTCAAGAGGCTAAGATTAAATGAGCTCACTTATGAACAGGACCTGGAATCTAGAGCCTGTTTGAGTTGTTTTGAACTCGAACTTCTCGTTTCTTCCCTGAGTTAGTCTTGCCGTTCTAGCGTCCACCCACACACCTCTCTCCGAGAGAGAGAGAGAGAGAGAGAGAGAGAGAGAGAGAGAGAGAGAGAGAGAGAGAGAGAGAGAGAGAGAGGCCTTCCACCCCTGGTTGCAGGGCTGACACAGCTCCATGTCCCCAACCCTCTCTAGTGGCCTGAAATGACCTCACGGTGCTTGTAGTTAAGGCCGACTCTCTGTTCTCAAGGGCAGGAGCTATGGCCTTGGCACCCACAGGCTGTGAGTGGGTAAGAAACCAACCCTCACCCTATCCCCGGAGGGCTGACCTAGGGGAAACCTTGGCTGCTGCCGTCCTGCACCTGTCCTGTGTGATCCTGGGGGAGTCGCTGACCCTCTCTGGGCATCCAGGTGAATGGAAGCAGAGGTGACGGAACCAGGCAAAGGAGGACGGTTGGAGATTTTCCTTTTATTGGAATCTCTGAGTTCTAAAACTGCAGCCCTGCCCTCCCCCCTGCCCACCCAGCCTGGCCCTCTCTCCTTGGCACTGGGCCTGGAGTCGTGGTGTCAACCTGTGAGCAGCCCCGCTTCGTTTCTCAAAGCCCTTTTTGGTACAAAACAGACACCAACACTGGACCCCTAAGGTGGCGCTTTTTCCCCAGGGACCAACCTGCCACCTGGTGGCAGCTCGGTCACATTGGCCCTTCCTGATCACGGGGAACAGTTTTCCCTTCCTGCCCTTCCTTCTGCCAGCACTGTTAACAACTCTTTGTGCTGGGGGTACACTGTGACATTTACAGAAGTTCTTATGATATATCAGAGTTAAATGCACCCCCTCCTTCATTCTTCTTTATCCCCCTCCCTGCATTCCTGGAATAGTTTCAGCAGGTCTCATTTTTCCATTTTTGTACATGAGTGCATAGTATTCCACCATATTCACCTCCTACACCCTTTCCTTATTTCCTCCCCCCTCCCACTGGTGCCAACCACCAGACAGGGCCTGTTTTTGCCTTCCTTTTCTCCATTTTTGTAGAAAAGAAAAAGACAATATTGTTTGTTTAAGATAGCTATACAGGGTGTTTCAGCACTGACTCCTTACTTGGGCCCACAAAGTACCTAAAAGTAGGAGAAAAGCCTGGCATCACTGCCTCCATTTTGTATCTGTCTTTTTTCTGAGTCGCTCACTCTGCAGTCACTTGGGTTCTAGAAAGGATGGAAGCGATCGATAACATCTTTATGACAAGGGACAGAAACTACCCTCAAGCATCAGTGAGCCTCGCAGGACAGACCACCCCAAGTGAGGACGATTTCCTATAATGATGAGGCTGCAGCCTGGAGCAGGATTAATCATCTCATGGGGACAGATTGCTCCCCTCAGGTGAGGACGGCGATAAGAACTTCTCCAGAACCCCAGAGAACCAGACGAGATAGTGACAACCAGGCCACCTATAAATAAGATTGGTAGTGCATGCCTCCCTCTCCTGGCCCCGAGTTCTTGGCTCATGTCTGTAATCCTAGCCATTTGGGAGGCTGAGATTGGGAGGATCATGGTTCGAGGCCAGGCCAAGCAAATGGTTTGGGAGACCCTCCAACTCCAAAATCACCAGAGCAACCAGAGATGTGGTTTATGAAGTGAGCCCAAGGACACAACCCCAATCCCACCAAAACCAAACCAAAACAAAAAAAATCAGTGCAGCTCACGTCTGCACCTGAGTGCTTACTCTGCTCTTCCCACAGCACATCCCAAGCTATGTAACACATATCTCCTTTCTCTAACCTTCACCATGTCTCTCTCTCTCTCTTTCTCTCTCTCTCTCTCTCTCTCCCTTCCACTCTCTCTCTCTCCCTCTCTCTCTCTCTCTTTCTCTCTCATGGAACTGGGCTTTGAACTCAGGACTTCACACTTACAAAGCAGGCGCTCTACCTGTTAAGCCACGCCTCCAGTCCATTTTTCTCTGTTCATTTTGGAGATGGAGGTCTCAAAAACTATTTGCTTAGGCTGGCCTCAAACCACAATCCTCTCAATCTCAGCCTCCCAAGTAGCTGGGATTACAGGTGTGAGCCACCAGCACCCGGCGTTATCATGTCTCTTTATTGGCATATGGGGTGAGTGGTTGGACCTGATGTGTGGAATCCCAGGAGTCTGGGCCTGGAGTCCAAAACTCCTGTTTTAGCACCGCCATCCTTGGGCTTCTGTCCACTTCTATGGTATCTACTGGTGTCTGATGGGAGAACATTTTATAGTAGAGGAAATGCACACTAGGGTGAATGGAACACACTGATCTCTCAGTGCACCCTGTTCCTGGTACCCATCCTAAAGCATCCACTGCCCCACCCCACCCATCATTGGGGAACCCGTCCCATGTCTCACGCTTTCTTTAATAGCTCATTTCCTCCTAAGTTCCCCTGCTACCTTAGAGGGGAGACAGAGGAATGGAGGTCCGCTCCATATACAAGTCACAGCACAGCCCCAGGCCAGGAAACCTTGTATTGCAAAAAACACAACAACAACAACAACAACGACGACGACGACAAAACCCAAGCTACTTGGAATGAAAGCACATGTGCTGAAAAGTCCTCCATGTACTTTTGTTCAAATTCCCATTACAGCTGGGGACCCAGGCCAAAAGGGAAGCGGCTTGCTTCTAAGCACATGGTGAGAGAGAAGCCACCCTCTCCGCACCCGCTCTCCACCCTGTCCCAGAAGTCATGCAAGCTGGAGTCTGAAGCCTTGGACCTGACTGTTACCCCTCTCCCCAACCCCCAGGTCCTCCTCAGACACTGTACTCTAGGCAGGAGCCCCAGGTCACCCACCCTCTTGTAGTGTTTGCCTGCCTCCCTCCCTGAACTTCACTTACTCCAGACGCCATACCGGTCCTCATTGCTCCTTTTCATGTGGGGGTCCCCACCCATAGCAGCAGGCTGGACTACTTCCACTCACACTGAGATGACACCCTCAAGCTTGTCCTCCAGAATAACCAAGGGTCACCCTATGGGTACCTCTGGCTACCCACCAAGTTTGCAGACAGCCCGGGCTGTGGCTGATGAAAGGCTGGGATGTGACTCCTTGTGAGGACACAGAAGTGTGTGCCAGTGGGGACATATGTGAACTAGGATATGCATCCGGTGGCAGGGTGTGTGTTGGGGGAATAAGAGAGAGACCTCCTGCTCTGGTGGGTGGGGCGGGGGTAGGGAGCCAACCGTCTGGCTGAGGATGGGGTGTGTCCTTGCAGTGATGTCATTGGTGCCCCCACATAGACTAGGATTGTCAACAGACAGAGGAGCCGGACTCTCCACGGACACCCAGGGACCTCCCAAATGCATTTTGCAAGTTCTGCACAATGATTTCATCTACAGAAAAGGAGGATGAAATGAGCACTTGTATGACTTAAAAGCAAAATTCGCCAGCCCAGTGGCTACATGGGAGGCTGAGATTGGGAGGATTGCAGTTTGGGGCCAGCTCAGGCAAATAGTTTGTGAGAAATAACCAGAGCGGGCTGGGCGCCGCTGGCTCACACTGTAATCCCAGCTATTCAGGAGGCAGAGATCAGGGGGATCATGGTTCAAAGCCAGCCTAGAAAAATATTTCACAAAAAAGGGTTGGTGGAATGGCTCAAGGTATAGGCCCTCAGTTCAAGCCTCAGTACTGCCAAAAAAAAAAAAAAGTTACCAAAATAACTAGAGCAAAATGGACTGGAAGTGTGGAGGTAGAGCTCCTGCTTTGCTGCACCTTGAGATCAAACCTCAGTCCCAGAAAAAAATTTTTTGCTAGCATGGCAATGAATGTGCAGATTGTCATCTTAATATTAAGTCTGCCTATCCACTAGGAATGGACGGCTTGGCATTGATCTAGCTTTCTTTCATTTATTTCCACATTTTTAGCTTTCAATGTATTACTCTTTCACTCCCTTGTTTATGTTCATCCCTGGGTATTTTATTATTTTGGGTGCTATTATAGGTAAAACTGTGATCTTGATCTACTTTTCAGATTGTTCCTTGCTGGTATATAAAAACCCACTGCAGTTATTTTCTTGGCAATGCTGGGGTTTGAACTCAGGGCTTTGCACTTGCTGGGCAGGCACTCTACCATTTGAACCACTCCACCAGGGGAAAAAAAAGGCAGATTTTTGTGTGTTGGTCTTAGGTGTTCTGATATTTATAAAGGTAGATAGTACATTATTATATTAATTATTATTATTATTATTTAGCAGAACTGGGGTTTGAACAGAGGACCTCATTCTTGGTAGGCTGGTGCATTACCATTGGAGCCACGTCTCCAGCTCTTTTTGCTTTAGTTATTTTTTGGATAGGGTGTCTAGTTTTTTTTCCCCAGGGACACGATCTTCCTGTGTGGTCTACACCTCCTTCAGGCACACACCACCACGCCCAGCTTATTTGTTGAGCTGGGGTATCTCGATAACTTTTGCCCAGACTGGCCTCTAACCACGTCCTCCCAATCTCTGCCTGCTGAGAAGCTGGGATTACAGATGTGCACCATCATGCCTGCTGGAGACTAGCTTTTTGCCCTCAACATTCTGTAGGAATTATCTGTGCTGCTCCACGTAATTCATTCATTCATTTTTTTCTGTCGTGTGACACCCAACACATGAAGCTATCACAAGTTTTCTTTTCTCCTAGGGATGGAGAGGTGAGCTATTCCAGTCTTTTACAACGAAACAGGGCTGATCTGCACGTGCTGAAGGACCACATGGTTCTCCACCAAGGCTGTACAGAAGAATTATCCGGACTGGAGGTGTGGCTCAAGCAATACAGCACTGGCCTATTCAAAGCACTGAGTTCAAATCCTCGTATCACTCCCCCCCCTCAAGACAATTATCTGGTATGTAAGCTTTTCATGATGAACAGAAACAAAGACCCAGAGATAATGATTCAGTTAATCTCAAACAATGCAGGCCCCGAACTCCTAGATCACTCAAGTGATCTTCCTGCCTCACTGAGTAGCTGGGACTACAGCTGTGTGCCACTGTGCCTGACTTAGTTCATCAGACGATTCTTCAAGAACCTATGTTCCATTCTTACCAAGGATCTCTACCTCATACCCAGGAATGGTGTATCTGAGACCATGCATCTTCAGGATTTTTTATCTTTTTGGAGGTTCTGGGGTTTGAACTCAGGGCTTTGCACTTGCTAGGCAGGTGCTCTACCACGTAAGCCACGCCTCCAGCCCTTCCCCTGCGGTTTTCTTTCATGCAAATCACTTTTCCAACGTGGCTGGACGGTGCCAGTGCAGCCAGACATACACGCCCATCAGCGAGATGTAGATTCCATCGCTCCCCATCCCCAAGAGCACCTGGCATGGTCAGACTATTCATTTTTCTTTGGTGGGACTGGGATTTGAACTCAGGGCTTCCAGCTTGCAAAGGGTCACTCTACTGTTTGAGCCACAACTCTGGTCCATTTTGCTCTGGCTATTTTGGACATTGGGCGGGGAGGTCTCACAAATTATTTGCCTGAGCTAACTTTAAACCACGACTCTCCCAATCACAGCTTCCCAAGTATCTGGGATTACAGGAGTGAGGTACCATGCCTGGAAGATGTTTTCATGTTGCCAGTTGATCTCTCATGATTTAAAAAAAAATTTATTATAGTATTGTTGTACTGGGGGTACGTTGTGACATTTATAAAAGTGTTTACAATGTATCACAGTTAAATTCACCCCCTCCATTGTTCTCCTCCCCCCCCCCCTTTTCTCATATGATTTTTACTTTGTATTTCCCTGATATCTAATTAGGTAAGTGGGTGTGGTGTTACAAGCCTGTAATCCCAGCACTCAGGAAGATCAATGTCAAATTCAGGCCGGCCTAGGTTACATAGCGAGATCCTACCTCAAAAAATAAATTTAAAATAGGTTGAATGTCCTTGTGCAAGTTAAGCATTCACTCTACCATTGAGCAGCTATCTTTTCTTTTTTTCTTTTTTTTTGCAGTATTGGGGTTTGAACTCAGTGGCTACACCTTGAACCACTCTACCAGCCACCTTTTTTGAGTGGGTATTTTCAAGATAGGGTCTCTCAATCTATTTGCCCAAGCTGGCTTCGAATTGCAATCCTTCTGATCTCTACCTCCTGAGTAGCTGGGATTACAGGCATGAGCCACTGGTGCCCAGCCCATTTGTTTCTTTTTAAGCAATGTCTAATGTTTTAATATTTCATGTTTAGATCTTTAATCCACATGGACCTCATTTTTTGTATGCAATGTCTAATATGGATGGGTACATTTTATTTTATGTTTTTGGTGGCACTGGTGTTTGAACTCAGGGCTTTGTACTTGCTAGGCAGACTCTCTACCAGTTAAATCATGCCCCAATCCCCAATTACACTTATTTTCCCTAGTGGTTAGCCCAATTTCTTGGCACAATTTATGAAAGAGCTCATCTTATTCATCTCTTTCCACCTCCCCAAATTCAACCCTTCCTCTGACATAGGCTGGATGTATATGTGCTTTGTCAGCTTCTCGTCTGTTGCATGTCCCCTTTCCTTGTCTTGGGGCAGACATCCAACTATCTAACTCTCCACCCCTCACTCTTTTCCCATTAGCATTTTGGCTATTGGCGGCTAACCAGTGGCTAGTTAGGTGTTCACTGAAAAATTATTTTCATTTTTCTGTATGTTTGATTTGGGGGGTGGGACTGGGGTTTTGAACTCAGGCCTTTGCACTTGCAAAGCAGGTGCTCTACTGCTTGAGCCACACAGTGGCCCTCCAACCCATTTTGTTCTGGCTATTTTTGGAGATGGGGTCTTGTGAGCTATTTGCCCAGACTGGCCTCGAACCTCAATCCTCCCAAGTAGCTAGGATTACAGATGTGAGCCAGCAGCACACCCTGCTGTTTGATTTCTCTTTTTTTAAATTATGATAACACGGTAGGGAAAAGAATGTGTCACCGCTCGTCTGGCCTTTGCCCTTTTATCAGGGTACAATTTGTGAAAGGCTTAGGTTTCAGGCTGAGCCAGCTCCCAGCACCCCCACCCCTGAGAGAAAAGACAGATTTTGGGACAGTGAGGGAACTTGCACGTTCCAGTAGGCATGAGAGATTCGGTGTTGGGGATGGGACAGTACTGGTTTTATCCCAAGCCCATTGCATGGATGAAGAGAGTGACCCACCCTCGCTGTCCCTCTAAGGGTCTCCCTACCTCATCAGTCCTGCTGGGACCCTTGCCTCAATTTCCCCAATCTGCCTCCCACCGTCAATCTCTTGTTCTCCGCCTCTTGCTATTTGGTTCAGTTGGGAAATGGAGGTCCAGGGAAGATGGGGTCATGCATGACATAGTCCTGGCCAAACCGTGGGTGGCTTGGGCCACCACAGAGCAAAGGTCCCCTGACCACCCCTGGTTTCTGTACTTCTCGGACCCTGATTGTATCTGAGTCTTTCAAGATCGCCTCTTCCAGCTATGTCCCTCCAGCTACCGTCCGCCCCTCTCTGCAGTCTGACAACTTGGCAGTCTGTCCAGCGCCTCCTCTTCTAGGACTCCAGCCTCTGCACTTGGACTCAGGCTCCGCCCCCTTTTCAGCGGCGCGGGCCGCCAGCGCCTAAGTTCTCCGCGACCACCAGGGGGCGCGCGCGCGCGGCTCAGTGAGGGCCCGGAACCTCTGACGGCTCACATCCCGCCCCTCCCGACGCCACGCCCCGTCCGGCCGCGGCCCCGCCCCCTCCTCGCGAAGCCCCGCCCCGGCCGGCCGCGGCCTGGCTCCCTCCGCTCCCCGCTCCGGCCGGCCGCGGCCCCGCCCCCTCCAGGCGCCCCGCCCCGTCCGGCCACAGCCCCGCCCATCCCCCGTGAAGCCCCGCCCCGTCCGGCCGCGGCCTGGCTCCCTCAGCTCCCCGCCCCCGCCCCCCCCCACGGCGCCCCGGATCCTCCCCTCCTCCTCCCCCAGCCCCCTTGTCTCCTCCAGCCTTGCGGGGTCCGGCCATGGGTCCCGCCACTCGTCCCACGCTGAGGTCGCCGCCGCTGTCACCACCTCCTCCGCCGCCGCCCCCATCCCCGCTGTTGCTGCTGCTGCCGCTGCTGCCGCTGTGGCTGGGCCTGGCGGGACCCGGGGCCGCGGCGGATGGCAGCGAGCCGGCGGCCCGGGAGGGGCGGGGCGGAGCCCGGGCGGTGCGGGTGGACGTGAGGCTGGCGCGGCAGGACGCTCTGGTTCTGGAGGGCGTCCGGATCGGGGCCGAAGCCGACCCAGAACCCCCGCTGGGTGGCCGCCTGCTGCTGGTGAGCGCCACCTCGGACCTTTCGTCCTGGATCCAACAAACCCCGACAGCCCAGCGCCCCCTCTTCTCCAGGATGCCCAGCCCCCCCCCAGTAACCAGGATTCCCGAACCTGAGATCCTCATGCCCTCTTCCAGACTCGTTCCCACGCCCTGACCTTTGCATCCACTGAGGCAAACCCAGACTCCCCCCCCACCTCCCCCTGCCTCCCCTCTTTGCTCATGGCCCCCCGCTGCACAGATGGACATCGTGGATGCCGAGGAAGAGGTACCGCTGGAAGACTGGATTGCAGTGGCCTACGTGGGCAAGGAGCAGGCCTCCCAGTTCCACCAGGAGAACCAGGGCAGTGGCCCTCAGGCCTATCCCAAGGCCCTGATCCAGCAGGTGCAAGGGGTGTATGCTTGTGGGGGAGGGGAGGTTGGGCCTGGTTAACAGGGGGACCCACTAAGGAGCTCCCAGAGTGGACCTAGGCCTGAGCTGCTTGGGGGATCCCAGTTTGGAGAATCGAGGCAGTAGGATGGTGTCAAAGCAGGGAGATGGAGATTGGTCAGGAGGCTGGACCAGGTGTGGAGACTGCCTTGCTAGGCAAGGTGGGTTAGATCGTACAGAGCAGGAGGCATGGGAGTTTCTGCCCTTGATCGCACTTGACCCGCTCACTGCGGAGCCTGTTGCTGGGAGAGATGGGGAGGGTTAGGGCCACAGGTGTGGCACGGGGTATGCTAGCCTCCCACCTTCGTCCATCCTGCAGATGCGACGAGCCCTTTTCCTGGGAGCCTCTGCCCTGCTTCTCCTCATCCTGAACCACAACGTAGTCCGAGAGGTAACCCCTGAGCAGACCGTGAGGGTCAGGAGGCCGGGGAAGGAGGGACCAAGGCCTGCTGACTGTCCTGTCCCCTGCAGCTGGACATATCCCAGCTTCTCCTCCGGCCAGTGATCGTCCTCCATTATTCTTCCAATGTCACCAAACTGTTGGAGGCACTGCTGCAGTGAGTTGGGGTTCGGGTTCCCAAAGGGTGGGCCCTGGAAGCTGGGAATGTTTGCCTTCCTTTTCCATGAGCTGGGGTGGGGGGTAGGGGTCTCCGGAGCAGGACCTCACAACTGTACTCTGCCAGGCTGAAAAATGGGGGAGGCAATGGGAAAGGGGTGCAAAGTCCTGTAGGGAGGTGTCTCTGTGGGCAGAGGGGACTGGCCCCAGCAAGGAGAAAGCCAGTTCTTCATCTGTGGCCTGGATGGGTGAGACAGCCAGGACCGGGAGCCAAAGTGGAAAGCCTCCAGGGGTGGCACCCTTTGGTGTCCACCACAGGGCTAGGTGGGTGAGTCTCGGCCTCCCTTCCCAACACCCTTCTGTCTGGCTTCTCTCTGACTTTACCCCCCCAGGAGGACACAGGCCACAGCGGAGATCACCAGCGGAGAGTCCCTGTCAGCTAACATCGAGTGGAAGCTGACCCTGTGGACCACCTGTGGCCTCTCCAAGGATGGCTACGGAGGGTGGCAGGACCTGGTGTGCCTGGGAGGCAGTCGTGCCCAGGAGCAGGTGAGTGCTAGGGGATTCTATGGGGTCCCGGGAGAGGAGGGCCGCTGGGTTTAGTGACATGGTGTCAGTGGACTCAGCATGGTACCTGGCCCAAGGTCATGTGCAGTTAACGTGGCTTGTTGCCTTCATGTTCTCCCCCTCAGTAGCCTTCTGTAGCTCCCTATTACCTGCAGAATAAATTCAGACTCCTCAGCTTGGTTTTGACAGCCCTCCTCAGCACTGATTTATCCTGTATTTCTTTTTTATTTATTTATTTGGTGATACTGGGATTTGAACTCAGGGCCTTGTGTTCTACCACATACAGCCATGTCCCAGCCCTTTTTTTTGCTTTAGTTGTTTTTTGAATAGGGTCTTGCACTTATGCCCAAAGCTGACCTAAATCCCAGTCTTCCTCTGTATGCTTCAAATGTAGCTGAGCTGACAGGCCTGCACCACCACGCCCAGCTTTTATTCATGGAGATGGGGAGCTCATAAACTTTTCTCCAGGACTGGCCTCAAACTGTGATCCTCTCGATTTTTGCCTCCTTAGTAACTGGGATTGCAGACACACGCCACCATATCTTGTCTGTTTTCTGTGTTTTGAGACAGGGTCCTGCTGTGTAGCCCAGGCAGTCCTCAAACTCACTGTTCTCCTAGCTGCGCCTCCCCAGGTCTCGTGTAGACCCAAGCCAAGCCCTCTTTTTCTTTCTCTTTTTTGGGGGGTGGGGGAGACTGGGAGTGGAACCCGGGGTCTGGGCCGTACATGGTCTGCCTCTGAGCTACGTCTGCAGCTATCCTCCATTTCTGGTCTGGCCACTCTGCGCCATTCCCTGGTCCCCGTACACAGCCTGGTCTCCTGCCTCTGGGCCTAGGTTGTCTACACCTTTTGTCTCTCCTCTCTCGCTCTCTCTTTTTTTTTTTTCCCTTTTGATGGGACTGGGGTTTGAACTCAGGGCTTTGTGCTTACTCTACTGCTTGAGCCACACCTCCAGTCCATTTTGCTCTGGTTATATTGGAGATGGAGGGTCTCCTGAACTATTTGCCCAGGCTGGCCTCAAACTGGGATCCTCGCCATCTCAGCCTCCCAAGTAGCTGGGATTACAGGCGTGAGCCCCTGGCACTGGTTGGCACCTTTTATCCCTGTCTCCATATGTCCCTTTCCCAGCTCATCCTCGCACATGCTTTGGAGTCATCCCTCAAACCCTCTGCTCAAAGGCCCTTTCTCTCTCTTCTCAGTCACAGCAGTGCTTGGTCAGGCCTCTCACAGGGGTGAGAGGACGGTCCACCCTGTGTGTTGGGGAGTGTGACCGTGTCTTCTGATAGCCGGGGTTGTGTTTCATTTGTTTGTGGATCTCCCAGATCATGGCATCACGGGATTGTGTGGTACTCTGTTCTCAAGTGTTTTTTGAGCCAAGCTGTGTGGGGGCAGGCCAGCCCTGGTCTTCTGGTATGCAGGTTCAAATCCTGGCTCTGAAACCTTTGCTGAGCAACCATAGGCCAAGTGTTCAACCTCTCTGGTCTCATGTTGCTCATTTGTGAACAGTGTGTGGTGGCCCACACAGAACACTGGGCAGGGCAGGATTTGGTGAGGAGCCAGGAGGAGGGGCTAGAAGATTAGATCAGCAGGGAGTAGGCTCCTGGCAGCCTAGAAGTGGAGTCTAGCATGCAGTCTGCAAGTTGGTGTGGCAGGTACAAAAAGTCAAATCTGAACAGCTGTGACCATTGCTGGAATTGCATGTATCGGGTAGCCTTGGCAGCTGAGGTATCCAAAGGGTGGCCAGGCGGGCATCTTAGCTGCCTGGCTTGATGGGCCTTGGGCCCTCAACCCTGATCCCAGGGCCCAGTGACTATCCTGAGCTGCCCAGTGGCCTCTGGGAATCCAGAACTGTAGCACACATAATCAGGAAGTCCTGACCAGTCACATCCTTACTGCCCTGCTGGACATACATTGTCCCCAGCCTCCCTCCTCAGCTGGGGCTCCCAGGTGCGTTGGGCCTGGTGCTCTGGCAGTGCAGGCTTTGCCCCAGAGAGCAATGCCATGGCAGCTCTGACGTGATCTGGCCTGCCGGAGGGTGGCCCGGGACACAGCCCAGGGCAGCAGAGCAGATAGGCGAGAGATACGAGGTGACCCCTGAGCTAGCGGTGGGCACAAGGCCTCCCCCAGGTTGTACCAAAGGCACCTGAGCTCAGCCTAGGGCTTGGGGAGGCTTTCCAGAACTGGTCCCCTCACCCCACTGTGACTGGAGGGGAGATAGTAAGCTCATAGACACCCCAAAGTGTCCCCACCCCAATCTCCAACCTGGTCGAGAGGGTGGTAGCCTTTTACCTTCAAACCATTTCAACCCTTGTCTCCTGTCATGGCGGGAGTTGACCTTGAGCACTGGTTGGGGAAGAAGGGCAGAGAGCTACAAGGAATGCTGGGAGCTTTTCAGTGAGTGTGTTTGTTAGTCACGTTGCACCTACAGGCCGCGTGAAATAGCGTGCGTGCGTGGGAGCGCCCTCGTGTCTTGCTCAGCTGGTTGTTCGGTGATCAAAGCCTAGCAGCTGCATTTGTGTGGAAGCTGAGTCAAGATCACTGTGGTTCCCCAGCCACTGAGCGCCCCCAGGGTTTTTAGTGGCCTCTCAGGCTGTGTTTCCACAGCCGTTCATTTCACAAAGACTAAGTGATGCAGGGTACAGTGTGACAATGAGACACGGTTCCCTCCCACCGATGGGAGCTTGTGGACCACCAGGGGCAGCAGTAAGAACACACATGGTTAGAGGGGCAAGGGGAGGCAATGTGGGAGCGTTCGATCTGGTGGTTGGGGACCTCCAGAGCTGAAGGGAAGGCACTGGTGGCTCATACCTGTAATCCCAGCTACTCTGGAGGCAGAGGCAGGAGGGTCCAGAGTTTGAGGCCAACCTAGGTAAAATTATCAAGACCCTATCAAAAACAAAACACAAACAAAAAAAGGGCTGGGGGCCTGGCTCAAGCTGTAGAGCGCTTGCCTAGCATGCTGAGGGCCCTGGGTTCAATTCCCAGAGGGCGGGGAGGGAGCGTTGAAGGAGGGAAGAAGCAGGTGTGCAGGTGAGACTCCCCCCAGTGGGCGTGGCCAAGATGGCGGAGGAGCAGGTGAGACCTCTGGGAGTGACAAGGTGGCTGTCTCTGAGACTTCAAGTGCGAGCACAGCCTAGATGGAGGTGAGAGGTCAGGGCCCGAGAAGCTGACCCGGAGGACGTGCAGGTTGGGGACAGTGACAGAAGGGTGCTGGGGACAGATATGGCTCTGTGTGCAGCCAGATGAAGCCAGGGCAGCTGGCAGACCCTGAGGAGCCCATAGGGAGGAGGGATGGTGGGTGGTGGGTGTTGCTGAGGGAGGCGTGGGGGCAGCCCCAGCGCCTGGACACCCGTCTCCCTCTGCAGAAACCCCTGCAGCAGCTGTGGAATGCCATCCTGCTGGTCGCCATGCTCCTCTGTACAGGCCTCGTGGTCCAGGCCCAGCGGCAGGCGACTCGGCACAGCCAGCGCGAGCCTGGAGGCCAGGTAGGGGTCAGACCAGGGAGCCCCGGTGCACCCAGCCCTTGGGCCCACAACACTGTGACCGTCCTCTCCCCACAGGTGGACCTGTTCAGACGCCGCGTGGTGCAGAGGTTGGCATCCTTAAAGACCCGACGCTGCCGTCTGAGCCGGGCAGCGCAGGGCCTCCCAGAGCCTGGCACTGACACCTGTGCCGTGTGTCTGGACTATTTCTGCAATAAGCAGGTTAGTGCCTGGGCGAGACCAGCCATCGGCTGACATGTCACGTCCCTGTCTTATCCGTAGAGGCCTCAGAATGCACCAACCAGGCCCTTCTCCCAGCCCCCGCCCCTCCACCAGGGCTCCAGAAAGCAGAACTGGGGGCAGGTCCCACCCTGTGGCCTGAGCCTCTCTTCTCCTCCCTGTAGTGGCTCCGGGTGCTTCCCTGTAAGCATGAGTTCCATCGAGACTGTGTGGACCCGTGGCTGATTCTACAGCAGACCTGCCCTCTGTGCAAGTTCAATGTCCTGGGTGAGCACCAGGGGTGGGCCCTAGGCTGACCCCCCTGGTCCCCACCTGACCCCTCTCCCCACTCTTCTTCCTCCTCCCCTGCAGGGAACCGCTACTCCGATGACTAGGTGCCCCAGCGGGGCTTCTGCGCATAGAAAAGGACCCTCCCCACCTGTGCCCTGGGCTCCTGGGGCGGGACAGTGGGATGGCCAGCCAGCCAGCTCGTGGGCAGAGGAAGGACACGGGGACCCCACCATGCCCACATGGAAAGGAAGGACTTACAGCCCCAGGCCGAGGACGCAGGGCAGGGACCCACCGGGAAAGAAGGGAGCCACTTTGGGGCCTTTCTCTGCAATCCTGGGATGTCTGTGTCTGCCCTCCTCACAGGACCATGGGGGAAAAGAATGTGAGGCCAGCACAGCTGTCCCCAGCACTCTGGGAGCTCTCGGGGCATCCTTGAGGCAAAAGCCACAGTTGCTGGGTTTTATGCTTATTTATTGGGGGATTGAGGAAGAGGCTGCCTGAAGTTGAGGCTCTCTGGCCTGACCAGCTTCCAGAATACAGCTTGGTCAAGGCTGTGAGGTTAAACTCGGGCTCCTTCACCAACTGCTGCCCTCTGTCCTAGGGCCTCGGAAGTCATCTGTCCCACTGCCTGTCCAGCTGGCCAGGGACAGAGACCTTAGACACTAATCCTGGACTCGGTGGACTCGGGTGGGCTCGGTGTTGTTCACTAGGATACTTGAAGCCACACGATAAATGTGGTACCTCTTCCGGGGCATCCTTTTTTTTTTAAGAGTCGGGGCAGGAAGTTTTAATAGCAAAATAAACAAGACTATATTTTAACATAAGATGTAAATTTTGTGTGCGTGTTTTCAGATTTTTTTTTAAAGTCACCTTGGGGTCTGCTGTCAGTGGTAGAGGTGATTCTGATGGCTCCAAGGTCCCTCCACCTCTGTCCTGCACGTTTATACCTCGTATAATCGCTGGAGTGGTGACTCCAGGCGTCCCACTCCCACAAGGAGGTTACGTTATAGGTACAGTTGACCTAAAGATGGCCGTAGTGACCAGGTGGGCCTGAGCTACACACGGAACCCATCGAAAGCAGTTTCCTCCGCTGGCGGAAGAGGAGGAAGTCAGAGTGAAGGGGACTCTGCTGCTGGCCTATAGGGGCGAGGGGGACAAGAGGCAGGGGAGATGGCAGTGAGGGCCTCGGGGCCACAGCCCCAAGGTTGAATTCTGCCACCCACCAGGACGAGTCGGCAGGGACACCGCAGTTTCACCTCCCGGCACCTTGAGCGGTGGGCTCGGCCCTGCAGGACTGACCTGCAGAGCTCGGCGCTAACAGTGGGCCACTAGGTCGGTGGAGGCCTGAGAGGCTCAGCTGTGAGCGTGGCTCCCGGACTTGGGCCACGCCACACCCAGGGCTGGCTGTCCACTGTGGAGGTGGCCCAGGCATCCGGCCACCTTGGGAGCCTCTGGGTTCCTGAGAAGCAGGACTTAAGCAGTGCTGACAGTGCCAGGTGACTGCTCTTCACCCTTCTCTGTAAGCTGGACATTCAACCTGATGGCTTCCCACCGAGAGAGAGTCCAGAAGCCTGGAGAGTGTACCCTGAGAAGTCCGCAGCGAAGTCTTAGAGCCTGACCTCCACAGACAAGGCGACACAAGTCAGGCCGTGGCTTTCTGGAGAAAACATCCGCTGTGTGGCTGTAGCATCATGGTATCCCAGACTGGACGGGCCCAAAAGGTCCAGGGCTGACAGACCAGGGCTGACAAAAGCATGAGAGGCTCTGAGCTCCAGGATGTAAGAAATCCTTTGTGATTCTCCAGCTCCTGAGGGCGAGGAGCTCCTCAGAGAAAGTCACCTGGCGTTCTTGGATCTTAAGGTCCCCAGCCCCATGTTCATGGCCAAGGTGAGGGGCAGAAGGCGTGGTTGTCGTCTGCCTGCCTTGGTGAGGCCAGAGCCAAGATACTGACCTCTGACTCCTGCTTACCCGAGATGCCTCAGGACCCCTCCCTCGCCCAGTCCCCACCCTGGTCATCTTACTGGGGGCCAGCCACTGAGTCCAGGGATCCCCCTGGCTGTGGGGATGGAAAGACTGCCCTTCGCCTGGCCCAGGTGTCAGGAAGGAGGCAGGGAGCTCCCACTCGCTGAGGGCTCACAGTGCTGGAGGCTGCTGCCCCACCGGAACTGGAGGACTTTCCCAGTGAGCCACACCGAGGCCAAGATGGCCGAGAGCAGAGGGCTGGACCTTTATTCCACTGGGGGTTGCTAGCCACCTGCCCCCGCCCCTGCAGGCTACAGAGGCCGCTCCTGGGGCTGGTGTGCAGAGCCGGCCTGGCCCCTACTCGGTGAGAGTCTCCGCCTCAGCCTGGCCAAGGCTCGGATGGGGTTCTGGGCACAGATGGCCGATTGGGTCACCTCCTCCAGGGAGGACTGGGCGGGCCAGCTTCCGGGGTGCCGAGACGGGGATGCTCGGGGCTGGCCTGACTGGGTCCTGCGTCCGCTGCCAGTCCTGCTGCCAGTCTTGTTGGCAGAAGAGTGCCACTTGCAGAGGGGCCTGAGGGAGGACCAGACACAAGATGACCTGTGAATGGGGGGACCGTGCCACCCACGTGGCCCGCCACTGGCAAAGCCTCACTCACCCTGGGAGTGCGCTCTGGGGCTGGGCTGGAGGGGCTGCTACCTGGGTGCCCTTGCTGGGAGGGGCCCAGAGCTGGTCCTGCGAGGTCAGCTGCAAGGAAAGTCAATCTCAGAAGGGCCCTGAGTTCCCTCCCCCATACACAGACTGTCACAGCAGAGCCAGGGAGGCAAAGGCTGAATTCATCCCAGTCTCCGTGCACCCAGCTACGGGGCAGGGTTTCGGAAGTCCCTAGCTCTCCTCGGGCAAACAATACGCTTGGGAAGGGTCCTTGCCAAGGCTCCAGGCTGCACTTAAGGTGACGGAATGCAGGGCTTAGGGGTTTGGGAGCTGGAAGGCACTGGGTGGGCAGCAGCCTCCTCAAGCCTGGCCATGTGCCAGGTCCTGACAGCCTCCCAGCGCAGGGTCTGAAGACGTCTGCTGGGCAGGGGCCACCTCCAAGTCCCCAAGGCCCAGGCGCTCAGGCTCACCTTGAGGCCCCCCTGCTGGGCTACCTCCTGGATTTTGGATAGCATTGCCTGGAGCCGCCCATTCTCCTCCTGCAGGACCCGGATTCGGATGGCGTTGGCCTGCACTTGCCTCTCCATGTCGTCTGTGACGCTGCTGGAGCCTGCAGGGACGTAACATCTGGCACCCCGCCTTCCCGGGCCTGCCTCTTACGCCCCATGGCACAGGACCTCAGAGGACAGGCCCAGGGGCCTGGGAAGTACACTGAGCCTCCCATCCCACCTTTGCTCCCTGAGATCTTGCTGTCCTTCCCCACCTCAAATTATAGAATTTGAGGTGGGTGAGTCACCCAAGGAGCTGTTTTTTGTGTTTTGTTTTGTTCCTTTGGCAGTACCGGGGTTTGAACTCAGGACCTCATGCTCGCTAGGCAGGTGCTCTACCACTGAAGTCACTGCACCAGCCTGTTTTTGTGTTGGGTATTTTTCGCCAACTATTTTCCAGGGCTGGCTTTGAACCTCGATCTCTGCCTCCTGAGTAGCTAGGAGCTAGGATTACAGGTGTGAGCCACCAACGTCCGGCCAGCTGTGGGGTTGAGTAATAGAGACGGGGCAAGGAAGTCCTTTCCCGTGCAGTGGTGAGGGAGGAGAGCTTCCAGCTCTCTAAGCCCGGGCAAGTTGCTACCCATTCTGGTTCTTGGTTTCCTGGTTTGCAACAAGGGGCTGCCTCCTGCCTCACAGGGCAATTGTGAGGTGACAGAAGGGCCCAGTGCCTAGTCAGTACTCAGAAGTGATGACATCATGACCAGCTAAATTACAGCAGATTCATTCCGGAGCCTCTCAGAGGGCTGGAGGGGCTGGCAGGAGAGGCCAGGTCACCTGACATCTAATCCCGTGCCAGTGTGAGTACCTAGCACTCCTAATCATGGCGTCTAGCACACCAGGCAGCTGGGGGCTGGGGCCTCGGATTTGGCCCCATGGTGTGGCGTGGGGAGGAACCAGCAAAGAGGACACAGGGAGGTGGAGCAAGGACAGGCGTGTGACTTGGTGAAGAACCTGCACAGAGACCTGTGTCTGGATTTGGCTGTGGTGACAAAAAGGGTGGGCAACACAAGACACGCCTGAGAGTAATGATGCCTGTGTAGGGAACCACACCCTGTTCCCTACACCCCACCACCACTGCCACCACCGCACCGCCCCTGCTGCAGACTGGGGAGTTCCGGCCTCGGGTCCTGTCCAGGTGAGCCCTCAGCTGTGCCCGCCTGGGCCCCTGCATGCCCTCGGCAGCATCCCCAGGCCCTTACTTTGGATCTGGGCCTCCATGGGCCCGTGCAGGTCAGGGAAGGCCACCAGCAGTCGCTCCCGCTCCCTCAGCTCCTCCAGCTCCCGGTGCAGCTCTGACGTGGTCAGCCGCAGGTCCGTCATCACCTGCTCCAGGTCCTGCTTCTCCCGCTGCAGGCTCTGCAGCAGCTCCTGGGATAAGGAGAGGCTCAGACCTGGCCCCAGGATGGTGCCTGGCTCCCCTGGGGACACTGCCCTGTCCTCAGGCATGGGACAAGGCCAGGGACCCTCAGCAGGCTGGAGAGCTCTGCTGAAAGGGAAGGGTCCTGCCCCCCCCCCGCCCACTGACACCTGCTGGGCCTGGAGCTGGCACTGTTCCTGCTCCTTCTCGCTCTGCAGGTGCTGCAGCTGCTCCTCCACCTGGGCCCGCTGGGCCTCAGCCTCGTCCAGACCACACCGCAGCTCTTCGCGCTCCCGGTCCAGGCTGTCCAGCTGCTGCAGCAGAGCCCGCTGCTTGGCCTGCAGGGACTAAGTGGGAATGGACGGCAGGAGGCCCTGAGGCCCGAGGAACTAGGTATCTGTGACCCTCTGAACCCTCCCCTCATTCTGTGTGTGTGTGGACAGCAGAGGCCACACAAACGCACAGATGGCGTGCGGCAGGCAGATGTACACCCAGTCTGGTCAAGGTCAGGCCTGCCCAGCTTGCAGACCCAACACCCTTGGCTAGCCCTGGCAGCAGCCCCCCCACCCCTCACTTCTTTCCAGTCATACAAAGTCCCCACTCAAAGAGGATTCTGGGAAATAGGCTCTCCTTCTCCTTAGATCTCCAGTGTCACATCAGCCCACTGAGTATGAAGGAAGGGCCAACACTGGTCTGCTCTGAGTCTTGGCTCCACCTCTTGACAGCTGTGTGTCCTAGGCAGTTCCTTAACCTTAGCGAGCCTCAGTTTCCCCATCCATAAAACGGGGATGACAGGAGTAGCTATCGTCTAGCAAGAGCAGCTACTTCCCAGCAGGGAGTAGGAACAAGACGGCTGTGGAGCCTGAAACCCAGTGCCTGGGTCACGGGCCTCACCTCCTGGTGACGGACCATGCTGTCCACGCGGGCTTTCTCCTTGTCCAGCTCCGTGCTGGCCCAGCGGATCTGCTGGCCAGCCCCGTCCAGCCGCCCTGACAGCAGTTGCACCTGCTCCTCCAGCTGCTGCACCTGCCTTTCAGCTGCTGCCCTGCGCTCGCCTTCCTCCTGCAGCTGCTGGGCCTTTGCCTCTGTAGGATGGAGTGCGCAGGTGCCAGGGGAGCCCTAGGTTTGAATTCCTATGTGACCTCTGACCCTGGATGAGACTGATGGGAGATCACATCACATCTCCGGGGTTCAGTGTTCTCAGCCACAGTGTGGGGCTCCAGACCTCACGAGGTGGGTCTGGAACAAGAAAGTGCTCTCTGCCCACTGGGTCACTGTCCAGCCGTGTGGACCATCAGGCCCAACCTCCCATGGTTCCCTTCCTCTCTGCCCTGGAAGCTCCAGGAACAGAAATGGAGGGTGCCCGTCCAGCTGCACTCCTGGACCAAGGAGTGGCACAGGGTCACACGAGGGGGCTCCTTACCCAAGGCCTGCATGGACTCCTGCTGCTGCTTCAGTTCCCCTTCCAAGGCCGTCACCTTCTTCTTTAGGTCACACGTTTCTATGGCAATCGAGACAGAGGCCCTTCAGAGGGTCCCTCGGACCTGGCCAGTGGGCCTCACACCCAGGGCACCACGCAGCACGAAGGCAGTCATGCCATGTGCCGTGTGGAGGGCCCCCTGAGGATGCCAAAGGAGCCTGAGGGGTGCCACGAGGCCTGAGCCCCATCCTGCTCCTCACTGGCTGGCTGCCACATGTCTACCCCTCTCTGGGCTGGTGTCCTCCATGGAAGCAATGGTGGGCTCTGGTGACTTCCAGTGCCAGGAGCTGGACCCCTTGCCAAAGCTGAAGAGGCTGCTGTGCTGGGTTGGGGGTGCCCTGGAAGTGACCCTCGGTAACTGTGAGGAGTGAGTGGATTAATACCTCCAGCCCCCTCCTCTTCTGATGGGACAAGTCTAAGACCCTGCATACTCCCCACTGTGTCCTGGTGCTCCCCAGAGGGACTAAGTTCCCCGCTGCTCCAGGTGTCACTAGCTGGGTGGACGCACGCACCCTTCTTTGCTGTCTTCTCTTCCCTGCCTCTTCCAATGCAAGCTACTGACACTCAAAGCCCTGTCTCAGGGTCTATTTCAGGACATGCCAAGTTACACCAAGGCTGCAAGAGTCCCCTCGGGCTGGCCTCTGGGCACAAACCTGCAAGAAGGTGCCGCCTGTCGCGCTCCGACTTGGCTAGGCTCCGCTCGGCCTCCTCTGCCTGCTGCTGCCTCTCGCCCTGCTCCCGCTGCAGGGCCTGCTCCAGCTTGCCCACCTGCTTCCTCAGTCCATCCTTCTGCCCCTCGGCCTCCTCCAGCTGGGCTCTGAGGGGCCCCACAAGCTGAGTGAGGGCCCCCACATGCTTACTGAGGCGCGCCAGGTCTTTGCTCTGCTCTGCTGCCCAGTGGCCCATGGTAGCAGCTGGCAGTGGCTTAAGCCCCATGCTGTCCTGTACCAGCTGCTGGAAGTGACCCAAGGATGAGGGCAAGTTCTGGCTCTGACACAGGCTGATGACTGCCTTGCCCACCTCCTTCAGGCTGCCCTGGACGCTGGTGCATGCATCACAGGCCACCAGGGCCGTCTCGATGGTCTGGGAGTGGACACTCTTGGTGTTCTCTGAGGTCCCCGCTGGACACTGCAGGGAGACTCTGATGGCGCTGTTCTGCAGCCCTTGGCAGGTCTGGGGCAAGCCTGGCACTGGGTAGGGAGGCGTGATGAACTGGGCAGTCATGCACTCGGGCCTCCTTGCTAGCTCTCCCTTGGCTGTGGGCTTGGCGGTAAGGGTTTCTGCTTGGTTTGCTCTTTTCTGGGATGAGGAAAAGGGAAAGCAAGTGAGACAGACAGACCTACGCCGGAGCCGCTTGCCTGGGAATGCTGGTGCTCAGACCCTCAGATGTATGGACACCAACACGAGTCACAGAACCCAACTTTCCCGTGACTCAGCTTCCCAGGCCGACCTCTTCTCTGCAGCCCCTCCCCAGCCAGGCGTGATGTGATTGACTGCAAATCCACGGCACCGAGAGGGTAAGGGGGACAGTAACCAATGCCAGACACTGGGCTCTCGCTCATTCTTATACCACCTCATGGCGGCCATCATCCTTTCCCGCTAGTGACTTGTGAGGACTATGGGATGACCTGGATCAAATACGGCTGCTATAATCCCATTGCACAGATGAACAAACTGAGGTTCAGCGGATGTAGGATTTCCCCAAAGTCCTGCAGTGTAAATGGCAGAGCCAGGGAGCCCAGACAGGACACCTGAGGCCTGCGTTCTTGACTAGCAAGGCTGTGAGCCTTGACTGGGAGGGAGCTCGCACTACTCCCTGTGGGCAGGGGAAGGGGCTGGGATGGGGTGTGAGGTGACCCACCTGGGGGGCCACCTGCTGGTACAGCAAGCCCAGCTTCAGCAAGCTGTTCCAGAAGCACCGCACTGTGAGCCCCACGGACATGCAGGGGCCTGCAGCCCGGGCAGGGGGCAAGGTCTGCTCCGAGCTGAGGTTTTCCAGGTAGCTGGCACAACTCTGAAGTAGCAGCAGGAGCCTGTGGGACGGAGATGCCAGGGTGGACAGGGCGAATGTGCCCTCGCTCAACGCAACTGGCCCAGGCATCACGGACTTGGAGAATCCAAGTAGCTTCAGACCCAACCCAGGGTCCACCTCCTCCAGGATGCCCTCCTGTGGGCCTCCTGGGTGGCAGCACTTGACCTTGGAGCTGGGGGAGGGCAGTCTGGCCTCATCTTAGATGCATTTTAAGTACTCTGGGTACCCAGCCGTCTTACACCAAATGATCCAGAAGATGACGACAGAACAGAGCCCCCACGAGGACGAGTGTCCCCCTATGGTCAGAGGGTGAGCAGGGCACTGAGGGGACACTCGTGTGTCTTCTGACTCTAGCAGGGCTTCTCCCCTAGGCCAAGCTACTCTGTGACAACGGAGACTCGGAGTGGGGACAGTCAGGTCTCAGTCAGGTCTCTGTGCTAATCTTAAGCAAAAGGGTGTGGGAAGATGTATTTGCACATGCATGATGGGAGTTATTATTGTTATTAATTTTGTTTGGTGGGCCTGGGGTTTGAACTCAGGGCTTCATGCTTGCAAAGCAGGCGCTTTGTCACTTGAGCCACTCGTCAGAGCCCATTTTGCTCTGGCTAATTCTGGAGATGGGGTTTTGAGAATCATTTGCCTGGGCTGGCCTCAAACTGTGATCCTCTCCACCTCAGCCTCGCAAGGAGCTAGGATTATGCCCAGCTGGAGTGGAATTACTTTAAAAGAAGAGGTATCATGTTTGCACGCAGACCTGGAAGATAATGACCAGGGGTCATTCCAAACCCCCAGGGCCTCGAGGAAGTGCCAACCGCCTCCAGGCCGTGCGCCCTGGCCACATGGATAGCAGCGCTGGGGAATGGGGACGCAGCTGGAAATCGGGCAGAGCACAGCCTTGGCATTGCCACATGTCTGCTCAGACAAACTCTCATGTGGGAGATGCTGTGCTATCTGTATCCTTCACCCTGATCCCATCTGGACCCGACCTGAGCACCTCAAAACGCCATCCTGTGGGCTCAAGGTCATGGTCCTGACCTCCAGGGCTCCCAGGCAGGTCTGGACTCAGACACAGTGGTCTCTGGTAGGAGTCAGAGGCGGGAAGGGGTTGGACAGGTCAGAGGGCATGTCAGTAACAACGTCACAGAGGAGGAGTGGTGAGCCAGTGATGATGGGTGGCGGGGCTTAGCTGAAGCAGGAAAAGGGTGGGCTGGGCAATCCTGGCAGAGAAACGGCCCTATGCAAAGCCCTGGAGAAAGGAAAGAGTGTTCTGCTCACCCCTTGCCAGTCCCTTGGAGGGGATGCGTCACGCTTTCACATCCAGGGCTCCTCCAGGCCTCAGCATGGTGACCCTGGCCTCTCTGTCCCCTGCAGCCTGGTGGGGCCCCGTGTGGCTTCACTGATGGTAACGTGTTTGAGCACCGGAAGCAGAAGGCTGAGGATCCCATTAACAGCAGTGTAGAAGCGGGGAGGCTGCAGGGAACCCACCAGCCTTCCCCAGCAGGACCGGGAGGTGGCAAAGCACACCCCGTGGCTGGCCTTGTGATGCACGACCCAGGGAACACCACGGCCCCCAAGACGCCAGGAAGAAGAGCCTGGGACGGAAACTCCGAGCAGTGGCTATGGGGGCTCACTAACTCCCTGCGGGGGATGAGGTAGGACCACCCAGTAAAAAGCGTGGTCACGAGCCAGTGGCTCACGCCTGTAATCCTACCTACGTGGGAGGCTGAGCCTGGGAGGCGAGGTCAGCCCGGGAAAGTAGTTCTCGAGACCCCACCTCCCAAATAACCAGAGCAACATCCAGAGGTGTGGCTCAAGCGGTAGAGCGCCTGCTTTGCAAGTGTGAAGTCCTGAGTTCGAATCCCAGATAGACCACAAAAAAATGAGGCAGGGGTCAGGGGAGTGTCAGTGAGGGCCCCGAGCTGACATGACACGTCCGGTGCTCAGTCCATGGTGCTTGTTTCACCGCACTGTCACCATCTCTAGAAGGGGCTCCTGTGGCTGCTACCGCGTGAGGGCAGGTGGCATTGTCACTGGATGTCAAAGCCCTTACCTGTCGATGACCAACTCCAGCAGCACAGCGTGGGACAGCTGCGTGAACTCAGGGTCTCCTGGCACGTGGTCATAGTGCTCCAGCAGGGCCACCATGTCGAGATCACAGGCCACACGGTCAGGGAACTTCCAGGAGGGGAAGCGCACGGGCCCCGCGCGAGAGAACACATCCACGATGGCGCCCTGCAGGTCGGTGAGGTCCTTGCGCAGGCTGTCCATGCAGGCCTGGCTGCCCAGCAGGTGTGCCATCCCCACAGCGCCTGGGCAGGGCAAACCAGAGCCATGTGGCTGCTGCTGAGGGGAACCTTCTGGAAACCCTAATCTGCCCAGTTGTTCCCCAAGCAAAAGTCCGTCCTGCTCTCGGGGAGAAGTCTGTTCCCCGGCCCCGGATGGCAAGGCCTTTTGGGACCTGGTTCTGAGTGGTCTGACCAGCTTCCCTCTTGACCACCTGACCCTGTGTCCACCTTGGCGATCATTCCACAGGTACTCTCCCCCTCCACCCGCGCCCCCAGGGCCTGTGTGTGCCAGACCCCCTTGCTAAGTCCTGCAGAGAGGAATGTGCCACCGTCCTTCCCACAGATAACCCAGGGTTACAGCTGCAGTGTGACAGGGACTGCTGGGGCACACAAGGCTACTGCTATCTCTCACCCAGACCCCTGCAGTGGCTCTCAGCTGGCCCACGGGCCAGCCCACTCCAATCTGATCAACTTAAACTGCAGAGATCTGAGCCTGACCACATCTGACCACATCACACTGGCCAATGACCCCCCAAAGGGACTCCCTAGGGCCTGTGGGAAAAAGCCACCTCTGGTCACATCCTTCACCTCTAGTTCCTGTCAAATGAATGACTCATGTTTGAACACAGAAAAGACAAAGAATGAGAGGGAAGTTAAAATGTGCTGATTTGGGGGAGAAAACAAGTCCTAAAGTGTAAAAGAGAAAAACCTGATGACTAAATGGAAACCTAATCCTATTTGTTCTGGGGACAGGGAGCCCACGACACTGTGACACAGAATTCCAGCAGAGCCTTTCCTGGCTTATGGTCTCTCAAGTCACTCTGCTCCCATCCGCCTTTGCTATAAAATGGGATTGACTCCAGCCAGGTCGGGTCACAAGGAAGGAGGGACAAGCAGCGGGACAAGACGGCAGTGACAGTGTTTGGCTGTGACAACAGCAAAGGCTGTGATTGCTCTGAGCCCGTGGACATCTTCAGAGCCTTTTGGATGGCTGTTCAGGAGCCCTGACTCAAAAGGTTGGGGACTGAGACCCCGGCCAGGCCCCTCATGTGGCCCTTCACCCTGCGGGCGGGGCTGGGTGTGAGTGGGAGGCTGGATGGGGGTCGGGCAGCCGTCAGGGAAGGCCAAGCTCTGGTCCCCTCCCCATCTTGTCACCAGGGGTCTCTGGTGAAAGGGCCTCCTGC
This sequence comes from Castor canadensis, assembly GCF_047511655.1. Lineage (NCBI taxonomy): Eukaryota > Metazoa > Chordata > Mammalia > Rodentia > Castoridae > Castor > Castor canadensis. Next base: position 3,110,677 of record NC_133403.1, on the reverse strand, counting down.
ACCACCACAGCCCTCCCTGAAACGCAAGGACTGCTTGGGCAGCACCCAGGTGACAGCCCCTTCTGCCCAGCAAGCCAGGACCAGCTGGGAAAGCTAGCGTCTAAATTCTATCATTTTAAAGTAATAGCTGCTGAGCACGCTGTAGCCTGGTCCAAGCCCAGGCACGCTCCCGAATCCCTTTCCTCTACCCCTGCCTCTGAACACCACGTGCTGTACTGCCAACCGCCAGCCAGGCCACCTGGGAAACTGGTGCCAGTCTCCGTCTTGCTGCTCTTTGGCTCCCCGCAGAAAGCTACATAGCCCCCCATAAGAGGCCACCCATACCCCCCCCCCGTCCATTCTGCCCAGCAAGTCACCCCTGCTTCAGGCCTGGTCACAGCTTCTCCAACACTAAGGACTAAAGCCTAGGATGTGCCTCTCCTCACACTTCCTCTAGATAAGACCCCTTCCTTGGCTCTTCACCCAAAAGCCTCCTCTCTGGAAGCCCTCCAGGATTTCAGGCTGAGAGAACCCAAGGTCTTCTGTTACCCTTTCTTAGAGCATGGTGTCTTTTTCTTCCCACCACCGTGATGGAATCACTAATGAATTATCTGTGGATCACAGTCTGTCCCTCCGTGTACATGTGAACTGTATCCTTAGAACTCACCGCTGTGTGACCTGACCACCACGGCAGAGAGGCCTAAGGGCCAGTCTGTGCCTGCAGGTACCTGGAAGAGCAGAAGTACCCAGGGATGATGTCAAGGGCCACAGAGGACGCTAGGACTCCCAGAGCACCTTACCCCTCACAGGTGCGTGCCGGTGGAGCTGGAGTGACCGACTGCGCCCAGCTCTTGTGCTAGCCTGTGGGTTCCGCAGCTCATCCAGGTGCCTGGCTTCCTGTCTTCGCTGCAGGGCTGGCCCCCAACAGCCCTGTCGTCCCTGGGGTTGGATGGTGAGGGTGAGTGAGTATAGCCAGGCAGGGCTTCCTGGGGGGCTGGGTGGAGGCTCTCTGGCAAGAAGAGGGTGTTTCAGGCTGGAGGTACAGGGGGAGGGAAAGAAGAGACGGTGGGATGGGCCCTGAGCACAGAGCTCTGACTGTGATGGCCCCAGGAATTAGATTCTTACAGCTGAGGATGCGCCCCTCGCTGGAGCCGTGAGTCCAGGAGACAGGCTATCTCCAGATGCTGTTTGCTCGTTTGTTTGGTTGGTTTTTGAGACAAGGTCACGCTATGCAGTCTAGGTTGGTCTGAACTTGCCAGGTACCCTAGGCTGGCCTTGAACTCCTGATTTTCCTGTTCCAGTTTCCCAAGTACTGGGATTATAGACTTGAAGCACCATACTGAAATCTCCTGGCTTTTGTTTCACCTTTTTATTCTTTCTTTCCTTCCTTCCTTCCTCCCTTCCACCCCTCCCTCCCTCCTACCTTCATTCCTTCCTTCGTAGGTTCGAACTCAGGACATCGAGCTCACAAAACAGGCGTTTCACCACTTGAGCCACACCTCCAATCCCATCTTCTTATTTATTTATTTGGTATTTTGCGGTGCTAGGGTATGAAGCCAGGGCTTGAACACACCTCCAGACCTTTTTGCCTTAGTCATTTTTAGAAAAGGATCTCCTGTTTATGCCTGCACGGTGATCTTCCCATTTACACATCCCGTGCAGGGATACCAGGCATGCACCATCATGCCCAGCCAGGTTGAGATGATGTCTCGAACCCTGATCCTCCTGATCTCAGTGTCTGCCTCCTGAGTGGCTGGGATTACAGGGATGAGCCCCGGCGCCCAGTCTTGTTTCATCCTTTCTATAAGTTGTGACACTGCTGTGGGAAAGGCAAAGACAGACTGAGAAGTTCTCTCTCCCCAGTTTTGACCAAAACTGTAAATAAACTCATTTTTGCGTTCACATATTATGCCATTCTCCGTATGCAAGCACGCATTTGGACCTCGAGGCAGGCTTCGTGGCTGGGGTAACAGGACTAGAGGACCTACTGTGTACCACTTCCCTGATCGTCCCTGCTACACAGAAGCAGTCGAGACTCTGGGAAGTAGGGAGCTACCCCCCCAGGGACTGGAGTTCTGAGTCTCACTTCTCTGCTCTGTTCTCAGGCCATGCTGCTTGTACAGCAGCAGTGTCCAACTGCACTAAAAGGTAAGGCACGTGTGGGAGCATGGAGCATGACCTCAAATATGGCACCTTCCCAAGCATGGTGGCGCTCACCTGTTATCCCTGCTACTTGGGAGGTGGAGACTCGAGGTTTGAGGCCAGCTCAAGCAAAACAAGCTGAATGTAGTTGCTCACGCCTGTAATCTCAGCTACTTGGGAGGCAGAGGTAGTAGTAGTCAGAGTTTAAGGTCAGCCTGGGCTACATAGTAAGTTCCAGAGTAGCCTGGACTATACAAAGAGACCTTGTCAAAAAAAAAAAAAAAGTGGACAGGGCATGGCTCAATGGTAGAGTGTCTGCTTTGCAAGCACAAGGCCCTGAGTTCAAACCCTAGTATCCCCGCCCCCCCAAAAAAAGGCACCTTGGAAAGAGACAACACCAGAAGCAGGAAGCCCCCTCTCATCTTTGCCTCTTCCGTCTTTCCTGAAAAACCTAGCAAGGACAGTCTCCAACCTTCTCCCTCCCTTCTCCCCTGAAGTCCTCATGGGACAGAGGTCCTCCACGTATCTGATTGGGAAGGAATGTCACACAGGAAGGACAAGAAAATTCTGAACAAACAGTCCTGCTAAGTTCCCTGCTTCCTACCAAACTCCACCCTTTCACCCTCCAATCAGCCTTCTGCATGGTTGTCCATTAAACACGCAATTTCCTGATTTCTTTGGGTCTTCATTTCTGAAGGCTGCAGTGTTGAGGAAAACTTTTGTTAAATAAATTTGTATGCTTTTCCTCTCTTTAATCTCTTTTGCTAATAGGGGTGTCAGCCATGAATCTTGTGATGGGTGAGAAAAAGACATTACCTTTTCTCCCCTACACAGTAAAAAGAGTAGAAAGAACTGGGTGCTGGTGGCTCATGGCTGTAATCCTAGCTACATGGGAGGCTGAGATCAGGAGAACCATGGTTTGAGGCCAGCTTGAGCAAATAGCTCTGAAGACCCCCATCTCCAAAATAACCAGTGCAAAATGGACTGGAGGAGTGGCTCAAGCGGTGGAGCGCCTGCTTTGCAAGTGGGAAGCCCTGAGTTCAAACCCCAGTCCCACCAAAAAAATAAGAACAGTAAAAAGAAACATATAAATTAATTTAAATAACATTTTCTTTAACCTAACATACTTAAAACATTATTTCAACATTAACTCAATATAAAATTAGGGAGTCTTTTTTCTTTTATGTCCATTTGATCTCTCCAGAACATCTTAACTCACACAGGATGGCATTTCAAATGCTTGAAAGGCACACAGGCTGGTGGCCACTGTATTGCACAGCACAGGTAGAGAGAGTCAGGTGCTTTGTGTCTGTTCAGCAAACAGGGACAGAGTATCTATTGCTTTCTGGGTGCTGTGTCAAGAGTAAGGACAGGCCAGGTGCTGGTGGTTCATGCTTGTAATCTTAGCTACTTGGGAGGCTGACATCAGGAGGATCGATGTTGGAGGCCAGCCTGGGCAGGGAGTTTGTGAGATCTCCATCCTGACCCATAGCTGGGTGTTGGTGGTGTGTACCTGTCACATCTCAGCAATGGCAGTAAGCATAAAATAGAAGGGTCATAGTCCCAGGCCAGCCTGGGCAAAAAATAAAATGGATTGGAGGTGTGCCTCAAGAAATAGAGCAAGTCAGGCTCCAGCGGTTCACGCCTGTAATTATAGCCACTCAGGAGGCAGAGATCAGGAGAACTGAGGTTTGAAGCCAGCCTGACAAATAGTGAGACTCTATCTCAAAAGACCCATCATAGAAAAGGATTGGTGGAGTGGCTCAAGGTGTAGGCCCTGAGTTCAAACCTCAGTGCTACAAAAAGAAAGAAAGAAAGAAATAGAACACCTTCCTTGCAAGCATGAAGCCCTGAGTTCAAACTCCAGTATTGCCAAAAAAACAAGCAAACAAACAACAACAAAAAAACCGTAAGGACGTGCAGGGCAAACAGAGGCCTGTCCTGCAGTAACCACCAACTATATCCAAGGGTCCCTGCAAAGCTTAGAGGTGCCATTTTCACCAGCTACTTAGGAAGCCACCTGTGTCGGCCTCATGAGACTCAAGTACACACACAAACACATCCGCTCACACCTCGCTCCTGTTGTCTTGGCAATGGCCTCTCCTGAGAGGTTTCTCTCCAAGAGATTTTATTTCCCAGGGAGTGAGGTAGAAACAAGGGGGAAAAGCCAGTGAGACATTCTGGGATAAAACAACCTGGGAGGGGGCAATTCAGGTGGCAAAGCACCTGGAATTTAAGAACTTGCTTGTGAAGTCACCAGGAAACATTGATCTTCAGTTCATGAGGCCACCTTGGGTACCAACTAACTCCCATTAGGTTCTAGTTCAGATAAGTAGCAACAAATGCCAAAGCATCAAGAATATCCAGGATTTGGCTCAGTGGTAGAGCACTTGCCTAACGTGTGTGAGGTCCTGGGTTCGATCCCCAGCACCACCAGAAAAAAACCTCGAGATTATGCAGATGTGTGGTTTGAGAAACACTTAGGAGTGTAGTAAAGGAAGGAGCACTCAACACGGACTTTCTCTGTAATTCCTGGGTCTGTGTGGAACCCTCAGCCTGAAGCTGCCAGCCCTGCCCTGTATCTGTGACCACCTGGGTAATGGCACAAACTAAGCCAGCACTGCCTTTAGGTAGGGGTAGCAGCTTACTCTACCTGTCTCCAATTCTCTGAAGCGCCAGGTGGACTTCTGACTCACAGAGCAGGGCAGGTGCCTTTTTCTCCACTCCCAGTCAACGTGCAAGCCCCTTCTCTCTCTCCTACAACTACAACCCTATCCCATTGGGTGATTTTGCTTACGTCCGGCCAGTGTGCCTGTTGAGATTGTCACCACCACGAAAACACTTTGGAAATTCTAAATCCAGCTACCTGGCAGTTGTCATCTGCTATTGCCTGGACGATGAAGTGACAGTGAAGACAAAGGAACAAAGACCTGCACAAGAGGAGAAGACTAACCTGTGTGGAGTCCCACTCCACCAACTCTGAACTTTCACGGTTCTCTGGAAAGAATTTGCTATAAGACATAAATGATGAGCCGGTGGTTCACGCCTGTAACCCTAGCAGCTTGGAAGGCTGAGAGCAGGAGGACAGATGTTCCAGAACAACCTGGGCAAGTAGTTTGGGAGACCCCGTCTCCAAAAGAACCAAGTCAAAATGAACTATGGCTCAAGCAGTAGAATGCCTGCTTTGCAAAGTTCTGAGTTCAAACCCCAGTCCCACCAAAAAAGAAAAAAGCAAACCATAAGTGATGTATCTGGGTTGCAGTAAATGTTCAATAAATCTAGCTATCGTTATTCTACATTAATAATAACAGCAATGACATAAACCTGTTGAGAGAGAGAGAGAGAGAGAGAGAGAGGTGGGGGCGAGGACTTGGGGGGAGAAACTTGTCTTATCACTGCAGGATTTCACAGGTGAGGGATTTGAGGTCCAGGCAGGGGCTCCGAGAGGGAGAGGGGAGGGGACAGAGACTGGAGGATCTCAGGGGAGAGAGAGAAGCTGGGACTGGTGTGGTCACCAGGGCTGCCCCTGCAGGAATCAGGGGTGCAGACTAAAGGAGCGACCAGGATTTGACGAGATCCAATGGGCTTGACGTGGGGGGCGGGGTGGAGACTATGGAAGGCAAGGGTGGAACCTAGAAATGACAGGTTCACGGGAAATGTCACAAGTGGGAATTAAAGGCGTGGGGTTCCGAAGGGAGGGGGTTCTGGAGGTGAGCCTGAAACCAAAGAAGGGGCTAACGGAGTAGGGAGGTGAGACTTAGAGGCAGCAGGCGTAAAGGGAGGGAGACTTTTCAAGTGAGAGGCCATGGTGGGGAGAGGAGGGACCTTGGAAAGCGAGGTCGCAGGGAGCGAGTAAAGCTCCTTGTGGAGTAAAGCAGCACCCAGAGCCACAGGCGAACGTGACAGGAGTCGGAGGGTGATGGAGAACATCTCACCTGTCTCCGGCGTCGCAGCCTCAGCCTCCGTGTGTGGCCGGCTCATTGAACTTCCCCAGCACCCCCCCAACCCAGCGAGCCTGCAGCTCCCGGGACCCTCTGCAATCCCTAGCTTGGCGCCCAGACCGCTGCCATGGCAACGGCGTCGGCCGCGGCTGCGCTGAAGGGGAGGAACAGGAAGTGCGTCACTGCGAAAAAGGGCGGGACCGGAAGTACGTAACGCGCGCCTGGCTCGGCCGCCGCCATCTTGCGACCTCGTCTTGCGGTCCGTGCAGGGCAAGTCTTGTCTTTGACGCCGTGTTGGTCTTCGACACAGAGGCGGACTGGCAGCCCTGAGCGTCGCAGTCATGCCTGCCGGACCCGTGCAGGCGGTGCCCCCGCCGCCGCCGGTGGCCACTGAACCTAAACAGGTACGGCGTTCCCCCTCCCCCACCCTCCCGCCTCCGCACGGCCACCGGCAGCCCGAGCCTAGGCCTGGTTCCGTCCCCTCGCCCCGCACCGGAAGCCGCGGCCGCCCTGGAGGACTTGCTGGGACTGCAATCCCAGGAGGCAGCGCGCTGTCCGCGAAACGAGCCCTCTAGGACCGTGGTTCTCACAGTCGTCCGCGGACCAGTGAAGGCGTGTGATGACTTAAAACGTGAGAAGCGTGGATCCAGGCCGTCCAGTCCCTTCGGTCGTGGTCCAGTGTCCGTAATTTCTCCGCCCACGTGGTGTACTTGTGGATAAAGCGCAGTCGCTCCTCGGCCTTTTCCCCTAAGCCAGACACCCTACCAGGCGCCAGCGTTCCCGGCAGGAATGAGGCACAGCCCTAGGCTAGCGGGAAGACAGACAGACAGACAGACGAGAAGACTCACCAAGTACGTCTGTTGTCCGGATCAGTGGAAATGAGGCAGGGCTAAGCCAGCCAGCCCTTTAAAAAGGCTCTCAGTCAGCGAGCCTTGCCGCACCCCTGTAATCCCGGCTACTCAGCAGGAGATTGGTGATGGAGACCCTGTCAAAACAACAAAATACAAGGGGCCGTGGCTCGCCCTAGAGCACCTGCCTGGCATGCCCTGTGGGAAACCCTGGGTTTAATTTCCAGTTCTTAAAAAAAAAAAAACAAAAAACTGAGCCTGTAATCCCAGCTATTTGGGAGGCTGAGATGGGGAAGATCGAGATTTGAGGCCAGCCCAGGGAAATAGTTCACCAGACCCCGTCTTCAAAATAACCAGAGCAAAATGGAGTGAGGTGTGGCTCAAGCAGTAGAGCTCCTGCTTTGCAAGTGCAAAGCCCTGAGTTCAAAGCCCAGTCCCACCTCCCCCCCCCCCCCAAAAAAAAAAGAAAAAGATTCAGCCAGCTGAGGGGAAAAGATGTTTCTTAAATAATTAAATAATTGCGGTGTGGTGTGATACGCACTTTTAAGTACCGGGTACAAATGAGCCTGTAGCTTAGTCAGTGTCTCTTGCTGTGTGGGAGGGGAGATGAAAGTAGGGGAAGCCCTGAGAATGAGGGGTAAATTGTCGTTTTAGGAAGATGAGCCAGGTAATCCTAACTGCTTAGGAGGCAGAGATTGGGAAGATCATGGTTCAAGGCCAGCCTAGACAAAAAGTTTGTGAGACCCCCATCTCAACCAATAAAAGCTGTCAACTGCATTTGCAATCCCAGCTACAGGGGGATCAAAGTCTGGCTGTCCCTGGGCATAAATGGGAGACCCTATTTGAAAAATACCTAAGGCAGAAAGGGCTAGGGGGTGGGGGGGCAGTGGTGTGAGAGCACTTGCCGAGCAAACGGAAGGCCCTGAGTTCAAACCTCAGAACTACCAAAAAAATATAACTAGGAGTCCAGAAGGGCAACTGGGAAAGGGAAATTGCATTCTTTTTTCACTCAGCACACTTAACTGAGCACACGCTGAATGATGGGCACTGCTTTGTATTGAGACTACAGTGGGGAACGTGACAGATGAGGACCCTGCTCCTTCCACCAACAATTTCAGTGCCACTGTGTTCTTAGCGTTTTCCTAGGTACTGGGGGAAAATAAATGAGGTGATGCCAGATAAGTGGGGAAACTGCCAACATGACACTCGGGTGTCTTTCTCTGGTCAAGGGTAAACAAGTAAGTGTGGGTTGGGAGAGGGGGGCAGGAGATACAGTTCTTAGGATTTGACCATGTCAATAAAGACAGGAAAGAGTGGCAGCCTTTTACCATTCCTCAGTTTTGTCATCTGTAATATAGAAATAATGAGGCTGCGTATGGTGCTGTGTGCCTGTAATACAGCTGCTGGGGAGGCAAAGATCTGGGGGAATCACGGTTCCAGGCTAGCCTGAGCAAAAAGTTAGTGAGACCCTATCTCAACAAACAAGCTGCGTGTGGTGGTTCGCATTTATAATCGCAGTTGTGAAGGAGGTGTGTATAGGAGGATCGAGGTTGGCCTCAGGCAAAAAGCGTGAGCTCTTACCTGAAATATAACTAAAGCAAAAAGGGCTGCTGCTGTGGCTCAAGTGACAGAGCACATACTTAGAAAGTGTGAGGCCCTGAGTTCAAATTCCAGTTCTGCCAAAGGGGAGAAAAATGGAAATAATAAGAGCACTAACCTTACAGGCTTTTGTAAGGGTCATAAAAGGTAATATACTTAAAATGCTTTGAAAAGTATGCAGGATCTACTTTGCCCTTGATAAGTGTTGTTACCATTGTGTGAGGAGGCCTGAGGTTTCTGGCCTGCAAGCCTGGGAAACCAGGGGCTGGGGGAGCAACTCAAGTGGTAGAGCACCTGCCTAGCAAGCGTGAGGCTCGAGTTCAAACCCCAGTGCCGCCAAAAAAATTAAAATAAAATAGACTAGGAAGCCTTTTAGAGATTAGAGGTGAAGGTGCCTGGGGGTCCACCGGATGTAAGGCTCTGGGGCGTCAAGAACGATCTGGCAATAACGTGGGAAGATGTGTTCAGCCTAGAGCTGATAAGGGGTGTGGAGGACATGGTCGTGTGTGCCGATGAGGACGGCGTGAACACTGTGAAGAGAACCCCAAATGTTGAAGAAGAACTTGGCGGTCTCTAACTTTGTAGGGTGGAAGGCGAGACAGGAGACGTGGATGAGTAGTGGGCAAGAAGTCAGGAACAGGTGAGAGTGAGGCCTGGAGGTTGAGTGGATGGTTTTGTGAAGATCACCAGTCACGCCCAGCTGACAACTGTAGTTGACTGTCGGCAGTCGTGTTTTGACTTGGGCAAGAGCACTTGGAACGAATGGGGGCCAGATGGGAGGTAAGGAGGTTATGTTTACCTGCCAGGGAGAGGGGAGGGGAGGGGAGGGAAGCTGCAGGAAGGGTCATGAAGGGGGGAGAAAAGCTTGTAAGATTAGACACTGGCCTGTTTACCAAGGGGAAGAAGATGCTGGATAAAGAATTTGGGAACTTTCTGGGCACCGGTGTCTCACAGCTGTAATCATAGCTGCTCAGAAGGCAGAGATCAGGAGGATGGCGGTTCGAAGCCAGCCTGGGCAAACAGTTCACAAGACTCTATCTCAAAAATACCCAATACAGGGTGGTGGAGCACCAAGCCTGAAGCCCTGAGTTCAAGCTCCCGTACCACCAAGTAAACTCCCCACCCCCTCCCTTTTCCCTTCCCCTTCCCCATCAAGACCAGGGCACCATACGTGTCACCATGCTCTGTACCACTGAGTTAACCCCATCCTTTCTGTTCATTCAGCAGACAAGCAGTAAGAACTTCATGGCAGGCACAGCGCTGCTGCAGGATTTCAGGCACAGCTTTCTAGATTCTGGAATGCGGTTTCTTAAAATATAGTCAGCACCCGAATCCGAATCACTTGGGTACTTGATAAAATGCAGATTTCTGGGCTGGGCATGTAGTTCAGTGGTACATGAGGCCCTGGGTTTTGTCCCTAGCACCACAAAAAATAAGTAGATAATAAATAATTTTTTAAATGCAGATATCTGGTCCCACTGACACAGTTTAGCCATGGGGGAGCCCAGGGAGCTGCTCTTTTCCCTGGTGCCATTCAGCTAAGAGAACAGCTTTCTGAAGCAGCAGGTCCTAACCTGAGGAAGTCTGCAGGGCAAAGCCTTCTGCTTCCATCTGTATCCTGGGGAGGGACTTGACCTTCCTTCCTTTCCTGTTTCCACAGCCAGCTGAAGAAGATGCATCTGCAAAGGAAGATTCCACCCCTTCCAAGCCAGTGGTGGGGATCATTTACCCTCCTCCAGAGGTCAGGAACATTGTCGACAAGACTGCCAGCTTTGTGGCCAGGTAACGAAGCCCCTGCTGCATGTTGGGTGGCTCAGCGGGTTGGAGGGTCTTGGGATGGGTGTTGACAAGAAGGCCTCTCGGTGGCAAAGAGTAGCTTGGGGTTGCCATACAGGTGCTGTGGGGTTAGGCCTGTTTGTCCAGAACCACGGCATGCTGGTGAGGCAGGCACCACGCAGGATGGAGTCTCTGAAACAGCACAGCAGTGGCCCAAGTGAGAGGCACAACCAAAGTCATCGGGAGCCTTGCTTCTAAAGTGGAATTCCTGGAAAGCTGCCTTGTCACAGTGTGTGTGTCTGTGAGCTCCTGACCTGAGGAAGGTAAAAGAGGGAGCTGGTCGTTCTTTTTATGCAAGGAGCACATTCCACAAATGCTACTTTATCATAAGGTCGTGATGACATAGGAAGGAGCCTACTGTCTTCCCAGGTGGGATGGAAGTTGGTCCACATTTCTGCTTATCCACACTGTCACATCCTTAGGTGGAATCTTCTCGAGGGCCACTTGACTCCAGAGGTCAACACATGCCCTGGTGTAGGGCATTTAGAGGATTCTTTTGGCAGCCAGCAGGCTGTGTTCAGCCTACAGATGTTCTGTTTGTCTTTACACATATTTTGTTAAAACTCAAATTTAAAAGCAGTTTCACAATAAGTCTGGATGTCTGGCTTCTCTTGAACTCGGCAGCGCCTTCTCATGTGGAATCAGTAGCTGGCCCGGAGCAGACTATCCAGGGGCGTGCTCTGTCCAGGGCCTGTGCCCTGACAGTCGTTCCCTGAGGCAGCACCTCCAGCACCTTGCATCATTCAATAGGTGTCCTTTCTTTCCCAACCTCCTAGTGAAATGAAGCTAGAAAGAGAGTACCTGGTAGATCTCTTTCACTGTCTGCTCCATGCAGACTCACCTCGTCCCATTCCAAAGGCTTTGGTTAACCTTCGTATTCAGTTAATTACTGCTTTGTGCTTCAGAGTATGTTGTTAGGCCATTTCAGATGTACGGCATCAGGCCTTGTGTTTAACCAGTGAATGTTTTATAGTCACCCTCATGCCTTCCCCCTTCCTCCTGCTGTGACAAAACCAGTAAATAGGAAAAGGAGGTTGGGTAAAGAATCAGTACAATCTCCCTCTGGTTTTCACTTGTTCTTGTTTCCTTCTGGCCTTTGGCATCGTTTTGGATATCCCTGTCATGCTAGCCGAGATAGCGTCACATCTCACTTTTCCCGTCTGCACTGAGTTGCAAGCATTTCCCAAGTTGCTTTGCATGTTGGTGAGAGGAACCTGCCTGGACTTAGCCATCCCCTCTGTTCTCCTCTGAGACCCTTTCCAGTGTTTCCACTGGCGGGGGAAGCTGTAGACGATTCTGAGCATTTTCCTTCCCTTTATGTTGCTTCCTTAGTAGAAAATTCTGTGGGACACATTACTGGCTGAAAGAGCATCTTAAAAAAAAAAAAAAAAGTTTATTAAGCATTTTTCCAAGTAGCTTTCCAATAATTTTGTGCCACAGACATAAAAATCTGCAGTTTCTCTTATAAATACACATGGCTGGATGTGGTGGTGCATGCCTGTAATGCCAGCACTTAAGAGGTTGAGCAAGAGGATTGGAAATTCAAGGCCAGCCTGGGCTGCATACCAAGTTTCAGGATAGCCCCTTTACATACTGAGACCTTGCCTTAAAAAACCAAAACAGTGAGCACTAATGGCTCACCTGTAATCCTAGCTACTTAGGAGGCTAAAATCCAGAGGATTACAGTTCGAGGACAGTCTAGGCAAATAGTCATGAGACCCTATCTCTAAAATAACCGGAGCAAACTGGGCTGGAGGAGTGGCTTATGCAGTAGAGCACCTGCCTTGGAAGTGCAAAGCCCCGAGTTCAAACCCCGTCCCACCAAAACAAAACAAAACCAAAATATACATGGGCTGGATATATAGTTCAGTGGTAGAGCAGTTGCCCAGCGTGGAGGCCTGAGTACAGTCGCCAGATCCAGCACTGTGAACCCCGTACACATCCATGTCTCTAGCTGGATTTATAGCTACAGTGACTGCTTTTTGTAGGGATTTCCAAAACCTACTAACTTGGTTTGCTTTTGTTGCAATGAAGGGAAAGGCCAGGGCCTCATTATGGGAAAGGCAGTATACAGTCCTGCTGTGCTTCTGGGTCACATGTCCTGGAGCAGGCAGTAGACATCTAGAATCACGTACAACCATCCAAAAGGAGTTTTCTCAGGGCTGGACTGTGGCTCAAGTGGTAGAGTACTCGCCTAGCAAGTGCGAGGTCCCGAGTTCAATTCTCAGTACCATAAAAAAACCAAAGCAAAAGGAGTTTTTTTCTCGCTAGGTTAGGGTCTCCCCTCCCTGCATGCCCCTGTCAAGCTAAGCTGAAAATTACCCTTACCAAGTCCCGCAAGCTGGGCTGAGTCAGAGTCATGCCTTTTTCTGCTGAAATCTATTCCTTGTGTTGAAGAATCTACTTCTAAAATTAACACCAAGCCAACTGAAAGCAGCAGAATGGCTTGGAATGAACACGCCAGCGTCTTCTTCGTTGTAGCTTTCTGATCGTTTCCAGATGTGTCGAGGGTAGGCTTAGGAGGCAGCAATGTGGGAGACAACCACAGCCCTTTCCTAGCAGCTGTCAGTCTGCCCTAGGTGTCGGCTGGGCTTGGTGACCTAGTTTAGTAGGGTCGAAATGTGCTTTCAGCCTCCTCCTCCAGCGTGATTTGCATTATGTCGTGAGGTGGACATCGCTTCTTCCAAAGCACGAGCTTCCAGTTGGACTGCTGCATGGTCAGTTGAGAGCTTGTGGTGTTAGTCACGCTGTGGGGTGTGACCACAGCTTGCTGAGGGGCTAGACTGGGTGTTCACAAGCACTGGCATGGTGCAGATTGTTGTGGCTGCTAAACTGGGTTACAGAGTTCCTGCCTCCTGCCTCCTGTCCTCTCTTGAACTGACGGGGCCAGGGATGCAGAAGTCTGGGAGAGTAGAGCGACCTGGCTGGCACCAGCCCTTAGAGCCCTGCCTTGGTGTGTTCGAGGCTCCTCTGAGTGTAGGGTTCTGGCCAGGGGAGCAATGGAGCCCCACACGCATCTCCTAATACCCCAGTCATCTCGAATGTTCGTGTAACTGCCCCTTCTAGTCCTGTAGGAGTAACTACCCTGTGCATTTTCAGGCCACTGTGTGATTCAGAAAGACCTGGGTGTCTCATTTAAGTAATTTGGTCTTCTCAGTAATATTTTAAGGCACACCAGGAAGGCAGGGTAGCCATATGTCACACTTGGGGAGATTGAGGCAAGGGCTCCTTTGGTAACCTGATCTGGGTCAGAGTGAGTCCGTAATGAACACAGCACTTGAACTTGTTTGTGCTTGTATGCCTTCTGCCTGACCTGGGTGTGAGCTGGAAGGGTGGCACTTTGAATTACTGCCGTTGTGACTCCAAAAATCAGTTCCTTAAGCATCGTGAGGAGGATGAGTTTTCATAAGGTCCTGAGGTTTCGAAGGTATGCAGACTGGGGCATGGGGCCTGTCGGGAGAACCGTCCCAGGTAGGGAGGGGGGTGAGCATCTGCCTCCCTCCTGGCCAGTCTTATCGTCCCTCTCTCATCTGAATGCCTTCCGCAGCCCACACAGCGGAGGCTCTGAGTCCTCGTGGATAGAGCAGTGTTTCCTCTGTGGGCTCTCAGTAGGGAACGAAGTGAACTTAGTCAGGACTTGGACAGACGCAGTAAATCACACCATCTCAATTTTCATTTTTCAGTCCCTCTCATCACCCAGAGGACTCCCTCTAGCATTTGCTAGTCCCCTCTGTTAGCTAAAAGAAGTAGTCTCAAGCAAACTTTGAGCTAAACTTTTGATAGTTTAACTTCACTTTTGACTACCTTTTTTTTTTGTTTGTTTTGGTACTGGAGTTTGAACTCATGGCCTCATACTTGCTAGGCAGGCATTCTATCACTTGAGCCACTCCACCAGCCCTTTGTTGTGAAGGATTTTTTCAAGATAGGGTCTCTGAGCGAGCCTCTCGATCCTCCTCATCTCTGCCTCCTAAGTAGCTAGGATTACAGGTGTGAGCCACCAGCACCTGGCTTGTGTTGAGTATTTTTGAGATAGGGTCTCTTAAACTATTGTCCAGGCCGGCTTTGAATTGTGTCGTCCTGAGTAGCTAGGATTTCAAGCGGGAACCGCCAGCTCCCAGCTTGACTGCTTTTTGTTACTGAAGGTATACCAGTTTTTATTTGAAGTAGTAATATGTATGTACCTTCTCTTTTGTTTTGGGGGGGTTTTGTTTTGTTTGCCATAGTGATGTTTGAAATTAGGGCCTTGTGGTTGCTGGGCAGGTGCACTACACCTGAGCCACAGCCCCTTGTACCTTCTTTTTTATTTTAAGTTTTTGGTGGTCTGAGGTTTGAACTCGGGGATTTGCATTGCAAATCAAGTGCTCTACCCCTTGAGCCACACCTCCAGTCCATTTTGCTCTGGTTATTTTGGAGATGAGATCTCACAGACTTTTTGCCTGGGCTGGCCTCAACTCAATTCTACCGACCTCAGCCTCTCAAGAAGCTAGGATTATAGGCATGAGCCACCAGCACCCAACCCCTGTATCTTCTTTTTAAAATACACTTTTTTAAAGTAAATACTAGGTTGTTTTGTTTTCCTTTGTTTGCAGCACTTGCACACTAGGCAAGTGCTTACCACTGTGCTGTAACCCCAGCCCTAAAGTAAATAAGGTTTATTAAAAGACAAGCAGTAGCTGGGTGTCAGTGGCTCACACCCATAATCCTAGCTACTTGGGAGGCTGAGATTAGAAGGATCAAGCTTCACGCTTCAAGGCCAGTGAGGGCACATAGTTTGTGAGACCCCATCTCCGAAATAACCAGAACAAAATGGGCTGGAGGTGTGGCTCAAGAGGTAGAGCTCCTGCCTAGCAAGCATGAAACTCTGAATTCAGACCCCAGTCCCACCAAAAAAAAAGGCAGTAACCCAGTTGGTTATGGAGTGGCAGAAGTGGCCAAAGAGCTAAGGACTGACAGAGTCAGGGAGGCTCTGGGGCAGCGGACCAGGCCTAGTGAGGCAGGTGGCACTGACCCTTGGGCCCTGGAGATGTAAGGTCAGGATGGACTAATTTGAGTGGTGGATGGCAGCGAGGAGGCTGCAGTGGGTAGTGTTTGAAGTCTGAGCAGTCATTGACGTTAATTCTTCTGTTTTTCTCTCCAGAAACGGGCCTGAATTTGAAGCTAGAATACGACAGAACGAGATCAACAACCCCAAGTTCAACTTCCTGAACCCCAATGACCCTTACCATGCCTACTACCGCCACAAGGTCAGCGAGTTCAAGGAGGGGAAGGCCCAGGAGCCTTCAGCCGCCATTCCCAAGGTCATGCAGCAGCAGCAGCAAGCCACCCAGCAGCAGCTGCCCCAGAAGGTTCGGAGCCCACCCCTCTCCCCGGGCTGAGAAGGAGGCAAGGACAGGGAAGGGGTATTCGTACCTTACATCCTGCAGGAGCACAGCTGAGGCTTACTTCCTGAGCACTGCCCTTCAGCTCTGTGCTTGGTGCTTCAGGAGCCTGGTCTCATTGGCTCTTCTTGGGCTGTCCACTAGGTGGCTGGCAGAAAGGCCATTTTATACATGATGCATCTGAGGTTGTTCACTTGTGACTTACCTGAGGCCTTGACTGTAATGTGAGGGCAGTGCTGTGGTGTGTGCAGTATCTCCTGCCGCTCAGCTGAAGGAGGGTGTGGCCTGGTGCTGCTCTTCTGTCTGAGCTGCCCTGATACCACCCTCCCCACACTAGGTGCAGGAATGTTGAGGCCAGCACTGGGGACAGTTGGGGATGTGATGCAGACATGGCCTGGTCCCTTCACTTTGCCCTACTCCTAGACTTGGGTGGAAAGGCAGGCCTTTCTTTTGCAATGGGAAGTAAAGGTTAGAGTGTGACTTGAAGACCTCACATTGCAATTTACTCCTCATAGAGCCTCAGGCTACCTCAGTTCCCTCATCTGAGGCAGTACCCATGTGTCTGCCTCACGGGTCATGAGGACGCCATAGAAGCACTTTGTGCAGTGAGCTGCTCTGCATACTTGGGGACCAAACTTCATTTCCATCCCCCTCAGGTGCAGTTTAATATGCTGAGTTCCTGCTGGATTTTCTGCCACCCAACTTAGGCCCTTGGTTTTGGGGCAAGAGTAGAGACAAGTGCAGGTATCAATCTTATTCCAGGCTGCCTGGGGAGCTAAGGCCACAGTTGGCTAGAAGATGATGCTCTTGAGTGTTAGGTTCTCTAACAGCAAGCGCCAGTGGTGTGTTCACAGTAAACAGATCATAGGGTCCACAGCTGTCCTGCTTGGGTGGGGAGGTGTCCCCCACTCCCAAAGTTAGTTCACCCCGTGCCTCTTGCCTCACGCTCCCTCTGTGCCTTAGGTCCAAGCCCAGGTGATCCAGGAGACCATCGTGCCCAAAGAGCCCCCTCCTGAGTTTGAGTTCATTGCTGACCCGCCTTCCATCTCAGCCTTCGACCTGGACGTGGTGAAGCTGACAGCTCAGTTTGTGGCTAGGAATGGACGCCAGTTTCTGACCCAGCTGATGCAGAAAGAGCAACGCAACTACCAGTTTGACTTTCTCCGCCCGCAGCACAGTCTCTTCAACTACTTCACAAAGCTGGTGGAGCAGTACACCAAGGTGGCTGGGCAGGCTGGGGCTGGGGACCAGGTCCAGGAGGGCAGCATCAGTCACTTGCAGTCTGTGAACATACGGCTTCTCTGTGGGGCTCTGGGCAGATGTTACGATCCCAGTTTAACGTAGACTTTTACCCCTGTCCAGTTATTTCTTTAAATGCACACACATCTCTTTTCCTAAAGAGAAATGAGACTACCTACATGTGGTTGCCTGCTGTGTGACAAGGTGAGGTGCACTAGCTGCTTTAGGTACATGGACATTCTCACTCATCTAGTCCTGAGAAGAAGCACGCTCTTAACACTTCCCTGGTTTAATCCTTACAAGAATCCAAAGTTAATTGGTGGTCGTCGACCCCTTCTTTCCTCAACTTTTTCAGAAGCAGAATCAGGCTCAGAAAAGTGACACCCTGAGACTGAGGATGTAGTTCAGTCATAGAATGCTTGCTTAGCATGCTGAGGCCCTGGGTTCTATCCTAGCACTTAAAAAAACAAAAATGAAGTCTTGCACTCGTGATCTTTCAACTAGTAAGTGGCCATGCTGAGATTGAAATCCACATTTAACTAAAACCTTAGAAAGTCACTTGTATCAGATGTACGATGTAGGTAGATATTGGGAACACTTCAAGTCAGTACAGCTAACGGTACAGAGTACTGCTAACGTTAAGAACAACACAGGTAGCGTCTTCCCATTAACTCCCCAGCTGTGCCTCAGGCAGCCACTGTTACGTTCATGTAATAGAAGAGAAAGCTGAGGCACAGACATTAACCTGGCCAGGAGGGTGCAGAACTGGAGCTAGAGATCTGGCCTTTTTACTCCAGAGCCTAAGATGGTAATCGCCAGGCTGCGCTGCTGCCGTCTGGAATCTGGGCATGGCAACACTGGTGTTTAACTTCATCAGATCGATCAGTTATTGCAAAGGACATGGCACCTGCAGCACATTTTTCTTGCTGCCCATGTGGTGGAGGTGGTTTTCCTTCCTTTTAGTGGGTCGCCTGCGCATCTGTTCTTGATCTCTAGAAGCAATATATTAAACTTTTCGTGAGGATTTCCTCTGGCTTCTCTTACTCTTAAGATATAGTTAGAAAGAATTATAAAACTGTGTTTAGACAATGACCAAATCCAGAAACTTAGTAGAGAAGACCCAAGCGTTACTGTAAGTCCACAGTATCGATTTTAAATGAGCACTGGGTTTGATTCCCTCAGTGGACTGCCTTCATGGTGGAAGGCCTCGGATCTCTCTTTATCCTAGTACTTTCCTCTTTCCTTTTTCTTCTGAACTTGTGTATTAGCATTTACTGTTCTGATTTGGAGGTGTTAGTGTCTACTGCCATGGAAGACTGTGGACCGGTAGATCTAGGCACAAGGAGTGGGGCTGGAGGCATGGCTCAAGTTGGTAGAGCACCTGCCTAGTGAGTGTAGGGCCCTGAGTTCAAATCACAGCACTCAAAAGAAGGTGGGGGTGGGTGGAATTGAGCTTTGCTGGTAGCAGTTGGGCCAGTTGGAATGGCTGGGTGTTCCTTCTCTCAGTAAACCTAAGTTGTTAAGACAATCCTCAGGGTCCTGGAGATGTAGTAATGAGAAAAAGGTAGAGAAATCCTGTCTTCACGGTGTCTGATGTAATGGAGAAGAAACAAGCAAGCAAGCAGGAATGACAGCATATGTCAGATAGTGGTAGGCACCATGGAGAAAAAGAGGATGGAAATTCGGGGAGAGGTGGGTTAGGCAGGCTGCAGTCCTGGACAGGGTAGGGCAGTGAGGAGAGGCCCGAGTAGCATGTTGCAAAGGATAGGAGCAGGTTAGTGTCACAGAAGCAGCCGTCATCTGCCGATCATGTTGTGGGTAACCTGCCAGTACTTTGCTTTTTTTTTTTAGGCAGTACTGGGGTTTAAACTCAGGGCTGCATGCTGTTAGGTAGGTGCCACACCCCAACCATATACTTGTAACTTTTTTTTTGTGGTACTGGGGCTTGAACTCGGCCTACACCTTGAGCCACTCCAACCTTTCCTTTTTTTGTGTGTTGGATTTTTTCAAGATAGTGTCTCTGGAACTATTTGCCCGGGCTGGCTTCAAACTGTGAACCTCTTGATCTCTACCTCCTGAGTAGCTAGGATTATAGATGTGAGCCACCAATCTCTGGCCCTATACTTGCAACTCTTAAGTGACGGTGTCACCAATTATAGAAGTAAACTAAGTTCCAGTTGTTGAATAACTTGTCGTCAGCCAAGTGGAGGTGGGATTGGGGCCAGAATCCCACGCACTCTCATCTCTCCCTGTGGCAGGCCCAGCAAAGCTGCTTTTTGTCTCCTCCTGAGATACATTGAGATTCTTTATGAATTCGCTTGCAGATCTTGATCCCACCTAAAGGTTTATTCTCGAAGCTCAAGAAAGAGGCTGAAAATCCCCGAGAGGTTTTGGATCAGGTAAGCTGAGTAGATTTCTTGCAAACAGTTACCAGTGGTGTAGGTTCTACTGGGTGGGTTTTGTTTTGTGCTTGGGAACAGTCTTTCAAACTGTACAGGTTGACCTTCCCTGATCCCCAAATCCAAAATGCTTCAAAACCTGCAACTTTTTGAGCACCTGCATGATCCCCAAAGTGCAAAATTCTGCACCTGACCTCATAATGGGTCCCAATCAAAATGCAGGTGCACTAAGAATATTATATAAAATTGACTTTGGCTATGTGTGCGTGGTGCGTGTGGAATGTAAATAGATCACACATTTAATGTGGGCTTTGTCCCCGGGCTATCTCATGATTGCAGGATCCCAGAATTAAAGCAGTAGGCCCCAGCACTTCAGATCAGGGTACTCAGCCTGTACTTTAATGTGCTGTGGTCACAGGGCGGTGAGAAGAAAAGCTTTGTGCTACAAAGGCCAGAAAAGCCTGGGTGCCACGGAATGCTACTTTCTGCTTTGTTCTCTCTCCATCTCAGTAGACTGCTGTCTTTTCTCCTCTAGCCAGAAGGCCACCTTCCAAGCAGGTCGTCTGGTGGTAGCTGCTTCTTTCAAGTCCCTAGGTTTTCATAGTTGAGCTGGCTGTTTAGGTGGCTGTCTGAAGACCTCAGTTTCCCAGGTTCCCAACTTCCTGGAGCAAGGTTTTGCTACTGTGAACACAGAGCCCCTTACCAACTCCAGCAGGGCTGTGGAAGCTCTCCTTGTGGGCAGAGCAGTACCCTGGCCTGAAGGAGATGCTGGCTTTGCTGATGACAACCCTGATTCACTCAGTGCCGTGCTGTTCTTATCTCTGCAGGTGTGTTACCGAGTGGAGTGGGCTAAGTTCCAGGAGCGTGAGAGGAAGAAGGAAGAGGAGGAGAAGGAGAAGGAGCGGGTGGCCTATGCTCAGATTGACTGGCATGACTTCGTGGTGGTGGAGACTGTGGACTTCCAGCCCAATGAGCAAGGTAGGTGTGGAAGGAGAGGGCCTCCTGGTGGGAGCCGGGAGCCTTGAGCCATCCTGGGAGACTACAGGTGTTCAGTCCCAGTGAGCAGTAGAGTCTCTCATAGAACTTTATCCATCTGTTTTCCTCTGCTCCCAGAAAACTTCATTTCTGTCAGTTTGTCCACATTATATGCAATTGGACAACTGCTTACTATGCCAGAGCGCAGGTGGTCTCTGCAGATAGGGAAGTTAGCACCCCAGCCCTTGGGGAGCTCTGACGGGGCAAGTTAGGTGGGTCCTCATAGGACCGCCTCTGACCGGCTCATACCTCCCAGGGAACTTCCCACCGCCAACCACGCCGGAGGAGCTGGGGGCCCGCATCCTCATTCAGGAGCGCTATGAGAAGTTCGGGGAGAGTGAGGAGGTGGAGATGGAGGTGGAGTCTGATGAGGAGGAGGAGAAACAGGACAAGGCTGAGGAGGCTCCTTCCCAGCTGGACCAGGACACCCAGGTGCAGGACATGGATGAGGTAAGCCCTGGGCGGCCTTCCTGTGGAGCCTGGGCGGTCCATTGATGCCCTCCATTGATGGCAAGGTCCAGCTCTCCTGTGAGCATCAAAAGGTGACATGGCCCTCAGACCAGGCCACAGTGGCTTTGAGCTAGCGGCTCAAGCCCAGGCAGCACACACAGCCTCTTGCCAGGTCCAGCAACAAAGATTCATTCACAGGCAAGGATCTGAAAGCTGTGCCGACCTGTTCTGTGGCCTGCCTCCCCTTTGGCACAGAGGCCCTGCCCCCACCACCCCACGCCGGCCCTCAGTTGGGGACTTGTGCTTTGAGGGCCAACGGATCAGCAGTTCCCAGAACTTTTCTAAATGTAGCCCACACTTCCTTTCAGACATCCCTCTCCCTTCCAGCCTGGCTGTCCAAGTGGGCACAGTCTCCAGAGCCAAGCTGCTGTCCCCCCTCGGAAAGAATTTGTGTGCAGCCTGAGAAGAAAGGGCCCCTGTGTCTGTGGGAATTGACGTTTTCTCTCCCTCCCAGCATTGCTCCCGGAGCGGCTACCATTGAGTGCTGACTTGCCCCTCTGCCCCGCCCCTTCATGTTAAGTGCCCTTGGCCTCCTGGGACCGCCTGGTGCCAGCTGCTGGAAATGCCTGCCGGGAGTGTTAGCACCGTGGCCCCAGTGCTCCCATTCATTCTGTGAGGAAGCAGCTTGGCCGGCTGCCGGCTGGCCTCCGCTGCCCTGGGAGGCTAAGCACATGGATGGATGCTGGCCGGCAGAGGCCAAGGTTCTTTGCCACCTTGAGAGCTGCCAGGGTTCAGATGCAGGGAGGTGGCCTCTTGTCCCCTTTCTGAATCCTGCCACTGCTTTGCTCCTCAGGGTTCAGATGATGAAGAAGAAGGGCAGAAAGTGCCCCCACCCCCAGAGACGCCCATGCCTCCGCCTCTGCCCCCAACTCCAGACCAAGTCATTGTTCGAAAGGACTATGATCCAAAAGGTAGGGCCTGCCTGCCTGCCTGCCTGCCTGTGGGCTGCCTGAAGGTGCCACATGCTTCTCAGAAGCGGGCCATCGCTAGGAGGGCTTGAGGCGGTAGTTGCAAGGCCTCGTGACGGGGACCAGGGCATAGTCACCTCTAGCCCCGGTGCCCGGTACAGGGGTGGCATCGAGTGGATGTGTTTCCAGTGAATGGTAGAAGAATGAAACATTGCACTCACCCTCAGGTGCCACCCGCTGTGTTTACACAGTGTCTCTGTTTCCTTTTAGCTTCCAAGCCTCTTCCTCCAGCTCCGGCTCCAGATGAGTATCTTGTGTCCCCCATCACTGGGGAGAAGATCCCTGCCAGCAAAATGCAGGAACACATGCGCATTGGGCTTCTTGACCCCCGCTGGCTGGAGCAGCGGGATCGTTCCATCCGAGAGAAGCAGAGTGATGATGAAGTGTACGCACCAGGTGAGGTGAAGGCCTCAGAGAGCCCGAGGTTGTATCCAAGTGCAGTCAACTTGCTTTACACAACAGCAGCTTTTGAGGATAAGTATAGCTTGAGATGTTGTAAAAGAAGGGCTCTCCAGAGGAATCCTCTGAAACCAGGCCCTGACATGGATGGTGTGCCCATTGGCATCTCTGAGCAAGATCTGGCAACAGCTGGGAGCAATGCTTGTTCCTGTGCGCTCTAGAACTGGCATGCCCTGACTCCTTCACTGAGATGCCTTGTTCCTCTTACTACCGTGTGGGAAGCAGCACGATAGGGTGGGAGCTGCCAGGGGCAGGGGACTAGGCTTTTAATCCTGATTACTGCTTATCACTTGTATATCCCTGTCCTCTCAGTTGCTCTCTCGAGCTCACTATACTAGAAGTCAGAGGGCTTGGACAAGTAGACGATCTGTAGACTTAGTGCTGAGCAGATAGTCATCTCCCAGCTCAGAGGATAAGAGTTCAGTGTTGGGTCCAGAGTCACCCCTGTGCAGTGGGCCGAGCCTTGTTGGAAGGGCACTGGGCTTAGCTTTCCTTTCTTTCCTCCATTCTGTGGCTGCATACAGGTCTGGATATTGAGAGCAGCTTAAAGCAGTTAGCCGAGCGGCGAACTGACATCTTTGGTGTAGAAGAAACGGCCATTGGTAAGAAGATCGGTGAGGAGGAGATCCAGAAGCCAGAGGAAAAGGTGCGATTCAAGTGGAGCCTATTTCTTTCCCTGAACTCCATCTCCCACACTTGTGCTTAGCTCAGGAGGTCCTGACGTACTGTGGCTTTGCAGGTGACCTGGGATGGCCACTCAGGCAGCATGGCACGGACCCAGCAAGCTGCTCAGGCCAACATCACCCTCCAGGAGCAAATTGAGGCCATCCATAAGGCCAAGGGCCTAGTGCCAGAAGACGACACCAAAGAGAAGATTGGCCCCAGCAAGCCCAATGAGATACCCCAGCAGCCACCGCCTCCATCTTCAGCCACCAACATCCCCAGCTCAGCACCACCCATTACCTCGGTGCCCCGGCCACCTGCGGTGAGCCACCAGTCCCCATGACTTGTTTTTAGCTTGGTTCTTGGGGCTGGATGCTGTTGTCTGAGAGGGCACCTGCCTTAGAGTGGGGCCTGAATGCGGAGTTGTCAAGTTGAGAGAGAGAGAGGACCCTTTAAGTGGAAGGGGAAGCTCTTGCCTGGTTTTCCAGCTGCAGAGAAGAATGGCAGCAGGGAGGGAGCCAGTGGCAAATATGGGAAGCAGATCAAGGCAGAGCATGACTGTGAGGCTTCACGGGCCCTTGTCCAGAGGTTGAGTCGAGGTCAGCCCCTTGAGGGGCTCCGTCTGCCATAAGCAGCTGGGTTAGTCTGGTCCACCAAGTCTCCCGTGGGCCTCTCAGCAGCATTTGTCATATATCTTCATGTGAGGCTAGTCTTGTGGCACCAGGGGGCTCAGTCCAGGCTGTCCAGCCCCTATCCTCAGTGGCCAGCTGCCAGCTGTGTGCCCTTGAGACCAAACCTTGACTTCTTGTGACCTATTAGTCTCCTTGCTCCCCACAGATGCCACCTCCTGTCCGTACTACAGTTGTGTCTGCAGTACCTGTCATGCCCCGGCCACCGATGGCATCTGTGGTCCGGCTGCCCCCAGGCTCAGTGATCGCTCCCATGCCACCTATCATCCACGCACCCAGGATTAACGTCGTGCCCATGCCTCCCTCAGCGCCTCCTATCATGGCACCCCGCCCTCCTCCCATGATTGTGCCAACAGGTCAGTTTGTACAGCAGCATTTCTTCTCACACCATTGGGGTCGGAAATCACAGGCCAAGCACTGTCCACAGAACATCGGCTGTTGCATGTGCAGTCCAGAGGGGAGCCCTGGAAACTAGGGGCCATGACTCCTGTGGGGAGATAGGAGACTGAAATGGCAAAGCTAGTGTCTGCCCTTTGGGGTTAACCTCCAGACAGGCTTCAGACAGACATGAAGGCCTGACAGTTGCCTGTTGTCAGCTGGCACCTGCTCAGTCTGTCAGTCTTGCTCTTCCTCCAGTCCCCTGCTGCCCAGTCCAGGCAAGCCTCCCAGGGCCCCTGCCAGAGAACCTGCTGGCTGCCAGACTCAGCAGGGAGTGGTACTTCACACCTCTGAGTTGCTAAGGCTTTGCAGTCTTCCCTCTCCCCTCTCCCTAGCCCTGAGTCCTGGGGCCCTTCCCCATTCACAGACTGCTGTTTGCTGTCTTTGCAGCCTTTGTTCCTGCCCCACCTGTGGCTCCTGTCCCAGCTCCCGCCCCAATGCCCCCTGTGCATCCCCCCCCTCCCATGGAGGACGAGCCTGCCTCCAAGAAACTGAAGACAGAAGACAGTCTGATGCCTGAAGAGGAGTTCCTGCGCAGGAACAAGGTCTGACTGGAGTCCTGGAGTGCTGCAGAGTGTCTGGACACAGCTTCCCTGGCACTGTTCCTCTCCCATGGTTTTAGCTTTTGGGGGTTTCTGAGCTTGTGTTAAATGTGAGGTCAGCAGCTGAGGGAGCAGAGAGTGGTGTGGTGGTCTTTGTCCCTCTGGTGTGGACTGTTAGGCCAGCATGGAGACCCTGCTGCATAACCACCTGAAGGATATCCTGGGCACAGTTCTTAAATATTGACTCCTCCACCCTGCCTCAGCTCCAGCCTTGGGAGGGCTGCCTGCAGGGGTGCTGGAAGGAGGGCAGGTAGGAACCTTAATGCTGTGTTCTCTAGGGAAACGTTTAGGCTCCAGTGAGGGCAAAATCAGTCTCACTGTCCTCCCCCACCAACAGGTTTGACAAAATCTGTTGTTTTCTTTCCAAGACTTGTGCCCATTTCTTGAGCACCCATTCAAGTGCCAGGGTGGAGCTGAGCACTTCCGGCTCTTTTCTGTGTGGTGCATTGTGGGAGCCCTGTGCTGTATCTGTGGTCAGCCTGTTCTCACAGGCAGGCGTTAAGGTCAGAGACCTAGCCATCTGGGAAGCTGAGTCAGGAACCCCCGTGGACCTCACGGGCCACGTTCTCTCCCTTCATGGCACTTCTTGGCAATAACGGAGCATTTGGCTACTTGCTTCGCCTCAGCTCTACACTCCCTGGGAGCCAAGGCCAGGGTCCATTTAAAGAAGGGGAAGGAAATCTTGCGCAGTGTCACAAGAGGCACCACTAGTGAATCCAGCCAGGATCCAGGAGCCGGGATGGGCAGGATCTGTGGTCTGGATGGGTCTTGGGATAGCAGAACATAGTTCCTAGTTGGCTCAGGCCTCCCCAGACATCACCCCCTCCTGTTTCGCAGGGTCCCGTGTCCATCAAAGTGCAGGTGCCCAACATGCAGGATAAGACAGAATGGAAGCTGAATGGGCAGGTGCTGGTCTTCACCTTCCCACTCACCGACCAGGTATGGGCCGCTTCCACCAACTGGTGTCGGGCCTGGAGCTATGAGGTCAGGCCTTAGCAAGGGGGTGATGTCTTCTCTTTGGTCCTACAGGTCTCTGTCATCAAGGTGAAAATCCACGAAGCCACAGGCATGCCTGCAGGGAAACAGAAGTTGCAGTATGAGGTGAGTCAGAGTGTCCCTAAGGAGTCCTGTCCCTTAAGTCCCAACATTTCTGCCATCCCAGAAGCTAAATCCCGTATGGGAACACAAAGCGGGGTAGAGACCAGGGAGGTGGTCACCTGCGTCCATCCTAGAAATCATGGAGTAGGGGAGCCTGGCTGTAGGGCCGATAGTAGAATCCTGTATGGGGTATGACTGGGGTACAGATAAGAAGCAAGACTTAGGGGATCACTGGTTTCCAGGTCCCCCTGCATTCTCCAGTATGCAGTCTTTCTCTTCTCTTATCTACAAATAAAATCTTTCTGACCTCTAAAAAAAAAAAAAAAGAAGAAGCAAGACTTAGAAGTGCCCTTGTTTTCCTGACCCAGGGTGAGGCCAGCCCAGCCAGAGTGATCTCAGGCATTTGGCTCCGTGCATGGCCATGGGGGAAGTGGGGATGTGTGCTTGTCCAGTCCAGCCTAAGGCCTGCCAGGTCACTGCACTGTCCTCTTTTGAAGTTGAACACATCTGGACTTCATCCCTCCTATAAAGTGAGGCTGTTGGCTGAGATAGTCGCCAAGGGCTCATGATTGAGAGTCAGCGCCCTATGGGACGGTCAGGGAACTGGTCTTGGGGGGTTGAGCTTTGAGCTAAGCGTTGTTGTCGGGAAGGAGAGACAAAGCATTCTAGGAGGAATCAGAGTCCTCCCTTCCTCCCACCCTGCCTTCCCTCAAGCTGCTGTCAGCTAAGTCCACAGTGTGAATGGCTGAGGGCTGTGAGGCTGCAGTGATATGCTTAGGCCAGCTGCCCCACACCAAGGCCGGCATCTGTTTTCCAGGGCATCTTCATCAAGGATTCCAACTCGCTGGCTTACTACAACATGGCCAGTGGCGCCGTCATCCACCTGGCCCTCAAGGAGAGAGGTGGCAGGAAGAAGTAGAGAGACAACCCTGCTGGCTCTCGCTGATTGGCCTCTCATGTCCCCCACCCCCTGCCCCAGCCCCGGGAGCCTCCCTAAGACCTCAGGCACTGCCTGTGCAGTTGTTTCCCTTTTACTCAGTTTGGAAATTCAAACTGCCC
The DNA here is from genome assembly GCF_047511655.1 of Castor canadensis. Taxonomy (NCBI): domain Eukaryota; kingdom Metazoa; phylum Chordata; class Mammalia; order Rodentia; family Castoridae; genus Castor; species Castor canadensis. The sequence goes on along the minus strand of NC_133403.1, from coordinate 3,083,795 downwards.
TGCAGAGATGCGTCTCCCTTCTCTCCCCACATCAGTAAGAGTAGCACAGCTGTGCAAGCCACTCTCTAGAATCCCTTCGTGTGGCGTCTGGATCTGAGGTCCTTCATTTCTTTGGTCAGCCCATTAGGAACTGAGAGCCCAGGGGTCCTGTGGAGAGTTTCATAGTGCCCAATGACACTTGGCTGATCAGATGTGATTGTTTATTGTTGTTCCTTGTTTTGTCTTGTCATGGTCTGTCTCTAATAAATAAACCTCTGGACCTTCTTGTGAAAGCAGTGTAATAAGCCCTGTCCCTTGGTCACCAGTGCTCTGTCCTGATTAGAGGTGGTGGGAACACTGCTCCTTTCTGCTCTGTGCAATCCTGGAGGGTGTTTTGTTGTTGGTTTTTGTTTATGTATATTATTGTACTGGGGGCACATTGTGACATTTACAAAAGCTCTTAAAATATGTCTTAGTTGAATTCATTCCTCCATTGTTCTCCTTACCTCCCTCCCCATTCCTGGAGTTTGTATCTAAATCCATGTCGCCTTCATCCCTTTTTTTATTAGTCATCTTAACCTGTGAAACATCACATTTGTATTCTCTTAAAACATCGGGACCCTCCAGAGGCCTAGCCTTTTGTAAATGGCTAATACAAGATGTCTTCAGACTGCCACGTCTCACAGAAGAGCAAGGATGATGACAAGGTCACCAAGTCGGGGCAGCAGAGATACACGTAAGGTAGTAGTTTCCTGTAGTCTTGGAGTCCGTCATCACCTGATGGGCTCAGTGACCAGTAGGTGCCTCAGCGTTAGAGCACGAATGTGCTGAGGGTTCTTTAAAACGTACTTAGTATTGTGCTAAGGCCATGCATTGTTCTGAGGACTTCATAAAGCCTGTTTAGTTTACTGTTTGAAACACCTTGTCAGTTTTAACTCGTGATCACGTGAGTTATTACTGTGTCACTGCATAAGCTGAGGCACAGAGAGGGCAAGTCAGTGCCTGCATCACACAGTGCAAAGATGAAAAGGATGTGTGCAAAACACTTGGCCACAGTTCTGGCCTCTGAGTGAGGTGTAGGTGCAGGCTGCCGTCCTTGGAATCCTGCTGCTGCAGGGGGTGGGTGCCGTAGGTGTGTGGAGGAAGGTGAGAGCCTGCTGATAATCAGTTGCTGGTTTGAAACTCAAAGCTGATTTCACTTTGAAGGTCACACATTGGAGCCCGAGAGAGCCCCACTGCCTTTTACTCAGTTTCTCCATTTGATTCTAGCTGCTTATCAGAACTCTCCAGGACTCGAGTGAGAACATGGCCAAGATCACAGAGCCAGTATTTTAGTCACCCTCCTCAGCCAAGCTCAGAGCTTCCAACCCCAAACCTGGGCTCGGGCAGCCCCTCGACACAGCCAGTCAGGTGGCTCCATTGCCAACTGGTGGGTGATGTGATATCATTCCTTACCCTGTAATGACACCGGGCTGCTGGAAGGTGGCCTCAGGCTGGTGCCAGAATTTGACTTCCTGAAGTGAGCCCACAGCAAGACCAGAAAGCCTCTTGAACACCACCTGGTCTCATTCCAGCAGGGAAGGGGTCAGGAGGGCTGGGGGAGTCCCACACCCTTCTTTCAGGGCATGGGGTCAGGGCACACGCCTGCACAAACTGGCAGACCCCACGGTGCCTCAGTGGTGGAGCAGAGGCTGTGATGGGAGGCCAGGAATGCTGCTGAGTGAATGCGCCCTTTGATCCGTCCTCTGGGGAGTGCGCTGTTTCCCGGGTCTCCTCAATGAACATCTGTCCTGGCTCCCTCAGCCCCAGGATGTCTTGACCAGGAAGCCTTGTGAGCCTCAGCAGCAGCTTTGCACTTCTGTTCAGGAAGCAAGTAGGTTCTGCAGTCTTCTGTAGCACCTTGCTGGTTGCAGAGTTGCTCACATGAGTTTTCTCATTCTCTCTGCAATCTCTTGGATTATCTAGCATTTTTAAAAATGAGGTGAAGTTCCTAGGATCACATGAAGTCTTTGCAAAGCAAAAGCAGCTCATCCACTATTGACCACTGTTCCCAGAGCAATTAGCAAGAGACGTTCTGGTTGTGAGACTGCTGGGGAAATAGGGCCAGCCTTGCCTCTGTCTGAGGCCCTGTGATTATAAAGACTTGCATGCAGAGGGCTTCAGGAGTTGGAGGAATTAAGGAATTTCACTTTCTGTTCTACCCGCTGCTTGGAATGTGTACTCATAACTGACCCAGAGGAGGCCACTAATGACCAGTTCCATTCCACTTTAAAATGGTGTATTAGAATATTCAGCAGTGCACTATGGCTCATGCCTGTAATCCCAACTACTCAGGAGGCAGGGATCAGGAGGATCAAGTTCAAAGCCAGCCCTGAGCAAATAGTTCACCTGGACCTATCTCAAAAAAATCCCACGCGAAAACGGGGCTATGGAGTGGCTCAAGTGGTAGAGCACCTGCCTAGCCAGCGTGAGGCCCTGAGTTCAAACCCCAGCCCCCCCCCAAAAAAAAAAAAAAAACGTGAATGGTATTGTTAGGCTGTTAGAACATGCAGTGGGGTAGAAAAAGGACTGTTAGCTTAGCAGTCATGTGTCATTTATCCTTGTTATTAAAAAATCAGGCAAACATAATTCAGCTCATATTTAAAGGTAAACATACTAGGATATAAAGTTTTTACATGTTTACTTTAAAAAAATGAAATGACCAGGCATGGTAGAGCATACCTGTAATTCCAGTACAGGGAAGGCAGGAGGATTGAGAGTTCAAGCCCAGCCAGGGCTACGTAGCAAGATCCTGCCCCAGAAAACACAAACAAAAAAAAGATCTTACACTGTGGTCATTAATTCATGATTTGGGAATTTGCTCTGAACTATCATGCATTGTTGTATTTTTAACAGAGCAGGGAAGTGAACAACTGGTAGTACCCCTGGGCCTTAGGACCCGTGAAGGAAGACAAGATAAACTGTCCCTTAGGTCATTACAGAGTATCCACTCCTTGCCTGAAGCGGAGTTCAGTTAAGCAGTCCGTGTACCTTATCCCTGGGCTCTGGTGATTAGATCGGGGCAGCAGGCATGTGACCCTATAAGGGGTTGACACCCCGGAATGCAGTCTCCTCTCCTGTCAAAGAGAAGCTGTGTGAAGGAAGGGGTGAGTGGCCCCTGCTGACAGGTTCGAGGATCCTGGAAGACAAGACTGCCTGATAGCGACACAAAGAATGACTTATCACAGCGTTGCCTAAGTCCTCCTGTACCTTGTACTCAAGTGACCTTGTGAACACATGGGGCCTCTCACTCATTCGTACTGTTTTGTTCTTTCCCCTCTCTTTTTGGAGATAGAGTCTTAGGGGTCTTCCTTTGTTGCCCAGGCCTCAAGCTTTCCTATTCTCAGTGACCCTCTTACCTCTGTCTCCCTAGTAGCTGGGATCTTGGGCATGTGTCACTGTGCTCTGCTTGGGCTCTCCTTGGTCATTGATTGATCTGTTCAACCCCCCACACCCTCCCTTTTCCATTCCAGTCTCAACACATTATCCTCTGATCTTTGCACTCACTAACCTGCAGTTTTGTTTTGGTTTTTTTGGCAGTATTGGGGTTTGAACTCAGAACCTTACACTTGCTAGGCAGGCACTCTACCACTTGAGCCACTCCCATCAGCCTTTTTTTGTGTTAGATATTTTCCAAATGGGATCTCATGCACTATTTGCCCAGGCTGGTCTTGAACCCTGATCCCCCTAAACTCTGCTCCCCGAGTAGCTGGGATTGCAGGCAGGAGCCACAGTGCCCAGCAAACTTTTTGCTTTTGTTTTGGTGGTGCTGAGGTTTGAACTCAGGTCTGTACCACTTGAGCCACTCCACCAGCCACTGCCCCCTGCTTCTTGTAAACTGTTCTCCCAGATCCCCACAGAAGAGCTCCCTTGTTTCTATCAGCATCCTGACCCCCCACCTCCACCCCTGCCCAGTATTCTACACCTTACCCTCCCTTCTTTGTTTCCTTCTTCACCCTGACAAGTGTTCTCTCTCTCCCTCTCCCTGTCCCTCTGTCTGCCTCCCTCCCTCCTCCTCCTCCTCCTCCTCCTCTTTCCTCTTCTCTCTCTCCCTCCCTCCTCCCCCTTTTTCCCTCTCTCTTGCTGGGGATCAAACCCAGAGCATCACACATGCAAGGCAAGGGTAGCACTGAGCTGTACCCCCCCCAGTCCTTCACCATTATAGGGGTCCTAAGGAACTTGGAGTAGCTTTGGAGTTTGATAAAGCAAAGAAACTCACAGATTGAGCCTCTGTTATGTCCTGGAGGCCTCGGGGCCACAGCTCACTGACTCACTGGGTAATTATTGACATTCCTGTTTTTCAGAGGAGGAAAATAAAGTTCGGAAAAGTTAAGCAATTTTGTGCAAGAACACCCAGTTACTGAGGGACACAGCCATGAGACAAGTCTCCCAAGCCATGTGCCACTGATTAAATTAGGTTAACTCCTACTACAGCCACAGGCTGTGCTGGGGAACAGCCATGAATTTGCAAATCCCAAATCTGTCGGTCTTGGCCACTGTTTACTGGGCAGCCCTATGCGCCAGATGCTTGGGTTAATTTTACTTTACTTTTGGTGGGACCGGGGTTTGAACTCAGGGCTTCACACTTGCAAAGCAGGAGTTCTGCTGCTTGAGTCACACCTCCAGTCCACTCTGCTCTGGTTATTTTGGAGATGGGGTCTTGAGAACTATTTGTCTGGGCTGGCCTCGAACCTCAATCCTCCCAATCTCAGCCTCCTAAATAGCTGGGATTACAAACACCGACACCCGGCTAGCTCTGGTTATTTTAGAGATGGGATCTCAAGACCTATTTGTCTGGGGTTGCCTCCCAATCTCAACCTCCTATGTAGCTGGGATTATAGGCATGAGCTACACTGCCTGAGGTTTCAGAATAACTCCTGCCCTATCTCAAAAAAACAACCAAAAAAAACCCCTCAGAAGCGATTTGCTCAAGTTCCCAGAGTAATTTGAATTCTGGGTGGTCTGATGTGAGAGAGTTAGAACCTAGGCCATCTACCCAGTGTCTCCAGGATGGATACCCAAGTGCCTCTAAACCCATCTCCACCCCCACCCCAAATACCCCAGGGAGACATACCCTAAGACCAGGATTATGAAATCAAAGGGTAGTGGATACTTTGCTTTGCTGAGCTCCGGCCTTCACCTCCGCCCCAAAGCATCTGGTTCCTGTCTCTCCCTTTTCCTGAGAGAGGCCCAAAACCCTAGGCAAGGTCCACTCTGCCTCTCCTCGTCCCAGGAAGCAAAAGCCCACTGCTCTGTCTGGATCCATTGCAGACTGAGGATTTAAGTCCAGAATAGCCTGTGCCCCACTCCCATGTCTGCAGTCATCCTGTTTGTGGAAAACCAGAAGCCCATGGAATGTGCAGACTGCAGAGACATTTTCAAGAATTTCTAGGCCACGTGGCATCATGGAAACAGCTGGCCCATCACTTGGCTTCAGGCCCCCTCTTGGAGCTTCCTTTAGGACCTTTGCAGCCTGACTCAGGCCCTGCAGCTCAAATCTGTCTCTTGGCTCCAGTCCCTTCTCCTTTCTGGGCCCGACTCCCCCATAGTTCTGTAGGGAAATGTCAGGTGACACCATGGTCATGGTTGTAAATCATAAAGTATTAGACTGAACTGAGGAACTATCTCTGAGTTGACAATCTCTAAGGTCAAAAGTGGGCTGCTGGGGGCAAGTTAGTTCATCTCTTCCAAATAGGCAGTTGGTGAGGGCTGGGTTCAAATTCTGACTCTCACCACAAGCTAGTTCTGGGATCTTAGGTGAATGACTACTTTCTAAAACCTCAGTTCCCCTACCTAGAAAACTGGCCCAATGAGAGTTTATATCTCATTGCTAAAGGATTATAAGAGGTGCACAACCAATTTGGAGGCGTTTGCTACTTCAGCAAAAGGTTAAACAGCCAGGTGCCAGTGGCTTGCCTGTAATCTTAGCTCCTCAGGAGGCAGAGATAAGGAGGATCAAAGGTTCAAAGCCAGCCTAGCCAAATAATTTGTAAGACCTTATCTTGAAAATACCCAAAACAAAAAGGGCTGGTGGAGTGGCTCAAGTGATAGAGCACCTGACTAGCAGGTGTGAGACCCTGAGTTCAAACCCTAGTAGCACCAAAAAAAAATTAAAAAAAAAAAAAACCCTATGGAAACTGGGTGCCAGTGGCTCACACCTATAATCCTAGCTAGTTGGGAGGTTGAGAGCAGGAGAGGACCACAGTTTGAGGCCAGCCTGGGCAAATAGTTCACAAGACCCCCATCTCCAAAATAACCAGAGCAAAATGGACTGGAGGTGTGGCTCAAGTGGTAGAGCTCCTGTTTTGCAAGCATGAGGCCCTGAGTTCAAATCCCAGTCCCTCCAAAGAAATTTCTTTAAAAGAGAGAAAAGCAAAAGGCAACTCTATAGACAGAAAGTAGAGAAGTGACTGCTAGGCACTTGGGGTGGGTGGGTGGAGGAAGAGCAACTGATAACGAATAGAAGTTTATTCTTGGGGTGATGAAAAGGGTCCAAAGTTAGATTGTGGTGATGGTTAAAGAACTCTGTAAATACGCTCTTCATTTATTCTTTTGGTTTTTTGGTGGGACTGGGGCTTGAACTCAGGGCTTCATGCTTGCAAAGCGGGCCACTCTACTGCCTAAGCCACACCTCCAGTCCATTTCACTCTGGTTATTTTGGAGATGGGATCTGGAGGACTATTGGCCTCAACCCAAGATCCTCTGGATCTCAGCCTCCCAAGTTCCTAGGATTACAGGCGTGAGCCACAGTGCCTGTTACGGTTTTTTGAAACAGAGTCTCACTATGTAGCCGGGGCTGGCCTCGAACCTTCCATTTTCCTGACTCCGCCTCCAAATGCTGAAGTCACAGGTATCTGCCACTACACTGGCTTATTTTTCGTTTTCCTGTGTTTCGGATCAAAGTCAGACAGTGTACATTTTAGACAGGTGCATTTGTAGTATGCTAATCGCATCTCGGTGAACCAGTTGGAAACAAGGTGACAAGGGAGAGTGGGTAGGGCTTAGGGCCTATGTTCCTGCAGAGACAGGCACTATTTCCACGAACAGGTCTGGCGTGGTGGCGTGCGCCTGTAATCCCATCACTAGGGAGGCGGAGATGGAAGAATCGTGAGCCTGAGTTAGAGTGGGACCTTGTCTCAAAAAAGAAAAAAGTGTCCCCCGGGAACTAATTTAAAGTCCCAGAAGCAGGCAGCCAGGGTGCGAGCTGCCAGATTTATTGCTCAGCTTGTGTCATTAAGCAGCTCTGTGTCGCTGGGAAAATCCCCCAACCATTCGGGCCTCCTCAAAGTTCTCCAAAAATGGTGGGCGACACAATCCCCACCATTGCCATGTGGCCCAGGATGCAGATGCAGAGTCCCCGGGAAAAGCCCCAGGCCGGCCTGAGAGCGGTTCAGGTGACAGGTCGGGCCGACCCGGAAAGACCAGAAGAGCTGGTCCAGGTGAGTTCTCGTGATTGGCAGCCCGCTGGAGGCGGAGGGGGCGGGCCCTTCGGTGACGGCTGCCCCGCCCCCTCACGTCGGGCCTGTTGGCGCCAGCTGGGAGGAGGTGGGCGTGGCCTGGGGTCTGCGGCGCCCATTGGGCGTGTGGGGGGAAGCTCCCGGGTGGGCCTAAGGCCCCGCCCCCCAGCTTTGCGATGGCCAATGGGTGCGGCGCGTGGGCGGGGCGTCGGCGGAGTCGGCGGAGGCCCGGCGGCTGAAGGCGGCTGAGGTGGCTGAGGTGGCCGCTAGGGCTCGGGCGGCGGGCGCGGCCAGGATGGCGAAGAGCAGCGGAGAGAATGGGCCGCGCGCGCCCGCGGCCGAAGGGAGCCTGTCAGGGACCCGGGAAAACCTGGCCCAGGGTCCCGACGCCGCCACCACCGACGAGCTCAGCTCCCTCGGCTCGGATTCGGAGGCCAACGGCTTCGCCGAGCGCCGCATCGACAAGTTCGGCTTCATCGTGGGCTCGCAGGGCGCCGAGGGCGCGTGAGTAGCTCCGGAGGGGTCTGGGCCGGGGACAGAACCGGGACGTGGACGTGTCCCCGTCTGCAGCAGGGCCATCGACCCCTTCCGTCCCCTGCCCGTCCCCGCGGACTTCCCACCCCACCCCACCCACGTCGGTCGGTCGGTCGGTCTGTCGGTCGGTCAGCCCCACTTCCGATCTAAGGACCGACGGCCCCCCCCCCCCGCCTCCTCCCTGCCCCGTCCGCGGTCCCCAAACAGATCGACAGTGTCCTCCTCCAGCGGCGGGACAGCCAGGGACACCAGCCCCAAACCCGCCGCGGCCACCTGGCCTGGGAGCCCCCAGATGGCCGCCCCCCCCCCATAGATAGTCGCCATCTCTCCCCTCCCCCGCTGACCCTCCTGTGTCCCCAACCTCCTTCCCTCCGCCACCAGGGGACCCTAGCAGCCTTCACAAGGACCCACTGTCCTGCCCCTGCCCAGGCCAGGTCAGACCGCCAGTCAGCCCCTTCCCCTCCTGCAAGGGTCCGAGGGACACAGCCCGTCCCCATTGTCGCAGGCAACAGGTGGGCAGATGCCCCCAGGGGACAGCACCTTGATCCAGGACACCCTGCCAGCGTCAGCGGTCACAGCAGCCAGCAGGCAGACTCCCCGGATGCTATGGGGACTTGTGGGGTGGGAGTAGGAGGGAGACAGCAGGGTCCCTACTCAGGTCGCACCCACAGGTGCCCCACCCTGGAACACCCGGCTTGGCGGGTGGAGAAAGGTGCACAGGCTGGAGTCCAGTCCTGAGCCCAGTCCTCCCAGAGATTTTGTGGGTGTGAGCTGGGGGTCCCCTTAGGGAAGATGGACGCTAGACCCTACTCCCATCCCCGAGACTAGTGCCATGAACAGAAGTGACAAGCCCCCCTCGCGCCGGGTGCCTTGCATTCAGCAGAGACAGCCACCCCTGGGGGGCTCCCCTCCAGCCACGACCCTTCCCGCACACTTCTCTGAGCACTTGTGACTACCCAAGGTGCCCCAGCCCCTCATGACTTCTGGAAGCACCTTGACTTTCTAAGAACCCCACCCCTCACAAGCAACCCCATAAAGGTCACTTCCGGGATTTTCCCCAGCCCCACACCTTCTTATTCACCAGGCCTCTTTCTCCCAGGGAGAAATCTAGGCCCCTCCCTCAGGGGAGTTTCTTCCCACCCCCTGGATCTGTCTCCTCCTCCCCTCTTGCTCACAGCAGGCTAAGCCTAGCCCAGTTCAGGACTCAAAGAGCACCCACATTCTCATTCCTCCTCCCTGACTTTGTCCCTGTTTCCCCAGGATGAGCTTGTGGGAGCCCAAAGGGAACAGGATATGTTCAAACTGATTCAAAGTCACTAGGAATCAGGAAGGGGTGGTTTTCAGAACTGGGAAAGGAGTTCTGTTTGGTTTGTGGGGTCTTGGAAGTAAGAGCTCAAATTTGTTGGTGAACTCTGAGGCATGGAATTCCTCCTGCATGTTTGTGAGGTTGGCCAGAGAGGGAGCAGTGTGATGCAGTTGGGGTCACACTTGCTGGCTGTGTGACCTTGGGCGAGATCCTGGATCTCTGAGCCTGTTTACTCACTGTAAAAGGTAACAGTAACACCTGCATCCAGCCTCACTGAGGGGATTAAATGAGAGTCAGGTATACAGAGGCACCTAGCACAGTGCCTGGCACAAGAAAATGTTAGTTTCCTTTCTTTTCCTTCTAAGAATTTGAGAAATGAGGAGAAAAAATGAGGGTGTACCTCTGGCATTTGTGGGCAGACAGGCCCCAGTGGGAGCACCTCCCTTTGGCTGTCGTCCCCAACCAGTCAGTCAGACATCTGTGTTCCCCACCCCCAACCACAAGCCCAGGATGTGGCTTGTAGATGCTCTCTACATCGCTGGTAACTGTAGGGTGGAGGCTGACGTGGGATCCCAGGCCCACAGCTTTCTCCCTGCCTCACTTTCTTGAACCTGTCAGTCATCAAAATCCTGGCTATCAGAAAGCTTAGATCTTCCTTGTTTATATTGTGGTTCCAAAAAAGCCAAGAGTATATGTTCCTGCCCGAGGCATGAAGAGGGGAAGTTGTGGGAAGTTTCAGGGTGACCGCCCTGAACCCAGTCTCGTGGTTCAGGGTTAGGAGTCCATGTGCTGTACCAGAGAAGTGAAACATTAGCACTGAGGGCTGCACTGTTGGTGATGGGGACTCTGGCTCCAGATTCAAGGTCCATTCCAGCCACCTGGGCCAAAGGTTGTCTCAAGACAGTCAGTTTTGGTAGCTGCTGGGGGATTGGGGAAGAAAAACAAGCAGAGCCTTCCCTTGCTCAGGTGTCTGTTAGGTACCTGGCATGAGTATATCATAAAATCAGAGACTATATGAGCTGGAAGAAACTGAGGCTCAGGGAAGAGAATAACTTTCTTAAGGTCACATAGCATATTGGTGACAGAATCAGATCAAGGACTGGCCCAAGTCAGGACAACTTCCACTGCCCTCTCCATCCATACATGTAGCCCTTTGTCCCACAGAAAATCAGGTGTTGGACAGGTAGAACTGAAGATACCTAGGAGGAGCTCACCTTTCCTCAGCAGAGTGCAGGAAGGAGGCCACTAGGGATGTGGGGGGAGGCGGGTAAGGGGGGCGTCATTATCAGTTCCTTAGCCTGATCAGCTTAGGGCTGGGACCAGCGTTAACCATCTGTCTCTCCTCGGTCCTGCAGTGGAATACTCAGTGTTGTTTACTGAATGATAGACGTTGTAAGTTAGAAAACTGGAAGGGACCTTAAAGGTAGTCATCATGGTATAGATAGGCAACAGAGAAGTGACTAGTGCCCCTCTTCAGTTAGTAGAAGCACAGCTGAGAGTTGAACCCAGAATTCCTGATTCCTGACCCTAGGCTCTTCCGCTTCTTCCCCTTGTCTGGACACCTCGTTAGCTTGCTCTGCAGGGAAGCTTTGGTGGGACTGAAGTGTTCCCTGACTACTCTTGAGCAAGAAGCCAGAGGTAAGAAAGCAGCCAGCCAGCTAGGAAAGGACCTTGTGGGTGGCATAGACACAACGGAGATACTGGTATAGCATTCATTCTCCTGACTTGCCAGGAGACAGTCCATGAAGCCCGGGTGTTCTCAGCAGGAGAACACCTATCACGTGGGAGTAGGGAGAGCAAACCTGTGACATCCCTTCCGGAGGCCTAGAGAAGATACTCAGGAAGGCAGAGAAGGATACAAGTTGAATATGGGGTATCCTGGCCTGAGGGAGATGGTCTGAGAGCTGGGTCTCTAAACTTCCTCTCCTTTTCCCTGGTGATTGTCAGGACTGGCCACCTGAGGCTAGAGCTTTCCACCCAGCCTCAGTCTGCGCAGTCTGTAGGCCAGATGAGGTGAGGAGCTCTCTGGGATTCTCGTGGGCGTTGGCTTCCTGTTAGGGGAGCAAGGGATCTGTGCTGGGCTCAGGGAGAAATGTCTGGAACAGCAAAGTTCTCAGTTCCCTTCTTATTGTCTTCTCTACTTGTACATAGCCAGTTATGGCGGCCCTACAACTTTGAAAATCGTAAAACGGGCTTAATTGGCCTCCTTGTACATTGGTCTGTGCCAGTTTTTGTTGAGGTGGGGCCAGGGCCCTCCTGGCAAGCCAGAGCCTGCCTCCTTGCCTTCCTGCCTCTGAGCGATTGTACACTCAGAGCATCCACTTTTCTTGAGCTGCGATAGGTCCCAGGAGAGCAGGGGGCTGGCAATGTGTGGTCCCTGGGCGGCCCATCTGGAAGGAGGCAGCTGCACATGGCGGCCCCGGATCTATGACTCCAGACCACAGGCCCTCCCTTTTTTTTTTTTCCCCTTCTTTTCTCTCATCCTCAAAGGAAAATCCAGTTTGGTAGTCCTGTCCAACAAGACCTGACTTGGTATGGGAGGGAGCCAGCGTACCAGCTGCTGCCCTGAGAAGGTGCCTGTATGTCCGCCTGCTAGGAAACCCTAAGCTGTGGGAAAGAGATAAGGTAGTGAGGCCTGTTTGATGTTTTGTCCTCCCAGCATCTGGTCTGAAACAGGACCCCCGGGGGGCAGTGAAGCCTGGCTTAGCTCTAGTCACCCAGTCTGTCACACCGAGGTGAGAGAAAGAGGATGCCTACGTTCCCTCTTTCCATGAGCTCTGGAGCTGCTGTCATGTGACCTTGGACACTTTGCTTCATTTCGAGCCTCAGTTTCTCAGCTATGAAATGGTTATGATAATATTGACTTTGCAAGATTGTTGTGAGGTTTAAGTGGACTGATGTTGAGAAGAGCCTGACACAGAGTAGGTGCTGGTGAATGTTCTTCCCCCTCTGAAAAGCTGGACTACCTAGTGGTCTCATCTTCTCATTTTCTACTTCCCATCTCTGGTCGTGATGATGAGTGAACCCAGCCCTTGTAGGCAAGAGTGAGTCCTAATCCATGTGATCCTTCTCTTCCCCTGAGGAGAGGTGGGTATCCCCATTCTATACGTGCACACACTAAACACCTCAGAAGAGAGTACCCCAAGTTTGCCAGCTGATAAGTGGCAGAACTGGGACTAGAACCTGTTTCTCAACTGAATCCAGTGACCAAGCCTTGCTGAGATGGCACCAGGCAGAGTGCTGCATCCTTATTATCTCTGAGGCCCTCACGCCCAGGGCAGAAGTTAGCAGGAACCTGGCAACCTCCCAGTTGGAGGGCAAGGCTGGTCTTGGTGTAGTGGAAGTCCATAGCTATCCAACTGGGAAAAATGCCCAAAGAGAAAGATCCTTAGGGAGGCCCTGGAAACATGGCGCAGCCCTCCCATGGGCCAGAGTCCATATTGCATTGGTGTGGACCCAAAAATGCCGCAGAATGTCCACTTGACTTTGATATGAAGTGTCTGTAGTCTTTACAGGCAAGGCAGGGATTGTGTTCCTGTACCAGTGAGGAGTCTGAAACTTGGGGAACTCTTGAGATTAGTTAACAATGGATCCAGACCACAGTGGGATCCCAGTGCTCCTCCAGCTAAGAGCCCTGCCCGTCTCTTCTTCACCGTGGAGCCTCCAGGCCCAGGATGCATTGCCCACTGGAGCAGGGTCCTCCATCATTCACCCGTTGTCAGTGCCCTAGCTGACCACTTGATCTTCCTTCCTTCCTTCCTTCACTTGCTGGGCAGGCACTCTCTCATGCCCCAATCACAGCACACTAGAGGAGTCCTTTAGGGAACTAGTCTGCCCCTAGCTAATATGCTTCTGTTCTGAGCCCAGGGACCCTCCTTGGCAGTGGCAAAACTGTCCTGGCTGCCCCACTGGCACACCAACACTCCTGGTACTTAACCTGCCTAGAAGCCCCTTAACCCAGGATTTCGGAGCTGCTGCCAATTTTGGCTTTCTCTGTCTCATCTTCCTCTTCCCCATCTCTCCTTCCTCCACCCCACCCTACTCCATTCTCTGCCCTGTCCAGTTCCTCAGAGACTATCACAGCTTAGCTTCTCTGCTCAGGTAGGGAGGGAGATAGGCAGCAGACATAGCAAGCTGGGAGAGCAAGCCAAGGCTTACTTTTCACTAGCTTAGCCACTTCTAGCAGTGAGCTTATTTCCCAGACACCTACTCTGCCAGACCCTGTGATTGGGACAAGGGGTACAGAATTGAACAAGCTGTCTCTGTCTTGTTGCCCTCAAGGAGTTGCAACTGGTTGGAAAACAGAACCACAAATCTTTACAATGTTGAGTGATAAAGGCTGTAATTGAGGCGTGTGGTTACTCTGTGAGTGTATAGGAAAAGCAGCCAGCTCTGCCTATAAGTGTCTAGAAAGAAGTAGCATTTGATTCAGGACTCAAAAGGAACAAGAAGGGTATTCCACTGGATGGAAAGGGCCCCATGTGTAGCATTCCATCTAGAAGTCAACTGTTGGAGAAGTATAGTGCACCAAGAGCAGAGGTGGTAAGTTTCGTGGCCTGCAGGAGTATGGTAGAAAGGGTAGACTGGGGAAGGAGGTTGGGCAGATGAGGCTAGCCTTGAATGCTGGGCTGGGGCTCCTGTATTCCAGAAAGGAGAGCTGGATTACAGGCAGTGAGACTGTTGGGAGGATCCAGGATGGCCCAAAAGAGCTCTGGAAAGACCTGGAAGAGATGTAGAGACATGAGGAGAAAGAATGTGGTCTGTGTTGGCTGTGTGGATGGATGGGAAGGTGGGAAGACCTCTCACAGAGCCCATCCTGGAGCCTCTGGCTATGGTGGAAGCAAGGCCAGCCCCACCTTCCTTTGCAGTTGGCAGTGAGCTGCTGCTAACTCCCTTCATCTCAGCACTGGGACCCCAAGGTGCCCAGCCTGGCTGGCATTCTCAAGGCGCATCAAGGGATTCTCTGTCTCCCTCCAGCAGGCTGGCAAGTGGAGTTGGCTGACCTGGTTGGGGAGGGAGCAGGGTGAGTAATATAGAGCTTTGTGGTCTCTGCCTGGTAAACATACTAGATGGCAAAGAAGACTACAAGGAGAGCCAGGCTCCTTGCCAAGGAGCAAGGAGTGAGGACCAAGGACAGGGAAACCTACCTTAGGGCAGGTTTGTGGCAGCTGGGGAGGGAACTGGGGCCTTTGGCCATGACATAAATTAGTCAAGGGGAGGCAAATGACAGCTGAGGGCCAGCTTGGCCTCACCTGGTACCTTTATTCTGTTCTTGGAGCTAGTGCCCTGGCTGGAACAGGTAGAAGTGAGTCTCCTACATGTTCAATGCCAGCTCCTCTCACAAGAGCTCTACCAGTGGCTCTTGGAGCTGAGAGATTCTGTCTGGATATGTGGATATTTAGGCTAGTGTGTAAGAAAGCACTCTGAACCAAGCGCAGGTGTGAGGGTGCTGGTGCCAGCGCCTCCATGTTCCTCATCCCACCACAGGGCCAATGCTCCTGTGTGTTACTATGTGTGTAGCCGTGCCAGCCTCAGTTTAGAGATGTTCCTGCCTTCTCTGGACTTATAGGCTACTCACCAGACATTAAAGAAGTAGTCACAGGTGTGGCTGTGTACAAAGAATTATGAGGATCAAACAAGATAACTGGGTTAGGAGCACAGTGTAAACAAAGATTGCTGAGCAGGGATCAGGAGACCCAGGTCCTGGACCTCACTGGGCCACTCACTGGCTGTCACCTTGAGCCCAGTGCTGAGACCTTGAGAAGGCTGCTTAGTATTTTTAAACTTCATTTTCCCCCACATATAAAATAAGACAGTTTCAGTGGTGTGATGCTGAACACCTCATTACTTCTGAGACTGACCTTGGAGTAGGTAAGAAGTGCTTTGAGAGTTCTTTACGTGGGAGGTACCCCAATGCAGGGGTCACCACAGCACATGCCACAGAAGCCGGTGTTTTCTGCATGTGCTGTTCCTCTTGTGTGTGACTTCTCTTTGCACTCAGGACCAGTCTGTCTCATGTCTGTGGGGGTGCAGTCAGATCGAAGGATGCTTTCGTTTGTCTGGTTCTTTAGTCTGCAGTATTCCTTACAAGAGCAATGGGAAACTGGTAAGGTCAAGGTTATTTTACTTTGTTTATAGACAAGGAAACTGAGGCTGAGCAAGTGATGGATCTGGGTTCCTATTGGCCTCTCCTCCACCTCCCTGTCCAAGCCTTAGGATCAGCCCAGCCCCAAGCATCTGCACTTCTTCTAACAGTGTTCTTGGTTTGTTTTGTGGCTGAGTAGTTATGAGGAATGGCACAGCTTCTGCCACAGGTCTGCACATAACACTCCTTTTCATGTATCCCACAATGAGGCATGAGCCTCTGAGTTGTGAGGGGCCCAGGGAGGGAGTGTAAACATGGGGAACTCTTGTTCCTCCTCAGTGCACTTTGGATGCTGTGCGTCCACAGCCAATCCTTCCCAGCCTGCCACTCTCAGAGGATGCTGCTTTTTTCCCTTCCCGCTCTGTCCTTTGTTTTTGTTTCATTTTGGTTTGGTTTGGTTTGAGACAGGGTCTCGATATGTAGGCATTGGAGAGGGAGGTGTTATGAGGATTAAGACTGATAATGGTGGAAAAGCACCCAGCGCAGTGTCTGCCAGCATGCAGAGGCTGTGTCCGTGTGGCTCTCTCACTCCGAGTGTGCATTACCCTCTCAGATTTCCCTTCAGGCCTTTGGTGTAATTGTGAGGAAGCAAGGCAGTGTGGAAGTGACAGTCTGGCTTCCCTCACATGCTCTGCCCACCACCCCAGGGGCTTGGGACTGAGGCAGGAGCCAGTCACACTCAGCTTGAGGTCAGGATCTTCCTGGCTTGCCAGCACAGGTTGGGAATCCCCCCATCAGTTCCTCATTGAGCCACTTGCAGCAGGGCCCTAGGCAGCTGTGACTCTGAGGGCTCACGAAGAGAAAGCAGAAGTGAGAGCAGAGGTCCTGAGGCTCTGCCCTAGTGGGCAGTGGCTCTCACGTGGGGAGGAGCTCATGCGTGGTTCATACTACCTCCACCCTCCTCTGTGTGCCCTGTGGACCTTCATCCCAGGCTTCCCCAGGATGGGTGACCCTTGCATTCTCCCAGAATCGTCATGGTAATGCCACTTCACAGAGGAACCCTGTGGTGGACCAGTCTTTCACCTACCAACCCCATTTAATCCTACGTGTTCAGAGACAGAAGCCAGATCCCAGAGACGAGATGCAAAGTGCCAGCCAAGCATCACAGTGCCTGTGACTCTGCACGCACTGAGCTCCACTCTCAGTCCGAGCAGACAGCACCCAGTGCTGGACTGGGTGACAGAGCCAGAGAAGAGCAGGGCTTGGGCTCACCTCCAGTGCCATCCCTGCTTGCTGTAGATCTTGGACAGTTACTTGCTTGCAGAATACCTGAGTTTTCTCATCTGCAAAGGGGGATTGATAATTAAAGTGTAGATCCCATGGGCTTGCTGCCAGGATTAAATGAAATGATGTCAGCGAAGTGCTGAGCAGTGCTTGCTGCATAGCAAGTGCCTGCTAAGTGTTATAACAGACATTCAGTTAAGTTAATTGAATATTAGAGCTGTAATGATGTGAAGCAGATCTGTGCTCAGAGCTGGGCTGGCCTTCGAGGAAGACCTAGAGCTGGTGTCAGGCCAGAGAGGGAGGGTTCTCCTTATCAAGCATTTATTTTGCTGGACCCCCCTGCTCTCCAGGTAGAGATCAGCTCACCATTGAGGACACTGAAAGTAAGAGACCCAAAGTTTGGGACCATACGTTTATTGAGTGCCAGCAGTATCAGCCACTGTTCTCAGCCCAGGACACATGTAGAGAAAGGGATTGTCCAGTCCCTGCCCTCCAGGAGCCCTGCCTTCCAGGAGCACCTCATGGAATGCTGCCTCAGCAGAGCAGAAGTTGGGTGGAGAAGCTGACCTGCTCTGCTGGACTGCTCACATTCCCCAGACAAGCCATACCCTTCCTATTAACTCACATGTACGGGGCCTTCTGCCTGATGCGCCCTTTTCCCTTTTTCAGTCAGTCAGGCTGCTTCCTGTCACTCTTCAAACTGCAATTTACAAGTCATCTCCCCTTTGAAGTGGCCACTAAACCCCTCCGCCCTCGCCCTGGGGACTTATTGCAGGCTCCTGGCGTGGTGGCTGCTTTCACATGCTCTGTACTAGCACTCTGTCTATCTGTCTGTCTATCTCCTCTGCCAGAGTGACCCCCCTCAAGGGCAAGGCCCACATTTTATTGATCTTTGTGGATCCAGGGCCTGGAGCACAGGCCCAGAGATGTGGGTGAAATGTAATGAGGTGCTCATCATGCAGTCCCTGGAGCTGTGAGGACAGGAGGCAGTTTCGAATGAGGCCTAGTTGGCAAGTGAGACCAAAGTATAGGTTGGGGAAGAGATTGAGGGAGAGTGGCTCAGGGGAAGGAACACCTAGAAATAGGACTAGGGGTGAAAGGAGTGACGTGCGGGAACAGGAGGGCCAGAGAGCCCAGCCTGCAGTTTCTTTTGGAGAAGGAAGGCAGTAGGAAGCCATGAAGGAGTTTAGGCAGAGGAGGGACCTTATGTAAACAGTGAGTCAGGACTCATTTGGTGAGCTCTATCAAAAAGACCTAGTAATTTGGTAAGGCTGGGTGAAGGTCAGGGTGGGTCCTGGGTGCCCACAGTGAGATTGTAATCTGAGGACCCAGTCACTGGCAGAGATTTCAAGCACTGCTGTGCTGGGCAGGGGTTGGGGTTTGGGGAAGGGAGGTCTTCTGTTGAGAGTAGTCTCCACAGCTTCCTGCAGTTGTCAAGGGGGCTGCCCTGGGCTTCTGCTGTGCTCTGAGCCCTCTCCCAGCAAGTGGATCAGATGAGCGGGGGGTTCCTTGCTCTGTGGAGCCAGCGAGGCTGGTTGGTGCTTGAACCGTTTCTTCTGTCTCACACGGAGAGGGGTGGAGCTAAGCAGAGGGGATTGCTGGGCAGAGGCCCAGGGCACCAAGGCCAGTGAAGGGTGGAGAGAACCTGTTTACCATCGTGCACTGACCCGGGCCGGAAGGAGCAGAGCCAGGGAATGCCTCATGGGAAGGAGAGGCGGGCAGCCTGACCTGCACTGGGAGCAGGGGAGAGGGAAGCAAGCCAGACCCTCTCACCCAGACAGGGGCCTTTCCACCACTAGCCAACTCCAAGACAGGGTGACCAGGCTGCAAGAGAGAACACCTTCACCTTTTCTGCACCACTCACTGAGTGGTCACCTACCCTTCGGACCCCAGGCCTCCCCAGTTGTCTGGGAAGGGATCAATTCCCTGGGTGAGCTCACAGGCCTGAGCGTCAAAGACATTTTCACACCACGGGCCTATCCTCTCCCACACTCTGGTTTCCCACCATCACTTCACGTTCGGTCATTACTACCTCTCAGGGCAAGGAACTCCGGAGGTTGTCACCCTATGTGCAAAGTAGGTCAGCCTTCTGTTTGTCCTCATGTCTTTCCCGATCTGGATGGGAGGGCGTGCTCCCCTTCTAGCTGTCTCTGAATCTGTAACTGGCCATGTTTTCTCTGCATTTCCACTTCCCCAATTTTCCACACTTTGATGTGAGACTTCCTCAGGTGGCTACTTTTCCATCCTGCAGATTCAACCATGAAAGGCCACTGGCTTGTTCTTCACTCACCCTTCTCAGCTCAGAGGGTGGTGAAGAGGAGAGAAGGGAATGTGACAAGGACAGTTTAGCACTTGAGTGGCAGCTTCCACTGCCAGGCTATGTGGCCACGGGCTGAGGGCAGATTATTCAGCCGTGCCGCATGTTCGTGCTTTTGTCTGTTGAATGGAAGTAATAAAAGCTCCTTCCTGGGGAATTGCGTGGTGCTTGACAGAGTTAGTGTACGGCCAGTGCGTAAAACGTGTCAGCTCTTATTGCTTCATGTCATCTTTACAGCTGCTCCCTGGGGAGGTAGCATGGCCCCCGGAAGCTCAGAGTGGAGAAGCCCTTCCCCTTTTCACACAGCTATAAAGTCGTGGAGCTGGGATCAGAAGCCAGCAGTTATAATTTGTGTATCGTTGAGTAGATTACATAATCTCGAGCCCCAATTACTTCCTAGGTAAAATGGGGGCATTCCTGCCTGCCTACCTCCAAGGGCTGTGTGTACAGAGATGGGGGACAGTAGGATGAGGAAAGGGATGTGAAAGTTCTAGCTGCAAGTATGGGTTGCCTAATAGCAACCATTTGCTCACTGTCCCCAGGCTGGGCCCTTGGACACATTTATTCCTCACTGTAGTCCTATGACATAAGGTGTGCTTTGTGGTCCCATTAAAGACGAAGGTGCTTGTAGGTAGAGAACTGGAATATGGGGTTGATTGACTTCAAAGTCCCCACTCTATTTATCCTCCCCCATGTCCTATTTGGTGTCCTAACAAGCAAGATGAAGAGCATCAGTCCTGTGGTCCGTCACTTCATGGTTCCTTTTTTTTTTTTTTTTTTTTAATTTTTTTGTAGTACTTGGGCTCGAACTCAGGGTCTACACCTTGAGCCACTCCACCAACTCTCTTTTTATGAAGAGGTTTTTTTTTTGAGCTAGGGTCTCACAAACTGTTTGCCTGGGCTGGCTTTGAACCCACATCCTCCTGATCACTGCTTCCTAAGTAGCTAGGATTACAGGTGTGAGCACCAGCATCTGGCTACTTCAGGGTTTCTGTTTGAGGTGTTTCTCTTCATTTGGTCTGGTTTAGAGAGTGAGGCTTGGAGGAAGGTCTTAGGCTGCTTTCTTGGGACCAAGGTTATCTTCTACCATGATACAGAGACCTCAATGGGCACCACCCTATTGAGGCTGCTGGGCCAGAAAGGTTGAGAGAAGACGTCTAGAAGGACAAGGGAGAGAGAGCCCCAGCCTTGGGCACTGGTCTTGTCCCTCTGAGATTTTGGAAGCCTCCAGCCTCTGAGTTTTGGGAGAAACCGAGGGAACTGGGAGCCTACAGAGAACGGTAAGTGTCGCTGCCACCTTGGGCCGTGGCTTGGCACAGCACAGCTAAGCCTAGCTCAGTCTGGGAGCCTGGCAGGAAACCCTCTGAGCCTTCCTCTCAGGAGACAGGGCTGTTGGCACACAGCAGATGGCCTAGACGTACCATCTCCAGCTGAGGTTGTGCTTGCCAGCAGTGCCCATCCACCCTGATGGCCCGATTGGCCCATTGTTACACAGGCCAGGCCACTTACTGGGGCTGCCAGACACTGTAGTTGGCGGTTAGACTGTCTCCAGAGGCCTGGGGCCATGCAGCAGCATTTGGACAGGACCTGATTTCCCCCACAGACTTCCCTGGAGAATCAGAAGCAGCACACGAGTTACTGTGGCAGAGGAGAAGTTCAGCTCATCCACTTAATAGCTTTGTGATTTTGTTCAGGTCGTGCAGCTTTTTTGAGTGGCTCAAGTCTCTTGTGTGCCAAATGGAGACAGTAGTTAATGCATGAGGGCGTAAGAGGGACACATAAAACGGCTCTAGGCAGAAGTGCCTTATAGCTCGGAAGGCAGTACACGTGAAAGTAATGACGTCATGTAGAAAAATCAGGCTGGCATCTGCTGAGCACCTGTGTGGCAGGCGGTGGGAGTTATGGAAGAGGTTCAAAGCCTGGTCCAACTCGGGAGACAGTGCTGAGCAAGCTCATATTGTACTAAAGTGCTCATTTCAGACTTCAACGTCTTGATCCATTCACGAATTGGTATTGGAATCAGTTCAGGAGATTGTGATCAGCATTTTTTTAAAACAAAGAAAAATAGAGTAATATAAAATTGAACAAAAATATCAGGGTACATTAGTTCATGTAAGGGCAACTTATTTCATCAAACATATTTCAGTTATGTGTCTGTATGTGCTCTCAGTATTTCTCAACTGTAGGTCTCAGTGTAAAAGTGTGAGAAATGGCTCCAAGCCAGGAAGGAGGTCTGCAGGTTGGAGGGCAATTAATGAATCTGGCCAGGCGGGCTGTGGAGAAGCTTCGAGCAGAGGAATGTAATGCAAAGGTCAACAGCGTGGGCTAGCCGGGCGCCCGTGGCTCACGTCTGTAATCCTAGCTACTCAGGAGGCAGAGATCAGGAGGATCACAGTTTAAAGCCCGCCCCAGGCAAAGAGTTCTCAAGACCCTATCTTGAAAAACCCCATCACTAAAAAGGAGTGGCTCAAGTGGTAGAGTGCCTGCCTAGTAAGCATGAGGCCCTGAGTTCAAATCCTAGAGCATGGGCTGTGGAGTCAGACAGACCCAGAGTTAGTCTCAGCTCTCCTTTACGGTTACATCGTCTTCAGGAGGGCTCTTAACCTTGCTAAATCTTGGCTTCTACTGTGAAATGGGGAGAATGATACCATGCTACGGTTCTTAGGAAATGCCCCTGTGCTAAGAATATGTGAAGCACTGAGAAAGAAATGAGTAAGTTGTAGTGGTGTGTTGATGGTTAACTGCCGGTGGTGGTGTTACTGTTTTGTGGCTGGGATTACGTGGGGACCCAAAGGGATGCTGTGACTTGGAGAGAGGAGAAGAAAGGGCATTCCAGATAGGGATGGGTGGATGACAAGGTCAGCATGCATGAGCCTGGTAGGAGAGAGGTCTGAGAATTGTACGGCCTTGGGGGGGTTTTGGAGGTCATAGGTAGGAGACACCAGGAAGATTTTGGCAGGCAGAAGAAAGTTTTAGCGATAGAAACTTGAACAACAGAGCAACTTCCCTTGGAGGTGAGAGGCCATCCCTGGTGGAATTCCAGGAGAGACTGGGCCCAGGACACTTCTTAGCTGGCTCTTTGGTTGCAGAAATTCCCTTTGGGTCACCTTCAGGAAAGAGGGGATTTCTGAAGAGTCATGAGGTCCTGACCTGAGGCAATCCTCCATGATGGAGTTAGCTTCTCTCCCAACTAGCAACTGGCTCATGCCCTCTGCCAGAAAGATGTCACCTCATCTTTACCTCGTCACGCTGTTTTCAGGGACCACCCTGTACACCTGATCCCACCTTCATCTCCCAGGTCCTCTGGGCAACCTTTCAGGGTTTCACAATGCAGATGGGGAAATTGAAGGGGACTTGACTGCTGCAGAAGAGATTCCTGTATCAGACAGCAGTCTGAGCAGACACTTTTCTGGGATCCTGTCTTGATCGAAGGACTGTGAACCTTCTGACTCTTAAAAAACGCGTGTTGGGGCTGTAGCACAGTGTTAGAGTGCCTGCCTAGCATCTGCAAGGCCCTGGGTGGGAGAGGGATAGCTCACAACTTTCTAGGAGTACATCCTGTGCAGTCCTGTGCAGAAAGAGACACCCACCTATAGTTCGAGTATGCTGAGTACTGAGGACAGCCAGACCTCTAGTGTCTTCCCGCTCACCCTCCTCAGGTAGATTAAACTTCTCTGCTGTTGGAAGACGACAGCTGTTTGACCGTATTTCCTCAAAATGTGCCCAATTTAAGTTTTTAAAACTCAAAGCAGACCTTCTGATTGATGTGTACATTTAAGCAACGGTAATTTTTTTTGTTGGTTTCTGAGACGACCTTGCCCAATCAATGGTATAGCTTAAAATCAGTGGAGTCTTAGAATCCAGGAAATAAGTCATTTGTTCTGTATCCTTTTGAAATTCCGGTTTGAGGTTGGACATTGGGGCTTTAGAACTGCCACAGCTGTTATCTGGCAGTTATCGTGAGCAGAACTCTCTATCTGCAGCTGGGAGAGCAGCACCTCTGGGTCCTGCGGGTGAGTTTTACCAACAGAGCCAGATCCCAGGCTTGAAGTGCCACATGGGCACAGGTTATTCAAGAGGAGATTCTTTGGAAACCTGCGCTTTCAGTTGAAAGCCCCATCCTCTCAGCCTCAGTTTCCTCATCTGCACAGTGTGGCGGGGTACTGGATTAGATGGTATCACGTCCATAACTGCCAGAACTTCCTGTTGACTCATGTGGGCACCCGCTCATTTAGTGATCTGGAAGGTTCACCCGACTGGTTGCATAAGTGAATGCGTTGTGGGTGGTGAAAGCCACCATGGGGGCTTGGGAGGGGCGGGGGCTTTAGTTTCTGCTCCATTTTGCTCTTATGGAAGAGAGAAAGGAAGAATATTGTCATTGAATTATCTAATGGCCAGAGGCACCAGTTTGAGGGAGATGACTTGTGTCAGTGTGTTGAGGGGTCCTGTTTGTCCCAGGCTACAGTCTCTCCATAGCTGCAGGTCTGAGGCTGGTCTCAGGGCTGGGCAGGTCCCAGATGAAGTGCACTGAAGAAGAGGACCTGCCCTTTTGTGTCCCAGAGGCCTCAGCTCTGCCAGCACTCCTCCCTCTGTTCAAACCAACCAGTAAAAGTCACTGCAGTACATTTTCCTTTCGGCAGAGAGAAAATCAGAAACTTCAAGCCCCAGCTCTACCGTGACCTGTTCCTCACAGCTCCTCGGAGCTGCTCCAGTGCCACCCACCCTGTGCCTCATTCTGGAAAGTCAGGCAGGACTGAGTGCTGGCTCTGGGCTAGGACCTGGCCTGGAATCAAGTCCCAGTTTTCCTACTGATTAGCTAGTTGACTTTGACCAAGGCACACATCTTGGGATCTTACCTCTCTGAGCCTCTGCTTCCTGATCTGTCATTAATCTTTTGTTTACTTAACATTGCCAAGTACTTTCTTAATTGAAAATTTAAAAACACACACAAAGCATAACAAAGAAATATAAAATATCCATAGTCAATTATTTAAAAAAAAATTTTTTTTTTTGCAGTATTGGGGTTTGACCTCAAAGCCTGTACCTTGAGCCACTCCATCAGTCCTTTTTTGTGATGGTTTTTGAGATAGGGTCTCACAGAACTATTTGCCTGGGCTGGCTTTGAACCATGATCCTCCTGATCTCTGGGTAGCTGGGATTACAGGTGTGAGCCATCAGTGCCGGTTCTGTGAGTCATGAATTCCTGGGACTCACTCCCTGGAGGAAGCCCATTCAGTCATTCGGCCCTCTGACTAAGCCAGGGATGCACACCCCAGCCCACGTTCACCTGCCTGGTGCTGATTATGTGGGTCTAGTGCCCATCCCCATGAGGGTCAGGATTGTGTTCTAGTCATGAGAACATGTCCTTACGGTGTACCCAGGGCCCACACATTGTGACAGTCCCTCAGTCCGTAGGTGTTGTATGAATACAAGCGGTGGTGACTGACAGATGGGGCTTTGAAGTGTGTGTACGATTTTAATGGGTGGAGTCAACTTGGGGAGCATTCTGGCCAAGGGACTGGTGTGGATAAAAGTTGAGGGGTGGGAAAGGGCCGGCATAATTGGGGAAACTCTGAGTAACTAGTTTGGCTCAGGTGACAGATGAACGTGGAATTTCTGCACTTGTTTGACTAGTTTTTATGTCCAACTCAGCTCCTAGCACTCAGGCCCTCTGAACAGGCTTATTTACTAAGGCAGGCCCAAGACAGGAGTGCTGGGTTTCAGTGCACAGACGCACACACTCAGCCTCTGCCCCAGAGAGGCACGATGTCCCCGGCCCCTCCACATACTGGGGAAGTAGGCACTCAAGTCCCGTCTCTTGCCCTGTGCCTTCTAGGCAGGGAACAGCGTTGCCGCTCATCTGCAGTAGGATGCCATGAGTTAGCAGTGTGAGGGGGATGCAGGGCTGGCCAGAGGGGCTGCTGGGGCTGAAGCTTCTCTTGGCCTGTCTGATGGGCCCCATCCTCTACTCTACAGGCTGGAGGAAGTCCCCCTGGAGGTGCTGAGGCAGAGAGAGTCCAAGTGGCTGGACATGCTTAACAACTGGGACAAATGGATGGCCAAGAAGCATAAAAAGGTGAGGGGTCCAGCCCTGGGCTGGGGGCTGGGTGGTGGCAGTCTGGAGAGGAAGAGGAAGGAAGGAACTTCATGCTTAGGAGTGTAGGGGCTTCTCAAACCACCAGGCTGCCTTAGGTGCCCTCCATTGGCCAAATAGGGAACAGAAGCTGGCCGAAGGGCAGGGGGAAGGGTGGGTCCTGGCACATACTTCACAGTCACATAGAACTTTGTCCTGGAGTTAAACTTGAAGCTGCTTGTGACCAGTGGCCCTCATGGCAGCTTTGCTCTAGCCCTGCTGAGAGAAAGCCTGAAGTGCTTCCCAGCCATCGGGGAGGAGTTTACACCTCTCACAGCTAGCTTCTGGGCGCATTTGCAGGGTGCTGTTCTTACCCCCAGGAATCCTTGTGACACCCTGAGGACATTAGTAGCAGTGGCAGCATCACTTTATGGATGACCAATAAAGTCGAGATTTGAATGCAGGTGGCAAAAGTTTAGTGCCTGCTCTCTTACTGTTTTTTGCCGGTGCGGGGTGGGGGGTGTTGGTGCCACTGGGGCTTGAACTCAGGGACTCACACTTGCTAGGCAGGCTCTCTTACCATTGGAACAGTAATCCTCCTGATTTCTGCCTCCCAAGTAACTGGGTTTGTAGGTGTGAGTCATTGTACCCACGCCTCTCTGTCTCTGTGTTTCCCTCTCTCTTTCATTTTGGCGGTACTGCGGTTTGAACTCAGGGCTCTGCACTGAATAGGCAGGCACTCCACTACTTGAGCCATACCTCCAGCCCTCTTTTAGATTTCTTTGAAGGCAGTCATTCCTCAACTGTTTGCTGCCTAACTTTGGAGCCCCGCCTCATCCTTCGTCAGGCTCTTAGCCTGAGCTGTAGCCTACTCTCCACCTGTCTCTTGTGTTGCTAGTGGTTGTAGGGAACTGGCACTGGCCCTCTTGCCCCAGCCTTCCTGACAAATGGGGATCCCTGAGGGGACCTCGGGGAACTCCTCACAGCAGAGCACTCAGCAGTACTTCCTCTTACCCTTTGCTTCCCTGGCATTGTGGTTAGAGCCCAAGGCCACCAGGGCACCTGTCCAGCAGAAGCTTCCATCCTACCTAGTGGCCCTAAGTCACTGCTCAGCTCTAGACCAGACCACCACAGGGTGCCTCTCCTGCTGCCCCAGCTGTGGCCACACTAGACCCTGCCCTAGGAGCTTTTCCTGCTTGGCCATGGCGGCTTAGGCGCTCTCTGTGCTCAGGAAGTCCTGGCACAGGAAAGACACCTGTTTTGGAAAGCTGGCTTAGAGCCAACACTTCTGGACTTATCCATAGTCCTGCTGGGAGGATGCCTTCCTTCCCCCTCCCAGCTGTGTCCAAGCCAGAAATCTGGGCTGTGGGGAGGCAGGGCTGTGGCTGTCTTCCCCTGTAGGGCCCTGCCCTCCCTGAGTTCAGCAGGCAAGGGTGTCGCTTCACTCGGTGTCATCAGCAACCTCCTTTCTCAGGGAGTTGCTTCAGACAGTGGTAATCCCTGGTGCTTTCTGGAAGCACTTGCTAACTCAGCCCTCCAGCCTCCCTGCGGCAGTGGGGGATGACCATCTCCAGCAACTTGGTGCTGAGAAGGGTGAGGAGGCCAGCCAGGAAAGGCTGCCCTTGTTCTCTGGTTTTCTGTCCCTAGCCCCCTCCCCGGACCTGCCTGAGAGCAGAGTCTCCTGGAGCACCTCAGTGGCCTGGAAGTGCTCCAGGAATCCCTGGAGCAGGTGACATGTGACAGGAGACCATGATGACCGGCTGCCTCATGCTCAGCTTGTTCATTGTGGAGTTAAAAGGGCCTGCGGCTCTGGGCTGTCCTACGTCCCATTGCCAAAGCCTGCTCCCAGTGGCTTCCTTAAGGTGACCCTTGTTCCACAGCAGCAGGAAACTGTTCCCAGAGTCTGGGGCAGTTCCCTTCCTCTCCCTCCTCTCCCCCTTTTCCAGGCTGTCCCAGAAGCTCTAGCATGGCTTTTGCGAGCAGCCTGGCTGCTCTGTACGCCTGCCCGCAGCCTGCCTGCCTGCCTGCCTCCTTCCTGCTTCTTGACTCTCTCTGACCCCTGGAAAGTTTTCTCTTGTTTGTGTTGGTCACCAGGAAGGCCAGGGCTTCTGTGCCCCTCTTCCGAGCGCTTCCAGCGGGACTGTTTGAGGGGCTTTCCGGGTGAGGGGAAGTTAGGCAGGAACTGGGGTCCTTGGGACTTCTGTTTCAGCATCCTTGTGGGATGAGGGTAGAGAGGAAGCTGTCATTTACTGAATACTGCTAGTGCATCAGGCCTCACACTGAGCACGTTCTGCCCTTCTAATGGAATCCTTTCAAAAGAAAAACACTGCAGAGTAGAAGGTAACACCATTCACATCTTAAAACTGATGAGAAGGGTTGGTCCAAGGTCAGCGCAGGACTCAAACCCATATCATCTATTCCAAGTGCCCATCTCTTTCATCCCTGGCCAGGCTGCTTAGTGCAGAGAAGAGGCGTTGTCATTGTCCCCACCTCCACTCCCTCTACCAACATTCCTGTGTCTTTGCCCTCACACCTGATGGCCAGGGCTGCTGCCTTCGGAGCCTCATTGCGGGCTCAAGCTCAGAGGGAGCCCATCTCCAGCTCTGAGAGGCTAGTGGGGTAGCAAGTGCACAGCGCTGGGTCCCATGAGTCATGCGGTAGCATGGAGGTGGCAGGACTTCTGCCTGTGTGACCTTAGTTTTTCCCACTCGAGGGAAAAACTTCAGTTTCCCCATTCTTCAGAGACACAGTAGTTTTCCAGACTGGGTTTTGGCAGTGGGAGACTTTTTCTGATACAAACAACCAGCCAGAACTGGCCACTGTCATCTCACTTCTCCCATTCTGGAGGTGGCAGGAAAGACCTGGCCATTTTAGCAAGCTCTAGGATCAGGACTCCCAAGGTCAACTGCCTCTACCCCAGGGCAGGATCTCAGGAACTCCAGGTTGAGGAGAGGAGAAAAGGAGGTTCTTGACCAAAGCAAACGGGGAGTCACTGGAGCAGCCCCATCTTCTCCTGAGTTCACCTGAGATTTCTCTCCAGGCTGGCTGTACTCCGCCACCCAGATGCTGAAGCAGCAGCCTCCTTGCAAGTGCCTGGGTCACACCTCCAGGCACGTTTGGTTCACCTTGTGAGCTACCTTCTCTGCCGCTGCTGCTGTGCTCCCCCAGGGTATAGCTCCTTCCCTGGTGACAAACATGGGGTGCCCCAATTTGTATGGCTACATTTTGATTCAGAAAATACAGTCAGCCCTCAGTACAGAGTTCACTGTGCGTTATGCTAACTCAGCCCTTCTAATGGATTCAGCCAACTTCAGATTGAAAATATAGTTGTACCTGTTATGGTTGCATCTACTGAACATGTGCAGACTTTTTTCCTTGTTATCATTCCCTAAATAACACAGGAGAATAACTATTTACAGAACATTTGCACCGTGTTAGGTATTGCAAATGAATAATGATTTTAAGTGTATGGGAAGATGTATACAGATCCTATGCAAATACTACTCCCTCTTCTGTTAGGAATTTGAGCATCAACAATTTGGTGTCCACAGGGCATTCTGGAACCAATCCCCCACAGATACTGAGGGATGACTATAGTTTTGGGGGGTCCAGAATTCTGTGGCAGACCTCAGGAATGCCTGTGTTGTCACCAGACCAGGGGATGTGTACTCTGCCTTCATCAGCCGGCAGCATGTCTGACTGCAGTCCTTCTGCCTGCACCACAGGTGTATTGTAGCAAAAGTAGGAAAGTCCTCTGTTCTCCCTCCAAGCCCGGGCAGAGGGGCCTAGCCCAAGAAGCTCCCGGGGTGGATGCATGGACACAGCTGTCCTATTGTCTTTCAGATCCGTCTGCGCTGTCAGAAGGGCATCCCGCCTTCTCTGCGGGGCCGGGCTTGGCAGTACCTGTCAGGAGGCAAGGTGAAGCTACAGCAGAACCCTGGAAAGTTTGACGTGAGTTTCTCTTCCTTCCCCCCACCCTTCCTGCTGTGTCGGGGCTGCATATCTTCCCTTGGCAGCCATCCCCCAGTGCTCTCTGGACCTAGGCAGGACCGCGACCAATGGAATCTTCAGTCACAGGCTCAACTACCCAGCAGGCCACATTGGCCCAGTCTTGGAGACCTGTGACTCCTGGAGGCTCAGCTCCTCTGAGCCTCCAGCCTGAGCTGGACTGACAGATCTGCCACTCCCCTTCTAACTCTTTCTGTCAACAGCCACTCAGGTTTGTTTTCTCAGGCCAAGAGCACTTCGTTACTGCTCTCCTCCTGAGGAAGAGGGGCCCTAGACTACTTTCCTGACTGCCTCGGGCCTATGCTCTGGGCTTGAGGGATTTGTTCAGCAGGAACATAAGACCCTTGACACTGCCTGGCTTCCATCCTTGGCTCTGTCTCCTGTTTCCACGCCAGGATGTCTACCTGAATTGCATAAGAGTCTGTCAGTGTTAGGCTAGCAGAGCCAAACCCCTGTCCTCAGGGATCAGAAAGCCATTTGGTGGGCAGATGGAGAGCCCTCTGCAGCCATGACTCCTTCTGCCCACCCAAATCCTGCTGCCCTGACCTGACGACTGGCGAGGACATTGCACCCTCCACTCACTGAGCTGGGCAGCTCCCCCTGGCCTGCTCCCCTGGGGAGCTCTGCAGAGGCAGTGGTATCCCCGGGGTTGCCCCAGCTTACCTGCCAGGCTTGGCCCCAGGCATCAGGGTTTCTCCCAGGCCCTTGGGACTGATGACAGGCAGTGAGACAGAACTGCCAGCCACCAGGTCTTTTGTTGATATCTTTCGTGCTTCAGTGAACACTCCAGTCTGGTCAGACCTGTTCTCTGAGAAGGTGGGGGCGGTCAGGGCAGGGCAGCCTAGAGTTTCTGCATTGACCTAGAGGGAGCGAGAGCTATTTGCTGGCAGCCCTTGGTTCTGGGGGTAGGGGGGTTGTACAGGATATGGCTAAGGGCAGCTAGAAATCTGGGTGATTGGATGTTCCACAAAGCACCAGCTTGAGCTGCCCCTCCACTCCAGAGTCTTTCTCCTAGAGGCTACATCTCCTCCATCCAAGGGGCTGCATCGTGGGTAGAGTGAGAGCACAGGGATCAGAGTCCTACTCCAAGTCCTTAGTTTAGGTCAGCTTCCAGAGCTCAGGCACAAGAGCGAGCATGTGGGTGGGTGGCCTGGCCAGCCTCCTGGGTGCACTGGCCAGCAGGTGTGAGTGTGTCTGCAGGGTGTGCAGCAGAGCTTGACACTCCGTGCACGTGTGTGTAGAGTGGTGCATCTAGCAAGGTCTTGGCCACCGTCATGTCGTCTGGAAGGTTGCTTGTGCAGGGAGGAATATTTGACATTAGAAAGGCCTTCTCGCCAGGGCCGGTGGCTCACACCTGTAATCCTAGCTACTCAGGAGGCAGAGATCAAGAGGATCGCAGTTTGAAGCCAGCCCAGGCAGCCCAGGTTCTGCAAGACCCTATCTTGAAAAACCCTTTGCAAGAAAGGGATGGTGGAGTGGCTCAAGGTGTAGGCCGTGAGTTCAAGCCCCAGTACCACACACACACACACACACAAGGCCTTCTCAATGCCCTGAGGCTGAGAAGTGGGTCCCCATGACAGTCCTGGGAGCCCTAAGATTCTTTGGAAGGACTTTGCCTCTGGGCGATCCAGAGGAAGCAGACAGGGATGGAGGCTCTGTGCTGTGACTGAGGATGCAATGTGGTAATGTGTACCTGTTCCTGTGCTCCAGGGGCCTCCAATTCCTACCATGGCCCAGGCACCTGACCACCGTAGCTCTGCAGGCCCTGGTGGCTCTGTTTCATCCGGCACTTGCTATTTCTTCCTCCTCCCTTGGGCAGGCAGGACCTTCCTGTCCGGTTTCCCTCTCCTGCTTTGCCTTATTATGGCGCCACCTTATCTCCCAGCAGCTGCACCTGCCTTTGGCGCCCAGCACCCTTTCTCCCACAGACCCTGCAGCTACCCCTCTCCCTTCTTCACCAGTGGTCAGATACCTTGGGCTGCCGAGGTGTCAGATGAACAAATTGTGGGAGCTGACTGACTTTTGGGGTTCTCAGACTTGTGTACCTCATGGGAACCACCAGGAGAACTTGTCGGGCCCCCTTCTCTTCATAGAAAAAAGTCCATTGTGCTCAGACAGGGACTCGAAGGACACACGCAGGCCCCAACTTGAGGGTTCATGGGGCTTCAGAGGCTGATACCACTCCCTCCACTGCACGCACCCTAGTCCCTTCCTCCACCCTCCACCCTCCACCCTCCAGCCTGAGCACTCCACCAACCTTTCTTCTCCAGTCAAGCTCCTGGCGCCCTAGGTGCTTTCAGTCCAGTGTCAAGATCTAAGCCCTCCAACGAGGTCACCTGGAGCCAGGGCTGGCACAGGTGCATGCTGATGTGGAATGGTTGCTGGGGTGGGGGATTGCCTCCTGCCCCAGACCCTTCCCTGATGCTGTCCTGGGCTTCCTGCTCAGCCTTCTGGGTTTCCTTCCTGTGTATCTTTCTTTTCTAAAAACCGAGGTAAGAATTTTCAGAGTCAAGCAAACAAAGCTCAAGTGTGCAATTCAGTGAGCTTTGACAAGTAATACACATCCATGTAATCGACATGCAGGCCATGATAGAGACATTTCACACGACCAAGAAACCGTTTTTCCTGCTGATAGCTTTGTTTCTATAAAGGCACCCATGCTAAGCTGTTCCCAGAAGTTCAAAGAAGAAAGTAGAACTTTGTGGAAACCTTAGCATCCAGAAAATCATCTGAAGCTCATGATTTGACAGATGTCATGTCCTTCCAGGCCACGCTCTGTGAAAATCACACACACCCCTTCTTGAATAGGTGACACTACCTACACGAGGGAGGCAGGCAGCAGAGGAGCTAGGCTTGGTGTCTCTGAGTCATAGTTCCAGCTCCACTTTGCTAGCCACAAAGCCTTGGATATGGGACTTTGATGTCACCTCCCCCACCCCGTTACCTCATCTGTGAACAGGGTGATTCCAGCCACAGGCAATGGACGGTCTTACTCACGTGGGTCTTCTTGAGCTAGGATCACCTCTCAGCTTTCCAGGGTTCTGCTTTCCCCACTCCTTTTCAGCTTCCTCACCTGTCTTTGGGAAGGCCTGGTCCCATGATGGGATTGGTTGGCGGGTTCATCTGATACATGGGACAGCCGTGTCCTGCGGGATGCCTCCCGCTGCCCTCCTTAACCCCTGGTATGTACCCTTGCCCTTGGTTTTAGGAGCTGGACGTGTCTCCTGGGGACCCCAAGTGGCTGGATGTGATTGAGCGTGATCTGCACCGGCAGTTCCCTTTCCATGAGATGTTTGTGTCCCGAGGGGGCCACGGGTGAGTAGACTGGGCAGTGGCTCTAGGTCCTGTCCTTCAGGAGGAAGAGGAGATGCAGTGAGTTTGGGGGTAACCCAGGGGACCAGAAGTCAGGTGTGCAAAGTTCAGCTGTGTTTGCCTTTTTGGTTTGCATTTGGTGGTGCTCTTAGCATCTCTTTTGGCACCTGGTGCAGCTTTCATTTACTCTCCGACCTGCTGGTGCTTACTCAGCCTGGCCTTCTAGAAACAGGCTTTTGCCAAGGACAGAGTGAGTGAGAGGGGGGTGGTTGAGCAGAGAATATGCAGGAGGGGAAAGACATGCTGGGCAAGGAGACCTAGATGGACGTAGCCTGGGACAAAGCTGCCCAGTGAGGGACCCCTGTCCTCACCTGATCGTGTGAGAGTCCACGTGCTGCCATGGGAGACTGGCCTTTTGGTGACCACAAGCAGGTCACCAGGGGAGGGCAGACTCTGGGGCACAGGTGAGGCGATGGGGCAGCAGTCACACCTGTCATCACTGCTCCATTGGCCTCTCCTCAGCCAGCAGGACCTGTTCCGCGTACTGAAGGCCTACACTCTGTACCGGCCAGAGGAGGGCTACTGCCAGGCTCAGGCACCCATCGCTGCTGTACTCCTCATGCACATGCCTGCTGAGGTACCTCCAGCCCTGGGCAGGGGTGGGATGGGGTGCAGGGACCGTCCCCAGCCACAAGGCCTCACATCTCTGTCGCCCATAGCAAGCCTTCTGGTGTCTGGTACAGATCTGCGAGAAGTACCTGCCTGGCTACTACAGTGAGAAACTGGTGAGTGCTTGCCTGGCCTTGAACCCACCCCGAAGGACGCCTTCTCTCTGCACCCACTCCATGCTGGAGTCCCAGAGCTTATTGGGGTCAGATCTCCATCAGTCACACACTTGCCTCCCTCTGTGCCTCCAGCCACTCTGGCCACTTGGTAGGATGGAAACTCCTCCCCACCCTGCCTTGGCCTGGGCTCATTCAACCTCTGCCTGCAGCTCTATTCCATTCTCCTTCCCCTGAAAACTCCTCCTCCTCCTCCAGCTTTCAGCCTCAGGAGCTTCCTTGACCCTGACAGGTGGACCGCCAGCTTGTGCTTGCTGAGCACTCTTGTTCCTGCCATGTCTGGGGTGCTTGACCCCATCTGCCCCAGTCTCTACTCATGGGCCCCCTTTCACCCTAAGCTCCAAGAGGGGGATCAGCTGAGTCTAGTTTGCTCATCGCTGTATCCCAGCCCCCCTCCCCGCCCCCTGCAGAGGCTGGCACCCTGCAGGCAGCAGCCATCGGGTGAATAAATGAATGTCTGCTGGTGCTAGGGGCCCCTGTGGGCCCTGGCCAAGGCCTGTGGCTTCAATGTCCCAGGAGGCAATCCAGCTGGACGGGGAGATCCTGTTCTCGCTGCTGCAGAAGGTATCCCCCATGGCTCACAAGCACCTCAGTCGGCAGAAGATCGACCCCCTGCTGTACATGACCGAGTGGTTCATGTGCGCCTTCGCCCGCACCCTGCCCTGGAGCTCCGTGCTGCGTGTCTGGGACATGTTTTTCTGTGAAGGTGCTGGGCTGGGCTGGGGTGGGGGTGCCAGAGAACCCCAAAGGCCTGCTTGCACTCACCGCCCGTCCCCCACGCAGGAGTCAAGATCATCTTCCGGGTGGGGCTTGTGCTGCTGAAGCATGCGCTGGGCTCCCCCGAGAAGCTCAAAGCCTGCCAGGGCCAGTACGAGACCATTGAGCAGCTGCGGAGCCTCAGCCCCAAGATCACGCAGGAGGCCTTCCTGGTCCAGGAGGTGCGGCCCACATCCGTGGCTGGCCACATTGGGGAGGGGAGCTGGTGGGATGCCTGTGGAGGGTTCCCAAGTAAGTGGGCCTCACCCTCCTGGTTGGATGAGGAGCGTGGGGTGTAGACAGACCTAAGTTTGCAGCGCCTTCCTGTCTAAGCCACTTGGAGCAAAGACACACTGCAACCTGTAACCTCTCTTTTTTCCTTTTTGGCGGCTACCTCTCAGGAGCCATATGAGCTTCTGTGGGTAGGGCAGTGGTCAGGCTGGGGACAGGGCTGAAGCAGAAGGCCATTTTTTTTTTTCTGGTGCTGGGGAGGGAACTCAGGGCCTTGCACTTGCCAGGCAAGCACTCTTCCACTGAGGTAAATCCCCAGCCCCCAGAAGGCCATTTTGCACTTGCTTCTCCAGTAGTTGCTAAGGATTAGGAAATTAGGAAATATCCCTATTTTCACACTAGGAATGAAGGCTCACAGAGGCAGGACCACCCCCACCTCCACACCAGCCAGGAAGTGGAGGAGTTGGAATTTGAGCCTAGGCAGTCAGGTTGCCCTGGGCAGCGGGGGCACGTGGGCTGACAGCAGGTAGTGACCTGTCTGAGCCTTACCACTCCTGCCCAGTACATAAAGCTAATGAACTTGTGAGCAATGAGCAGTTGGCCTTATGTGTCCAGCTCCCCTGGCATTGAGCTCTACGACTCTGACCTCAGATTGGCCCCCTTCCTGGGTCAGCCATTAGCAGCCAGAGCTGGGCATGCTGCGAAAGAGATGGGTCCAGGCTTGGGGCAGAAGGAAATGGTGTCGTGGTGCTCATCTGCTCCTCCTTTCTCCCACAGGTGGTAGAGTTGCCGGTGACAGAGCGCCAGATCGAGCGTGAGCACCTCATCCAGCTGCGACGCTGGCAGGAGACCCGGGGTGAGCTGCAGTGTCGCTCCCCACCCAGGCTGCATGGCGCCAAGGCCATCCTGGATGCAGAGCCCGGCCCCCGACCCACCCTGCAACCCTCACCATCGATCCGCCTGCCCCCAGATGTACTTCTCCCTGAATCCAAAGCCAGGCCACCCAAGCAGGTCCAGAAGGAGCAGCGGAAGCGGACAAAGGCGAGTGGGGAACTGGACAAGTCCCTGGCCCCCAGTCAAGCCACGGTGGTGACTGCTGCAGGAGACGCATGTCCTCCACAGGATGTGGTCCCAACAGACACGGTTTCCCAGGACCCAGCCCCCCAGGGCTCCTCTCCTCAGGACCTGACCCACCACCACTCCCAGGAGAGCCTGACCTCCCAGGAGAGCGAGGACACCTACTTGTAACCCTGGCAGCTCAGGCCTCCAGGGCGAGGTCTCCACACAGCTACATGGTTCGAAGATGACACTCCAGGGTCTGCTCACCAAGGGCCCGACCGCTTGGCTGCTGGCCGGGACAGGGTCTGGCTGGCCTAGTAGATTCTGCCTGAGTCTCCTTATTTATTTTCTCTGGCGTGGAGTTCGGGCTGGCCCAGTCAGTGCAGGCAGAAGCTAGGGCCAACTGAGTGGGGCCTCACTTAGCCTCTCCTCCTGGAGGATGCTCCCCCAGGGCAAGGGTACCGGCATGAGGGGAGCAGCGGGGTGATTTTTATGTAAAATAGAAACATGGTTTTGTACAGAAATAAACAGAATTGTGTAGAGAGCTGGAGTGCAGCTAGGGACCGGGATGGGGTACCACCCTGGTACTCAGCACCTTTTTGCCGTGCCCTGCAGAGCCCCACACACTGGGCCCCCAGCCCAGCAGGAGCTTCTCGGAGAAGTACCTTTGGCAGAGGAGTTGTGCAAATCCAGAGCCAGCCCCCATGTTCCCTCCTCCATCTCTGCTGCCCCTTTGTGTACCCTCTGCCATGGGTGAGGGATGCCGGGACAGGAGCTCAGCACTGGGGCAGAGCAGGGCATGACTCCTGGGCCTTGGTCCATACACTTTACCAAGGGGGAGGGCTCCCTACAGAGGTGGCTTTAGGCCCTTCCCTGTCCAAAGCCAGGCCTGATGTCACTTAGGCCCCAAGTAGCTTCTGAGCATTCCTGGCACCAGGGGTGAGGCACCATGAGTGTCCTCCATCAGAGGGGAATGGGTGAGGGGAGAAGTCTGGATGCTTGCTAAAATGCCCAGGCTGCGCTGCTTATGCCTGACAGGTAGGAGACAGGAGCCCAGTAGGAAAGGACTCAGCTCTCGCCCCAAGCAGAGCTACTCTGCACCCAGAGCCTTGCTCAAGCTCCCGCTCCTGACCAGGGTTCCAGGTGACCTGACTGCCACCAATGGGCCAGGCAGGCGCTTGGTCACAACCTGATGCCTGGCAAGGGTGAGAACAGGGTGTCCCTGGGAGAGGCCCCCCCTTCTGCTGAGGAAGCAGCTTTTCCAGTCAAACAATAGCGGCTGTTCCTGGCAGAAGACCAAGCCTGGGCTAGGCCATCGCGGGAGGGGACAGAGGGAGGAGCAGAGCCTCTCTGGGAGCTTTCAGACAGTGCCTGGGTCTGGAACTTCTTGTCCTGATACAGCTGAGGATACTGAGGCTAGAGGAGGTGGACGGCCATGGGAGACTCAGGATAGACCAGCCACTTCCTGCCTCCTGTCCCTTCGTCTTTTAGTCCCCCCACCCCATGTGCACCTGCCGTGGGTGACATGGGCTCAGCCTCAGAAGCACTGCCCCCAGCCCTCCAGGGAACAGGTCAGGATGTGCTGCAGAGTTCCATGGGAGCACCCCCATCCTGAGAGGCCAGGGCAGAAGCCTAGCCTGGCTTCCATCTGCCCGTGGCGCAGGCCTGTTGGGTCCCAACCAGGCATGAGGCCCTGCCTTGACCTACTGGACTCAAAACCTCAGGTCTGAGGCCTGAGAGTACTTGGGCCAGACGGGTGTCCCCTGGAGTGGGATTGGCCTGGCCTTGGAGCCAACTTGCTGCTACCTGCTCAGCCTTGGGGTCTTCTTAGACCTGCACAAGCCTGATCAGGTGAGATCTGGGGTGTCTGCCAGTGCTTGGGACCTCCTCAGGCCAGAAGCAAATTCAGACATGCTTAGGCCAGGTGTGTTCTGCTAATGGCTACAGGCCTCTCCAAAGGCCCAACTGCCTGGGCCCCTGGCATCCCTAGCCCAGACGCGCTTGGTTTGCGGGTGACCCTACAGTATGCTGCTTGGAGGTGGCTAGGACTCTTTATCTCTGTGTCCCCAGTGGGGCGCCTTCAACTCTGGGGCTTGCGGGACGTAAACAGGACCTCCTAAGCTAGGTTTCAGCGGCTCGACCCGCTGAGTCCTAAAGGCCTCATTCATAATGCCCACGTATGTGACTGATGGGTGGAAACGACCCCGTGCTTCCTGCGCGCTCCCAAACCCAGAGTGGCAGTCGTCCTGCGGAAAGGGCGGAGCCTGGAGCGGGGGCGTGGCCTGAGGGCTCAGAGGGGAGGTGGGGCCAGACGGTAATTCCCGAGCCAGGAACAGGGGGGTGGAGCCATCTGGGGTGGGGCTCCGCGGATTGGACGGAACGGAGTGACGTGTGGGAAGGGGGCGTGGCCACATGGCCCGGACCGCGAGACTCGCAGGGCGTGGCCATCCAGGAGCGGGACGCCGGGCTGGACGCCGGGCTGGGCGGGTCCGCGTCGTAGCGGGCGGCGTGGATCCCGTCCGTACGGCGGCTCCTTTAAGCCCGGGGCGCCACCCCCGCCGCCCCGCCTCCGGCCTGAGTGTAGCTGGTGGCGGGGCCGGGGCCGCGCGAGCCGCGATGGAGCTGCACATCCTAGAGCACCGGGTGCGGGTTCTGAGCCTCGCCCGCCCCGGCCTCTGGCTCTACACCCACCCGCTCATCAAGCTGCTCTTCCTGCCCCGCCGCAGCCGGTGCGCGCCCGGGTTCGGAGGCGCAGGTGGGGGTGGGGCCGGGGTCGGACGAAGAGGGTTGTCGCCAGGCGGGGGACAGCGGGTGGGGAGGCTTTGCCCCTCCGGCCGCCATCCGGCCTGGGCCTACCCTTCCTGGGACGCCGCCTATCCGGCCCCCGAGGTCCCCTCCCAGGCCCCGGTCCAGGCGCAGACAGCCTGGGGTGGGCGATAAAGTGGGGGGACAGTCCTCCCTGGTCACTGCGGGGAGCTCCTTCCAGACGCCTCCCATCGGGTTAGAGGGGCTGACCTGGAGGGTCAAGGTCCGACGCCCCTTGGGCTGTCGCCACGGGGTGAGCCTGTCCTCCCTCCTGGAATGGGGACTCCCCGAGGGGTCTGGCGATCCGGAGACGGAGCCCACACCCCATTGCTTCGGGGAGGAAATTGGGGTCTGGGACGGGTCTGGACGCGGAGGAGGAGAGGTGTCCTTTAAGGGAGGATGGATCGAAGTCCACGCGCCCTCTTCCCTTCCCCCCGGGAATTCACTCCAGGCTGAAGAGCCTCCCTGCCCCCAACCAGGTGCAAGTTCTTCAGCCTGACCGAGACCCCCGAGGATTACACGCTCATGGTGGACGAGGAGGGCTTTAAAGGTGGGGGCTGGTCTCTTGTGCTCTCAGAATTCTCAACACATGCCAGGATCCATTGTCCCCAAGACGCTGGTGGATCTGGGTTCGAATCCGCCACTCACTGGCTGTGTGCCCTTGAGCAAATCACGCCCCCTCTCTGAGCTGTTTCCTCTTATGTAAAATGGGTATAATTATGGTGGTGATTTAACAGGATCTTATGAGGGCTTGAGAAACTTAAAAGCCATACGGGACTGGTGTAAGGGAGGGGGCTTCGGTTACAGTTTCAAGCAAGAGTTGGGGAGTCCTGTGGTTTTTTAAAAGTCCCCCACCCCGACATTGTTTCCTCTTAAGACTTTATCTCCCCGGTGAGGGTCAGCTCCTCCCCTGCTGGTCTGGGAACTCCAGGAGTCTGAGGGTTGGGGAAGGAATGCGGGAGCAGGCAGCTATCCCAGAGCAGGGTCCTGGGGGCCTCCTGGCTGTGCTTGGGCTAACAGCAGCCACCCTGGCCCTTGTCCCTGCTCAGGACTGGACTGAGCCTGGTCCCTCCCTGGGCCCTGGAGCTCCTGCCTGGCCCCGTTCGCCCTCACAGGCCGGGAGTCTCAGTCCAGCCAACTGGAGGTTGGCCTATCACCCTCCCCCAACCTCGGGCCTTAATTTCCCTGTTTGTACAGCTGGGAAGTAGCATTCCCTGGCCAACCCGATGTGCTTGCGGCCCCTAGTGGTGCCCTGTGGTGTAAAGTCAACCCACACACCAGTCAGGAGGAATTGTCTCCCATTTTAGAGACAAGGACACTGAGCCCCACATCAGGCCGCAAAGCAAATGGCAACAAATGGCAAAGCTAGGGTTTGAACCCAGTTCTGACTTTTGGAGCTCTGATCCTTACGGAAGGCTCAGCCCCCAGCCCACCAGCTCCTGAAGCGTTTCTCAGTTTTTGCATAAATATAGACTTCCAGAGCAACAGCCCCAGCCTCCAGATCTGCCCTTGCTAGAACCATCCAAGGCACAGATAGGGAAACTGAGGCTGAGTGAGGCAGGGGCCGGAGCCGAACCAGGCACGCGCCTTCTGCCTATAGAGCTGCCCCCATCTGAGTTCCTGCAAGTGGCAGAGGCCACGTGGCTGGTGATGAACGTGTCATCTCACAGCGGCGCGGCCGTGCAGACGGCTGGGGTCACCAGGATCGCGCGCTCGGTCATCACGCCGCTGGCCGAGCACCACGTGTCGGTGCTGATGCTGTCCACGTACCAGACGGACTTCATCCTGGTGAGTCTCTGCAGGTACCTGAGCAGGTGGGTTAGGGCGCCTCAGGGACCCGCGGGATGAGTCACCTGCCCGTGGCCCAGGTGCGGGAGCAGGACCTGTCGGTGGTGATCCACACCCTGGCCCAGGAGTTTGACATTTACCGCGAAGTGGGCGGGGAGCCTGTGCCGGTTGTCAGGGAAGATTCCAGCAATGGCTTTCCCCGCGCCCAGCATGGTGAGGTCTGCCCCCCACCGCACCCCCTCCTTCCCCCTGGCTCTCCCCGGTGCGGGTGGGAAGCCGGCGGCGGACGCTGATGTCTCCCACGTGGTTCCTGGAGAGCAGGACTCAGGCCCCGCCCCCGCTCGCACAAGCCACGCCCAGGCCCCGCCCCAAGCCACGCCCCTCCCGGACGCTTCCTCCAGCCGGCCACTAGGGGTCGCCCCAGCCCACAGATGCCTTTTCACCTGTGGCCACCGTCCATCCATCCCGAGCAGGGCCCAGCCCCACAGTGCATCCCATTCAGAGCCCGCAGAACCGCTTCTGTGTCCTCACGCTGGACCCCGAGACGCTGCCATCCATTGCCACCACCCTCATCGACGTCATCTTCTACTCGCACAGGTGGGCCAGGTTGCACGTGGTCCCTGCCTCCACCCCAGTGTTTCCCACCCTGAGCCCCACTTCATCCGTCTGCCCTGGGCCCTGCCCTGTGGGTCCCTGCACAGGGTGACACCTGCGCTGATGTCACAGGACGGTCCTGATGAGCCGGAGGAGCTGGAGGTGTCTCTGTGCATCAGATCCCTCTATCCCAGAGTCCTTTACTTTTTGGCATGAGTGGGACTCCTTGTTCTTTTTTTATTCTTATTGCTGTTGTTAGTGTATCTCTCCTCATCTCTCCTTAGGTCTTGAATAAGGAGAAAGTTATCTTCAAGTAACTTTTTTTTTTTTTTTAACGGCAGCACTGGGGATTGAACTCAGGGCCTCACGGTTGCTGGGCAGGCGCTCTACCACTGGAGCCACTCAGCCAACCCACTTCTGTGAAGCGTTTTTTTCGAGATCGGGTCTCGCAAACTTTTTCCCCAGGCTGACTTTGACCCTCGATCCTCCTGAGCTCTGCCTTCTGCGTCGCTGGGATTACAGGCGGGAGCCACTGCACCTGGCCAGGCTTACCGTTCTGACTTGTTCTTTAAGAAGAGACAGGAAGCAGAGCTGGGAGGGCTGCCCAGGGCCACCTATGCCAGCCCCTTCCCTGGGGTCTGATGGCTGGGAGGAATGGGTGACGTTCCCAGCGGAGCCCTTGATTCTGCTGTCCGTCCCCAGTGCCCCCAAGGAGACGGTGTCTGATGGTCCTGAACCCAGCTCCATTCCGTTCTTTGCTTTCTCCCTCATCGAGGGCTACATCTCCATCGTCATGGACGCAGAGACGCAGAAGAAGTATGGGGCCCTGGGTGGGGGACGGGAGACACCGACCCTAAGTCAGCCCCAGGGATGGAGGAGGCAGGGTGCCAGGCCCCGAGGTCAGCAGGGCAGGAATGGGGGGGCCCTGCCCACTGCCACCCACCTGCCCTCCCAGGTTCCCCAGTGACCTTCTGCTGACCAGCTCGTCGGGCGAGCTGTGGAGGATGGTTCGCATTGGTGGACAGCCCCTGGGCTTCGGTGAGAGCCGCTTCCTGCAGGGGCAAGGGGGGGACTGTGGGGTGACCACAGTGGCCGGGGTGACCACAGGCATCTTGCTCAACTCAGATGAGTGTGGGATCGTGGCTCAGATCGCGGGTCCCCTGGCCACCGCTGACGTCTCTGCGTATTACATCAGCACGTTCAACTTCGACCACGCTCTGGTGAGCAGTGCGCTGGGCTGGGGCCTCGGGGGTAAACTGAGGCCCAGGAGAGTGGGGGGTGAGGGAGGTGGTTCCAGATGGGCAGCCAAGTTGAGCAGCCCTGGCTGGACTCAGCCCTGACCCCTCTCTGTCCCCCACCTGGCCCTAGGTGCCCGAGGATGGCATCAGCAGTGTCGTTGAAGTCCTCCAGCAGAGGGACTTGGGGAGCAGAGCAGGCTGCCCGTCATCGCTGGGCTTCCAGAGAGTTCTCTAAGCTGCCTCCCCAGCCGGGATGAGCCCCCCGTGCCTGCCGGGGCCCCCGTGTCTGTGCCAGCTGTGTGGGGACACGCGCCTGCAGCCCCCGGTGCAGCAGAAGGCGTCAGTTCCACTGTGGCTCTGCCCACGCAGGGGACCTGGTGCTTGGGGGGCTCAGCCCCCCACCGTCACTCCCCGGGTGGCCTCAGCACAGTCCCTGACCGAGGCCTGGCCTGGCCCCATGTCGCCCCGCTGGGGTCAGCTGCCCCCCCCCCCCGGGCAGGGCTCTGATAGTCTGTCAGGTCCGGCTGGTCACCTCGCTGACCAGGTGACTTCTGACGGACAGTGCCTGACCTCCCCGAATCCCGGGGATCCCCCAAAAAAGTATTTTTACATCTTTTTTTTTTTTTTAAATCAACTGTTAATAAAGAACG
Organism: Castor canadensis; assembly: GCF_047511655.1. Taxonomy (NCBI): domain Eukaryota; kingdom Metazoa; phylum Chordata; class Mammalia; order Rodentia; family Castoridae; genus Castor; species Castor canadensis. The sequence continues at coordinate 3,041,438 of NC_133403.1, read as the reverse complement.
TTATATTGGTCGGGCTGGGCTGTGTCCTTGGGTCACCTCTGGGTTCGTCTCAGCTGTGGCTCGGCCTCGCGTCCCTCTGTCTGGGGACCTGGTCTGCTGGCTCGGGGCTCCCCCACATTGCAGATGAGGAAATGAAGCATCCAGAGCTACGTGTCACTTAGCCAGGGTCACATGGCCCCCACCCAGGGCTGTCTGTCACAAAGTCTGGCCTTCCAAAACAACCCAGGTGGCTCTGGACGTGGACAGAGAGTCTCCTGGACCCTTCAGCCTGGGGGTCTCCTAGGGAACCCAGGGAGTTCCCTGCCTCCCAAGCCGCTGCCTGCTTTCTATTGCACCTCGCCTGAGTTCTGCCTGCCCGTCCTGTGAAGAAATCAGTTTCTTGTCCTCAAGAGTCGTGGTGGCCCCACACACCAGGCCTCTCGGAACTGAGGCTGGGAGGACAGGACAGGGCCCAGGCCACCTGGAGGCTGCTCTGTCCTCTGGGTTGTGTGCCTGGGCCTAGGTTTTCCTCCATGGGGGCTGCCTACCATTCGGCTAGGCTCGGAATCCCACAGAGCCCAGTGGGGGACCCCAGAGGCCCGGAGGACGTTATCGGGTGCCCTCAGCCCAGACCCGCCCGTGCTCGCGAGGGGAAGAAGGGCGTGACTTCTGTGTATCCAAGATTGTGGTGACTCCCCAGAAAAGCCAGATCAGGGGCCAGGCCTCTGGCAGGACGCCCACCCTGGCCCTGGGGACCCCAAGGCGGAGGTGTGGACTGGACATGAGGCTCACAAGAGCACAGCCCTGACCCGGTGAGTGAGTGGCGGACACCGGGGCCGTGCCTTCCCTTCAGCCTCAGTTTCCCCACGTGCCTGGAGACCCAGGAGGCAGCCCGTTCAGGAGCCCTGGGAGGGAGGGGGCCGGGGAAGTCCTGGTTTCTGTCCCTGGAGGACCCGGTGTGGGCGCTGGCTTGGGAGGCCGGGGCTGTGAAATCGGGGTCTTGGGGGGCCGGTTCTGTGGCTGGGGGCTCCTTGGCCCCGGGTCCAGCCTGGGGAGCCACTCTGCTTTGGGTGTTTCCGTCACCCTGACTTTTGAAGGGCCCCAGAAACCAGGTCTCAGCCTGGCTTCAGGCGGTTTGGGTGGCTGCCATGGACTTGTGTGGGTCAGGGGTCACAGCAGGCCCCCGTGGGCACCGGTGGGCACACCGCCCCCGGATGTCCACGTCCCTCTGTGTCGCTGCCACACACCTGAGTGCCTTTTAGCAATAGGATGTCGGGCTCCTTGGGGTCAGAAGGCCCGGTCACCGTGGGAAGGCTGAGACTTGGCCACCCGGCTTAGAGGAGCCCCAGGGACACTCAGAAGGGACATCTTCCAGGGCTGTGACCCTGGATCGTACCCAAGCCCGATGCTCTGGGCCAGGCCTCACCCTTTCCCAGGCTGAGCTGAGACCCACTGCGTGTCCCACCGTGGGGTCCGAGGGGGTCAGTCTGGGCCTGGGCTTGGGCTCAGGACTGGTGATGCGGCCACACGCCGGGCCTCCCAGCCTGGGGTCCCCCACCTGCCTGGGGACACGGGCAGAGCGGTCATGTCCTCCTGCCACCTGGGGCTGCCCATGGCGCGTCCTCAGGCCAGCAGCGGGCAGCTGGCGTCCAGCCTCTGCAGGGAGAACGTGGGCCTGAGTGGGTGGAGATGGGAAATGAGGAAACCTCAGGCCGGGGCTGGGGACTGGGGGGACGGACGACACAGTGGCCTTGTTTCCACCCTTTCTGATCTTCCTCCCGATACAGGGGAAGCGAACCTCCTACGTCTTCCTCAAAGATGTGGGAGCAGAAATTCAGGGTGTCAGGGCCTCACCTGAAGCCTGGGGGGTCCCCCGGGTCCTGTGTGTGCCAAGTGGTGACACAGGTGACATCTTTGTAGGGGTGAGAAGAGACCATGCTCCGACCCTACAGGAAAAGGGGGACAGGGCGAGGGGAAGTGAGCCTGTGTGCAGCTGGCTGGCTGTGTGGGTACAAGGCTGCCAAGGCCCCCTTCTCCTTGGGGCCCTCGGCTGTGCGGGGGGACAAGGGGTGCACCCCATTGTTCAGCAGAGGCTTTTGATGTCCTCCTTTTACACAGGTGGAAACGAGACCAGAGAGGTGCAGTCACTTGCCCAGGGTCACACAGCGGGGCACAGCAGAGGCAGAATTCCAAAAGAAGACCCGCCATGGCGCAGGCAGGAGCCTCCGGGGTTTTCCCCTGGGCTTGGGGGGCAGGGGACGGTTCAGCTGCACCCCGAGGGATCCGGAAGGTTTTGCAAGATCCCCTGCAATGCCAGCTGTCTGCGTTGGTGGCCGGGTGTCTGCTGCCGGTGGCAACAGCTGCGTGGGCAGGCACGCGAGGCCCGACGCGGCCCCTGTCTGACCCTGGACCGGCCGGGTGTGGGTGCGAGGGCAGCTGCGTTGGCTCTGTGTGCGAATCTTCCCATGTCCCCCCCCCAGGCCTTGGCCTCTCCGTGATCGGGGGCTGCACCCCACGACCACTGGGGATGGGGTCACTGGTGCCTCTGGCCACCCTGTCCTCCCTGGCTTCAGTCTCTCCGGGTCCTGCTCCCTACTTGGTCTCTGTCCCTTCTCCTGCCTCAGAACCAAGCCCGATTGTCCCCAGTGTCCCCTCCCTCCCTGCTCTCGAGGTCTCTGGCCACCCACACCTGCCCTCTCTCAAAGCCAAAGAGCTGCGTGTCCAGGAGGTCACCGGATCGGTCCTGAGCGCCTGGCCTTGTCCTCTGATTTGTTGATTGACTCCTTGTGCAGGTCAGAGCACCCTCTTATTCCCTTGCTGTCTTCCAGCCCCTTGGTTTTCCTGGGGTTTGCTGTGCTTTTGGGTTTGGGGTTTTTTTGTCCTCTTTCCTGTCAGGCAAACCCCCCACCCCGTCCCGCCCCACCCCTGCTGTGATTTTAAGCCTCACCTTTAATTTTTTTTTTAATAAAGGGCAAATTCACATAATACAAAATTATCTTTTCCTTTTTTGGGGGATGGGAATCTTACTGTGTAGCCCAGCCTGGCCTCGAACTCGAGATCCTCCTGCCTCAGTCTCCTGAGTGCTGGAATTATAGGTGTGTGCCACCATGCCCGGCTCAAAATAGCCATTTTACTTATGCATTTCAGCAATATGGCATTTGAACTCAGGGCCACCCCCCTTCCTCCCACTGGTCTTTGGGATCCCACTTGGGTGGAAGCATTGCCACCATACGGCATCTGGCTTTTGCATCTATTTTCTCCCTCAGCCTAAAGTTCCCGAGGCTCACGCACAATCGTGAGTGTCAGGACGCCGTTCTTTTTCACGACTTAGTAATGCTCCGCTGTACAGATAGACCACGTTTTGTTTGTACGTTATCTTTTGAAGGGCATTTGGATGGTGTCCAACGGTCAGCTCTTAAACGCTGCTGTCTAGACTGCAGAGTCCCCAGCATTTGTGGACAAGGTGGCCTGGTCCCAGCTGGCCTCAAATAGCCCCCAGAAGGTCCTTTGAATCTGGATTAGTGCAATGCCTTTCTCTCCCCCTCAGAGCTCCAGGATTGGCTCCTCGGTGTCTGCAAGGACACCGAGGGGCGGAAGGGGACACAACCTGTCCAGGGCGGGGGTCAGTAGCCCTGTTAGTCCGTCCTCAGTGTCCCGGCCCCATGGGGACCTGGCCTCCTCCGCCTTCTCCGCCGTCTCTGTGGGGCTAGGCCTGGCCTTGGCTGCAGCGGCCGTCCCATGCCCGGTGCCCAGCGAGGACACCATGCCCACTGCACTTCCTTCCTCTTTGCCCCGCCCGCCCCGGGGAGCGGGCGGCCGGAAAGCCAGCTCGGTGTGCAAAGAGAGGAGGCCAGCACCTCGTCCCCTGGGACCGGTCACGCTCCAGAGGGGACCTGGCGCTGGAGGTGGCCCAGGTGCACTGTGGACCCTGGGGACCTCGAAGGCCAGGCTGGCCTCCTGTGGGAGGGGGCGAGGAAGGGGCGTCCAGCAAAGGGGTCGTCCGTGCTTTTTTTCTGTCTTCCTTTCTTTCTATTGGTGGCACTGGGATTTGAACTCGGGGCCCCACCTGCTAGGCAGGTGCTCTCCCACTTAAGCCAGACCCCCCAGGCCTTTTCGGTTGCAGTTATTTTTTGGGGTCCAGGGCCAGCCAGGACCTCACTCGTCCTATAGCTACAGCCTGGAGCACAGCTGGGATTGCAGGTGTGAGCTGCCGTACTCGGCCCATCTTTCTTCAGAGGGTGGGCGGCGTCATCTGTGCGCGAAGCGAGTTCTGTAAAGCGAGTGGGAGAAAATGCTTTGACTTTCTCTTTTTCGGTTAGCTTTCTGGGAAAGTGTTGCAATGTACACTGCGCGAAAAGGCAGATTTTGAATTTGGTTTTTTTTGTTTGTTTTTATAAAAAGTCAGCGCCTTTGAAATCGAGGCTGAGGAGGCAGAAACCCAATTTCCTTAGGAACTCAGCCGGGACAGCTGAGTGCTTTTGGGAGAAGCTGCCAGAACACACCTGTCGGGAGTTCTAGTCCAGGCATCGGTGCTCACGCCTGTAATCCCAGCGAGTTGGGAGGCTGAGATGTGGAAGATCACGGTTCGAGGCCAGCCTGGGCAAAACAGTTCAAGGGACCCCATCTCCAAAATAAGCAGAGCAGAATGGACTGGAGGAGCGGCTCGAGGGGTAGAGCGCCTGCTTTGAAAATGCAAAGCCCTGAGTTCAAACCCCAGTCCCACCAAATGAATAAAACAGAATGTGCATCTGTGAAAACTGCTTCACAGAGGGACGCACTGGCCGGGCCATGCAAATTTGATGGCGTCCGAACCGTGTCTGAATTGTGGACAGTCACTGTTATTCACTCAGCGGCCCTGACCCCGAGCGGGCGTCTGGTAAATGTCCCCAGCAGCCACTGGGGCAGACGGAGGCGCACGCTTGCTTATGTCAGTGGGTGGCGTTGGGCGGTTGGGAAAGTCAGGGTTACATAAACCGCGGGCCGACGAGGTCACCCTGGGCCCAGGGGATCCCGCCACCAAGTCCTTCCTGGGACGTCTTCGCCTGGCCCTGCCCTGCCCCGCCCCAGTCTTTGTCCCTGTTTGTCACTTACTAATATTCCACTGCTGTGTTTTGTTTATTCAGTCCATTGGCAGACGCTCTTTCTTTCTTCCCTGGGTCTGGGATTTGAACTCAGGGCTTCGTGCTTGCAAAGCAGGTGCTCTGCTGTGGATATTTTGGAGTTGGGGTCTCTGGTGAGCTATTTGCCTGGGCTGGCCTCAAACCTCGATCCTCCCGATCTCAGCCTCCCAGGTAGCCGGGATTACAGGTGTGAGCCCCGGTGCCCCGTTACCAGGGAGTTTTTGTGAAATTCTGCAGATCCAATTTTTCCACCCTTGCTAACCCTCGTCGTTGTCTGTCTGTCTGTCTGTCTGGGGCTCCGGCTGGCCTCAAACTCAGCCTCCCGAGTGCTGGGATTACAGGCGTGCGTCTCCACGCCCGGCTTACGTCACTGCATTTTATGGAGGGGAAAACGAGGCTCTGAAAGATGCCATGCCTGAACCAAGGACCCGGGCCTTGCAAGCAACCAGGACTGGACCTTGACCTGGCCCTGTCCCCGGTGCCCAGTGGAGCTGTGTCCCCACAGCCGTGGCAGGTCCTGTCCTGGCAGCTACAGGGGCAGGGTCCCACGGCGAGGCCGGAAAGGCAGTTCTGAGGAAACGGGCCGGTCCTCTTCCTCTCCCAGTCACGCGGGGCCCGGCTGACGTGGCCCAGGAAGAGGGGACAGCCTGGGCCCCGTGGTTGAGATCCGACTTATTGTGACTGTTGCAAGCTTTTCCTGCTGGCGACAGGGACGTCACTGGGCGCTGACCTCACCCAGAACACTGACGCATCTTCCCTCATGCCTCCGCTGGATGGTGGTGAGGCCAGCCTCCGTGCCTCCCGGCCGCTCCCTGTCCTTCGGTACATCCGAAAGTGGGGGACCCCATGCCGCCCAGCCCTCTTCCCCTTGCAAGTTGAGTCACGGGCCCCCCAAGTGCAGGCGGATAAAGCCCTAACTCACACCATCCCAGATGTGGCAGCCTTTCAAAATGACCTTGAAAGAGGTCATTTAAGGTAAAATAAGGTCATTGATTGGCGCCTGATCCAATGTGGCCAGTGTCCTTATTAAAAAAAAAGGGAGACTAAGGAAGCCGGGAGCAGCAGTTCACGCCTGTAATCCCAGCCACTTGGGAGGCTGAGGTCAGGAGGATGGTGGTTCGAGGCCAGCCCAGGCAAACAGTTCACAAGGCGCCATCTCCAAAATAACCAGAGCAAAATGGACTGAGGCGTGGCTCGCGTGGTAGAGCGCCTGCTTTGTAAGCGGGAAGCCCTGAGTTCAAATCCCAGCTCCACCAAAAAGAGAGAGAGAAGGACACAGACAACACACAGACCTGTGGGTGACTTCAAGATGGCTTTACGCCAAGGGGCGAGGCTTCAGCCACTGCGCCAGCCCGTTTTATGAGATGGGGTCTCATTTTATTTGCCTGGGCTGGCCTCAAACCGCCATCCTCCTGATCTCTGCCTCCCGAGTAGCTGGGATTACAGGCGTGAGCCACCGTGCCTGGCTTTCAGTTCTCTTAGCTGTCTGCAGGGTCAGGGTGGCCTCAGACCGAGGGGACAGGACAACTCCCCCCGTGTGGCGGTCAGTCGCAGGACAGAGGGAGGGACCGTCCCTGCTGGCTGGCCCGACCAGAGCCCCTGGACTTCTCAGAGCTTCCGTCTCCTCATCAAAGCCCAAGCCGCCCTTCCTGAGGTTAATGACATGACATCAGGGTGACAAAATGCAGAAGGATCCCAGCCTGGGCAGGACCCTAGGAACCAGCGTGGCGGGGGTGGCCGGGGATGAGGTATTTAGTGGAAAGACGCGACATTCTCAGGCTGAGAATCCAGAAGTGGCCCATGGGGGTGGCAGCGGCTGCAGGGAGTGGGCGGAGAGTGCACAACGGCCTCCTGGATGTGGAGTGCGGCCAAGTCGATGTTTGTTGAATGAATACAAGAGTGGTGGTGGGCACTGTAGACAGACGTGGAGAGCAGCCTTGATCAGACTTTCCCTGCATTCCTCGTTGGGGCTCTGTAGATGCCAAAGGCTCTCCAAGATGGAGCCGCTCGGCCCTACCCGGCCCCCTTTCCCCACCTCCCAGGGGCTTGCTTGATGTGCTGGCATCTCCTTGCCTACCCGTGCCCCTGGGCCTCAGTTTCCCCCACAGGGAAGCAGCAGGTTGGCTGACTGCAGGCCCCCTCGGTTCTCATGTTCAGAAGGCAGGGCCAACCCACGATCGCTATCTTTCAGAGAAAGTGAAACCTGGCCTCCAACCGTCACCGCAGCAGGGCTGGCCCCCCCACCCCGCCCCAGCTTCCCCGTCTCCTCCGTGCCCCCGCATCCCGCCCCCCGAAATGGTACTTGGAATTAGTTTCATCTTTCCTTTTCCTCCAGAGATTCGCCCCGGTGAATGCATTTCTGCTTTTCATTTCACAGGTGGGGCTCTGGAGGCCCAGAGAGGTTCAGCGTCTTGCCTCGAGCCACACAGCATGTCGCAAAGCCTGACACCTGTTCCCCTTTTCATCCTTGCCCCAAGTGTCCAGCGGGTTTGGGATGCAAAGATGGTGGCGGGGGGCTGTCTGGTGGGTGAACAGAGCTGTCCCCGGGTCAGAACCACAGTCTCGGGGCTGCCAGCCTCGGTCTGGCTCTGTGCCCAGAGCCTGGTGGTTTCCGCTCACAAATGTCCCAACAGCCACAGCGAGAGGGCGGGAAGGGAGGTGTCGCCCCCCTCGGCCCCAGAGCTCAGCGGGGGGCACCAGAGGCCCGGCGGCAGCCCCTCCTTTGCACGTGGGACCAGGGCCCCCCCACCCCGCACACAGAAAACCCCCCAGAAGATGGCACGGACCCCCTCTCCTGCTGCTGTGACCCCAGGAAAGCTGGGACTGGCGTTTGCAGCACCCTTGGGCGTGGGGTTGACCTCGAAGAATGAATTCGAAGAAAACAGGAGGAGGACGCCCATTGGCCACTGTGAAGACTTGGGGTTTTGGGGTTCCCAGAAGGCCTGCCCTCCCCCTCCCCCTCCACACCCACCTCACGAGGTGTTGCCCAATCGCCCCTGTGGGCATAAAGTGACTGCCAGACCTCAGGGCTCCCAGCCTGGAGGTGTCACCCCCAGAAGGCACAGGCCAGAGCTTGTGGACACCCAGCAATGTGGACACAGCGCCCACGGAGACCGCTGCTCAGTAAGTAGCACCCCCGAGCCATGCTGTGCCAGCCGGTGAGGACCTGTCCCTTGTCCCCTGGCAGCTGGGGACACCGGGCACCAGGTGGAAGGACGTTAGGGACGGGGCGGGGGGCGTCCACTGAGAGCCCAGCATCCTCCCAGGTGTCCTCCGGGGGACTTGAGATGCAAGCAATCTGAGGACAATGGAGGGACAGGTGGCAGAAGTTGCAGCAGGCTTCAGGGGACCCAGCACACGCAGCCACACCCATGAGGGGACAGTGACAGCCTGTGACATCATCCAGGGTCCCCTCTCTCTCTGCAGCCTGACACCTGGGTCCCTGCCACACTCAGGGCCGTGCTCTCCAGCGTCACCTCCCGCCCCGTGCTGACATTCGTCCCATGTGCGCCTGTCACACGCACGCGGTGGGGGGGGGCATGCGGACACCCGGGGAGGTGACCAGGGTGGCTGCCTTGTAAGCCTGGGCACCCGGCTCCTCGGCCCTTCCCAGCAGCAGGTCCTCCCCGAGGGGCCGGCCGGCTTGAGGGACGGGAAGGACAGTGTCACTGCCTTCCGGGTCATTGCGCCACAGGCCCTTCCAGCCACGTGGCTGCCGGTGCCTGTGGAGGTGGGGACAGCGAGCCGGAACCGGGCCAGCCCCTTGAAATGTTCCCAGGGGACATCCCTGGAGGGCCAGGAGGAGGCAGGACGGGCTGTGTGTGACCTGAGGCTTGGTTTACCCGTCAGCAAAATGGGTACATGGCACCTTGCCCAGGCTGACCCTCTGGACGGAGAGGTGGCCTCTCCTGGCTCTGTACACAGAGCTCGAGGTACCTGGCCCAAAGCTGTCTGCCGGTCACCGACACTGTGGCTGGGGACAGCTCTTGAAGTCAACATGGGGACACGGGCCAGCCAGGTGCTCAGAGACCTGCCTGGGAAATGGCAGCCACTGTCCTGGTCCCTGGGGAGGTGGTGGCAGCTGGCACCCAGCAGGCGTTCGGTGGATGGTGGGGGGGGGGACAAGCCCCGTCCCCGAGGTTCCCACCTGCAGCGTCCTGGCCCGGTCAGGTGACCGTGTCCCCCTCTGTGCCCCACAGGTCCGGTCCTCAGCTTCCTGTGCCTGCACATGGTGACGGCCGTGCCCCGCTGCTCAGTCCCTTCCGTGCTCCTTGTCCAGCTCCAGCATCAGGCGAACATGACCGCGGACACCAGCTCACTTCTGGAGCCCTATGTGAGCACCGGGGGCTTGGAAGGGAGCGGTCAGAGGGCAGGGAGGGGACAGTATGGCGTGGGTGGGGAAACTGAGTCTTGGAGTGCTTGCAGCCTGAGCCCTGCCGACTCCGGTCCTCGCTCACCGGCTTGTTCTGCCAGGCGTCTTGGAGCAACACGGTCCCAAAGCCGCCCCACTGACCCCCCTGGGCCCTGCCACCCGCTGTGCAGCACCACCGCCACTGTGTCCGCCTTCCGGCCTCAGTGTTTGCACCCGCGCAACGGGCGCATCGGCTTGGCGGGGCCCAGCGTTGCAAAGCCGTGCGTGCGTGCGCGTGGTTGGGGGGCTCCAGCGTGCACCCCAGCTCTGATCCCCTTGCTCCCCCTCTCTGTCCAGGTCGTCACGCAAGGCCTGAGCGTCCCTTTCCGGCGAGGGTTCTGCAAGGAGCACCCCGGGGCCTTCCCCAGCGAGGATGCCCTGCGGTCACTGAGCCAGGCTGGCTTCCTGAGGACGGTGCACGCCACGCTGGGTCACCTCCTGCACAACCTCACTGCTTTGCAGCTGCAGTTCTCGGACGCCCAGGACTTGCCAGAGCTGCCGATGGCCCGGAAAAACACGCACGGCGTCCGAAACAACATCCACTGCCTGTCTCGGCAGCTGCACATCTCCCTGGACATGCAGGCCGGCCTGGGGACATCACTGCCACCTGTCACGTTCACGGGCACGGCCCCAAGCATCTTTGAGGCCAAGCTGGAGGGCTGCAAGCTCCTGAGCGGCTACCATCGCTTCATGGGCTCCATGGGCAGGGTGCTCAGAGAGTGGGGGGACAGCCCGAGGCGCAGCCGGAGGGACAGTCCCCAGATGGCTCTGTGCAAGGGGACACACGGGACCGGGGCCTCCAGGAGGGCCAAGAGGCTGGTGCCCAGGGGCTGGCTGGCCCGGTAGCCTGAGGGGCGCCCCTTGCAGCAAGAGGGACGTGGCGAGTGCTGTGTGTGGCCGCGGGTGTCCACACCTCTGTCCCCACCATGGACAGGTGCACTTTAAGGGGTCCACCTTGCCTCTGTGGGCTGGATGGAGTCAGGCTGCGGTGTCCCCCGGCGCCCCCCAAGAGTCCCGGTCCCGGTGGGGTGGCCGGGTCCCCACAAGGCCACGAGGGGCTGACTTTCCATTGATTCAGGGATCTGATGACACAAGGTGACTCATGGCTGCCCTTCCTTCCCATGACCTGCAGGGCTGTTGTGTTGTCCCCGACTTCCTTCTTTCCGCGGTGGCCGGCCGGCCTCCCAGGGGATGTCAGGCCCCTTCTGCCTCATCGCTGCTTGGGTCCGAGTGACCTCACTTTGGGCCTGTGACAGGGACAGGTGTCCCAGAAGGAGCGCCGATCTGGGCTGGGGGGTGTCCAGGAGGATGGGGACCGGCCCCTAACTTATCCCTCAGTTTGCTCTTTGAGAAGGGCTTTGGGGACTATGTTTGGGGACTGTGCCCGTAAGTTGCTGGCACTTGGTGAGGGGACATGACTGGGACATCCCCCGGGGGTGTCTCCCTGCAGGAGACCCCAGAGCCCTGGAAAAGGGGGCTCCCCTGGGGTCCTGGCTGCTGGCTGCGCGCCCCCTAGTGGTGGGTCGTGGAATTTTTTTAGCATGTCCCTCCTGGAGGGGGACAAAGACTGCTGGGCAGACACTTGGACAGACAGGACTAATTTATTGATTTTTATGTCCGTTTTGAGTCAGTTTCCTATTTATAAGGCTTATTTATGGTGTGTATTTAACGGTAATATTTTGCTAACATATATTTAAAATATAGCTGGTTTCTACGATGCTGTCCGCTGTCTCATTGGGAGAGGATTTGGGGGGAGCCCGGCAAATCGGGGTGCTGTGCCCAGGAAGGGACGTCACATGTCCAGCCGGCCAGGGCTGCGGACGTGGGGGTCACCCTGTGATACTGTTTTGGCTGCGCAGGTGGCTGGGGGTGAGGGGTGTCCCCTGGTTCATCTGGAAGCCCGGAGGCTGGGGCGCAATGGGTGCCTCAGTTTCCCCGCGTGTACGTGTGCTCAGACACATGCAGTCGTCTCTGCAGACCTCAGGATTCCCCGAGGGACACAGGGACACCAGGTGCCCTCACACTTGTGCAATGAAGCCACGTGCACTGCCACAGCCACGCCCCGTCACACACGGTGACACCTGGGCAGGAGTGGCCGTGGCGCAGACAGACAGAGCCGGGGGGTTGGACACATAGCAATGAGTCACGCAGACCTGGCGGGGTTCAAAGTCTCGCCCGGCCCTCTCCCATCTGTCTGGGTGACCGTGGACAAGTGTCAGGGACAAGATCCTAACGGGCCCTGCCTGTGACAGCAGGTGCCCAGAAGTCCCCCGAGGGACCCCAAGGAGCCAGGGTCTCCATCTGACCCCCAGCAATCCAGGGCCCCCGATGCCCAGGACTGGCACCCGTGGGCCACGGCCATGGGGAAGCCAGGTGAACTTGGGGACATGAGGGTAAGGCCCTGGGTTCGATTCCCAGCATTGCCGAAGAGAAGGTGAAGGAGGAGAAGGAAAAGAAGGAGGAGAGGGAGGACCACTAGACCTGGGTCACCCCCCGCCACCCCCAATTCCTGGCAAGATGGACACCTGGTGCAGGACTCCGCAGTGGTTGTGATCCATTTTGCAGACAGGAAGACTGAGGCTGGAAGCCTGTGTGACCTGCCCACGCCCTCTGAGCAGAGGACGGGGCGGGCTCTGTTGGAATTCACATCCGTTGGGCTCCTCCCTTGCTGTCCCCCGGGGCAAGGGACAGACAGACAGCGGGGAGCATCCGAGATTGCGTGACCCAGGCAGAGACACAGAGGGTGATGTAACACCGAGGGCAATGTGGGTGGCCGGAAGATCTGGAGAAATGACATCTCCCTGGTGCCTAAGAGGTGACAGGAGCAGCCAGGGCAAAGGCTTCTCCCAGCCTGCACAGATCAGAATAGAGTGACGAAAAAGGCCCAGAGACGGGCAGCCCCTAGCCCAAGGTCACACAGCACCTGTGCAGGGTGGGACCAGGACTCTGGGCCCCAGGTCCCCAGCATGCAGTCGCGGTGGCCACCAATGTCTTCCAGGCGAGTGGCCACCTACCTAGCAAGACCCCCTCCGTCTTAGGGCTCACCACGACTCTTCACCTATGCTGTTCCCTGTCTACAATGCTGTTCCCTGACTGTGCTGTGTGTCACTCATTTTTTCCCCCAACTTGGTTACAGTGTGCTCCATCTGGGGGCCGACGGAGTGGCCCAGGGCACAGCTGCAGTCCCTCTGCTGTGTCCAGCACAGGGCCTGGCACCGTGCAGAGGGTGCAGGGGCCCAGGGAGAAACAGAGGCACAGACACGGGGGGCTGTCACTCACAGCTGCCCTGTCCCACCGGGGACCGGGGTTTTCCTGGGTCTGGGCTACTGGGAAGTTGTAGGTGGGAGGTGGCAGCCACCGAAAGCCACCCTCGCTTTCCTGGGGTGGAAGTGGTGCTGGCGCTGGGCCAGGCGAGCTGTGGGGGGCCCAGGCGAGGGATCTCGCTGTCCCTTCAGCGATGTGTCCTGATAAGTCACTGGCTCCAGACTGCACCTGTCCCCGGTCCCCAGGACACCGCAAAGCCCAACGCACATCTGCAAACCCCACACCGGTTTTCAACTTCCCTTTCGCACCCCCCTTTCCTCCGAAGGTTCCAGAACCTCAGCCCAACCCTCGCTCTCCTGTGGCCTTGGTCACCTCCATCGTCACCCCACACCTGGTGTCACCTCACCTCACCTGCTGCTGCTCTGGCTCCCTGGACACCATTTTAAAATCCCACTGTCACAACGTCCTCCTCCGCTCACACACCCTCCATGGCTCCCTACTGCCCAGGCTTCGATGCCGCCCCGGAGGCGTCCACCACGTCCCTCTCACGTCCCCCCCACCTGCTTGGTGGCTTGGTGGCTTGTGGGGCCACCGGTGGAGTCAGCGTCAGCCACAGGCCGAGCGAGCCCAGATCCCCCATATTCCTCTGCAGCACAAACCCCAGGACGATCTGTGAGCCGATGTCCCCTGGACGTATGCCTTAGGCATGGAAAGGGACAAGCTGGTCACACGTTGAGCTCAGGGGGGTCGGGGTTCGAGGCCAGCCTGGACAAATAGTTTGAGAGACCCCATCTCCAAAATAAGCAGTGCAAAACGGACTGGAGGTGAGGCTCAAGTGGTAGAGCGCCTGCTTTGCCAGTGGGAAGTCCTGAGTTCAAATCCCAGTCACACCAAAAAACACAACAATGAAAAAAACCAAAAAGCAAAGTTCCTTGGTTATGGGACTTAGCCCACGTGGTGGAATGCCTGCCTAGCAAACACCAGGCCCCGAGTTCAAATCACAGTATTGCCAGTTCCCTGGGATGGGGGAACTGCAGGGAAAAAGGCAGGAATGGGGACCCGGTGCAATTTAGCCACAAAACAAACCCACAGCTTGGAAACGGCAGAGCCGGGATCTCACCTCGCAGCTCAGGCCTTGAATTAGAGTCTCCTGCCTCAGTTTCCCAAGTGCTGGGATTACAGCCGTGAGCCACCAGGCTCGGCCCTGTTCCAGTTTTAATATGATTTTTTTTTCTCTTTAACAAGGCTTTTAAGCAAAATCATTTCGATCCCCCCATCCTCACTAGTAACCTGTCCAGGTCAAGCCTCAGTTTCCCTTCTGTACAGTGGGGCTGTGGGGATTTTCCGGGAGACAATACCCACGGGACGGGATGAACGCACCGTCAAGAGCCATGTCCTTTCCTTTCCCGCGTCTTCCTCATTGCTCCTCTTTCTTTACAGCTCTTCTCTGTGCCCCTGTCCCCAACGTCCCCACCCCGCCTCCCGGCCTCCACGCCAGGCCTGGGCCCTGGAGGGGGAGGGGGCGGGGAGCGTCCACCCCAGATCAAGGACAAGGTCACAGTCCACCACGCGAGGCCCTTAGCACCTCCCCGGGGCGTCCCCACGGGCTGGGCTTCCCGGGGAGGGACGAAGTCCTGGGGACAGGGGTTGGCAGGTGGGGCCCCGGAGCCTGGGGCCTGCAGGTGGCTCTTGGGGTTCTCAGGCTGGCTATGGGGTGAGGAGAAGAGGCTGGCGGGGGACACAGTGTCCAGAGCGGGGTTAGCTGCAGTCCTGTGACTCTCCTAGGGACAGGGACATGGGAGGACACTTGTGGTGCACACGGCCCGTGGCAGGTCTGAGTCAAAACACCTAGGCCGACCCCAGCCGGTCATGAGGAGGCTGCCCAGTCATCGCCTTATGCCGGCCTGGGTCACCCGGAGTGGGCGCGGCCCAGTCACAGCTGTGACTCAGGCCACAGCAGCCGGGCCACGCAGCCGGGACGGGGACATCGAGCACAGGACGCCCCCTCCCCACGACGGCCCAGCCCCTGTCCCCAGTGGGTCGGGCGCAGGCCGGGCAGGGACTGTCCCAGGGGCCACGCGGGGGCCACCGGCTGCGGACGGGACTCAGAGAGGAGTCAGAAGCAGAGGGGACCTGGGCTCCAGGACGATGGTGACCCACTGAAGACCTGGGACCACCGCCGGACCCCAGAGGCCCTGGGGCCACGCAGAGACCACGGTAAGCTCCCCGTCGGGCACAGGAAAGGACAATGGCAGGCCCCCAATTTGTCCTCAGTGAGGACAGACCACTCACTGTCTTAGACCTCAGCCGGCGCAGGTGGCCTTCAGAGCTGTCCAGGACTCAGTTTCCCCATCTGTGTGAGGCCACTAAGGCCCTGACCCCGTCTCAGGATGTCAGGGTACGGCAGGACAGACAGATGTGAAAAGGTCCCGTGGGGACCTGAGGGGCTGAAGACAAGGACAGGTGAAAGGGCAGAGGGGACAGCGCTGGAGACCGGAAGGGTCCTGAATTCAAATCCTGGCCGTGGACAGTCACACATGGGTCATTTCTTGGGTGCACAAATTCCCAGATTTCCAAAGGGTCCTTCAGGTCCCTTTTCCCCGTGGCTTCCTCCACTGGTACCACAGGGTCAGTCCCTGTCCCTGTCCCTCCAGGAGAGGCCGAAGTGGGCCATGGAGGCCCTCACGGGAGGCTCTGCAGTCAAGGTCATGGCCTCTTGGTTTGACCTTGGGTCAGTGCAGGGTTTGAGTGCACATTAAGTGGGGTCCAGATATGGACACGGGACTCCTGGGGACATGGCAGGGGACCGAGGAAAGAAGAAGTCTTTGCACAGACGCGCGTGGCGGGCTCGGGGGACCAGAGAAGGAGCTCAGCCCCAGATCTGCGGCCAGAGGTCCCCGGGGCCTCTGGCGTCTTAGGGTCAGGACAGGGACTTGCAGGTCAGTAAGAAACTGGAAAGTCCAGGCTCTGCAGCCAGGCGACCTGCTCCATGTCCTGCTCCTTGCTGTGTGACCGCGCGGGCGGTTGATTTTTGGCCTCTCTGGCCTCAGTTTGCCCATCTGTAAAATGGAGCACACAATTGCCACCCCAGAGGAGCTGCGAGGACCAGGTGGGAAGGGGCAGCAGGACAGGACAGCTGTCCTCTCGCCTTCCTCCACCTTCCCCTTGTCCTCCTCTCCCTGCCGCCGCCAGCCTCAGCTGGACAAAGGCCTGTCCCCCCCTTGCCCACTGCCTGGGGTCCAGCATCCCAAGACTCCAGGGGTCACTTCCTCAACCCCCCAATCCCGCCCCGCTCGCCCCCGGGTGGCACTGGCCCAGCAAGGCCTGGGGCTGTCCGGACTCTTGGTGGCACAGCTGCTGCCTACTGGACAGTGGGGGGCGCTGCTGCCCACGGCTTGAACCTGCTGGGACAGGGAGCTCTGGCCCTGTCGTCCCGCAGCCTTGGGTCCCAAGGGGAGTCTCTAGAAGCTTCTCTCTGGAATCTCACAAAAGCAAATCAGGACTGAGACCCAGGGGTCCTGGCTCCCCAGCGTCCACAGTAGTGGTGATGTCCCCTTGCTGCTGTGTGACCTTGGCTAAGTGACTTCCCCTCTCTGGGCTCCACCTTTTGGGCTGTACAGGACTCCATTTCCCCAATTCGCAGATGTTGAAACTGAGGTCAGAGTGGGGCGGTCACCTTCCTGAGGTGGCACAGCCTGACGGTGACAGAACTGGGACTGGATCTGAGATGTGACCGGTTCCAGAGGCCACCTGCCTTCCGCCCACCACAGCCTCACCTCCTTTTACGAGCAGGCCACTGACCCCATGTTCCCAGCTGGGCAAGACAGGTGGGCTTCACGGAGGGAGTGTGACGGTGACAGCCATCAGCTCTCTGCCCACAGTGGACGCAGGGGTGACCACAATAACCAAGGGGTTTGCAGAGGCGCTGACTGTGACGCCAGGGACACAGGCGTGGGTCCCACCCAGAAGGGGAGGGGAGGGAAACGGGGTCCAGGGGTGGCAGGAGATCAGAGCCTGGCTGTGTCATGGAGTCCAGCGGCCAGGCAGGAGGGACAGGCCAGGAGGTGACTTCCCCAAGTGACCCCCATGGGGCCTCCCGCTGCTGGGACCACACCTGGGCCTCCTGGGCCTGTTTCAGGGAGGACCTGGGGCCATGGACAAACTGTTCATCC
Organism: Castor canadensis; assembly: GCF_047511655.1. Lineage (NCBI taxonomy): Eukaryota > Metazoa > Chordata > Mammalia > Rodentia > Castoridae > Castor > Castor canadensis. The sequence goes on along the minus strand of NC_133403.1, from coordinate 3,024,492 downwards.
CTCTGAGCTGAGCCTCAGTTTCCCAATCCGTCAAAGGGGGACTCAGAGGCCTCTCGCAGAGGGTCGGGGGTCAGGACGTCCGATCTTCGGGGGGTCTGAAGGAAAGTGGTGGCCGGCCAGCCTCACGTCCTCCTTGGCCCATGAGCTGGGAGGCTCCTGCAGGTCTGCAGCTGCCCACAGGGCTGGCGGGGAGGGAAGGTGGCTGTCACACCCCTGTCCCCCATCCCACTCCCTGCTCCCCCTTCCTTCTCTTCCCAGGGAAGAGAATGAAGAAAACCATGCAGCTCCAGCCATGTCTCGTCCCCTCCACCTCCCTTACCCCTTGTGATGGGACCATTTTACTCTTCCATCTTATCACAGCATCCCCGAAACATCTCTTCGGGTCCCCGTGGGTGCTGAGGGACGAGTTTGGAGGTGACACTTCTCACTGCGTCCATGCCATCATTTCTCAGTCCAGCCAGGATGGCCACAGTGAACCTGGTTGAAGGAGGGGAAGAGGTCAGGCCCCACCTCTGTGGCCAGCTTCAGGCTGAGTGACCCCCACTTCCTGTCCGGTTCATTGCCCCCCAGTTCAGGAAATAATTGACCGACACACCCCCACCCCACCCTGGGGTCACTTCTTTTGGAAAATCCAGGGGGAGAAGGAAGCTGTCAGCTCGCTGTGACATCAGTGTTGTCCCTGTGCCAAGAGTCAGGGTGGCCGGGTGGGGGGCGGCGGGTGGAGAGGAAGCCACTGCTGGTGGCCCGTGGGACGTGACCGCCACGTGGTTCTCAGGGGCAGCGCGGGGCAGAGACTGTTGGACGCACGTGTGCACGGGGTCGAGCCTTACAGGGGTCAGGGTCACTGTGCCCACGGCCGGACAACCAGACAGACACCCAGCCATGTCCCCAGACGCATGGGGAGTCCTGGAAGTGCCCTGGCCACCTCCTCTGCCTGCACCCGAGCTGGGATGCAGGGTTTTCACGCAGGCCAGGCTGGGGACTGTCCCCAGGAGGGGCGGGGCAGGGCAGCGAGGCCAGGGGACTGCGGGATGGATGACGGTCCCGTCCCCTGTGCCCGGCCCCGCTGGCCCATTCTGAGCTAGACTGAGGTGGACGTGCAATCAGTGCTGGGTGACCTCGGGGAAGTCACTCAGCCTCTCTGGGCCCGGCCTGCAGCGGTGTCTGAGCGACACCCACAGTGGGAAGGGGACACATGGCGAGTGATAAGCAGAAGATTAAACCAGACACACAGAGGGAAGGGGTTAAGAAGCAATGGCTGCCCTCGTCCGCCTAGGAGCGGCCCAGTTTCCTTTTCGCAAGTGCTGTAAATTGAATCCAGGACCCACGGGGAAAGAGACAGACGCTCTGCCTACCTCTGCCTTCGACGGGGAAAGTTTGCTCAGTCCAGACGCCATGAGCACGAAATGGGGTGACCAGGGAGGACAGCAGCCCATTCCCCAGATGGAAAGACAGAGGGCGGAGCTTGGGCTGGACCCGGGCCCCATGCCGTCGCCATCGCCCGACCTCTGGTGCTCAGGAGTTGCTACTTCCTTTGAAATTTCCATCAGGAGAAGGGGGAAAAATGCAGTCACTCTGATTCACCTCTGGGGGGTTTGTCCCTGACGCTGAGCCAGCAGGAAATGTCAGGGTGGTGTGGGGAGCGGCTGGCGGAGGCCACAGTGGCTTCTGCGTCCCTGGCCCTGGGGGGTTGCTGCTGTCCTGGCCCGAGAACACAGCATTTGGGTTTCCAGGGCCAGGAAGTAGGGGACGTACCGAGTTCACCCCGCCCAGTGCTGGTGCTCACGCCTGTAATCCCAGCTACTCGGGAGGCAGAGGTCAGGAAGATCGTGGTTCGAGGCCAGCCCAGGCAAACAGTTCACAAGACCCCATCTCCAAAGTAGCCAGAGCGAAATGGACTGGAGGAGAGGCTCAAGCGGTAGAGCGCCTGCTTTGCAAGTGCGAAGTCCTGAGTTCAAATCCCAGTTCCGTTTCATGCCAGTCAGTATAAAACTGACTCCCAAACCGCAGGTTTACAGACTGCTCTGCAGTGCTGGCGGGGTGGGCGGTGGAGGGAGGTGGCAGCTGGGACCTCAGGAGGAACTGTTTCCCAAGGGGACCGAGTACCAGTGGCCAGGCTGTGCCAGGATTTCCTGTCTCTGGCCCCTAACTTTTTCCCCAGGGCCATAACTTTTTTTTTTGGTGGGGGGACTTGGGAGCGGATGAATGACCAGGGCTAGGGCTGGTCTGCTTCTGAGGAAATTGAGATTCCAGCCAGGAAGAGGGTGGTGGCGATGGTGACATGGCAGAGAGGAGGGGACTCAGAATGGGGTCACTGGTCTTGGGGAATTCCAGACACCCGGATTGCTGCTCACCTGCTGAGTAACAGAAGGGCCTACCCACGCAGGATCCCGAACTGAGTGACCTCCCTTCGCCCCCAGGCCAGCGGCCCTCTCCCCCGGTGCCCCAGGGCCCAGGAAAGAGACAGACAGACAGACAGACGGGGAGGGCTGTCCCCACCCCCGTGTCCTCCTGCAGGGGCTCCGCGGGGGGCGGCTGGTGATTCAAGCCCCTCTGAACTGAGCTGTGTCCCCAGCCTGGGCCAAGGATGGAGCCGAGGGGGGTGAATCAGCTCCTGGGGGCGGTAGGGGGAGGGTGGGGAAGGACACACAGACATACAGCCATGCCACAGCCCAACCCCCTGCATCTGATTTTTCTGGGGCTCACTGAATCTTGTTTGTGCCCTGGAGTGAGTCAAAGTTTCCTCCCCTGTAAAGTGGGGACAAGGACACTTTCCTTTTAGAATGACGGGTGCCCAGGGCCTCCCAGGAAACCCGCCGTCTACGTGCTGATGGCTCCATTTTACAGATGGAGAAACTGAGGCCAGAGGTGGCTCCCTCCCCAAAGTCACACAGCTCGGAACCCTCCAAACCTTGAAGGAGGCTGAAATCCAACGAACCTGCTCGTCACGAGTGTAAACTGCTTTCAGAACTACTTACCACCCACCCGAGACAGGTGCTGTGAGGAGCAGAGATGAGTAGCTGTGTCCCCGGGTGGAACAAGAGTGACAGATCGCTCTCCCCATGGTGCCAGAGGCCACTTCTGTGAGCCCTTTGTGTGGCCTTGCCATGTAGCTCAGGCTCCCCTTGAACTCGAGACTCTCCTGCCTCAGCCTCTTGAGTGCTGGGATTACAGGTGTGCTCTACCACACCTGGTCCTTTTTGTGGCTTTGGTCAAATGCCTTCATCTGTTGAGTCTCAGTTTCCCGGTATGAAAACTAAGCTACTGTGACATCTAAGAGGGACTTGTGGATACTGGGTGACAGCAGAACAGAGGATCTGATTGGTTATACGTGTCAAAGGACATTTAAGAGAGAGCCCTGAGGAATCCTAAAAGGCCCCAGGCCAGCCAATGACCTCACTTCCTGAAGAGAGGACAGGTCAGGACCTGGAGGTAGCACCCAAGGTCCTGACCTGGACGTCCCTGTGCCTAGGCTGAGGCCCTTTCTCTGCCCGTCACCCTGAAGCCGTGCAGTCCCGTTCAGGCCTAGCCGGACAGGCTGCAGATGAAGTCACAGCTGGAAAGGGCCGGGCCGGGGCTGCCACTCCAGGGTGGGGCCCAGGGTCACAAGAAGGGAGTCTGCCTTCCGTGAGGGAGCAGGGAAAACACTCACACATAGTCACTCAGCGGCACAGAGGCAGGGACGGAAAGGAACTGCAGCCACAGCCACATTGCAGGCGACCCACAGACACCCGGAGGCCCAGCGCGGGTGGTGCCCAGCCATGGACAGGAGGGGGAAGCTGGGCCTGAGGCACCAAGGGGCCCAGAGAACTTGGGGAGCACCGACTAAGTCAGGTACTGTGAGAGGGAAACTGAGGCACGGGAGAAAGCCAGTCAGGACTGGCAGACCCTACAGTGTGGACTCTGCTCCCACTTCCTGTTTCCTGTGGGGTGGCTGAGATTTTGGGGGGTGGATTGTAGGGCCAATGTGGGGTCTGCAGAGGTGGAAGGAAGGCTGTGTGGGGCCTTCAAGTCCACCGAGATGGACGTAGGGGACAGTGGGAGAGAGGGGTGGACGGAGTGACAGCCACCAAGAGCCTAGAAAGAGGCTTGGATTGGAGGAGAGGGCAGTGACAGATGGGGCCCCCAGGGGACCCAGGGGAAAATAGATTTAGGGTCCAGGTTAAGAGAGCCAGGTGGAGACCTGCAGGTGACAGGCGCCTGGGGGACATGGCAGCGGGACTGCAATCCGGAATTCCTGTGCCGAGTGGTCCTCGTATAGGAACTGGGGTGTCCTGATATGCGGGTGCGGACTAGACCCGTGGGGTACACTGACCCCAGGACGGCTAGAGAGCAACAGAAAGTACTCAGTGGGGCCCTGATGGCCCCCCAAGGAAGAGACGAGGCGTGTTGGGGTGCAGGACAGGCGTCCGAGGCCTGAGGGAACCACAGGGAGCTGAGCCTGGATAAGGCAGGGGAGAAGCTGGGTCGGTCCCTCACGTCCCCCAGCTGGGGACTGGATGGGGGACTGGCAGGGGGGGACAGAGGCCCAGGCTGCAGGAGCTCCCTGGCCGTGGAAAACCCATTCTCTTCCCTGGATCTTGGCCAGGGTCAGGTGAGAAGCCTAGGGGACCGGGAGAGGGGGACCTGACAGCTTTGGGGACAGATGGCCTCCTGTATGTTGTCTGGCCTTCTTTTTTTTTTTTTTCCCTTTTCTTTTTCATTTAATTAAATTGATGTGATTTCAGTGCAGGGCCTCATGCATGCTAGGAAAGCACTCCTCTGCTTAGCCACACCCCCAGACCTTTTGTTTTTATGTTATTATTTTATTTTATTTTATTTTATTTGTTATGTGACAGGGTTTCCCTACCTGGAGCTCTCCAGCCTCCTGACTCCGCCTCCCAAATAGCTGGAACTACAGACGTGCAGCACCACACGTGGCTTCATGTTTCCTTTTTTTTTTTTAACTGTACTGGAGTTTGAACTCAGGGTCCACACCTGAAGCCACTCGTCAGCCCTGTTTTGTGGTGTTTTTTTTTTTTGAGATAGGGTCTCGCAAACCATTTGCCCTGGCTGGCCTCAAACCACGATCCTCCCGATCTCTGCCTCCTGACGAGGTAGGATTGTAGGCGTGAGCCACAGGCGCCCGGTTTCATTTTTCCTTCACTGTCTGTCTTCTTCTTTTTTGGTGGAAAATGTGTCTATTTACGTATGTTGACACTGAGCGAAACAGTTAAGGTGACATGGGAACCACTGCCGTGAACTTGGAAATGCACAGTGGTGTTTGGTGCCTGGCACAGGGCAACCCTCCCCGCCTTTCATTGCCTTTAAGGAGGAGGATATTCATTTTGCCCTGGTCCCCAACACTCCTTACTGTCCCTCGTGCCATCAGCACCCTGCCTGGCGATGGCAGACACCAGATCTTGCCACCCCTAGCTCTCTGAGGCTGAGCCCCAAGGGGCTTCCAAGGACGAACTGGGGGGCGGGGCGCCAGCCTCAGTTTCCCCTGCCAGTGCTCAGCTGGGGTCTGATTTGCCAAGCTCCTCTCAAGCCTCTGCTTTAGGGGTCCCTTTTAGGATGGAAATGCTGAACCACCTTCCCCAGGCTCCCCCTCAGATGGTCTCCGGAGTCCCAGACACACAGCCACCAGCCCCTCAGAAGTAGGGTGGCCAGCGGGGGGCGGGGGCGGGGATGGGTGCTGATGGCAGTGCAGGAGCCTTTCTGGGACTCTCTGAGCCACGTGTTCCCTTTGTCACCCCTCTTTTCCAGTGGCAATGGGCAGGTTGGGGAAAGCCACCTCCTAGTGACTTCCAGCACCCACGTTTTGTTTGTTTTATTACACTGTTTAAAGTTCAAACCGAGCCCCAGCCCCTGTTCCGGGAGCTTCATTGTCAGCTGAGCCTTAGCCAGTTCCTCCTACTGCCCCCCACCCCAAAAGCCCCCCGCCCCAGGGGGCCACACTTGCTGGCCTCCATCTGCTCATCCAGGCTCCCACCACCTCCCCAAACCCAGGTAAGTCAAGGCAGTAGTCGGGGGCACCCACCGCTGGGGACCCCCTGTGGGGATCAGTGGACCTGGGATGGGGGTTGCGGGGAGGGGAGGCTCCTCTCCACCAGACACCATCTTCAAAAGCCACTCAGGAAAACCGCAGGGTGTTTTGGTGGAAGACTTCATTATAATTTTATCAATCACATTCTTAGAAGAGGAAGGAAAAAAAAAAAAAGTTTTGCCCTCCCCTCCCCCACCCCCTCCCCCCCAACTCGGCCCTCCCCCTCCCCCCCTTCACTCTCACTTTCTTCTCCATTCATAATTTCCTATGATGCACCTCAAACAACTTCCTGGACTGGGGATCCCAGCTAAATATAGCTGTTTCTGTGTCTTACAACACAGGCTCAGTATATAAATCGGGCAGAGTCCCCCTGTGAGTATGAACCTCTGAAAACAGCCCACATCCGAGGTCTCGTTCAAGGCGCTCTGGAGTTCAGCCCATCATGAAGAACTTCCTTACAGGTGAGTCCTGGCTGTGGGGCGCTAGGCGAGCACCGGTGACGGGGACAAGGGACAGGGACAAGCCATCCACCAGCAGAGGCTCCGGACACTTTGCAGAGTTTGCTCAGCCTGGCTCGATCTGGCCCTGGCCCTGGCCCTGGCCCTGGTCCGGGCCCCGCCTGGCACATGGTCCCGGTAACTCCTGTGCCCAGCCAGCCTGGCAGGGAGGGAGGGGACCCGCCACCAGCACCAGCACCAGCACTGGCTGCGTCCTCTGCCACCTGGTCCTCTTGGCTCCAGCCCTCCGCTTCTCTGCTTTCTCCGGATTCACCCTCCCTCTTTCCTTTGCTTTCTTTCTTTCCGCTTTCTCTTTTCCAACCGCGTCCCGGGCTGCTCCCTGGGAGGGGCGCAGGCGGCCAGAGCAGCTTGCAAACTCCGGCCTGGGAGAGGAGCAGGTGTCACCTCCATCTGCTGGTGGCCGCAAAGCGTGTGCTCTGTGCCAGGTGAGATGGGGCTGGGGTGGCAGGGGGGGATCCCCATATATCACGGGGGGCCTCTCCATCGCCTGGGGATGCTCATGGGAACAGGGGATCCAGGAGAAGTGACCTTGGAGGTTCCACCTTCCCTCCTGTGCCAGCACTGGGGATCCGGCAGGAGGACTCCAGTTTCACTGGTCCTGTTGATTTCAGCCCCTGTCTGTCACCCTCAGGTGGCTCTCTGCTGGGGCCGATCTGGGGGTGTCTGAGCATGGAGGAGGGGCAGGCGCCCCAGGGGAGGGGCGATCACAGACAAGCCCTGACAGCTCCCGCTCTTCCTGCACACCTTTCGCTTCCCTCCCTTCCTGTCCCCCCCCTCCAGCTGCCTGTGACCTTTCCCCTTTCTCTTTCCTGGTTCCACCATTTCCCTCTCCAAAGCCAGGTGTGGGGTGCAAGGGTGTGTGTGTGGGGGGGGTCCTCACCCTCACCCAGGGCCTGGGGCAAGGAACAGCAGACCAGAGGGACAAGAGTGTGGAGGTGAGGGCCACGGGGATGGGGGGGGGTAAGTGGCAATAGGGACACTGACAGTGGGGACCTGTGGAATTTGGGTGAACTTGAGGGTCGTGGCTGCGGACCTGGCTCCATGTGGGGGAAGAGCAGAGATGGAGGGTGGTGGGGGGCATGACAGCAGAATTAGGGGACGCTTGGCCCAGGGAGTAGACTGAAGAGGCAGTTGGAGAAGAGTGACAGCCCCTGTGGTCCTGGGGGGGGTCCTGTTTGGAGGACGGGGCTGCAGTGGCCTAGGGAGTCTCAACGGTGCTTGGAGGAGGAAAGACGGGGGTTTCCTTTCTCCTTGCACCTGGTGGAGCTGGGGTCTGTCCATGCTAGGCTGGACAATTGAGTGTCCCCCTGGATGTGACTTCCAGCAGGTGCAAACAGGTCCTGTCCTGTCACCTTGCTTTCTTCCCTCCACCCAGGGGGGAGCAGAGAGAGATGGAAGAAGGCAGAAACCTAGCAGTGAGGATGGCGACAAAGCTGGAGGGAGAGGGGAAAGTGTCTTGTCCCCTGGGACCCTTGCTCGGTCCCCATCGAACGTGACATGATCCCCAAAGCCCCTCTTCTGGCCTTTCTGCTCATCCTTTCCTTCTTGCCTGTTCCCAGGAGTCGTGCCCTTGCTGTTGGTTCTGCACTGGAAACACGGGGCAGGAGTACCTCTTGCCATCACCCCTGTCAACGCCACTTGTGCCACACGTCACCCGTGTCACAGCAACCTCACGAACCAGATCAAGAACCAACTCATGCAGCTTAACGGCAGCGCCAATGGCCTCTTCATCCTCTACGTGAGTGACCCCCAGGCTACCAAGGAAGGAGGGTGGGGAGATAGGGGGCCTGCAGGTGGTGACAGCTGTGGGGACCGAGCCACGGGGGACCCTTTGGGAACTGGAAAGACGCACTAGGCAGGGTGGCCGGTTAGTGAAGGGGCAGAACTGGGGTGAGAGGTGGTGGCCTGGCGTGTGGCACCGGAGGAATGAATGGTAGTGTTGACAAATCAGAAAAAGGGCGAGTGCGGTGGGTGAAAGTGCAAGTGTGTGTGGCGTGCCGGCCGAGGTGAGATGTCACATTTCCTTTGCGTCCCCATGTGGTCCTGGGTGGTGGTTGGCAGGCGGCTTCACACTTTGATCACTGTCGGCCGGCCGGTGTGACGGTCCCAGATGCTTACGGACAAGGGCTTGGAGTCCCAGGCCATCGGTGGAGACACCGAAGCCCAAGGGTTGGTGGCCACCCCTCGACTCCCGTGTCACCTCACCTGTGTCCCTCTGCTCCTCAGTACACCGCCCAGGGCGAGCCATTCCCCAGCAACGTGGACAAGCTGTGCGGTCCCAACGTCACGGACTTCCCCGCCTTCCACGCCAACAGCACGGACAAGGTCAAGTTGGTGGACCTGTACCGCGCGGTGGCCTACCTGAGCGCCTTTCTGGGTAATGTCACCCGGGACCAGAAGATCCTGAACCCCAACGCCCTCACCCTCCACACCAGGCTCAATGCTACCCTGGACGCCATGCGGGGCCTGCTTAGCAATGTGCGCTGTCGCCTGTGCAACAAGTACCACGTGAGCCACGTGGACGTGGTCTACGGACCCGACATCTCCGACAAGGACGCCTTCCAGATGAAGAAGCTGGGCTGCCAGTTCTTGGGGACATACAAGCAGTTCATTAACACGGTGGCCCAGGGCTTCTAGAAGCACCTATGGACCAAGGGAGCTCAGAGCGGGATCCAGATGTGGGGTGTGGGGGGGCTCTCCAAAATTTCGGGGACCCAGTGCAATTCATTGTGAAACTCACCCAAGGGCTGCTGGCCCCCCCAAAGGTCCCTGGCCAGACCCTCCACTCTCGGGTGGACTGGGATGGAGCCCAGCAGAGTTCAAAGTTCAATAGGCAGGGCCTGTGTTCAGCACCCACCAGAAGGAGGTCACATCGGTCTTAGGGCGGGTCGGCGGGGGGAATTCCTGTCCCCACCCCCCCCAGGTCCCCTTGGCCACTCGCTCACTTTGTGTAGCGAGCAAACCACACACGTGTTGTCCACAGCAGCCCTGGCCACAGGGCGAGGCAGCAAGGATCTGGGGGGACGTCTGGACAGATGGCCAAACGACGGCCATGTGTCCTGAGACAGACTCTGGAAGGCTTGGTTGGGACTCAGGTGAGCCGGAGGGGCTGGGACCCGGAAGGAGCCCTTGTCCTCTGGAAGTGGGGTGAGTAGAAGATTGAGCCCGGGCTCTGGGGAAGGGATGCTATCTTCCCTGGAGCATGATCAGAGCGGTCAGGCCTCAAGGTGGTCAGTTTGGAAGGTTCCAGAAGGTTCTGGAAGGTCGCTGGTGTTCAGGTCTGGGAAGGAAGATTCTGGAAGGAAGACAGGGCCCCAAGAGCCGTCATAGGCTCTTGTTCCTCTTCCCTGTAGTCTTTTCCCACAACCTGACTTAGCCGGGATCGGGTGGTGGCCGGGCCTGGAGGTGGCAGGTATGCAGGTGGCAAAGGCAGGTGACGTGGTTCAGAAGGCACTGCAAGTCCCCATCTGGGGATCAGTGTGTAAGGCAGGGGACAGGTGGCTCACATGCAATCCCTGTAGACACCTGTGAGGTCGCACAAAGGTACCTAAGCAGGGGGGGACCAGAGACCTCCTTGGGTCCCCAGGGCAAGGGGCAGCAGAACTTGAGGTCAGGGCCTGAGGTCCGAGACTAACTCAGCACGATTTTCTCTATTTATTATGACTTATTTATGTTAACTTATTGGTGCTTTAAATGACAAAGTTAGCCTCCTTTCCCTATCAGCAGATCCAAATAACATGGTGGCCCCCGCCATAGGAGCCAGGGCCAGGCCTCACTTTGCGGGGTCTGGTCTGGAGTTGTGACACATGGAATCGCCCTACAGCTGATGCTCAGAGAGAAGTGACCAGCTCCCCCTCCCCCGCCCTCCCCTGGGACTCACTTTGAGGGTGTCAGCAGCGGACCCGGTTTGTAGAGTGGCCAAGTGAAGGCTTTCACCCTGTGCTCTCTGGCGCCCCCTGGAGTCGGGCTGCACCGGGGCATCATTCATGACTGAGATGAATGATCCTGGGGCCTTTGGCTGAGGCTGATTACCTTGTCCCTCAAAGAGCAACGGAGGGCCCGGAATGAGCCTCACCCAGCACCCAGCCTGCTCCCACCCAGTAGGGAAACTCCTCTGGTGGCCCGGACACCCACCGAGGGCTCGTCTCAGGAAGCTGGAGCAGTGTGGGCACTGAACGGCTGACCCTGTGGTCCCAAAGGGTGGGAGAGCCAGGCCTGAGACGCCTGGGAAGCAGACCAGGAAGCTGTGGTCCCCGTTCCCCGCCTCCCTGCCACCCCCACCCATGTCTGGGCTGATCTCTCTCCCTTCGTGTGCAAGACACGCCTGGGCTTTGGGAGCAGGGAAGGGAGGCAGGGAGGCCGCCAAGCTGGGGTACCTGTTCACTGAAGGTCCTGGCTGCTTCTCAGAGCTGACGGGTAGGGCCGAGTCAGCACTTCAGCCCAGAGTTCTGGTACTGATAACGAGGTCCACACTGGCTTTGCACCTCTTTCTCTGTTCTCGAAGCACTTTATCTGGATGTGGCCGGCAGCAGGCTGGGCCTGAGGCCTGGGAGAAAAAAGGTTGGCTGTGCCTGCATCCCTGCAGGGAGACAAAGATGGGGGTGAGTGTGTGTGTGTGTGGCAGACAGGCCACAGCAGTTGTCTCTTCCAGTGTGGGTCACACCCTTGTCCTAACCTTCTATCTGGCTCTGCTCGGGGCTGGCTGCAGAGAAACACAACTCCTTTTGGTTTTTTGGTTTTTGTCTGAGAGCCAGAATGGATGATTCCATAGCCCCAGGGGCCAGCGGGGACTTGCCACCCATCGCACCCCGCTGTGGACGTGGGTTCCCTGGGCCCACCTAGCAACCTTCGGAGGTTCTGGAACTAAGTGCCTCTTCCTCCTGGCCTTCTCGATGTCCTTTCTAGATCCTTCCACCGGGTCAGGGTCCATTTTCCACAGCATCACTGAACGAGAGAATTTTGGGGTGAAAAAGCTTTGGGGGAGGCAAACGTAGGTCTGCATTTTTCCCCCAAGATGGCTTTGAACCCCAGCTTAGCTCGGAGGAAGAGGGGTGGAGGACAGGAAAGGACATTTTGCAGTCTGTCCAGAGAAATACTGAGGCTCTTATTTATTATTTAAAGTTTAAAACCAAATTATTTAAGCACTGCTAGTTTCCTCCTTTGTCCCCATCTCTGATGGAAGCAGGCCAGCCCTGTTTTCTGTCCCTACAGATGGGACCCCAGAATGCAGCGAGGTCCCTTGCACGGTCTGAATGTCCCTAAGTTAAAATGGCTTCCCCCTCCTGCCACCCCGATCCCTGGGCTGCACCCCTCGTTCGCACAGACAGCTCAGTGGGCCCAGCCTGGGGCCTCCTTCCTTTCTTCTGGAAAGATCTTGGCTTTTGAACAACAAATTCCTCTTTGATGAATGTACCCTGTGGGGAATGTTTCATACTGAGAAATTATTTTTATTTATTCAATGTCATATTTAAAATATTTATTTTTTATACTGAAGGAATATGATTTTTTATGAAAAAAAAAAGAGAGAAAGAAATAAAGAATCTGTTCTTGGGAAACCCTCTGGAGTGTCCTACTGTGGGGAAACGGGACAGCCAGACAGGATTGTCAACTAAGGACAGGAGAGCGGGGAGGGGACACCTCCATGGGACAAGGGATTAAGCGTGGACAGGGGACCACGAGGGAGGGAGGGAGTGGGTGCCCCTGTGGGGTCAGTATGTCATTTGATCACTTTCAGAATTCTACAGCAGGCCCATTTAACAGAGAGAAAACTGAACCTCATACCCAGGTCCAGGGTCAGGTCCACCCCTTCAGTTCCAAACCTCCACGAAGCTTCAGGTGTTGCCCTGGACTCTGTCACCCGGGAAGGGTCCATGACCACAGCCCTGAAAGGCTCCAGAGCACAGGGATTCGAAGGTCCTTTTTGGTGGGACTGGGATTTGAACTCAGGGCTTTGCGCTTACAAAGCAGGTGCTCTACTGCTCGAGCCTCTCCTCCAGTCCATTTTGCTCTGGTTATTTGGGAGATGGGGTCTCGAGAACTATTTGCCCGGGTTGGCCTCAAACTGAGATCCTCCCAATCTCAGCCTCCCAAGGAACCAGGATTACAGGTGGGCGCCACTGGCGTCTGGCTGGCATTGCACAGGGTGGTGGATCAGAGCTGGGACCACTCTGTCGCTCTGATGACTTCTCAGTCGGACTTCTCGAGACCTGAGTAGCAGCCGCGGGCTGGTGGAGTGGCTCACATGGAAAGAGCACCTGCCTGGCAAGTGTGAGGCCCTGAGTTCAAATCCCAGTGCCACCAAAAAAAAAAAAAAGACAAATTAGCAACCACAGTGACTTTGTGATCTTGCCTCCTGGCCCAGGCTGGGAGACCCCTTCCACGGCACCCTTCCGACCTTCCCGAGACCCTTTCCTTGGGAAATGAGCCCCTGCCCCTCCACCAGCCTTTTCATGTGATGGGTTTTTTGAGACAGGGTCTCTAGAACTATTTGCCTGGGCTGGCTTTGAACCAAGATCCTCCTGATCTCTGCCTCCTGAGTGGCTGGGATTACAGGCGTGAGCCACCGGCCTGGCTCAAAGACTTAGCGGGCAGAAGGGAGGTTCAGGCTGCCCCTCTGGGGTCCCTGCCACTGGCCACTCGCGGGTCTGTGACCCTCTCCGTGAGCTCAGCAATCTTGTCTGTGAAATTGCCAAGACAGACGACCATGGTGGCGTCTGTCCACTCCACGAGGTGGCCAGTGGAGCCGAGGAGCGGGGAGGTACGGCGGGTCTCTCAGGACCCCACCTGTCCCTCCAGGGGTGGCACCGACGAGGGGACGACAAGCAGAGTGGATCTCACACAAGTTGGGCGTCCGTTTCAGGGTGCACAGGTCTCTCTCTCCCAGGGACGTGGAGGGGACCGAGTCCAAGGTGACAGCCAGGCTGGTGGGGACAAGCAGGGTGGACGAACGTCCCAGCAGCAAATGACCTCAGGCACAAGGATCAGGCTGGAGTTCGCTCTCCGTTTCACAGAGGAGAATCTGAGACTCGGGGGACAGTGGGAGACAAAGGGACAGTCCTGACAGGGTCTTGTACGCGCTGAGCCCAAATTCTACCACCGAACTCCACTGCCAGCGTGAGACGCTCGCTCTCACCTCCACCCCAAAGAGGGTCTTACTACGGAGCCGGGATTACAGGTGTGCAGCACCGTGCCCGTCCACACACTGGCCAGGCTGATGAAGGCTTCGCCGTGTACCTGGCTGTAGCCAACGGGCTCAAGTGTTAGTGGTAGAGAAAAAGCTTCCCAGGTAAATTGCCAGATTCGAAGAGAATGCAGACAGGAACGTATTGATTACGTCAAACAACCACGTTTGCAGGTGTGCAGCTCTCCGATTGACAATCTTCTTTGCTCTCAAAAGGTGACAGAAGGGACATATAATAAAAAATCATGATAACACGGATGGAGAGTTGACAACCGAGATGTAAACAGAGGGAGAAGGCTAAGACCCCAGAAAGAAAGGAAGCCAGCGTTTCAGGTCACGAAATTACCACGGCAGAACTTCAGAGGTGGCGCTGAGATACCTGGCAGCTGAAGGGAAAAGGGAAATGTGACCTCTTATGTGAGTCCCATAGTTAGAACGGAAGAGGCCGGGGCTGGGGAGCACAGCCTGGGATCCAGAGGAAAATTTGCCCTGGAAACCCACGGCTGGAGGGGAGTAGGGGACAGATGGGCCCCGACTTGAGCAGTGTGTGGATTTCCGGGGGGGGGGGGCTTCCTACCATGCGCCCAGGGAAGGACGGGCCGTGGTGGCACAGGCACACATTGGGACTCTGGTCCTCCCTCGGGGGGACTTTTGTCTTTTTGTGAGTGTGTCTTGTTTTGTTGTAGAAGTTACTGGGATTTGAACTCAGGGCCTCACGCTTACTAAGCAGGTGCTCTACCCCTTGAGCCACTCCAGCAGCCCTGAGTTTTGAGTCTTGAAAGTGGGGTGGGGACAAAATGGACTTCAGAAATTTGTCCCCTTTTGCATTGACCTAACCACCTGGTGACTTCTTCCCTCTTGGGACATTCCTCAAGGGCTGTGAACAGACGCCAGAAGGCTGTCGGGGACGCTGTCAGGGAGCAGACGGGAGGATTTGGGGTTGGTGGCCTCCAGCCTCTGCCTCCACCCCACTCCAAGGTCCCCTGGGTCCTCTGTGGAACGGGTGCCTGAGTGGCCACCGGCTGCTGTCCCCAGGACGCTCCTGCCATCCAAGAGGCCACAGCTTGAATCTGTCCCTTCCACTTGGGGTGGCACCGCCCTGCTTTGTGGCCTCACCTCACCTATTCCAATTGTGACCACGCGGCCAAGTGTGGCCACCTCGGCCAGCCTGGGCCAGCGGGGGCGGTGTGTGTCCAGGAGAAGGGGTGTGTGGAGTGGGATGCAGAGGGGACCGGGACAGGCCACAGGATGGGGACCGACCGGGGTTGAGTGAGCAGACGGATCTGCAGTGGTCCAGAGAGAAAGTATGTGACAAGCATTTTTGTCATTCCTAGTGGCTTGGGCCAGCTCCTGGCCAGACGGTCAATGAATCAAAGCCGGGAAAGGCCCCACCTGTCAGCAAGCTCTCGCTGGCCCTGTTCCCAGGGCGTCCCACCGCCAGGCCAGCTGGAGCCCTCCCAGCCCTTGCCCTTTGACCCTCTCCGATGACCACTGGGTACCCACTGAGGGTGTCATTTGCCTTGCTTGCTGGAACAGCCCCCCAAAGGCATGACGGGGTCCCCACAACCTGTGGCTTTGACCTTAACAACTCGGGAGAAGTCGTGATGCTAACAGGCCAGCCCTAAATCCAAGTGCCTCGCGAGACCCACAAAGGGCTGGCGGAGTGGCTCAAGTGGTAGAGCGCCGCCTAACAAACACAAGGCCCTGAGTTCAAATCCCAGTGCCACCAAAAAAATTAAAAAGACCCCCAGAAAGCAGAGACAGGCCAAGGACTGCCTGGGGTCACAGCCAGGGAATCCTTCCCCAGGAAGGGAATTAGGGAACCCGACACCTTGATTTCAGACCTGTGGCCTCCATGCTATGGGGACTAGGACAGCAACTTTCAAGCCACCAAGTTTGTGATGCATTAGGGCCGACCTAGCCCCAAAGGCTTGGTGGCGGTGCCTTTAAGAGGCGGGGCCTAGTCAGAGGTCTTAGGTCACTGGGGGCGTGTCCTCAAAGTAGATTATGCAAATCTATTTTATGCAAATCTAGCCCTGTCCTACCTGGGTTGTTTTTTTTTTTTGTGGTACTGAGATTTGAACTCAGGACCGACACCTTGAGCCACTCCACCAGCACGTTTTCCTGTTGGGTTGTTTTGAGAGAGGGTCTCACACACTGTTTGGCAGGGCTGGCCTCGAACCGCGATCCTCCTGGCCTCTGCCTCCCGAGTAGCTGGGATCGTGCACTCTCTAGGCTGTGCGCTACCCTTCGAGCCACACGTGCCACACACCCAAAAGGAACGGGGCCAAAACCTCAACTCCGGGAGCCATAACCTTTCCTGTTTTTAAGTTGGTTATCTCGGGAATTTTGTGACAGTCACGGAAAGTGACTAACTCCGACACTAATACGCTCAAGCGTGTCCAAACCGGTTTCCGTGTGACCCCAGGTCCTCCCTTCCTCTCTAGGTCGCTGCCACACTTGTGTCACAGCCCTCCTACCTCAGCGGGGTAAGAAGCTAATTCCTCCGTAGTTCCCAATGTCAGTCAAGTGACTTCACGAGTGTGCAACCTGGGCTACGTTTCACGGGAACTTTTACGTTGACCGAGCACCTACTGTGCGCAGAGCACATAGTGGGTGCTTTGCAAGGTCAGGTATCAACTCCCCCCGGTACAGGCCATAATCGTGTTATACTGCACAAAATGGGGTGCACACCCTGCTGGATTAGAAGTTCTGGCCCCAACTCAAACCAGCCCTCTGATTTCATTCTAGGGGCTCCGTTCTCCCCCTGGCCACCCCGGCCTGACAAGAACTGAGTCACCAGGGCTCTGACGCTCCTGCCTTTGAATCCTGGCTTTGTCCTTCCCAGCTGTGACAGCTCAGGTAAGTTTCATGAATCCTCTGTGCCTCAGTTTCCCCGCCTGTCTCCAGTGGCTATTGAGAGTAGATGCCGTGAAGCCTGCCAAGTCGCTTGGCACTCGTGGGGGGCCAGGTAGCATCTGCCTTTCCGTCCTTCCCTCAAGGGCTGACCGTCAGTGACTCATTTCTGGAACTCTCTAAGTCCCCACCCCGCCCCCCAAACCCTCATAAGGGAACCTCAGCTCTCTTATAGGAAGAAAGGAGGAATTGGGGTGGGGGGGCCCTTCTGCCTCCTCCACCCTGTCCTGGCCACCAAATCCTCTGCCTGCCTGGCCTCCCCCAGCGCCTGGGCGGGGGAAGGTCCACTTCCCAGCAGCAGGGAACCCCCTGGGAGACGCTGGGGAGGGGGAGACCGGGCATGAGGTCAGCTCCACGTCAGCCCCTCTCTCTTTCCCCGCCGTGGCCGGGAAGAGGCCGCTGAGCTGGTGCCAGCCACAGAGGAGGTCTGTCCCCTGCTCTAGGGCCAGACCACAGGCAGCCGAGCTGGGCTGCAGCCAGGCCTGGGGGAAAAGGGGGCGGTTTCTCCTCTATGCCTGGCCTTGGGGACGCCCCCACCCCAACCCCACATCCAAGCAGCCACCCAGGGCTCGTTCAAGCAGCTAAGATCATTGTCCCCAGCAGAGTGGCCTGCTCCAGGGAAGACAGCCACCCACATGGCAGGATGCCAGCACCGTGTTCCTCCCCACGCCACCCCCCAACAGCTGCCCTGGTCCCCTTTGGTTGGCTGCAAGGGGTCTGGGGAACCTGAGAAAGAAACACAGAAAAAAGGGTTCTGGGTCCACCCTGCCAAGGCCTCTGGGGACAGTGAGGCCAAACTCAGGGTGCAGATTCAGTGGCCTCAGCTCTTGGTGTCATTCTAAGCCCATGGGACACAGCAGCCATGACAGAGGCTATGTGGCCCGGGCTCACTGGGATTTCATCATGGCTTGGCCAAGACAACCCTTTATTTTTCCTTTCGGGGTTTCCCCGTCACTCCTGGTAGGATTGTGGAAGTCCAGAAGGTTCTTGGGAAAGACTTGGGGACATTCGGGGAGGAGAGGAGGATACAGGTTCCTGCGAGTCCCTGGAGGGGTCCAAATGTCAGGCAGTCAAAGTCAGGAATTCTCAGCCTGAGGCGGCTTTTTGTCCGGGGACATTTGGCAATGCCTGGACGTGCTGTTTGGCTGTCACATGCAGCTGGCAGGTATAAACCAGGACGCTGTTGACCTGTGACAACACAGGGCGCAGCCCCTTGCCCCCAGCCAACCAAGAATCCATAGTGCCACCAAAACGAATCCATCCAGCAGCCTGCCATCTTCCAGCACCTAAGCAGGTCTCAACTATGGTGACATTGGTGACAAGCTCTGGTCGGTGACCGTCCTCTCCACCTCACCTTGCAGGGCTGCTGGGAAGACAAATGAGATAAGTCACTGAAGACGCCCAGCCTACTGCCAGCCACAGAGGCATTCCAAGATGGCTGTCCCTTCCCTGTCACTTTGAGGTCCGAGCCAACCCAGACTATGCCAAAGGGTCAGCAAACCGTGCCACTCCGGGCTAGGGCTGCAGACAAAATAGAGGTCACTGAAATTTGAATGTAACTGGGGGTCCTGAGTTCCGAGTTGCTCAATCCGGCCCCCTGCCTGTGTTTTGTAAATAAAACTTTATCGGAACACAGCCTTGTTCACGCATTTACCCGTGGTCTCTGGCTGCTTTTCTCATGGTGTAACAGGGCTGAGTCAGGATATGTCAATGTCAGAGCCCACGGAGTGACTGTCCCATTTTGGGTGGTGGACAGAGGGCATACAAGACATTTCTGGGGACACAGACTTGGAAGGAGCCCGGTGGCCTGGGGAGGGGTGGGGGAGAGCGGGGACATGGGCCTGGGTTCTGGAGCTGATCCTTCTCTGACTTTCACATGACCTTGGCAGACTGTCCCCCGTCTCTGGACCCCAGTTTTATCTCCTTCGCCTGGTCAGCGAGATTTGCAAACGCGTATGTGACAAGTTCCGGGTGGACACACAGAGCCCGGTGTTTCCAGGGCTTCCACTCCAATTGGAATGAGAGGCAATGGGAGAAGTCACCAGGAGGTGGACACTGAGGAGTGGCTGCTGTAGACCCCAGGTTGGGGAAGTGACATTTACCTGACCGGGGAGGGACCTCGGGTTCCCCACCTGCTGCCTCCTTGGCCAAGCCAGGGCTGAAAGAGGATGACAGGCCATGTGTCCCCTATACTCCTGTGGGTGAGACCCGGTACAGCAGGTGCCTCATGTCACACTCTGGTCACCAGCAGGGCTGCCACCTGGTGAGGGGGTGAAGGAGGGGGAATTGAGGCCCAAACCAGACCCAGGCCAGTAGGGATCCTGTTTTCCCAGAATTGGTGACCACGGGCTTTGCTGCAGGGCATAGCCACTTCCGCCTGGCCTGCTGCAAGCTCTGACCTGGCTGTCCTTGGAGGTAGGTGACAGTTAAGCCCTGCCCCCAGCTGCAGCCAGATGTGACACACACAGTCCCTCAGACTCGGAGTCACTGTACAGAGGGTTCAATTTCCAACTATGACAAGAGCTAGCAAGGTAGGTCACCCATGGGGTCCCAGTGCCCTAAGGCAGGCAGTTGACTGACTAATGGAGAGTTTTAGGCACCTGGCCGGTCTCCAGGGGTCGGGTCCCTTGAAATTCCCTCCCAGGTGAGCAGGGCTTTAAAATTTACTACCTAAAAGTCAGCGGGTAGGAATTCATTTATTGAATTTCTCATATTTCGGAGTTCAGGAAATTCACTCTGTGTAGACACCTGGACCCCAGGAGGGAGGCACAACTTTCCTCCCACAAGGAGGCCATATTTCCTGTCACCACAGCCGTAAGACAGCGCCAAGGGGGACCCAGGAGAGGCTCGAGGAGGCTGGACATTTTGCAAAGATGGGGCCCCCAAGGCCCTTCACCTTGGCCTGGTTCTCCTTCTTCGCCACCAGCGTTGCCCAAAGCGGGGTCCACGGCTCTGCCTCGGCAAAGGCCACCAGTGTCCCAATCCTGACGGTGAGAGGCGCGGGTTTCCCCAAATTTCAAACGCTGTCTTGGCTGCAGGACTTCTCAGAGCCTTTAGGGTGGGGGCGTAGGACGGAGTGGCCCTGTGGCCGTGCCCTCTCCTCCAGCAGCTTTTCCAGGACCGCATCCCGTGGGCACCATCTGGAGATGCCGACCCGACCAGCGCGCCTCCCTCTCTTTGGCGGTACTGGGATTTGAACTCAGGACTCTTCTACGTGAGCCGCACCTCCAGCTCTTGCTTGCTTCACTTATTACTCTTCAGGTCTGGTGTCTTATTTTTGCTCAGGGCCAGCCTTGGTCCTCCATCCTCGCTGCCTCCTGAGCAGCTGGAATTACAGGCGTGAGCCACCGTGCCCGGCTTTTAATGTCCCATCCGCATCTTGCCCACGGGTCTGACCTTGTGCTGAATTCTGTCTCTAGATCTTTTCTTTCCCCTGCCCCAGACTTGCAGCAGAAGAAGGAGAGTCGATCAAGCACTGCTCCTCTTGCCCCAAATTTCAGCTTCATCTCACACCTGCCAGGCAGGAGAGTGGAGCTGAATTTCCGGGTGTCAGGAGGGGTCCCCACAGACACACCCCTGTCCTCTGGCCTCGCCAGGCCTGGCTGGCCCAGGACCCAAGTCAAAGCTAGTGCTCACGCCTGTAATTCCAGCTACTCAGGAGGCAGAGATTGGGAGGATCACACTTCGAGGCCAGCCCTGGCAAAAAGCTTGCAAGGACCCCATCTTAAGCGATAAAAACTGAGTGTGGTGGTGAGTGCCTGTCATCCCAGCTATGTGGGAAGCACGAAAATAGGCTCAAAAATAACCAGAGCAAAAAGGACTGGTCGAGTGGTGCAAGGTCCTGAGTTCAAATCCCAGTGCCACCAAAATAAGAACAAGAAAGAGAGTGAGTGATTTGGGGCACAAGGATCCCTCGACGACAGAGTGAGTGTGGAGTGGATCGACACAGCCATAAGTGTGGCAGTGCCCAGGCTCCCCTTCCTGAAGCCACCTGCAAGAGCCGAGGCCTGCGAAATTGTGGGGGAACGGACGCCTGTCGTTCGAAGCCTCAGAAATGGTCACAAATGGACTTTCAGAAATGTCCCCTTGGGCAGATTCAGGTTCCCAGGAAGTTTGGGAACACTTTTTCCTGTCTGGGATTTTGATCTTAATCCTCTTCCTACCTCATCTTCCCCTAATGACCCACCAGTACCCAAGGAAGTTACGGAGGGAGGAATTTTCGAGATGCCTCTGCTCTGCAGCAAGGCTGTTCCCTCGGGGAAATGCTGTTCCCTTGCGCGCTCAGCCTGCAGATGGACTCAGACAGAAGCTTTCTCTACCCACTGCCCCCCCACCGGCTGCCTGGTGGCGTCAACCCCTGGCCTTGAACCAGGGGCCCAGGGCAGTCACTCAAGCCACATGTGTTCACAGTCCACGTGGCGCGATGGACTCTGGAGAATGGCGTGGGAGACCCCAATAATGACACTGAGGACTCCTGGCCAATGACTCCACTGCTCTGAGCCTCAGTTTCTTCGTTGGTTAAAAAACAAAAAAAGAGGGGAAAATGGCTGGGCAGGGTCCCGTGGCTCACACCTGTAATCCCAGCGACTCGGGATGCAGAGAGCAGGAGGACCGCGGTTCGAAGCCAGCCCCAGGCAAATAGTTCTGCAAGACCCTATCTCAAAAAAACCCATCACAAAAATTGGGCTGGTGGCGTGGCTCAAGGAAAATGCAGAAGTGGGGTTGTGACCTACAAAAGCTTGGCAAGCAGCAGTGAGTTCAAATATTCTGTATTTTAGGGCAGAAAGGCACAAAGGCAGCCCCTCGAAGGGTGACGACTGCCCTGATGTCCTGTGCTGTGACTTCCACTAGTCAGAATATTCGCTTAACCAGAACCTGTCACCTGCCTGTCCCAGCCGGGGGCTGGGGTTTGGTGAACAGGGCTGCGGTCACCTTCCTATCCAGGTCATTTCCTCTGACAGGGAGGGGTCCGCCTGCGTGTCCCCCCTCTTCCTGTTTGGACATGGCCTGTGGCGTCTGGGTCACAGGCCTGCGCGTGGAGAAATGGGGGAGCCCGCCATGCACAGGGTGGGCGTCACTCTGCAGTGTCCCCACAGAGGGGGACTCAGCATTCAGCAGGTCCCCAGTGGCTCCCAGGGGCCTGGCGTCCAGCGGTGCTCTCTGGGGGGGTGGCGGGGGCACCGGGCGACGGTTTTGGTTGTCAGAGCTGTGGGTGGGCAGGGAGAGGAGGACATCCTGCAGTGCAAGGGACAGTCACAACCTTGAGGACTGTCACTTGTGCCCAGGTTGAGAAGCCTGGCTCTGGGTTAGCCTCCCTTGTAGAATTTGCTCTCCTCTGGGGCCGGGCCTGGTGCTGCACTTCTGTAATCCCAGCTATGCGAGAGGCAGAGGTAGGAGGATCTCCATCCAAGTCTGGCCTGTGCGAAAGCGTGAGGCTCTGAGTTCAAACCCCAGTACTGTCAAAAAAAAGAAAGGCAGAAAAACTGGGTTCAAGGAGATTCTGGAGAGCTGGACACATGGAGGCTCCTGGTGAGCGGTGCCTGGGGAGGACACGGAAGGTCATTGTCCCTTCCCCATGTCCCCCAGGCATCTCTTCATCGGTATCCTTCGTAACAGTTTCACATTAAGTCAATCAATGAAAGTATTTCCGTGAGTCCTGCGAGCAGCAAATTAGTGAAACCCAGGAGGGCATTTGGGGACCAATTTCTAGGCAGCAGCAAAACAGCCTGGGCCTGTGACTGGAGTTGGAGGGAGGGGACAGTTTTGGGAACCAAGCCCCAGCCTGGGGACTCCACCACTCCCTCCATGATTGGATCCAAGGACACCCAGTGACATTGCCACTGCAGAATCCATTGTCACTAGCCTGCTGCGGGGACGGATGTGCCATGTGGTGGGGACATCTTTTCCTTCTTTATCCTCAGCTCCCGCCACCCAAGCAGCCCCTCCACCTCCCACCTGTGACCCTGTCCCCATGCTCCTGTGTCCTCAAGCCACCCCGGGGACAGCTTAGATCTACCTCATTCAGCTTCCTCCTAGCTGAGGACATGTTTGAGACATTTTCCTCGGGGCCCCAGGGTGTGTGGCTTGGGGTGTGGGAGAGGCACAGGGTTCCGTCACCCTGGCTTGGAGCCAGCCAGGCACAAGAGCCCCCTGTGTCACCTCCCACGGAATGGGCAAGACACCGCCAGGCTGTCCTCGCTCGGTGGAAACTGGACTCATCTCCTGGGACAGTTGGGGACGAGGACGCTGTCATGCCCTGTAGTTTTCCTCCTAAAGCAGAGTGACAGTGAGAACCCCATTTACAGATGGGTAAACTGAGGGTTGTTAAGGGTGCGACTCAGAGGTTAAAAAAAAACCCAACCAAACGACACCACAGGCCAGGACACAGCGAGGACACAGGGCCCCAAAGCTGCACAGCCCTAACTGCCACCAGACTCAGGAGGCCGAGGTGGGGAGGGAGGGGACTGTCACTGGGGAGTGTGGCCTGAGGTCCCCTTCACACACCGTCCTCTCATGGAGCTTCCTTCCTCCCTCCAAAGCCTATCGCCCTGGAAGTCCCTTTCTGTCCTGTCCTGGAATGTGCCCGGGAGGGTCACCTGCGTTTCTGGTTCGATTCCCCCGCGGTGCCCGTGGGTCCTGGGGAGGCCTGGGGTGGGGGTCAGGGCGAGAGGAGGCAGAAAGTGTGGGGACAGAGGCCTTGCATTGCCCGCCCCGTGGTCCTGACCTGTGCTTGCTGATGTCGTGACTGAGGTTGTTCACTTCTGTCACTAAATGGCTTAGGACTGCACCTTAGGACATTTTTTTTTTTCTTTTAGTGGCACTGGGATTTGAACTCAGGGCTTTGCACTTGCAAAGCAGGCCCTCTACCACTTGAGCCACTCCTCCAGTCCACTTTGCTCTGGTTGTTTTGAAGATGGGGTCTCAAGAACTATTTGTCCAGGCTGGCCTCGAACCGAGATCCTCCTGATCTCAGACTCCCAAGTAGCTGGGATTACAGGCATGAGTCACTGCACCTTTCTTTTGGTGCCAAACCAGGTCACAACTTCTTTCCTTTCTTCTCCTTCCTTCCTTGGTCTCTATGTAGCCCAAGCTGGCCTGAAACTCGCCATCCTCCTACCTCAGCCTCTGAGAGCTGGGATTACAGGCATGTGCCACCATGCCCAGGTCTGCCCTTTTTTTTTTTTAAACAGTTTGCTAAGGCAGGAGGACCTGAGTTCGAGGTCAGCCTGGTCTGTGCAGCAGACCCTGTCTTAAAACAAAGCACAAAAACCCCAAAAGGAAATTCTGCCTCCTTTTGGTTATCACCCCCCGCTCCTCCACACTCCCATGCTCCATGTAGGAGCCCAATATCCGCTTCCTGTCTGCATGGACTTCCTTCAAATGGACTCACACGTGTGGCCTTTGGGGACTGGCTTCTGTCACTTAGCCTGACGTTTTCAAGGCCCAGCCCTGCGGGAGCCTGGCTCAGAAATTCATTCCTTTTCATAGTGGAGCCACACATCGGGGTCGCTCCCGCTTTTTGTGCTGCGTGGACATTCGTGTGGTCCTGAGTGGACCCGGTGCCCGTTCCTCTGGGGGACATTTATGTGGCAGTGGCTCTGCCAGGTCGTCTGGTAGCTGGATGCTCAAATGTTCAACAGTTTCCTGCGCCACTTCCCTTCTCCCCGTCCCCAGCAGCGGGGACAGTAGTCCTGGGGTCCCTTGTCACCGTCTGACTTTGAGTGCAGCCTCCGAGGAGGGGTGAAGTGACCCCTAAACCTTTGCTTTGCCGAGCTGTGGTGGAGCCCTGGCGGAGGCCTCGCCCTTCACGGTGGCCGCAGGACATCGCGGCCTCCCCCAGCCTCAGTCTTCCCCTCTGTGCAATGGAACAACAGCGGACGGTTGGGCTCGGCTCAGTTGCCTACAAGGCGAGCTCCATAAATGCTCACAGCACCAAAAGCCTTGCACAAGGCCTGGGAGCCCTGGGTGAGTGGCCTTGGGGGACACTGGGACTCCAGTCCCCCATTTAGGGGCCGCCCAGGCTCTCGTGTGGCCCGGGGAGCTTTCCTGCCTGCAGCGTTTTCTGCTCCCGATGGTTCCGATTAGAAGGCAGTGGAGGCTCTGTAGAAAAACAGAGGTGGAGGCCAAAGCCAACCGCCCGCCTGGCACTGCAGGGCACAAAAGTCACTGGCAAAGTTGGAGCTTCCCGTCGGGGCTCCTTCCCTTCTTGTCCCCAGGCCTGGGAAATGCCACCGCCAGGCGGGGGGCAGGACAAGCCTCTGGCAGGCTGTGATCTCCTTTGCCCCACAGACTCCGATCTGACTCAAGCCCCGGCCTGGGGACGTGGGGGAGAGGGACAGCCAGCTCAGGAAAGGAGAGGTGCTGTCACTTGTTATGTGACAGCTTTGGAAACTGAGGCTCACACTGGTGACTCTTCTGCTCACGGTCGGTGATGGTCTGCAGACTGGGCCCCAGGCCAGCTCCGAGGTCCCCAATGTGAGATGTGTCCTTTCTCTGTCCAGAGTGGCCTGGGGGAGGTCAATGACCCGTCTAGCTGGTCACTGTCCTTGCTGGCCCCATGACCAGGGCTGCCTTATCTCGTGCCTCAAGGGTGACAGGCCATGCTCTGAGATGCCCGGCCTGGGGTGGGTCCTTGCAGGGCCCTGATCAGCTCGGCCAGGCCGAGGGTCCCTTCAGTCCCCTCCTTCATCCCTGCCCTTGAGGGTCCAGGCCACTGAGCCAGCAGGGCCCAGTCCCACAAATGAGACCCCATTCCAGGTGGCCCTGGGTCTAAACCACAGTCCTGTCAGGACCCACGACCCCAAATTTCCTGCCTTCCGGTGAGGTGACTCTTTGCGTGACAGAGCTCAGGGCCTCACGCTTGCTGGGCAGGCGCTCCACACTTGAGCGACTCCACAGACATCTTTTGTGTTGGACATTTTATTTTTTGCGGTGCTGGGATTTGAACTCAGGGCCTACACCTTGAGCCATTCCACGAGCCCTTTTTTGGGATGGGTTTTTTCAAGCTAGGATCTTGAGAACTTTATTTGCCCGGGCTGGCTTTGAACCGCGGTCCTCCTGATCTCTGCCTCCTGAGTAGCTGGGATTACAGGCGTGAGCACCAGCACCTGGCCCTGTCCTGCCTTAAAATTTCACTTTTTCCCCAAGGTCACCCCGGACCTCCCTCCACTTCTGGGAACGTCAAAAGGTGGAAGGCTGTACCGTGATTTGGGACTATCTAGAAGGGTGACTTTGGTCCTCTGGTGCCACAGGCCACTGCTAAGCTGCCTCCCGGGCTAGACTGCAAGTCCCTTAAGATGCTCTGGTCAAGGCCAGGGTCAAAGTCAGGGTTGCAGTGACGATGACGACAGCCGTGCGTACTGAACGCTGACCTGAGCCTTTCCCTGCTCACCTCCTTCCCTGGCCTCCTGTGGGAGAGAAGAGAGGGCCCCTACCTCAGTTTCCTCCTCTGTACTGGGGCCTGACTCCTGCTTTCCCTCCCTCACTCCAAGTGGCATGAACAGAAAGTCAAACAGGACACTGAGGATGTCGTCATTGTCACCAGCTGCACAGAGGCTCCTGCCTGTAATCCCAGCTACTCGGGAGACTGAGATGGGGAGGATGGAGGTTCGAGGCCAGTCCAGGCAAATAGGTCTCGAGACCCCATCTCCAAAGTAACCAGAGCAAAATGGACGGGAGGTGTGGCTCAACGGGTAGAGCGCCTGCTTTGCAAGCGTGAAGTCCTGAGTTCAAACCCCGGTCCCACCAAAAAAATACGGAAAGCAAAGATGTCAGTAGCCTTAGTTGTCAAACTGGGGCACTGGTCACGTCAGTCCCCTGGTGTCCCCTCCCTGTCCCTGCCCTCAGCAGCTCCAGCCACGAAGGCTGTCTTTCCGTCCCAGTCGGAGCCCCCAGCTCCCACCTGGCCGGCCACAGCCTCAGTCCCCCTAGGTGACACATTTTCACTCAAATAAAACAGGCCATAAGCCCCCTCCCACCCTGGGGACAGGGAGGATCCCTCTGGTCCCTAGGGTCACTATCAGAGCCCCCTGGTGACGGCTTTGTCAGAGGAGATGAAGGAGGACGAGGCTGGTGGCAGATCCATTTGGTCTCCCTGCGTCCGTGGCCCTAACTTTCTCCGCTGTGTGGCGTTGAGCTGCTGCTCAGCCTCTCTGTGTTTGTGACGAACTGGGGCGAAGACTGCAGGGTTACTCAGACCAAAGCTCCCAGTGACAGTGACGTCGTTATCGTGACTGGAAATGAGTCAAACACTTCCTCCTCGCAGTTAAGAGCTTTGTCCTGCAACAGCCAGAGCCAAGGTCTTGGTGACAGTACTGGAAGCGCCTGGGAGGTGACCCAAAGCCTGCAGCTCGGTTGGCAGGGGCCGTGTGACCCGAGGGAGTCACCACCTCGCCCGCCGCACGGCGGCTGGGGGAAGAGCAGTGACAGGTCCCAAGTCGCTCTGTCACGGGGCTGGGAGAAGATCACGCAGAAGACGACCGAGGTCTCCGCTCCATCGCTGGCTGACACCACTGCCCAACCAAGGGCGACAAGGACCAGGCCATGGCAGCGCAAGTCCCTCTTCCTGACTCTGACGGGGAAGGGACAGGGAATGAAGGGACTGATTCAGGTCCCTCGTGCTGTCACAGGAAGCACATGGTGGCCAAGGGACAAGGGACCACTGCAATTCCAGCCGTGCCACCTAACGGTCTCCGTGCTCGGCCTCCGCCCAGCCCTGTCACCCTGGCGGCTCCTTGGCCTCAGTGGCTGTGAATTCTTTCTGTGAGAACCGGACGAGGACAAAGTGGCGTGGAGTCCATCGTGAAAGCGCTCGTGCCCAGCCAGACCCGTCACGGTGTCCCTGGGAGCTGCTTGTTCTGTGACCTTGCTGCCTGGCTCCCAGGGGTGCAGACGTGACGTCTGCCTCTGTCCTTCAAAGGGTCAGGGACAAGGAGCGTAGCCAGCGTCTGGGGACGGTTCCTTTCCTCCCTCAGGCCTGTTTGGGGCCAAACAGCCTAATTATATAGAAACATAAAAACTTTGACAAAAAATATTCCAACTTTTAATACCAGGCTAGACCAGCTGGGCGTGGGGACACACGCCTGTCACTCCAGCCACATTGGAAGTATAAATGAGAGAATTTATGTGCAGTCCAGGCTGGTGCAGATATAAATCTGAGACCCTATCTGAAAAATATGCAAGCTGGGCACTGTGGCTCATATCTGTAATCCCAGCCACTCGGGAGGCAGAGATCAGGAGGATCAAGGTTCAAAGCCAGCCCAGGCAAATAGTTCGTGAGACCCTATCTCGAAAAACTCTTCTCAAAAAAGCACTGGTAGAGTGGCTCAAGTGGTAGAGCGCCTGCCTAGCAAGGGTGAGGCCCTGAGTTCAAACCCCGGTATTGCCAAAGTGGTTTTTTTCCAGTGCTGGGATTGAACTCAGGGCCTTGTCTGTGCTAGAGCTGTGCCCCAGCCTCTCAGCACACGACTCTAGGGACATTTACCTTATAACTTTTACTTTTTATATTTCATTTGAACAATAGTTTTTTGGTTCTTTTCAGCGTAGCAAAAACAATGGTCCCCACTGTGGTCGTTGTTTTTGAGATTTTTCTGGCGTTTATTTAGCAAAACAGACAAAAAGCAGGAAAACGACTGAGAAAAGCACAACCCAGGAGGCACAGTTGTGAGGTCCGAGCTCATCCGGGTCTGCGCTGCTCCCTTCCCACTGTCGGGGCTGGGACGTGGCTCGGAGGTGCAGCACTTGCCTGGCTTGCACGCGAAGCCCTGGGTTCGATCCCAGCTCCAAAAGAGAAGAGACAACAACGACAAAAAAGACCTTCCCACCGTCCGGCATGCTAGTCATTGAGCTCAACCATTGCAGCCATTTTTTTTTGGATGAGACAGGATTTGAACTCAGGGCTTCACACTTGCAAAGCTGGCTTTCTACTGCTTGAGCCACACCGCCAGTCCACTTTGCTCTGCTTATTTTAAAGATGCGGTCTTGAGAACTATTTGCCCGGGCTGTCCTCAAACCGTGATCCTCCCAATCTCAGCCTCCCAAGTAGCTGGGATTACAGGCGTGAGCCACTGCGCCCAGCCTTTGTAGCCTTCCTTACGTGTAGGGTTTAGTACCTTATTGCATTCGCCCTTGTGCAGCCATGACCACCATCCGTGTCCAGAACGTTCTCATCTTCCCCACCTGGCTCTGCACCCATTAAACTCGTCACTCCCCCACCCAGGCCCCTTTGTTCCACCTTCGTTTTGTTTGTGCCTCCTCTCCGTGGATGCACAGCCTGGCCATTTCTCTTAGCAAGGTGCCCTCGAGTTCCTTTGTGTTGCTGTACACCTCAGAATTTCATCCAATAATAATATTTAGCTGCCCACCAGTGGCTCACGCCTGTAATCCTGACTACTTGGGAGGCTGAGATTGGGAGGCTCCAGGTTCGAGGCCAGCCCAGGCAAACAGTTCACCAGACTCTCATCTCCAAAATAACCAGAGCAAATGATAGAATGCCTGCTTTGCAAGGGGGAAGTCCTGAGTTCAAATCCCACTCCACCAAATGATAATTAGTATTCCATAGGGAAGTTTTGCAGGTGACCGCTGGCAGTGACCACGTGTTGCCTGTAGGAGGCAAAGCATGGAGAGGCTGTGACCCGGTGGCTTTTCGATGGGAGTCACAGGTCAACGGGTGGGAACTGGGGCAGGTGCTCTCGATCAGGCCCTGGGTCTCTCTGTCACAAGGGGGAGGAATCAGACCTCCGGCCGGGGCTCGGGCCTCACTGTCCCACAGGCAGTGGACAATGAGAAAACTCAGCTGACAGCTGTGACTCACAGGCCACCAAAAGCCAGGCAGGGCCCCCGCACTTGGCCCCCTTAGCCAGGCCCATTCAACCTGCGCAGTGACTGTCACACAGTTCCCGCTCCCCTCTGATGGCAGCCCGGTCCCCAGGCTCTGGGGATGACCCAGTTGGTGACCCAATTGGCCCAGTGGGTAAGGAGGCCAGACAATGCCTCCTTTCACGAGCCTCCCTGCTGACAAATGCCAGCCTCTACCCCAAAACCGCCTCGGCCCTGCAGCCGGGCCCTGGGGTTTGCAGGGAGGCCCCTTTCTGCCACTAGTGCTGCCCTGTGACCTGCCCAGTTCTGGAGGTCCCCCTCGCCCCCGGGGGCCTGGGTGACAAGCCTCAGGCCATTGCTGTGATAACCAACCTTTGCCACGGCTTCTGCTGCTCTGCTGTCCCCTCTGCACCCCAAAGATGACTCTGGAGAAGGGATTTCGGGCACCAGAGCAGGCCACTGGGAGACAAGGGGACATCTTGAGATGCCCTCAGTTCCTCTGAGGCACACGGGCTTTGGAATCAGATCTGAGTTCGAATTCTGGCTCTGCCACTAGCAGGCATGTAGCTGAAGCTCCCTGAGCCTCAATTTCTACTTCTGACAGAGAAAAAAAAAAGGGGAGGTAGGGATCAAAAGGTCTTCCTTCCAGAATGGATGTGACGTTCCTTCCGGGAGCATGGCCACCTGTCCTAGGGGACGAGGAGCATCCAACAGAGGGGCTTAGGAAATGGGGTTGAGATGCCTGGGGGACCAGGCGAGCATGACTAGCCCAGGAGGTGTGGCATCTCCCATGGTGGCTCTGATTCTGCAGCCGAGAACAGGTCCCTTGGTCTCAGTGAATGACATTTTTTTATGACACTGGCGAGTGCAGGTGGCTCTGTCCCTGCAGAGGAGGAGGAAGAGGCTTGGTCTGGAATATGGCGTCTCTCTTGCCTTTTTCGTGGGACTGAGTGGGAAGGGCCCAGCCAGGTTCTGGCCAGCTCCTGTCACTATGGGCCTGGAAGTGACTCGGTGTGTTCTGAGAGACTTGGGAGGTGCAGTCACAGTCTGGTCCTGGCTGGGCCTCCCACCAGCTGTGTGGCCATGGCTGAGTCACGGCCTCTGAGTGACATGGTCCTTTATCTCCAAAGGGCCGAGGTGAGGTGGGAAGGCTTGGGAGGCGGCCCAGCTCTGGGATTCAAAGATGAAAACTGGAGATGCTGACTTAAAACAGATGTGGCTGGGAAAGCCAAGATAATCAAGCCAGCGGTTTTCTCTCTCCGGTGCCCTGCGTCAACAAGGCCTTGGGTGAATTCTGCCGTTTGCTCATTGCAGTAAAAGCCATCAAGGCAACATCTGTGGGCCTGAGCTCCCGGAAGCTGCCTGATCACACAGTTCCGACCCTCGGCCTTTCCTCCTTCCTGAACGGCATGGGTGTGACAGGGACTTCCTGATCTCAGGGTCCAGACCGCCAAGCCCTTCCTACATGTGCCTGTCACCTCCTGGCCTTCCACCGTCAGCTGGAGTCAGGGCGATGTCCATTCCCCTCAGAGATAGGGACCAGGCATCGTTACACATGCTTGTAATCCCAGCTACTCAGGAGGCAGAGGTAGGAGGATCTTGGTTTGAGGCTGGCGGCAGGCAAAAGCATGAGACCCTCTCAGAAAAACAGACTCAAGAGGTAGAGCGATTGCTTAGCAAGTGTGAGGCCCTGAGTTAAATCACTGATATCATCAAAAATAAGAGAGAGAGAGAGAGAGAGAGAGAAAGGAAGGAAGGAGGGAAGGAAGGAGGGAACAAAAGAAGGAAGGAGAAGAAAGGAAAGAAATTGTGACAGGGTTTGGCACCAAAATAAAGGTGCAGTGACTCACACCTGTAATTCCAGCTACTTGGGAGGTGGAGGTCAGGACGATTGGGGTTCCAGGCCAAAAGGAGGGGTTCGAGAGACCCCATCTTGACCAATAAAAAACCTGGGCATGGTATTGCAGACCTGTCATCCCAGCTATGTGGGGGAGCACAAATAAGATGATGGTGGTCTCCTAGCCAACGCAAAAAGGGCTGGCGGAGTGGCTCAAGTGGTAAAGCGCCTGCCTAGCAAGTGAAAGGCCCCGAGTTCAAATCCCAGTGCCACCAAAAAGAAGAAAGAAAACAAACTGGGACCTTTGTGTCTCAGGCAAGGCGTTGGTACACGAGACAGCCATACTTCCTGTCCCCAGGGGTCTCCCAATCCAGGGAGGGGGTGAGAAGATGACAAACAGAACAGGGTCAGAAAGGGTTTGGATGGCAGGGTGGCCGGGCTCCTGGGAAGGTGGGCAGGACAATGACAGCAGCCAAGGCGCTGAGGTACAGAGAGGCCATGTGCTCAGGGGGTGCAGACAGCTCTGGGGGTTCAGGTTCATTCTAAACGAGCCCCTCCCCCAAGCTCCATCACAGCCGGGGCTTCTTCCTTCCTGTCCCCACCCAGAGCCCCTCTCCAGGAGAGCTCCACAAGGGACGGGACAATTGCCATGTTCTGTGTCCTGCACAGCGAAGATGCCAGAAAGATCTATGTGCAGAAAGTCTTATGTCTCTCTCTCTTTTCTTGGTGGCACTGGGGTTTGAACTCGGGGCCTCGTGCTTGCTAGGCAGGCGCGCTACCACGTGAGCCACTCCGCCAGCCCTTTCAGTACTGAGTATTTTTGAGACAGGATCTTGAGAGCTATTTCCCTGGGCGGGCTTTGAACCACGATCCTCCTGATCTCTGCCTCTTGAGTAGCTGGGATTACAGGCGGGAGCTACCAGCCCAGGACATGGTTTTCAAACCCTTGCTTCCTAATCGATGGTTTCTTGCCCTTCACAGGAGCCCAGGGCCCCAAGCATCCAGGCCTGGAACACAAACGTGCGTTGGCGGGATGAGTGTCCCTGCTGCCCCGAGGAAAGAATCAGCCTTTGTCCTCCTTTTCACACGCACCTGCACCTGTCATCCCAAGCCCTCGACAAACACTGAGCCATTCACCTTCCAAACCTCTCCTGGGATTTGGCTTGGGGACTGGTGGTGGTGGAGGGGGGGACCGACAGGAGCCCACAGAGCTGCATTCCTGGCATTCCCGACTCCTGACAGCTCCTGGTACTGCAGCCACTCAGCCTGGACGTCCAGAAATTGCAGCTGACTCATCCGTGGGTGAGCAGAGTCAAGTCCAAGGGTGGAACCGCCTGGGCCTCTGTCTGCCGAGGCCCCCAGTTCAAAAGGGGGGCGAAGGGGGACAGGGGATGGCAGCCGGGATGTGAGCCATCTGTGCTTGAGTGATGTCCAGGTGTCGTTCGAGATGCCAGGGACTGGTGACAGGTGCAAGGCCGTGCAGCAGGTGGAAGCCTCACTGTTAAGACTCTGGAGTGGGGGGTGGGGCGTGCCTCAGTGGTCCTCCTGAGCCCGTGGGGGATGGGGAACGGTTCCCACGCAGCTGCAGGGCAGAGGTGAGGATGGAGCAAGAAAAGCAGAGGCTAAGTCTTTCCCTGGCACACGGGAGCTGCTTAGTAATGGTGACCTGGATTTTGATGCAGTGACGTCAGACTCAGTTCCGGGTGGGCAGGCGAGTGTGTGATCACCCATTGCTTGGTCCCAGGGGGACAAAAGGCTGGAGCAGACTGCATGGCGGGAATGTCCCTGTCTCTGGATTGCTCCATCAGGCAGCGGCCGAGCCTGTGCACAGAGGGCTGTGACCACATTCAGGGAAGGCGACCAAAGGAAAAGGCCAGTGGCTTTTCTGGGGCTCCTGTCGACAGCCTCCAGATGGCTGATGACCAGCTCACTGCCAAGTTCCTCTCGCCCCACCCCCCGCCCCCACACTGCACACAGTCCTGTCGTCATTGCCTTGTCGTCATGGGGTCACAAGACCCCAGCTGGCCCCGCCTTCCAGCTGTCTTCCCAGAGGAATGTCTCCGGAGGGTTTTCCCCCAGTTCTGACCTGGGACTTGAACGAGCCTGAAGTCCGGGAATGAAAAGATGCAACGTGAGTGACCTTGGCCCAGTCACTGCTTCTCACTCCCCGCAGCGAGGAAAGGAGGAGGCTGGCTGAGGTCACCCAGGTGACAGCTTCAGGCCCCAGAGTGTGCTCCCTCCCAACGGGGTTAGGAGACAGGTGGCTCTGAGTTCAAATCCGCGCCCTATTCCCACATCCCCTTGGCAGCTGGGCGACTTTAGGGAAGGCTCACACCCTCTCTGATCCATTCTGCTAGCTGTACTGTGGGTGTAATGGCCGCCACCTCCAGAGTGGCCTTGGGGATTAAGATGCTGTGCACAACAGGTCACGGTGGCAGGCACTTGCAAAACTTGTAGTTTTATTTTGTCCTCAAAGTCAAGGGCTTGTTCACCTTGCAGAGAAACAGAGGCCCAGCACAGCTGTGGGAAGAAGAGAAAGGGACCAGGTTTCCGTGTCTGAGCCGCCACG
The DNA here is from genome assembly GCF_047511655.1 of Castor canadensis. NCBI lineage: Eukaryota > Metazoa > Chordata > Mammalia > Rodentia > Castoridae > Castor > Castor canadensis. The sequence continues at coordinate 2,990,628 of NC_133403.1, read as the reverse complement.
ACAGGCCAGCTCCAAAAGGAAGCTTCAGTCACTCAGGGGAAAAGTCCCCGTGGGCTCCAGCCAGCCCCCTCAGGCGGCTCTCAGGGCCCCTGCCAAAAGCTGGCCTGGCAGCTGTGTTGCTTTTCCTCTGCGTTTCCCCGACTGCTCATTGTCGCTTTGAACATGAAGGCCTCCATCTTTCCTGACACCTTAGAAATCCCTTTCTTCCCCGAAGACCTTCTGAAAGTGACCCGACTAGCCAAAGGGACAAAGGGACAGCCAGACACAACACTGGCCTGGAGTGTTTTGCACTTGGATTTTGTTATTTCCCACCCCAGTGTGTCCTGGGTCCTGGCACAAAATGGATCAGGCCCTCTGCTCAATGCCCGCTGTGCATGGCGGCTTTGTGGCTGAAAAACAGAGAGGTCGTGTAACTCATCCGTGTAGCTCAGTAACAGAGCTTCTGTGAGACCATCATGGTCCAACCCGGGAGCCTGGCTCTCTCTGTCACAGCCTGGCATGGCTCAGGCACTGGGCCCTTCTAGCCTGGGTGCCAACCTTGGTGCCAGGAAATGAATTTCAGACTGAAACCCAGCCCAGCAAAAGGTCACTGGCCTTGCTTTGTCAAGGAGGAGAAAGTCAAATTAGCTGTGGGAGGGGCGACAGCAAGAAAAGACGTGAAAAGGACTTCAGGCCTTGGGTTCAATTCCCAGCACAAATCCAAACAAAGCCGGGATTGGTAGCTCACACCTATAATCTCAGCACTCTTGGGAGGCAGGAGGATCTAGAGTTCAAAGTCAGCCTGGGCTGCATAGTGAGTTTGACCCCAGCTTCAGTGATGTGCTGAGACTCTCTCAACAAACACAGAGCAAGGCAGAACCAGGTGTGTGTCAAGATGAGTGTGCGTCCCCGTGTGCGGTGTTTGCATACGACACACACGTGTGCGTGGAAAGCAGAAAAATGATGGCTGATGAGGACTCAGCATGATCCCCATGAGTTGGCCATGTTGAGTTTTTTTTCTTGGCAGCAGTGGGATTTGAACTCAGGGCCTTCTGAGCTTTGAGACCTCCCTGGTGTGGCGTGAGGCACTCGGTCCCAACGACAGGCCGTTTCAAACCTTCATCTTTTCTTACGGCCCAAGAGCAGCGTCCACGTGCACAACAGGCCTTTCCTGGGGAGCTGGCTGCCTGTCACCTGGGCTGGTGGCCTGGTCAGCCAGGCCCAGCTCCCTGGGCACGGTGGACCCTGGATCTCAGGACACATGAACTTCCCTGGCACTGGCTTTGTTTTGGTTCACAAAGGAGGCTGAGAACTGAGAGCTGAGGCCTCTGCCTTCCACCCCGGGGCCTGGCTCTGCACAGAGCACTGGATCTGGGGCCTCCGCTTTGCTGTCCCAGGCGCGGGGGAGACACCTACGGCCCGGCCTGTTTGCTCTGCTGAGGCTCAGGAGAGGATCTAGTTTCCCCACCGAGGTGGCGGCCCGGGCTGTTTGTTTGTGGAGTGGGTTTGTTGCTCGGGTGGGTGGGGTGAGGCCCAGAGCGCACTAATTGGAACCAGGAGAGGGGAATCTGAGACTTTTGTGCAGATAAAAGTTCTCCTCTGAGGGTCCGGCCTGTGGGATGGCGTGAGGGAGAATGCTGGTTTTGCTCCTGCCAAGGAAAACCTGTGTTCGTTTAAATCTGGTTTTTTAAAAAAAAAATCCCCACTCTCGTCCCCCCCATCCTACTCCAAAGCCCTGCTTGACTTACATCTCGCCTCTGTTTTTCTGTTTTTTGTTTTGGTGGGACTGGGATTTGAACTCAGGGCTTCACACTCACAAAGCAGCCGCTTTACCGCTTGAGCCACTCCTCCAGCCCATTTTGCTCTGGTTATTCTTGGAGATGGGGGGATGGGGGGACCTCTTGAACTACTTTCCCATGTTGCCTTTGAACCTCAATCTTCCCAATCTCAGCCCCCCAAGTAGCTAGGATTACAGGCGTGAGCTACCTACTGGTGCCTGGCCATCTCATCTCTCAAGGATCCCAAGGACCATGGTGCCTGAGCCCTGAAACGTCACCAAGTGCCCAGGGCCCATGGAGCACAGGCTCCCTGAGGCCAGGCCTGCCGTGGCCCCATGGCTGGATCAGGGCCTCTGCCTGGCACACACCATAGGCCCAGCAGGTACTGGCTAGATGAGTCAGGATGAGTTCAGTCATTACGACGGCAGGTACACGGAGCCAGCCACAATCCACAGGTCCTTTGGATGTCTGAGCCAAAGTTATACTGAGCCAAACCTGACTTCCCTCGATATCTCCTCTGCAACAGCACGCATTGGGTGGACCAGGAAAGTCTGTAACCATGGCAAAGGCCTGGAGCCAAGCTGAAGACAGTTCCCGTAACCATGCCTCATAGCCTGTGCACCAAGGTCCTTCATTCACTCTGCGGTCACCTTCATCAGGACACGAGCAATTTTTTCAATTTACATTTTGAAACGTGGTTCTCAAATTCTAGAACACCGGATGTTGTGCGATTGCCTCCCCCATTCTCACCCCCCAAAAAAGATAAGCTGAAGACCTGATATGAAGATGAGCATATTTGGAAATGGGGTTTTGGTGAATGTGATCGAGTCAAGATGAGCCAGGCGTTGTGGCTCACACCTGTAATTCCAGCTACTCAGGAGGCAGCGATCAGGAGGATGGTGGTTCAAAGCCAGCCCAAGCAAATAGATCTTAAGACCCTGTCTCCAAAACCCATCACAAAAAAGGGCTGGTGGAGTGGCTCAAGGTGTAGGCCCTGAGTTCAAGTCCCAGTACTGGAAAAAAAAAAAGACAAATACAAAAACACAAGATGAGGCCACATTGAATTAGGGAGACAGACCCAGGGGGAGGACGGCCAGGTGGAGACAGAGTTAGAGGTTAGAGCCACGCGTGTACAGAAGACTGGGTCCATGGCCACTCCTGGACTCCGAGAAGCAATTGATCCTGCCTTGGAGAGAACATACTTTTTTTTTCCGTACTGGGTTTTGAACTCGGGGCCTACAGCTTGAGCCACTCCACCAGCACTTTGTGTGATGGGTTTTTTAAGCAAGGTAGGGTCTCAGGAACTATTTGCCTGGGCTGGCTTAGAACCTCGATCCTCCTGATCTCTGCTTCCTCAGTAGCTGGGATTACAGGTGTGAGCCACGGTGCCCTGCAAGAACACACTTCTGTCGTCTCAGGCACCTGGATTGTGGCACTTTGCCATGGCAGCCCAAGGACACTAATGGATTGAACCACGATTTGCCTTGACATCAATATAAAACATCATTCTTAGCAACCCTTAAAAAAAAATAAAACAAAAGGCACCAGCGAAAAACTCCCCGAGTTAATAAAAGGGTTTAGAAAAATGACTGGACATAATGTCAACCCGATAGGAGCCACTCCACATTCATCTGTACCCACAGGCCACTGACAAGGATAATTACAACAATCGAGTCACAGCAGCGTCGGAAGTCCTACATCACCTAGCAACAACCCCGTCTGGGATTTCGATAACAATCTGGGGGCTGAGGATACGGCTGAAGTCGTAGAGTTTCTAATGCTAAGCCCTGAGTTCAAATCCCAGTACTGCTAAAACAGCACAAAACAAGAATGCAATACAGTTTTAATGGGGGATTTAAAAAGAGAGCTGAATAAAATGGGAATTGTCAAATAGGAAAATCATATTTAGAAATCATCTTTAGCCTCATAGGCACGTATTGCTTCTTGGTGGGACTGGGATTTGAACTCAGGACCTCAAATTTACAAAGCAGTTGCTCCACTGGCTTGAGCCACATCTGCAAGTCGTTTTTGCTCTGCTTATTTTGGAGATGGGGTCTTGAGAACTATTTTCTACAGCTAGCCTCAAATCTTGACCCTCCCAATCTCAGACTCCCAAGTAGCTAGGATTACAGGCGTGAACCACGAATGCCCAGCAAGAAAACTGTATTTAATGAGTCCACATTGAATTAGGAGACAGACGATTCTGAGAAAGACGGGGAGAGGGGTTTGGGAGAGGCTGTTCCAGTGAGATATTAGAATATATTAGCTAAAAACACTAAGAAGCCAGGTTCTGGTGGCTCACACCTGTAATCCCAGCTACTCAGGAGGCAGAGATCAGGAGGATCAGGGTTCGAAGCCAGCCCTGGGCAAATAGTTCACGAGACCCTATCTTGAAAAAACCTAGCACACACACAAAAGAAAGGGCTGGTGGAAGTGGTTCAAGGTGTAGGCCCTGGGTTCAAACCCAGTCCCACAAAAATAAATAAATAAATGAATAAAAAATAAAAACTAAGAAGATAGAATAGCGTCACAAACCAGCAAGTGCTGCCTCAGTGTCTGTACCTCTGTCCAGAAACAAGGCAGGAGTGGGGAGGGGTGGGGGGGTGGCGTTGAGAATTTGGGCCACTTACACAGACTAAAGAAAATCCTTGCTTCCACCCTTGGTAAAACTACAGATAAGAGTGTCACCCTCACCCAGAGGGACCCAGGATGACAGCCCCACCAGCGTCATTGCTTTCTACCCAGGGAGCTTGGGTGCCTGCTGGTCACCCACGGGGACTTTTCCTCAGTTCAAGCAGGTGACTTTCCACGTTGACATTGTAAGGCCCCTGAACCTGCAGACAGAATATTTTCAGTCTCACCAGACGTTTGCTGAGCACCCATGATGCTGGTGACACAAGTTCTTTGTATCTTGCGTGAGGTGGATTTTGGCAGCCTGCACGCGCTTGCCAAGCGGTCCCCTGCCACAGGGACGTGGCTTATCCATAAGGAGTGATTCAAATCCTGCCATACTTGGGGGCAGTTTAGGGACTGTTTTGTTTTTGCCATGGTGCAGGCACAGAGGAGGCCAGACCCACACTGAAGTCTGGGGTGAAATCAGGACCAAGATCAGAGATTCGGTGCCTGAATACAGGAAAACATTACGTGAGAAGGTGGTGACATGGCCCGGTTTTGTGGGCCGATGGAGGGAGGGTGAATCAGGGGACAGGCCAGGTTCAGCACACAGTGTGACCCTAGAGACATAGTGGAATCACCTGAAGAGGTTGAACGATCTGTGCCTTCACGGGGAGGGGATACAGCTCAGTGGCACCTAGGCCCTGGGTTCCATCCTGAAGCAGGGCAAAAAAAAGTGTGCCCAGATCCCAGCAGGGGTTGGAGGCACACGTGGGAACTTTGGGGATCGAATGTTCTGGAAAAAGCCCTGCTGGGAATTCTAACGGGAAAGCATCTGAGAGCAGACCTCCCCCACTTTAATCATAGCTGGGCTGCAAAGGAAAAAGGACAGGCACACACGGATAAAATTCTGTCACCATCGTGACTTTAGGCCAGTGCTCTAACTGAGCTACAGCCCCCGTCCTCAGTACTGCAATTTTGATTTGGGGTTTTTTTATGGCAGCACTGGGGTTTGAACTCAGGGCCTACACCTTGAGCCACTCCACCAGCCCTTTTTTTTGTGTTTTTTTCGAGCTCTTGTCCAGGGCTGGCTTTGAACCTTGATCCTCCTGAGTAGCTGTATTGTAATTTTAAACAAACAAATCTTTAGCACACATGCTCTCTGGGAGTTCCCAGATGACGACTGTGATACTTCAACCTTCCATGAAGCAGTCCTTGGGTCTTACGCATGTGATTGACTATTTTCTTTTTTTACCTTTCATGGGCCTCTAGTTTTTCTTTCTTTCTGTTTGGTGGGACTGGGGTTTGAACTCAGGGCTTTGCATGTGCAAAGCAGGCGCTCTACTACACTTCGCTCTACTACATTTCGCTCTGGTTACTTTGGAGATGGGGGTCTCAGGAACTATTTGCCCTGGCTAGCCTCAAACCTCGATCCTCTCCATTTCAGCCTTCCAAGAAGCTGGGATTACAGGCGCCCAGCCTTCTGTGGTCTCTCTGTAGTTAAAATCGATGTACCTGGGAACCTCTTTCTCTCTGAGGAGCTCTGCGTCAGTCTTTTGGCTGGGGGATCAGTAAAAGGGGGAGGTTATATTTGTGTCTTTTTAAGAGTTTGTCTAGAGTGTAGAGTGAGATGGGGAGACCATCAGGTTTTTTTCTAGAAGTTTTTATTCTTCTCAGAGATTTGTTATCATGGAGGGGAGGGTCTTGGTTCCAAATTTGCAGTTGCCAGTTAGTCTGGCACATTTTGACTTTAGAGTCTTAGCCTGATGCTACAAATGTGAGCTGGTCCCCATGAGATCTATCCCAAGGAGGTGAAAAAGCAGCCCAAAGTTTGGGGATGGGGTTTCCCTGTGTGTGTGTAATAAGGAGACCGAGGTCCAGCTCCAATGAAGAACTTGAAAAAGCCCAACTTGCTCACAAGCTCCAACCCTGCCCTGTCCCTGGGTGGCCCTTCCCTAACCCACCACCCAGTGTCACCTCTGAGGTAAAGCCTGTCTAGAGCGTGGGTCCTCAGAAAAGCCAGCAGCTGGTCTCCTGGCAGCTGCTGGACCCGGAGGGGAACCAGGGATGACAAAGCAGGCCCGGTACACATCTTCCGAGGAGGAAGGGGAAAACAGTGAAGATTCCTCACTTACATTGCAAGTAAACTTCCTGTCCGATTAAACAATGAGCCATTGTAAAACTCCCCTGATGCAATGCGGGGAGCCAACTCATGTCAGGCTGTTGTTATGGGATTTATACAAGTCCTAGCTGGGGTGAAAGTCGAGCCAAAGACAATAGCCCTGAACCCCCCCCCCCCCCAGCCATGCACAGAACCTCATTGCAGCACTTCCTTAAGCGATCAGGGCAGAAAGGCTTGCGTCACAGGCCATCCCTGGCCCCTCGAAGGACACTTGCCTTCAAGTGCAGAGACCTGGCCCCTTCTGTTTCTTTTTACTTTGAGGCTCTCGCCCACACTGCAGCCCAGTCATCTGGAGCTCACGGGCCAACAGGAAAGCAATTGTCACTACTAGTTCCTTTGTCAAAGCCCTGACCCTGGCTGGGGCAAGGTGTGCCAGGCGACTTGGCAGTCAGGGACGTATGACGGCTCCCACTCCCAATGCAGCAATGCCCTCGGCTGAATTCCCCAGGGAGGAGGAGGCCAGGGGACGGGGACTGGGGGAATTTTCTTACATCACTTGACGTGTTTGCTTTCACTCACAAAATCCTGAGTCATGACTGAAGCCGTGTGTCGCCTCCGGGCTCTGGCTGAAATCAGAGGCTATGGATTTGGAGGAGACTCGACTCCCTGGCTTGACCCTTGTCCAATTCATCAGAAGAAATGTGCTGCAGTCTGGTTGTCCCTCTTCAGGCTGAAGTACCTCCTAATCGAGGGGATTACGTGAGGAAAGTGGCCCTGGAGTGGCTTAGTAAATCGATGCCATCGAAGTGAACAATATTTGACATTCAGCGAGTTGACAAAGAGGGCAGGCTCTCTGTTTGTTTGAAGCCAGATTAAGTGAAAGGAAAAGTTTTTCTTTCCCATCCCAAGACAAATGGGAAACACATGTTTTCCCTTTTTCTCCCCACCCCCTTCAGCTGGGAGTTAGCAAGGATGGAAGAAAGTTCTCTGTCTTTGGTGGCCAACACCAACGAGCCTTTAAGTTTGCAGACAGTGGGGGCTTGTGGCAAGGAACTGTCGATTCCAGGTCACTGTGTGGGGTGTCCCTGGGCCCACGGTTTTGTGGGTAGATAGGACAGTATGATCTAATGCCAGGAACCCCAAGACCCCCAGGCCCTGGGTTCAAGTCACAGACACGCCTTCCCCGTGTGACACCACCAAACCTACCTTTCTTCATCTACAAAACCAAATCGATTCAACCTTAAACGTCTGGGTTTCATTTCCAACTCCACAAAGACCATCCATGGGGGCTGTTTTGGCTGGCACTTGGGAGACGTGGCTGGTAGCGACACCCTTCTCCTAGGCTTGGGGCACTGTGCAGGCCACTGCGACCTTGAACCACTCACTTCCCTTCTTTGTGGGCCCTTCTCCTTATCTGAGAGATGAGGTTTGACAGTCTTGCCCGATGTAGCAGTTCAGATAACATGACAGGCCCGAAGGAGGGCAGGGTGCAAAGAACTCTGAGTTCCTTGGAATGAAAGGACCATTCGTCTGGGGAGATAAGTTAAAAAAAAAAAAAATGCTAGCCCACAAATATTTTTTGGATTATCTCAAGAATAAAGAAAGTCAATATTCTTTGTTCTTGGCTTTCATTGAATTTGCTACTGGGAATACAAGCAGCAAAGGACCATGGGATGTGATAAACGGGTGGTGTCCTCCCTCTGTTGGCCAAAGCTTCTAGATCATTACTTACGCCCTCCCAGATTGCCCAGCTCCAAGACTCAACGCCAAGTGCAATTCACCACCCACTGGACCTGCCTTCTTCACCACCTCCTGCCTAAAATCCTACAAGTCACTGGGTCCCCACAAGGATGCCACAATCACCCTTCCGACGTCTCCTCAGCAGCGGGCGGTCGGTCTCTGTTCAGATGTAGTGGCCTCTGTTGCTGAAAGCAATCTGGCCGTTTTCTGGTCACCATCCAAATCACCTTCATCAATCCCAACTGCCCATAGGTCCTTCTGGAATGATCCGCTGTCTGAAGACAACCTCATGTCACCCTGGAGAAGTCTCTTCTCCAGACTAACTAACCATCTTTCTTCTTTTGGTGGAGAAGTGAGGTACTGGGGTTTGAACTCGGGGCCTCACACTTGCTAGGCAGGCGCTCTACCACTTGAGCCACTCCGCCAGTCCTCCTTGCTTTGGTTATTTTTGATGTAGGGGCTCATGCTTACGCCTGGACTACAGTCCTCCTATTTATGCTTCCCACACAGCTGGGGTGACAGACACATTGCACTCCACCCAGCCATTGGTTGAGATGGGGGATCTAGCTACCTTTTTGCCCAGGCTGGCTTTGAACCGTGATCCTTCCAATTTCCACCTCCTGAGTAGCTAAGATTACAGGCTTGAGTCACCACTGGACATCTAAATAGCCGTCTTTAACAGATTTTCATGACTTGGTTTTCAAACTCCTAAATGTCGTTCTTCCTGCCTTTCCTTGGACAAGGTTCAAATGGTTAATATCTCATAAAATAGCTCATAAAAGCAAGGAACCCCTTGAACCAAGTGCAGTGTCCCCACAGTTGGTGTTACCATCTCCTTTGTAGGTTGTGTAAAAGATGTGACAATGATTCAGTGTCTTAAAAAAAGCCTAGAATGTTTTTCTTTCTCAAGTAACCTGGATTGGAGGTGAGTGACTCAGGTTAGCAGGTGGCCCTGCTTTCCGCAGTCACTCAGCGACCCAGGCCCCTTCCAGCTGGGGCTCTGGTTTTCAGTGGGCTTTTCCAGTCTGAGTCACAGCAAGAAAAGAGCTTGGCTCTGAAGGGCCCCAGCTCCCAACACGGATCACCTGTTGCCTTTTCACTCCTGGGAACTCAGGCCCATGGCCACACAGCCTGGCAGCCCTGTGTCATAGCCCCTCACTAAGGAAGTCCTGGATACCTGATGCTGGTGGCCAACGGGTACAGGGACCGGCCTCAGAGCTCTCTGTTCTGAGCAAAACTCCTCCTAACTCAGGACCCCAACACTCACTTCCCACTTGTCCTGGGCGGCCTCCCTGGCTCCCCTTCCTCTGCGCATGGCCTCCCCGACTGTCCCTTACTCACCTGTGAGAAGGGAGGTCCCCACCACTCTCTTTCCCATCTTTGCGTTCTCCAGGCCCTTGTCACAAGATTTAGTGATTTTTTTTTTTTTTTTTTTTGGCAGCACTGGGGTTTGAACTTTGGACCTTACACTTGCGAGGCAGGCGCTCTACCACTTGAGCCATGGCCCCAACCCAAGATTTAAGGATTTTATGTGTTTTCTTTTTGTTTTGGCTGTTTCTCTCCCCTACTGGCCCCCAGGGCCTGACACGTGGTGGGCTCCATGGAGACTGAACTAAAGAATAAAAGAACACGATTTGGTTTCTGAGCTCAGTCTTGTCTGCTAAGCGTGTGTGTCACACCGCTGGAGGACACAGTGGCCACCCGGAGGCCCTCAGCCTCTTTCATATGGACTGTGGGTGGCAAAGACAGGGTGCCCCAGCTGCTTTGTGAGCACTTGGCCTTGGATACATTTACACCTATCGCAGCTCACCTGCTTGTATTTCTCCATCTATCATTTTACTCCAGAAAGGTCTTTGCTTTTTTCCTTGTTTTTTTTTTTTTTAAAAAAAAGGTTTTTTTTCAGTTCTGAAGTCTGTTACAGGCGATGGGTTCCAGTCTTGCAGGTCCTTTTTCCTTGGTTCTCACATAGTGGACAGACTCTTGGAGTGGTTAGAACCCAGGGACCTTTCTCTCCAGGTTTCTTCTTTTCTGGATTGTTTTCTGCCCTTTGTCAAGTTACTGGAAGATGGAGTTTGCCCTGGAAGGAGGCAAGATGTTTTTGTTTTGTTTGTTTTTGAAATGGCAACAAATGCATCTATTTAGCCCTCCCAGTGTGGTATCATCTGAAACTCTGATAGACGTGTGCTGCGTGTGTTTCCTTATGTCATTGGCAGACAGGAGTGAAGATGGGAAAAAGAATCTGGCCAACCATAGAGCCTCGTCACTGCACTGGGGCTGCCGACTATCCTGCCATCCGTCCTTCATCCGTGCTTTGGGGATGGATGTTTACAGGCTACGCTCTCACCAAGAGTATGACAGCCTGTGTCAGATGCCCTTCGGAAATGAGGGGCAAACAGAGCTCAAGGCCTTGCATTTTACTCCCGCACAGAATCACAGAAACTTGACGTTACAAAGGCCCAAAGCCAGCCGAGCTCAAGGACGCCCTCCCACTCTTCTACTTTACCAGACTGGCAACCTTATAAAAAAAACCAAAAAACAAAACCCCCCAGAAAATGGCCAGTTAGTTCTTGGTGAACCTGTGGCTCTCTCATGATTGTTTACAAATCTTTAATTCATAATCTGTGCTCAAACTTTTCCAGGGTCTTCTTTCCATTTTTCTGTCAACAAACATTCCTCTGAGCCAGTGTTTCCTCTGTTCCTCCTAGTGAGACCTGCTCTTCATGTTCAACTCTAAGTGTCCAACCCCTGACCTTTCCTTAGAAATCTGGCTCAAAACTTACCTCTTTGCGAAGCCTCCCTCACCACACCAGATCTCTCTCTGCTGGAGTCCCTGCGGTGTATCTATCACCGCTACTCCTCCTCTGGGCTTGAATGGCTCGGGGTCCCCCACGAGGGACCCAGCAGGTGCCTGCACAGAAGCCTCTCAGCGACATGGGTACGTCAACTGGACCACGACATTCTACCCCACATTAAAACTCCAGCTAAAGCTGAGCTCAAGACCAGATGATGTGATCGGGTGCCGGTGGCCATGTCTGTAATCCCAGCTACTTGGGAGGCTGAGATCGGGAGCATCCTGATTTGAGGCCAGGCCAGGCAAATAGTTCACAAGACCCCCATCTCCAAAATAACCAGAGCAAAAGGGACTGGAGGTGTGGCTCAAACAGTAGAGCACCTGCTTTGCAAGTGTGAAGCCCTGAATTCAAATCCCAGTCCCACTGAAAAAAAAAATCAGGTGATATGGTCTTCCACTGTTTTGGGGAAATTAAAAAAGACCCAAGAAAGCCGCAGAACTATTTATTTTTACTCCAAGGGAAACCAATCTGAATGTTCCAGCAGCAAAGGAGACAGACAGAAACTCAGAGCTACGAGTAACACGGTTTTGGAGGTGTTTACTCATTTTTCAGAAGTACACAGTTATCCCTTGGTATCCAAGGGGTGAGGGGGGTTGGTTCCAGGACCCCCACAGATATCAAAATCTAAGCTGCTCAAGTCCCTTACAGAAAACGGCTTAGAATTTCCCTCTAACCCTGCACACCTGCCCAGATAAATTATCTCTGGATCTAGTAAAATAAACACTATGCAAATTGCTGTCATACTGCATTGTTTAGGGAAGAATGACAAGGAAAAAAAGTCGCTCTGTACAGATGCAACCACCATAGGCCTGACTACATTTTTTACCTGCGGTTGGTTGAGTCTGGGGAACCCATGGGTACAGAGAGCTGACTGTACTTAGGTGAGAGAAGATTTTTTTTTAAAAGGCCTTCTTTAACTACCTTTGTAGGTTTGTGGCATTTTTTTGGTTTTTGGGTGGCACTGGGGTTTGAACTCAGGGCCTCATACTTGCTAGACAGGCGCTCTACCACTTGAGCCACTCCACCAGCCCCCCCACCCCCACCCCCACCCCCACCCCGTCCCCCGTAGGTTTAAAACCATTTAATTTCTGTAGAGGCCAGCAGCGTAATAAAGTGAGGCCCATCTGTGTTTAAGCTCCTCTGGGAGCCTCAGGCAGTGACAGAGACACTAAAGCCACTCCATGTCACATTTGAGAAGGGAAAAAGTTAGCTTTTTTCACTGGGTTCAATTTCTCCCAACTGTAAGTAAAAACTTGATTCTTTGGGAGGGCTAGGACTCAGAAAGGAAGAGGGTCCCACTGCTGGAGTCCCCAGACCTGAAAGAAGGGGACACTCTTCCCAGCCTGGGCCAGCTACTTCCTTCAGAGTTTTTCAGGGAGAAACTTTCCCTTCTGTCCAACCGCTGATGACTCTACCTGCAAAATGGCTCGTTATAAAAACCCTCTCTGCTGCTAGCTTTCTGGGTTTTAATAAATCCTGGATTAGTACGGAAACCACCCAGGCACTTACTTTCCACATTCCCCGATGAGCTGTCTGGAGCCGGCTGCTTCTTGGTGAGTAACTTCCCCAAAATGTTTGAAAAGCGCCTGATGCCAGGCACTGAGGGCTGCCAGGTAAAACTTCTCAGAGCATGTCAGTCCTAAGAGGTGGCACTGACCTCTCTCTGGTCTTCCTTCCTGGCTCTCCTTTCTCACTCATAGAAATTCATGTTTGTTCTTTTTTTTTTTTTCCCCCCTTTTTTTGGGGGGCAGGGGAGGCTGTGCTGGGATTGAATCTGCTCTTTTTTTCCTGAATGGAATTTGGGCTCCCATCTACCACCTCTAATTTACAACATGGGGCTGCTTTTAGCTTGCCTTTTCTGTGGCTTCCCTGTGATAGGAAGTTCAGAGACAGAAGGCAGCCTCTTTTCCTGTCACCTTCCTGCCTTCAAATGTCCCTCAGATTTCTAGGAAATTGTAGGCCTCAGCTATCCTGTCAAGGCACACATCATCACTCCTGGCTAACATTTTTGCTGGCTGGCAATTCAAATGAGCTCATAGCCACTTCCACAGTTTCCAAAGTGTCTTTCCAGCCTCCACCTGCCCTCCTTCATTTCCTCCTGGTCCTCTTCCCCTGGGGTGACAAGGACCTCCGCCTTGCCTGTCGCCCTCTAGCAGATGTTAGGCTGAGGTATGAGCAGGCGCTGATGGGAATTCATTGCAGCATCCCAAGGTGGCACGATGGCAGCAGCTGTAAGAGACAGCCATTCTGGAGCCATGCTGGTGCACATCTGTGATCCCAGCAGTCAGGAGGCTGAGGCAAGAGGGTCACGAGTTCAAGTCCAGTCTGAGACTTTCGTCTCAAAAAAGAAAAAAAATCCCAAACAGGAGTTGTCTGATTTGTACCTGTGTCTTCCCATCTACAGAATGGTTTTTTAAAAAATCTGCTTGAAGTGTACAGAAAAATTTGGTTCTCTTTTGTCTTTTTTTTTTTTTTGTGGGACTGGGGTTTGAACTCAGGACTCCACACTTGCAAAGTATACCACTTGAGCCACACTTCTGTCCATTTTGCTCAGTTATTTTGGAGATGGGATATTATGAACTGTTTGCCCGGGCTGGCCTTGAACCTTGATCCTCCCGATCTCAACCTCCCAAGTAGCTGGGATTGCAGACACGAGCCACTGGTCCTGGCTTTGGCAACTCTTTTTTTTGGAGTCAGGCATTGATGGCTGGAGGGGTTTTGAGATGTAAAGAAATGGGTAGGGATTTTTTTTCTTTTCTTTTTTTTTTTTTGGTACCACTGGGATTTGAACTCAGGGCCTCATGCTTACTATGCAGGTTTTGTACCATGTTAGCCACTCCGCCGGCCCCAAGGGTAAGGATTCTGAAATACAAGTATTTCAAGTAAGAGTAACATTAGTGACCTCTTTCTGTGTTCCAGGCAAGGTGCCAGGCATATTCCTTCACTCCTTTTTCCTCTCCAGGGCAGCAGTCCTGTGTGTCAGAGTACAGGAGAGGGGACAGAAAAAGGTGTCTGACCAACTCAGAAGGACTTCCTGGAGGACATGAAGGACTAGAAGTTAGAAAATCCACTGGGAAAGTACAGCCTGCTCAAAGCCCCAGACGTGGAGCTAGGGTGGCACACTGCCATGAGCTGGACACAGGGGGCGCTGGCGAGGTGAGCGAGGATCAAGGGACAGAATGTCCTGTCTTCTTGGGTAGAACAAAGCTTCTAGACTTGACCAGGGACCCTAGGAGCTACTGCAGGTTTTAGGCAGGGGGTAAACCTGGTCATTCTTACACTCTGAAAGGCCCCGTCCCCTTTGGCCAGGGTGGAGAAAGTGTGGTGGTGACCATATCTGAGACAGGGAGGCTGTGGCAGTAGTGTGGGTAGGAGAGGACAGTGCCCTGAAATCTGCTTTAGGAGAGGAGTTGGGGACGGGGAGGCGGGGAGAAGTCAGTTGATGGACAAGTGATGCCACTTGTCCTAAGGGCCTTGGGGATTCAAATATTACATCCCTGCCTGCTTAGCACAACCCTCCGCCACCACCCCCCCAGCCCCAGTAGGACTTTGACAGATGAGATGCAGAACAAGTGAGTTTAACTGAGGGGCAGGGGGAAGGCGTAGGTTCAAGTGGCCCTTGGTTTTCCAGGAGAGCAGGCCTGGCGGGGTGTGGTGTCTGGGAGCCCTGGGAGAACCCAGGTATGGCCAGAGCACAGGGTTAGCAGGCAGCAGAGGTGTCAGGAGAGGGGCCTCTCAGGACTGGGACACCCAAACCGAACCCTGACTAGTGAAGAGATCCACTGAACTGATCAGTGTGTCGAAGAAAGACCGCCTCTGACCACAGTTCAGTAAGGCTACATTTGAGACAGGAGTGGAGCAAGGACACTCAGGGAGGACATGGTCACAGCACATGGGCCTGGCCCTCCCATGAACAGGAGCTCTGTGGCAGGTTGGATCAGCCCCTCTAGGCTGTGGAGTGAGCTTACACAGTCTTGTGTCACTTAACAGGGACCTGCTCTGAGAATATGTATTAGGCCATTTTGTCACTGTGGGAACACCAGAGAGTGTTCTTAGGCAAACTGTGCTGGCATGGTGCCACCAGGCAATATAAATTTATGGGACTGGCATTGTATATACTTTGTGCTGTTGACCCAAATGTTGTTATATGGCACATGGCTGTATATTATCCTGATGTATATTGTCCCAATGCTTCGCCATTCTCCCAGGATGAAAAGGAGAGATGCAGACAGGAAGAATTAGAACCGGTTTTCAAACTAGTTTTACCATTACAAAAAAAACGTTTCATCTTGCCAGGCACCAGTGGCTCACGCCTGTAATCCCAGCTACTCAGGAGGCAGAGATCAGGAGAATTGTGGTTCAAAGCCAGCCCCGGACAAATAGTTTGCAAGACCCTATCTCAGAAACAAAACAAAACAAAACCTTCACAGAAAAGGGCTGGTGGAGTGGCTCAAGGTGTAGGCCCTGAATTCAAACCCCAGTACTGAAAAAAAAATCCATCTTATCATTTTGCTACATGTTAAATTTTGTTCTGAGGAAGTGAAGGAAAAAGTACTTTTATGGGAAAAATGAGGAGACGAGGGAGGATTATTTAGGGGTCACGTTAGCCAGTTCTGATTTCAAGAAAGGGCCAAGTTTGACTTAGCAATTGAGATGCAACTGGTTTTCAGGCAACACAATTCAAGTCAGAACACTGGACAGGAAGTTTGAAGAAGCAACCCAGTTGCATGCAAACTGCAGAAGGTACTTGTTGTGGAAATTTATGTGCATACGAAAGTACTTCCCAGAGAGGCCTTCGAGAAGGTTGGACTTGGCCTTCCTCTCCCCTGCCTCACCTGAGAACAGGCAAACAGCTTAGGGACAGACGCAGGGCCCAGGCAACATGTGGCCTCTTTCTCTCCTTCCCCTCCTCCATCAGTCTTTCATTTTTTTCTGCCTCTTCCTCTTTAATCAGCTAGAATGGCACATGCCTTGGTCCACAGCTGTCCCCACCGTAGCAACGGTCACTCCTGTCTTGACTTCAGACACTGCTCTTTTAATGCTTTGGCATTCGAGCAGCAGTTTTGTTCTGTAGGCACACGTTGCTTTTCAAATTAATTAATTGTCATCATTACTGCAGTATCAAAGAAAGAGAAAGCTGTCATGCCAGGGTACAGTTAGAGGACCTGGGTTTCCTGTTGACTGTCTTCACACCGCCCCCACCCCACCTCTGAGAAAGCTGAACCAAGTAAGTGGACAGGAGAGGAGGTGCTCTGAAGGGAGAGTCGCACTGTTTCTAGAATACCACACTTTTTTTCAAGTTGCTTACAAGAAGTTAAGATTTTGCCCGTTTTCAGGCCAGCTCTTGGCGCCTGGGAAAATAAGGCACCTGGTAAGTCGCAGCCCTCACTTCAGTCAATCCTGCTGGCTTCCCAACTTGACTGGGCTGGTGTCTGTGAAGCAGAGTGAGAAAATGGTTCAAATGTTAAATTAAGCTCTGTGGGAGACGGTTCACAAGGTACACGGTGCTGCAAAGAATCAGGAAATGACTAGAGATGTTATCCACTCAATCAAATGCTTAGACACACACACACACAGACACACAGACACACACAGAGCAAATATGCTAACACGGGTGGTGGGACTATGGGCAAGATTTTTCCTTTTTTTATATTTTTCGAACTTTCGACCATACACAGTTTGGTGATTCAAAGCACAGACTTTGGAACCAGGCTACCTGGTTCAAATCCTGGCTCTGCCACTTCTTTTGGTGACATGAGGCAAATTATTCAGTTTCTCTGTGCCTCAGTTTCCTCATCTATAAAGTGGGGATAAAGATTAGACCTATTTCAAAGAGTCACTACAAGACTTAAAGAGTTAATAGGTATAAAGTGCTTAGAATATAACATAGTGGCCATTGATTGCTAAATATTATTTTTAAAAATTTTTGGCAGTACCAGGGTTTGAACTCAGGGTCCTGTGCTTGCTAGGCAGGTGTTCTACCACTTGAGCCACGCCCCCAGCCCTTTTTTAGTTATTTTTAGTTATTTTTCAAGCAGGGTTTCGAGGATCCTCCTTCCTACAGCCTCCTGCATAGCTGGGATGACTCCTGGCTTATTGGTCGAGATGAGGTCTTGCAAACTTTTTGCCTAGGCTGTCCTTGAACCATGATCCTCCCAATCTCTGTGTCCTGAGTAGCTGGGATTACAGGCATGAGCCACTGTGCCCAATGAGAAAACATTACTTTTTACTTTGATCAAGTGGGGTTAATTTTTTTTTTTCTGGCGTACGACCCATATTTTCTATGACATTTGTGTTTTGTGATGTGTGAAAAGAGGACACGTATATCCCTAAGCCTGTGTTTGTCCCCAACGCTTAGAGTGAGGGAGGATGCATGACCTTTGGTGGGTGGCTAAAACTCTCAGTTATTTGCCAGCCCATGACAAAGAGCAGAGCTTTCCCAAGGATATTCTGTAAGCCCCTCATGTGGTCATAGGTGAATTACGGAAAGCCTGTTTCTCTCCTAAACCACAGGTTTATTATCACACTTTGATTAGTGACGTTTGTGGGCTCTCAGAAGGATCCTTTGACCTTTGGCAAATTCTGCCCCTTTGCCCAGGAGTGCTCAGTAATCCGTGCTTTGCTTCCTCACGTAGGCCTGGGAGGAGAAGAGGGAAGTGAGAACCAGTTTTGTGGTAGATATTCAAATAATTGTGAAACTGTTAATGACTGACAGTAAAAGATGAAGGAGAGAGCGATGATGCATAGAGAGTTTGGAAGAGAGTTGCTAGACAAAGGGGATCTGTTGTTTCAAAAGATTGTAATGTGTGGAAACGAGAACTGTAAACTATGGTGTCCTGCAGACTGCAGAAGTGAATACGTTGTATTTTTTTTATTTTGTATTAAATCGTTATGCTGGGGAGGTGTAACTTAAGAACCAACAGAAAGAATTTAAAAATGACAGAAAGGGAGGTGGCTCCCTGCCCACGGCAGTCCCGGATAACAACTGAAAATCATACAAAATCACCAATGATGCTCGGTCTTTTCAGCCAATGACAAAAATCTTCTAGAAAAAGGAAACACCAAATCTCCTGTTTACCCAGCTGTCTGTACAAAGTGAATTATTCATGATTCAATGTGAATAATAAACCTATGCAAATATTTGTTGTGCTCTCAGTTTTGAGGGAGCAGCAGGAAATGAAGTCAAGGTAAAGCAATTGAGGCAACTGGGGCCTCTAGAAATAAACTGACAAACTAGATTTTGATTGTCATTTATATGTGCCCCCCCCCACCCCTGAAAGAAATCGGGTACTTCTTTCTTAGGAGGTTTTTGTCCTATTGGAAATGACAATTTAAAGCTTCTCTTAGATGACCTTTATATAATTTCCTTACAAACTAATTATGAAAGTTGTTGTTTTTTTAATGTTTCTGAGTTTTGAAGCCTAAAGAGCTTACAGCAGAAGTTCTACAATGGGAAACCTTAACTGACAAATTTCCAGGTACTTTGCTGCTTACTGTAAATTCTTACCTATAAATTTCAGTTCTAGGTTTTTGATAAAGGGAATATTACAATAATACTGATACCTGGCAGTTGTAAGCTATTTTTTGGTTGCAGAACTGCTTGAAAAGTTTCCATAAGAACTAACGACTTTTAGCTGGAACCGTGCTAGAATTTATGTGGCCTGTCCATTCTAAGAAGCAAGGCGCAAGCAAGAGTGACATGTTGAAAGGTTGTTTCATCAACTTGCAACCTCGGTAACTTTTCTAAGTCACTCGACACAGCTGTCATCACCATAATCTCTCTGTCTCTTTGAGACAGGGCCTTACTATATTGAACTGGTGATCCTCCTGCCTCAGCTTTCCTAGTGCTGGGATTACTGGTGTGTGCTACCATGCCCAGTTTACCATAATCTCTTAGAGAGCATAGAGTATGCAAATGACTGTTTTATATACTATAATTATGAATGAATTTCATTAATAAAAAGAATCCCCCCCCCAGCTTTATCCTGTAGAGATCAGGCTCAGGTGGATCCCAAAGCCTGGGGAAGGGCTGGAGAACTTGTCTGGTCTCCCCTGGTTTCTGAGGATGGGGTCCTCTGTAGAATCACTGACTGGCCCCACCCTGGAAGCTATCCTGGGGGCGGGGACAGACCCCAGGAACTGACAGCCATAACATTCTGCTTCTGCCTTGATCTTGGTTCAGAACTCTGGGTAGGAAACTGGTTCGCCACCCACATTTTACAGCTAAAGAAACAGGAATGGGGAGCTAAGAGTGACTTGTCCAGGAATAAAGGAGAACCGAGATTAAGACTAAAATCCACGCTTTGCCAAAGCTTTAGTAAACTTTCCACGTTACACTGTACCACGCTGCCTTCCTCAACATGCCTAGAAACCAAGGAATTGGTGGCCTGCCTGTTGCTGCCATCACGATCCTCAGCCCCGCCCTGAACTTTCTGAGGATGTGTGCAGTGACACTGTGGCAGCACTGTGTCGAAAGCAATCCAGACTTATGGAAAAGATAATTCTGCCTCCTTGTCTTGATTCTGAATGTCACCTAATGCCATTTTGTTTTATTCTATATTGACTGGAAATAGTCGTTTTCTTCTCATTATTTATTTTTTAAATCGAAGCATTAACATTGCATCTCAAAGCTAATTGGCAATATTAATAAATGACAGAATTGTGCCTCAAATAAAAGGTGGTACAGAAGAGCTTGAGACATTTGTAAAAATACGATCCATATTTAATAAAATTCCACCCAAGAGTGAAAATTGGTTCCACTTTTTTTTTTTTTGTGCTGTCGGGGCTTGAACTCGGGGCCTTCATGTTGAGCCACCAGTCCTTATTTTTTATTTATTTTTTTTTAAGATAGAATCTTGTGAACCATTTGCCAGGGCTGGCTTCAAACTTCGATCCTCCTGATCTCTGCCTCCTGAATAGCTGGGATTACAGGCGTGAACCACCATGCCCAGATGGTTCTACTATTAACATCTGCTCTGTTCTGTTTCTTGTGGGACCTGAAGTTACCTTAGCAAACTTGCATTTATTTCACATGACAGGAACTTGTCTCCGCTGATTTAGTGCAATGGTTTCTTAGAGATTTCATTATGCTGGGAAGTTCTGAATATACAATGTAACGAGTTCTTTCATAGGCTCCTCTTTAGGGAAGACCCATTAGTAGTAGTCATGACTCTGAATTAACATCTTAGTCCAAGAGAAAAGCTCTTGGGAGGCAAGAACAAAACAGATAAATCTTTGTTGAGAGATGTGACCGAGGACTTAACCACATTCCTTGTGGTTTCAGAATGACATGCACATTCTGGGACCCATAGATAGGCAGAGATAGTTGTTCTTAGTAACGCTCTGACCACACCAGTTTTTTAACATAAAGAGTTAGTTCTAAGTGTTATCATTTCTTAGAAAAAAGCAGAGCGGCTGGTATACACACTGAAGGCAGGAAAATGGTGTGAAATTCTGTCCACTAAAGCCTGGGAAGAAAGTGTGCTGGCCATTTAAGGCACACTTGAAGACTGTGAAAATTCTATCTTACATCTACTAAGGACTTTCCCCCTGATCTTGCTAATAGTGGTGAATTCCTTCGGTTGGGGCCTAAATATCTTATTATTTTTACACATAGTCTCTGAAAGCAGATTGCTTTGGTTCCGGAAGTTATGGCTCTGCTCTTCACGAGCTGCGTGACCTTAGCCAGGTGATTCAACTTCTCTGTGTCTTGGCTATCTCATCCCAAATTAAGATAACAACAGTTTCTTAATTAAGATTGCTTGGAGGGGAATGACTGAACGAGCACGTACTGGGGTTTACTGAGTGTTTCCCTGCGTGAGCACCACGGATTTGAACTGGTAACTGTGATTAGCTCTGCCCTGTGCAACTCCTACCCCGGTCAGAAGGTCCTGTACTGTGACAAGGCCGAAGAGTGGGTGTCTGGGCCTGAGGAGGACATGAGGGCACTTCTGGAGGTGACAGGAATGCTCCATATCTTGATTATAATGACTGAAGCTTAAAACCTTCAAATAACTTTCCCTGGTCACCCCCTTAGTCCAGGCCCAACTCACCTAGTCTCTGGGTGACTTTTTTTTTCCCCTTCCTCTGAGCTGTTTTGTCTCTAATTCCTCCTTTGCGTGCACACGGTCACCCACACAGGGGCTATTTCAGTAATCGTGCCTACATCAGTGTTATTTGTTTAAAAGAGAGAGAAAGAAACGAATGTGCGTAAGCCAGCACGTTTGCTTGCTTTTGCCTAAAATAGCTCTGGAAGGACATATGAGAAAGTGGCTTGGTAGTTAGTTACCTGTGGGGAAGGAGCTGGGTGGCTAGGGAGGAGGCCAACAATGTTTTTCTCTGTATATCCTTTTGTTCTTTTTGCATTTTAAATCGTGTGACTGTATTACCTAATCAAAAAAAAAATAAATAAATAACTAAAATGTAGGAACTAAGAAGAACCCTGCCCGGTTTATCTGTTCACTCATATTTACCGGGAGGCCACCACTTGCCAGGCACACAGCAAGGTGAAGGTGTCCACAGCTATGATTAGGTCTCATTGTTGGGATTTGTCATTCACTGCACATCACAGGCTCTGCTTGCTTGTTTGCTTTAAGTCTTGCTTACAAGAGAGCCAAGGAGCACAGTGGCCTCGGGCGACATCTGATTTAGGGACGTCCTGGTCAAAGGAAATCCCTCCACGTACTGAAAAGATGTGCAAAGCTTGGAAGAGACCAGTTACCTCGGAGCTGGCTTTTACGGACCAGTCACTTCTTCTGAGCACTTTACCTTGCGTTAGGGTGGCTCATTTAACTCTCACAGTAACTGTGAGAAAGGCACTACCTTTGCCCCCGTTTACAGATAAGAAACTGAAGTACAGAGAGGGCAGAGAGATAATTTGCCCCAGTCACACAGCTACTAATAGGATGACCACAGTTTGAACTCCAGAACCTCAGTTTTAACCACTTCACTGCCTTTTGGGAAAAGGGTTCTGAAATAATCCTTTGCTCCCACATATCTCTGTGGAAATTCTGCCATTAATAAGAGTGTTACAGATGGAAGAGTTCAGTTGGTTCATTCTAGACATCCAAGTTTGAACACTTCTAGGGATAGGAACTGTTTTGTTGTTGTTGTTGTTGTTGTTGTTTTTGGCGGTACTGGGGCTTGAACTCAGGGCCTTCACCTTGAGCCACTCCACCAGCCCTATTTTTGTGAAGGGTTTTTCGAGATAGGGTCTTGCCTACTATTTGCCAGGGCTGGCTTCGAACTGCGATCCTCCTGATCTCTGCCTCCTGAGTAGCTGGGATTACAGGCGTGAGCCACCGGTGCCCGACTATAGGAACTCTTTACCACCAGAAGTAGCTCAGGGCTAGCAGCTCTGATTGTTAATAGAAACGGGAAAATGTTGCTAGAGCAGGGAGGAGAAGTTCTTTACTAGTATGCCGAGCCACTTCCTTGCTGACTCTGGTTCTACTCTTTGGAAAAGCACAGAATGGGTTCTAGATGAGAGTCATTCTTCTTGTGTACAAGCTTCTGATTTAAAATACAGCTCGTTAGGCATTATCTGATGCTTTCTTTCCTTGAACTGTCCTGAGGGAAAGGGAGCTTCGGTTTGGGGGAAAGCAGTGGGGAGGTGCTGAGAACAGAGGCAAAGGGAAGCACGGCCTAGGGCGGGGCCCCAGGCTTGGGTAGGATGTTGATGTAGGAGCTCTGGATAAACAAAAGCAGCACCGAGAGCCTCACCTCCTGGAGACTGCAGTCCAGGATAGGCTAAGGGTTTAAAAATAGCAATGACGATGAACATCTGACTGCAGCGCTAACTATAAGTGGTTTGTTTGAACAGCGTTGCTTAATCCTCACGAGTGTTAAGAGCTAGGTATCATTATTATTCATATTTCACAGATAAGAGTAAATTGAAGGCTGGAGAGGTAAAATAATTTGTCTAGAAAATGCTATTTTTGGGGGGGTTTTTTTGTTTGTTTTTTGTGGTACTGGGGCTTGAACCCAGGGCCTACTCCTTGAGCTACTCCCTCAGCCCTTTTTTGTGTGTGTTGGGTATTTTCAACACAAGGGCTCTTGAACTATGCCCGGCTTCGAACTGCACTCCTCCTGATCTCTGCCTCCTGAGTAGCTGGGATTACAGGTGTGAGCCACCAGCGCTGCCTTGCTGGGTGGTTTTGAACTCAGCAGCCCAGGCTGGGTTTTTTTTTGTTTTTTTTTTTTTGGTGGTTGGTGGTGGTGGTTGGTTGTTTTGCTTTAGTTTTGTTTGCACGCCTGGGGATTGAACCTAGGGTCTTGTGTATGCTCTATCACTGAGCCACATCCCCCAAACCCTTTGGTTTTGTATTTTTTGAGATAGGGTTTTGCTAACTTTGCCTGGGTTGGCCTCAGACTCAAGATCCTCCTACCTTTGCTTCCTGAGTAGATGGGATTACAGATGTGCACCACCATGGCCACCTTGTGTTGTTTTGTAACAGGATCTTGCTATGTAGCCAGGCCGGCCTCAAACTCTCAATCTTCCTGCCTCAGTCTCCCAAGTGCTGGAATCACAGTTGTGTAATTCCTCCCTCACCCCCACCCCTGCCCGTTAGCCAGGGGTGGCTGTGAGCACTACCACGTCCTGTAAGGGTGAGTCTTTGGCCCTCCCAGAAGGTAAAGCCCTATTTTCAGGGATGAAATGCACTCAAGGGGACACTGTATGACCTCATTAGCTCCTTAGGACCTTTACCTTGCGTGACCAATGGTCCATTCATAAAAGTTGTTTTTAAATTTTTATTAAATATTTTTCGGTATTGGATTCGAACTCAGGACCTCCTGCTTGCTAAGCAGGCACTCTACCACTTGAGCCTCACCCCTAGCCTCAAAAACTTGCTTTTTTAAAAACACCAAAGCAATGACAGCCTTATCTTCCACAGAAACTGAAAATTGCTTATCAAGTCTCAGCCAGGACCTCAGTACACAAATCACACTTAAAATATTATCTTAAAAACAAACACAGTTTCTAAAGAGAATACATTTAGGCATTTTCTTCCTTGTAGGGATCTAGAGTTAGTGTGGAGGGCCCTTTCTTTCCCCCCTTGCCTTAACTCTTTTGTTAGTTTGGTTTTTGGCAGTGGTGGGATTTGAACTCAGGGCCTCACACTTGCTAGGCAGGTGCTCTGCTACTTGAGTCACTCCACTAGCCCTTTTTCTGTGATTTTTTTTTTTTTTTTGAGATAGAATCTCACAAACTAATTGCCTAGGCTGGCCTCCAACAGCAGTCCTCCTAATCTCTGCTTCCCAGATAGCTAGGATTACAGGTGTGAACAACCACTGGCACCTGGCTTGCCTTACCTCTTACAAGCAGTGTGTCATTTCATTTCTTGGGACCACTTACTAAATGACAGTGATTGTAACAGAATTTTTTTGAAAATTATTTTTACCATAAGAATCTGTGAAAGTCCCTAAAGATCCAATACTGTTGGGTTTGAAACCACAAATTGACAATTTTAAGTTACATTGAAAACTGGCAGTACTGGTTAGCTTTTTAAAAACACATACAGTACAACTTCGACACTGATCAACATTTCCAGCCTCTTCCTGGCAGAGGTGAGCTGGAGAATGAAAGAACCCAGGCACCAGAGGGACCTGCAAGAAGGGAAATGAAGGTGTGGTTTCGGTGCCTGGCTTCAAAGACTGGCGGCAATCACAAGCCTAACCCATTTCTCTCCAGCTACACTAACTTTCTGTAAAGAAGAAAAACCCCAAACAGCCAAAATCAAACTTCCCCCGCATAATTTTTTAATTTAACAATGTCCCAGTTTCCAAGTATCGTCATGTAATCTTTGCAGTTGCGCTGAAGAAGCAAGTTGGGTGAAGGAAGGGCTAGTGGTGTGCACAGTTCAGGCTTTCTAGCTTGGGGCTAGCTTGCTTTTTTTCCCCTCTAAGTTCCAGCTCCTTGATGCATTTGGGTTTACTCACTTTGTTAATTTAGGGACAGGAATGACTAGAGAAAAGACTTCTTCCCTTGTGATAAACCTTTCAGTAAATGGAGTTGAGCAGCCAGCTCCAACTGGGATCACGGTGGCATACATGAGCCATGGCTGTGTACAGTGGGCTCCCTCGCTGTTCAGTTGGGTGAATGGGTGTTAAAAGAGATAATTGCTACAGAAATTTTCTACACAGATTTAAATGATACACTTTCACTTAAAGGATCTGTCAACCTCAGGCTAAGTCTACGGTCACTATAAATAGAGAGGGAGAGCTGAATTCTCCTTTGGGAATTCCAAAATGGTTCCTTCTGAAATCCAGGTTGACGTCTCTGCGTAACTACTTTGCTCTGCCATTCAAAGGCTTTCCAGAGGCTTGGTAAAGTTCTTCTTTGTTCAACACCTACAGGGGTGGGAAGCTCACGACCCACCAGGCAGCCCATTTCAAAATCCTGACAAGCTGTGTAGCTCGAAAGCTGCTCCCTACCCTGAGCCAAACTGACCCCTTAGAGTTTTCACCAGTTTGGCCTTAGATTTGCCCTCTGGAGAGACACAAAATAAACCTAATCCTTCTACTAGACAGCTAATCTCTTTATGTGATTCTCTTAAAAGAAATTGTGGTGACTCAGGCTATGGTTCTATCAAAGATATATATAATAAACCCAATTAGCTTTCCTTCCTTCCCCTTTTAGTGGCAGAGCAGGCTTACATGAATCCACTTAAAATGTTAGGCAGGGAAAATGCTCCCCCTGGCAGGCCCTGGTGCTGCGGCCTGGTTCCAGCCCCAGTTGGTAGGCTGCCCTGGGCCTCAGACACAGAAGAGTCCAGCCAGGGGCAGGGCTAGACAGGCAGGCTCCCTTGGATTTTCCCCTCCGTTCCTGTAACAAGGCCTTCTGCTGGGTCCCTGCAGCCAGCCCCGGGATTCTCCCGAGTCACGGGGCACAGGCTCTGAGTTTTCAAGTGTATTAGAATCCTGAGCGTTTCCCACTCCTTAGAAATGAGGCAGCCCAAGAACCTGGGTCTTAATAAGCACGCCAGGGGCTCTTCACCTCCATACACTTTACATTCGGGAAAATACAGATTTCAGTGAAAAATTACTCAGTGTGAAAAAAGATGAACAACAAAAAACACCTTGCATTTTGATTTTATTAATGTTTAACTTGTTGACCCCATCTGTTTAAATTATTAATCCCCATGTTGTATAAATCATAAAGCTAATACATGAAGTCATTTATTCTTCTTCTCATACTTATCAAGTCTATCAAAATTCTCCCAGAACGAGGAGACAAATAGCATCATCTTCAAGTCACACACTGATAAATGGAAGTATTTATTGAGAAATATTCAAAAGACGATTTACAAGGGAGCCAGGCTCATGGATGAGCCCATGTCTCCTGCTTGGGATTGGCCAACACAGCAGAGCCTGGGGGCAATGCTGGGAACTTTATAGGCGAGCACATGTTGGTCCCACACGTAGCTGATGGGCCTCGTGACTGAAGTTAACGTATAACTCACACCTGGCTGAGCACCGCCACGCACATCCTAGGCAACTGTGGGAATCTCAAAAAGCTATAGAGGGATTCCAGCGCACAGGTTGCAACAAGTCAGAACAGCTCACGGTAGTATAAATACCTGGAGAGTTTAATTACGTAAAGAAAAACCTTCTTTCCTTTGAGAACAACAGCTTTTTCTTTTTTTCAAAATTGGTGCTGTGGACGAGATAAGGGTGTCTCGTCTCTGCAATCCCAAGACAGCTCTGAGACCTGGCTTCTCTGCATCAAAGTGAACCCACATCCTACTCAACGGGTAGGCATTTACCAAATTGAGCAACAACTATAGGGAAAAGTTTTGGTGGTAAGAACTTACTTTCCAACGGCTGGGGGCGCAGCTCAAGTGGTAGAGCACTTGGTGCAAGGCCCTAAGTTCAAACCCCAGTACCTCCCAAAACAAAAGAAAACAAAAACAGAAACAAAAGAAAAGCCTTTACTTTCCTACTAAGGTATTTCATATGTGTTTTTGCAAAGTGAAGTGATTTTAAAATCAGTGTAGCGAAGGCATCTAACTTTCATTTTCTGTTAGGGATGAAGACTTTCACTGGCTCGCTGATCTTCCTCTTCTTCCCAGAGCTCTCAGCACTTTGCTGACTGTACACAAAATTCATTCCTTGAATCTATGAGAATCACCAGAGAGAGGCACAATTCAGCAGAGATTTGACATCTGCACAAGACATATATAAGACAGGTAGACCAAGCATTAAATCCCTCAAGCTGCATAACGGATCCAAACCTGCTTTCCTGTGGGCTGAGTTGGCCCTGAACAAAACCCTGCTGCCAGTATCAAGAGTCTGGGATTCTAAGTTTCAGGAGCTGAGGTTCCCTGAAGGCAACCAGTTTTTGGGCCAGTTTCTTGGCTCTCTCTGGTGAATTCAGCACATCCAACTCTTGAGGGAAGGGTTGTAGGGTGTGGGGCCGACCGGGAGCGGTGAAGGGTCAGGAGAGATCTAGGGCACTGATAGCTTGAGAGGCAAACATAATTTGAGTCCCAATTTCAGTTAGCACAGACACACAGCTTATCTTTTCTGCTATCTGTCCAGATTAATGAATTAAGGACACTGCTCCTTCGACTGGCTGGAAGTATAGGTTATTAATTAGAGGGAAGCTGATTAGTGAGTCACCTCCATGGACTCAGATTTGGTAAAGATTTTCAGACTTAGTTTTGCTTAACCGAGTGAAGAGTTAGACGACCCTTGATGTCTGGACATTTATATATTTTCTGGCTGCTAGATGGGAGGAAAGTTTTTGTTTTTTTTTCATATCCTCTTTGCCTTCTTTAGAAGGAAGAATGGAACAGAGGGTGTTTTAAAGAAAGACTCATGAGAATGCCTAGCAAAAGCTCCAACGTCACCCTCTTTTCTTTTGTGGTAGATATGTTATTATTACTGATACGGTGTCACTACCAAATAGTGGGATGTCAGTAAAAAGAAGATCTACAAATGGCTAATTTAAGCACTAATTTATCCTTTAGTTTTAGAAAACAGTTGAATTTCTGACCCCAGAAACCACAAATTCCCTCCGGCTTAAACTAAGACATTGAAATAATGAAGCTGAGAAAATAAATAGAGCCCCTTGTCAAGTAACTGGTTTGCTTATACATGCACAAGTTTGAAATTAGTAAAGACTCCAAACATGAAAACCAACTTCTTTACTTAGGGGATGAGTTTGTTACTGTTTGGTTGTGAGAAAAAGTACTTGGTAAAACTCAGCTTGTGAAAAAATGAGGCTTGGATATGCTCTCAGTTCAGACCAAACCATCCTTACTTCTACCAAGTCTGGGAACAAGTGAGAGGAGAGAAGACGGGTGTCCAAATTCTCACACAACAACTTGGCCTGATGGTTCAATAGTTTTGTTGTCTTTATTTCTTTTTTGGCAGCACTGGGGTTGGAACTCAGGGCCTCAGGCTCGCTAGGCGGGTGCTCTACCACTCCACACCTCCAACACAGTTTTGTGGTCTTTAAACCAGAGTTTTATTACACGTTTCAGAACTACAATTTTATTACAGTGAGCTAGTCAAAACATCTTCAGTGATGTATACAATCTCAAGGCAACCAGTGAAGTCTGGGAATTCTCAGCGGTTTATAGAAAATTAGGGGATTCAAAGGCAAGGATGTTATCAGTCAGGGGACAGTTCCTAGCATAGACCAATAATCTATGAATTATATAGCCAACAAGTTTATCCACACAAAGGAACATCTGAGAAACATTTTTCAGGTGTGCCCACTGACTAAATTTGCATATCTGATGGCAAAGTCAACAAGCATAGAACCAGCAATGTGAGCGATGTGAACAAAATCAGATGAGTGTCAAATGACTTCTAACGCATTTCATATTATATTTTAACGTATGGCTTTTAAAGTGTTTCTTGAGCCTCCCACCCCGACTTTTTTTTTTGAAGTACTGGGGATTGAACCTGGGGCCTGGTGGATGTTAGGCAAGAGCTCCTACCACTCGAGCCATACTTCCAGCCCTTTAAGGTGTTTCTTGTATGCAGACTAGTAAAAGGCTACCAGGATCCATAGAAAGCCTGAGGAACAGCTCATTTCTCGTGTAAGAGTCTAAGAAAATTTTTGTTTACTAACATATTCTCTGCTTCAAAAGTCCAAGAATAGGCTTTTTTCTTTTTCTTTTTTTGGTGGCATTGAGGTTTGAGCTCAGGGCCTCAAGCTTGCTAGGCAGGTGCTCTTACCATTTGAGTGACTCTGCCAGCCCTTTTCTGTGATGTTTTTTTTTTTTGAGATAGGGTCTTGCGAACTATTTTCCAGGGCTGTCTTTGAACTGAGATCCTCCCTATCTCTGCCTCCTGAGTAGCTAGGATTACAAGCGTGAGCCACTGGCCCCTGGCTTTTTTGTTAATCATAGATAGACTAGTCAGGGTCCCTTCTTCTAAATGACTGTCATTTATTCCTTTATTCATTCCCTTCAAATGCTTGTTACTTGATTATTCTCCTAGAGTTCTATCTTCAGTGATCTCTTCTCCTTCTCCACACTCTGAGTGACTTCACCCACGCCTAGGAATCAATTACCATTCATAAATCCCGTGTTTATGTGTTCAATTTAGATCTGCCTTCTGAACTCCATGTCTATGTGTGTATCCAACTGCCTACTAAAAGTCTCCACAAGGATGTTCCAAAGAACACTCAAGTGCAGTATATCCAGATTGGAATTCATCAGCTGCCTCTCCAAGACTGTTCCCAATAACTGTTCTCACTCACCTGAGGTATCCACGCTAAGAACCTGAGTCATCCATGACCACCCCACCATTCTCATGCTCACATCCAATCAACCACTACATCCTAGTGATCCTACCTCCTTAGCAGCTCTCAAATCCATCCATCTTTCTCTATTCCCACCACCTCTACTTTAGTGCAGGCCACCATCACCACCTCTCCCAAGGACTCTGCTTCTCCAATCCATTCCCAGTCTGGAGCACAACTGGTCTTAGGTGCAAATCTGACCACCTCATTCTTCTGCTTCATCATTCACCCACTAATGACTCCCCATTGTCATCAGGATAAAGTTCAGATGTTTAAGGCCCTGGCATCTCTGCAGCTTCAGATCTCCAAGTGGGCCCTGCTTGCTCCCCTCTGGATTTCTCCCTTAAGGCTCCCTCCCTTGCTCTGGTGTTCCCTTTTTCATCTGCTCTGCTGGCCTTCCCTGACACCCACAGGGCTGCACCTCTTTTGCCCCTTTGTAGTTCTCACTACGTAGTATTTCCAGGCCTGATTAAGTCTTCCCTTACAGCAGACACTCCTCGAGGGGAGTAACAACAATTGAATCATCTGTATATCCTCAGTTACTGGCTGAGTGAATGGATGCATAACTGAAGCTTTTTCTAGGATGAAGTCTTGGTCTTGACGCCCCAGCAGCGGTTCTTTACATTTTCAGGGGAGGGAAAGGCAAGTCCTGATGAAACCAATTCCTCTCACCTCAGCAAAATGCTCGCCCCTCTACTACATACTCATGACCTGGACCAGCCAGTTGAGGGCTCCTAGCCACCCTGCGCATCTCCCAACTAGATTTATGCCCTTCAGGACGCTGTGCTGGCCATGCCTACTTGTCATGCCTCACAGCCTCCATATGCAGTGTGTCTCAGATTTACATCTCCAACTGAGATCGCTCCTGAGCTCAGAGGTGCACATCGCCACCTAGTCAACACGTCCCTCCCTGCTCAAGGTCCGCAGATAGCTATATTCAGCAAGTTCAAAATCTGCATTGTTCCCTGCCTGAGAGAACAGCACCTCCATGTGAGAGTCATCTGCATATGGAGCACAATTAAGGCCATGGGTGTGGATAAGCGTGAGAAGGGAGAAGGAAAGGACCAGGACACAGCCTTAAAGGACATCCACCATTTAGAGATTAGCTGGAGAGAGGCCAAGAAAGGACGTGTGAAAAAGAGAAGCAAAGCCCAGCAGAGTGTCAGTACACGGAAGCCAGGGAAGAGGGTGCTGGAGGGGGTGGAGAAAAGAACAGGTGAAGTCAGCAGTGTCAAGTGTTGCTGAGAGGTCAAGGGCAGTGTGTCCACTTCAGTAGCCACATGGTGCTGCTGGGTACACTGGATTAGTCACCATTCTATTGGAATAGGTATCAGTTGAAGAGTGCATAACGTATCAAAGCAATTGAGAGAAGGAGCACAAAGTCTGATGAAAGCCAAGAGGGGGTAACAAATTCAACCTGGGGAACTTAAAAATGGCTTCTTGGAAGAGGGACACTGAGCTAGGTCTTGAAGAATGAGGAGCAGTTCAGCAGACTGGAGGTGGGGGTAGAGGAAAAGGAGGTCATTCTAGGCAAAGAGTTCAGCATAGTTAAAGGTTCTGAATCATGAAAAGACAAGAAGGTGGACGGGACAGTGGGCTATGCCCCTTCATTAGATCAGCCCTTGGGATTAGGTGTTATGTATCCAACATACTTCTCTTAAAAATGTAAACTCTCCTGGGACGATTACTCAATTTTGTGTTTGTAAATTAACTTATCAAACGATCTCCAAGTGGCAGCCAGCTGGAAGCAGGGCCTCCCAGGCTTTGGGAAGAAGACAGACATGTTTCCACGGAAGGAGAGCAGTTGAGGCTCCAGTGCTTGCTTTGCATAGGACGAAGGCCAGTGTAGGGAAGCAAGGGAGGGGGCAGCCCCAGGCAACCAGGAAATATCATGAGTACTTGACATGCCTGGGATGAGAGTGCAGAGACTTTTGTTTACTTAAAAATTATTTTTCAGGGCAGATGTGGCAACAGTGTTTTCTCTAGAAAACGACCTCAGGAGTGTAGATTTATAATCAAGTCTTAAGTCCAGAATCTTTGGGGTTGGGGGTATGGGTCAGGGAATTCATGGTTCAGAGGACTGCACCCCCATGGGAGTTACAGCACTGATTAGTTTCGATCCTCTCTCCTTTATCTTTTTGGCACAGGAAAAGGCAGACAATAATTATAAAATTAAATGAGATTTTAGAATAAACACTTTAAAAGCAGTATTTCAATAATATTTTACTTAACACAGTGTAGCTTATGTTAACGTCCTGATGAGAGAGCAGTAAGAAATGCAAATGTCTATGGAGAATACTTACCTCCAATCCCAATGGAGTTGTAAACTCTCCCGTGTGTTTCACGGGGCTCACCCAGTCCCTTAAGTTTTTTACTTTCTCTGGTTTACAGTCAGTGTTCTGAAACATGACTATCTTTATTTAGGAGGTGTCTATTCTTCATAGGGTCCTAAGTAGAGATTTCCATTCATCTCCCACAACTATTAAGTCAGTTCTTCATCCATATTCACCAAGGCATGGTACATCTTTAAAAGTCTTCATTCATTCATTCAACAAACACTTCTTAAGCACCCTTTTCTGTTCACACATTAAGCCAAGCAATAAAGATACAAAACTGAT
Source organism: Castor canadensis (assembly GCF_047511655.1). Classification (NCBI taxonomy): domain Eukaryota; kingdom Metazoa; phylum Chordata; class Mammalia; order Rodentia; family Castoridae; genus Castor; species Castor canadensis. The sequence goes on along the minus strand of NC_133403.1, from coordinate 2,958,169 downwards.
CAAGACACACTCTGTGTCCTCAAAGATGGCCTGGTGTGGGAACCAAATAGACAACAGAGAAAATGCTAATATCTTGTCTAGGGCATAGCAGGGGTTCCAAAAGATCTTACGAGCTCTTCCTGGGGGACCTGGCAAGACTTCACATCGATGTGACACTTTAACGTGGACCTAACTCAGAAAAACAGCGCTAGGGAACACGGGTGCAGAGAAGGCATTCTAGACAGGAATATAAAGCAGCATGCCTCTGGGGATTTGGAGAATAGTTCAGTGAGGCTAACAGGAAGGGTGCGGGGTGGTGGGCTGAGATGTCCTCTAAAGTCTGGGCTTTAGCCTACAGTGGAGTGGCACTGGAGGGCGCCAAGAGTAGATCTGTTTATGAAAGATGCCACGACAGCGGTGTGAAGGGTGACTGGAGAGGAGTGAGATGAGAAGCAATGAGACCGTTTCAGAAGAGGAATGGTATGAGCAAGACAAGAGCAGCAGCAAGATTAGAGGGAGAGCAGTGACAGGCTAGAGGGCCGAGGCAAGAGAAGAGTGCGCCATCATTAATTAGAATGGGCACAGGAGTGAGAAAGGAGGAAAAAAAATGACAAAAATGATCAAAGTTTCTGATACCACCACTGACCGAGATGGGAAATGGAGGAAGCTAAGGCCCTGGGGCTGGGAATGTGGTGCTGAACAAACAAGTGACTTTGCTTTCAAGATTCTGAGTTGGAAGAGAGATATCCAAAGGAAAGGTGTCTTACCAAGTGTTGATTACGTGACCTGGAGCTAAGGATGGAGGGAACGGCACGAAGAGCATACACAGAAGTATAGGCTTGGGACAAAAGAAAGGACACAGCTTCTTCTGAGGTCTGAAAGGAAAGGGTGAGGAAGATAGGTAGATAGATAGATAGACAGGTAGATAGACAGACAGACAAATAAGTGGGTAGGTAAACAGATAGATAGATGCTCCTCGACTTAGGATGGTGTTACACCCTCACAACCCCATTGTTAAGATGAAAACATCCTAAGTGAAAATGCATTTAATATTCCTGGCCTACTGAACACCGTAGCTTAGCAATACAGTACACTGTGGAGAATCAGCTGACTGAGAGGCCACCTGGGAGTGTAGCTTATGGCCACCGAGCATCATCACAAGATAGCATCTTACAGCGTCTTACTACTCTAGGAAAAGATCAAGATTCAGTCTTTGAAGTGCAGTTTCTACTGATGTGCATACCATTGTAAAGTCAAAAATTCTAAGTTGAACCATCATAAATCAGGGGATCTACTAAGTAAACCTTGAAATATGGGGCAGGAAGTTGGATGAGTTGTGCTTCACGGCCCTAATTATTTCTGTGGAGTAGAGTTTAGATCATTCTATTATATTAGAACGGGAAGGAATTGGTCCCTTTTTTTTTTTTTTTGTGGTACTGGGGTTTGAACTCAGGACCCACACCTTGAGCCACTCTACCAGTCCATTTTTGTGATAGGTTTTTTTTGGATAGGGTCTCACAAACTATTTGCCCAGGCTGGCTTCGAACTGTGATCCTACTGAGTAGCTAGGATTACAGATGTGAGCCATTGGTGCCCTGTAAACTTTCCTTTTTCTTTTCTTTTTTCTTCCCCCCTTGGCAGAACTGGGATTTGAACTCAGGGCCTCATGCTCGCTAGGCAGGGTTCTACCACTTGAGCTTTAATTGGTGAATATGGCCTATGCAATATCCATTTGGACAGTGGGAAAGGGAAGGCGCTAACAGGCTTGTCCAAATAATGCTCATGCGACTTAGGATCTGGATAGCCTTAAGATATATCACCTCCAAATTAAATGCTGAAGAGAGACAGGTTGACTGGGTGTGGTGACTCAACCCTGTAATCCTAGCTACCCAGGAGGCAGAGTTTTGTGGGGGACAGACAACATGACAGGGACATATTTAGATAGTTTAAAGTAACCCTGTGTCGTCCTAGAATTCCTTGATCTCTTACTTGGGTTCCATGTTCTATCGTCTTAATGGAGTTAGGTTTTTAGAGTTCTTGTAATTTAAAAATTTTAAATTTTCAGGTGTGTACTTTTATCATTTCTGAATCCATTGCCAAATTCCAATCCCACTTCCACATTTTTCCTTAGAGCTTATGGATCACACAGAGAGCAAATAGTAAAAACACTGAATAATTTCAACTACTGTAGAAACTTTGCTATATTTGTCTTTCTGTGACTGAGATAAGGAAGAACCTGAAAATAAAATTCATATTAACTTTTTTATGCCAGGCATGGTGGCTCATGCCTCCACTCAGGAGGTGGAGATCGTGAGGGACCAGTTTGAGGCCATCCTGGACAAAATGTTTGAGACCCCATCTCAACCAATGGTTGAGTGTGGTGGTGCATGCCTGTCACTCCAGCTACACAGGGAAGCACAAATAGGATGGCCCAAGCATAAACTGAGACCCTATTTCAAAAACAGCCAATGTAGGGCTGGTGGTGTGGTTCAAGTGGTAGAGCACCTACCTAACAAGCACAGGGTTCTAGGTTCAACCCTCAGTACATACAAAAAAAAAAAAAGAAAAGTGACAGATAATTTTTGCTCTCCTTTACAAACATTTGAAAATAGTCCATATACTAAGAATACCACGTTTGTCATTTACTCCTCACAACGGCTGTGTGAAACCAGAAGCAGGTTTTTATTCCTTACTGCAGATATGGAAATGAAGGTCAGAGAAGTGAAGGATTTATCCAGTTCACACAGCTAGTAAGTGGAACTCTCGAACTCAGGTTTCCTGGTTTCAATTTCAGTGATCCTTATAATTTGCTTCTTCAATAAAAAGGGGGAAACCCAAAGGTAGAAAACTGTTAAGAGAAGTCATCAGAAATCTCTGTAGGGCTCCTGATATTCTAGCTGAGTTGACCCTTTTTTGGGCATAACCTACTAGGACCTCAAGCTAAATTAAGTTCATTACTGTTCCTTTGCACCCAAATTTTCCTCGTGACTCTTCAATTTCTATTAATCATCACTTCCCATTCATCAAAAGTGGCCTACATGGTGTTCTTGTAATGAGTAAATGAAATAGCACAGAGAGAGCATCTGGTACAACATCTCACATGTGCAAGTCATTCAGTGACTAACAGCTGTCATTCTTGTTGTCACAGGAGTCCCCTGCTGCAGCTAAACTGGATCCTGGTGGTAGGCTGGAAACTGGGTCCCCAAGAGATATGCACATCCTAACCCCTGGAAGGGTGAATACTACCCTCTGTGGGAAAAAAAGGGGGTGGGAGGACATTTGCAGGTGTGATGGAGGATCTTCAGATGGAGAGATTATTCTTAATTATCCAGGTGGGCCCAAATGTAATCGTATGTATCCTTAAAAGGAGGAGGCATGGAGAGATCTGAATGCAGAAGGCAAGATAATGTGGGTATATGGGCAGAGACTGGAGTGATGTGCCCACAAGCCAAGGAATACTAGCAGCTACTAAAAGCTGCAAAAGCGAACTTGCGCAATTGCATTCCCCACACTTCGAGGTGTTCAACAGCCACACATGGTAAATGGTTACCTACTAAACAGCACAGACATGGAACATTTTCATGACCACTACAGGTTCTACTAAACCGAGCTTCTCTATAGAGGCAATCTGTGTACAATATAAGTAAATACAAAATTTTCATAGGGACCATGATGATAATTGGAAGACAGACACCAGAAACAATATTTTGTCAAGATACAAAGATTTATTATTGTAAAAATAAATTTTAATCCCAAGATTACTTTATCAAATTAACACAAGTCCAACAAAAATTCCAATAATCTATCTGATGAAACTTGTTAAGCTGCTTCCAGTAGTTATGTAGAATGGCAAAAACTTAAAAACACTGAAAAAGAATAATAACAAGGGGAAATAATCTGTCCCTTCCAGATATCAAAACCATCGTACAAAGTTATAAAGTTATAGTAATTAAAAAACATGGTAACAGTAGTACAGGAGTAGACATACAGAATAAAGAATGGAAAGGAAGAGAACAGGATAGAATAAGACAAAACAGAATTAAACACTAACATATATAGTAAAACGATTTTCAACAAGGGTCTAAGAACATTTAATGAGGAAAGGATAGTCTTTTTAACAAATGGTACTGAGAAAACCAGGTATTCATATGCTAGCAAAAGAACAAAGTTGGAACTTTGTAATATCTTAGATATTACACAAAAAATTAACTCAAGGGTTGATGGGTCAGCTCAAGTGGTAGAGCACCTGGCCTAGCAAGCGTGAGCCCCTGAGTCCAAACCCATTGCCACAAAAACAAACAAACAAACAAATAAACAAAAAACTCAAAATAGATCAAAGACCAAAACTGTAAAAAAATTTTGACTAAAACACAGAAAAGTCTTATAGGATTTAGCAGGAATTTCTTGGCTATGACACCAAAACCACAGGGAACAAAATAAAACAAGTAAATTGGGTCTGCAAAAAAACTGGTACATCAAAGGACGACAGGGACAGTGAAAAGACAACCCTGGATGAGAGGAGAAACTTGTAGACCGTATCTGATGAGGACTACCCAGAATACATAAGGAACTCCTACAACTCAACAGCAGTAACAGAATATACTGGCTTTTAAGATGGGTGACGGACTTGAAAAGAAAGTTCTCCAAAGAAAACAAGTGGTCACTAAACATGAAAACACACTCACTACCACTGATCGCTACAGAAATGCAGATCAAAACCACAATGAGCAACACCTGATATTCTTTTAAAACAAGAAAAGAGCAAGTATTGGAGAGAATGGGGAGAAACGAACACTTGTACATCGCACAGCAGCTGCAGAAAACAGCAGTTTTCTAGGTGGTTACTAAAAAAAATTAAGCGTGGAACTATCGTAGGCTCCAGGAATCCACTTCGGGGTATACATCCAAGGAGACTGAAAGTAGAAACGTGCACATCCAGTTCACAGCATTATTCAAACCGTCAAAAGGTGGAGGCCACGCCAATGTCCACCAGCGGATGAATGGATACATAAAACATGGCACACACACGCAGTGGAATATTCCTCTACCTTAAAAAGGAAGGAAATTCTGATCCGTGCCATAACACAGACAAACTTTACAGATATTATGCAAAATCAACTAAGTTAGTCACAAAAGAACAAGCATTGTTTGATTCCGCTTGTATGAGGTATATAAAATTTATAAAATGATGGTTGCTGGGGGTGAGAGGGAGAGAGACAGGAAGTTATTATTTAAGGAGTATGGAATTTTAGTTTGGAAAGATAAAACTTTGGAGCTGGGTGGTGGTCACGGTTGCATAGCCATATGAAGTGGTATTTCATATCACTGAACTGTACACTTAAAAACGGTTTATGGTTGCCCAGGGCAAGGCCAAGAAAGTGAAGACCAGCTGGATGACTGTAACCCAAGAAGCACCCTCCCTGCCCATTCGTTCCTCTGCACCTCTCACAATGACCACATCTGTAGGATCTTAAGTTGTAGCTGCAGATGGGTACTGGTGGCTCCCATTTTCATTTTTTAGCATTTTGTCTTCTGCACCCATTCCCTTCATAGGATCTAGGCAGAACAGCACCTCTGGGGCACAAGTTTGTAGTCTGAGCCAGGGAATGCTCTTCTTATCCAGGAGAGTTGAGATTAATAATTCTAGTTTTTCCTAGAGCTTTATCTACTAAGGACCAGCTTGAGGTAGGGACTTAGAGAGGAACAATGCTGAGGCATGACCAATGAGAAGTCAGAGAGGCCACTCATGTTCCTATAGAAGACAGGCCTGTGCTCTTACAATTACAACTGTCTGGGGGCTCTAATCTTTCCCATGGAAAAATGAATGTAACCTGCATGGTGACTGAAAAACTTCCTCCCTGAGCCCAGAGTTATTGGCTCCAGAAGATTGGGATCAATCCTGAATTATGTTTATGTGCTACATTTACTTTTACAAAAAAAGAAAGATTTACCTATATACATATAAATAATACTGGTCAAAAACCCTTCTAGGGTTCCTAGTGGTGGTTGAAATAGTCCCATATGTGGTCACCAGAAGATAAGTCATTCCTCACACCAATATGGGATAAACTCCTTTGGTCTCTAAGGGGCAGGAGTGCCTCGTAAAATCCCTCTGTGTGTACTTAGAATCCCTTCACTGCCTTGTTTTGTGGCAGTGAAAAGCCTCTTGATCATGTAATGTCCAGTGTGTCTTTCAGTGCGTCTGATTTCCAAGTCATGTTCCAGTTGCTTGGCTATGCCACATGGGTCCGGTACTCATTTTGAGCATAACTGTACTAAATCTTTTTTTCCAGATCAGTATAATAAAGGAGTGGTGAGGGATGTTAAAAAAAAATAGTTTAAATGTGTAGGGTGTGGCACGTCCACCTGGAATCACGAGTTCAAAGCCAACCTGGGATACAGAGTAAGACCCTGCCTCACAAAAGATGAAAATGGTAAAAATCTATATTATGTATATTTTTCGACAGTAAAAAAAATAAAATAAAATAAAGGAAGCTGGGTATTGTGGCAGATGACTTGAGAGGTAGAGGCAGGGCTTAAACCAGCCTGGATTACACAGTGAGATCTTGTCAAAAGAAACAAAAATTCAAAAAAGAAAATAAATAAAACTTTAGCACTAGAAATAGCCTGTGATTTTAACAAAAGGTGAGACCCTAAAGGAAAAGATATTCCTTTCACGTGGTAGTGCAGTCTTTGAGAGGGCCAATCTTGGGGATCTATACAAGCTTCAAGTGCATGTCATCTCCTGACCAGTAGGTATCCATCCTTGAGAAATTCTCCCCAACAGCCACAGTCATGTTCAACAACATCCCCCAAAACAGTGTTCCATGGGAAAGTGAAAACACTCACATGTTCTATCAACAGCAGAAAACTGAAACACACTAGGGTACTTTAAAATGAAGGAAAACCACACTGAGTTAAAAGAAATGAAGTCCACTTAAACACACTATAAAGAAAAAAAAACCTCTCCAAGACACATGTTAAGTGAAAAAAAGCAAGTTTCAGAAAGATAATATTGTCTCACTTATGCTTTTAAGATGTCCACAAGTTGGATGTGTGTATATATATATATACATATATATACTAACGGTATCCAAAACAAATAGAAAGCAAGACATATTTAATTAAAAGCCAAATATGAAATTTTAGATTTCAGCCATTTTTTAAAAGGTTTTTTTGGTGGGGCTGGGGTTTGAACTTAGGACTTCACACTTGCAAAGCAGGTGCTCTACCACTTAGCCACATCTCCAGTTCACTTTGGTTCTGATTATTTTGGAGATGGGGGTTTCACGAAGGCCTCAAACCTCGATCCTCCCAATCTCAGCCTCCTAAATAGGTAGAATTACAGGCACTAAGCCTACCAACACCTGGCTTAAATTTCTTTTTTTTTTTTTTGGGTGGTACTGAGATTTGAACTCAGGGCCTCATGTTTGCTAGGCAGGCACTCTACTATTTGAGCCACTCTGCCAAGGCCATATTTTTAAAAGTTGAAAGAAACAGATGAAATTACAATTTAATTGTAAGTCTACACACACACACGTGTGTGTGTGTGTGTGTGTGTGTGTGGTATGTGCTGGAGATAGACTAGTGATTGTACATGCTACACAGATGATCCACACTAAGCTACATGCTAATGTAGCTGGGGTATATATATTTTTATTTAATCTATTATGTCAAAAACTTCATTCCAGTGTTTCTCAATTCAACCTAGCCTCACAGCAAGTGCTCAGTAGTAGTTGCCATACTGCACTTCATATCATGTGTGCCTGTGTGTGTGTTTATGAGTGTGTTTTAAATGCAAAGTGAAAGGTAAGGAATATCCTCACTGGCAGTTTTAAAATTACCTGTGAGGACGTGTTCATGTATAACTAGGGTCTGGGGGCAGAGCTCAGCGGTACAGTGAACACTTAATATACCCAAGGCCCTGGGGTTCAATCCCCAAGACCAGAACAAAAAGTTCAAAAAAACTATGGCATTCCATATTCATGTCTGAGTTCTGCTAAAATGATGTCTTTAATCATCTAATAGGTTTATGACCAACACATCCATTGCTTTCATCTCTTTCTTTTCCTGCATTTCCTTTTCTTCTTGGTGGAACTGGGATTTGAACTCAGGGCTTTGTGCTTGCAAAGCAGGCACTCTACCACTTGAGCCACACCTCCAGTCCATTTTGCTTTGCTTATTTTGGAGATGAGGTTTCATGAAGTATTTGCCTGGACTGGCCTTGAACCTCAATCCTCCTGATCTCAGCCTCCCAAGTAACTAGAATTACTGGAGTGAGCCACCAGTGCCAGGCTTGTTTTCCTGTATTTCAATATGATAAAAACATCAGTATGATGAAAATCTTTTTATTTGTAAGCTGGAAAGGTAATTAAAGAACACTTTTGAACAACCTTAAGATTTATTTGGCTTACTTTTGAAAATTATAAGTTATTCTTGAGTGTTGTATCAGATGCTTTTCAATAAAGTCACTTTCCTACTTTTGAGCAGCTGAGTGATTAATTTTGAGTTCTGTGGTAGACAAAGATGGGCACATTAACCACATAAGCCCACTCAAGCACATGATTAAGTAGTTATAAAAACGAAAAGTCGTCTCTTAGTTTGTTGGGCATGAATGGAAGAAATCTACAGGTGATGACATGATGGTGTTATTAGATGTACTAAACTTGACATAAGTATGCTGATTCTTCAAAAAAGAGATGAGCAGATAATAGATACAGAATTGGAAATATGACACAGCTTCTCAGACTCCCTCTGTAGGTCATTTTCTTGTATGTGAATCTCTACAAAGAGCTTTAGCAGGTGCTGAAAGGAACACCATCTAGCTGCAAGTACAGAAATGACTCAAAGCTGGGTCCTACACAGTACCAGAGTCCACTCTGGTATGAAGGTTTTCTGAGATCACAGATCTCTGTTGGTGTCATGTCCAAACCTCTGAACATCACTGCCTACTCTTCCTGGCAGGAAGGAGAGAGTAACAGATCACACCTAGGAACTCGAACCCCCTTCAGAGGGGCATACAAGGTGCCTCCCTGCAAGGTAAAGAAAGGCAGGGTTGCAAGGCAGTCTCACTAGGAAGTCACATTTTCACTTTATTTTGAACCTAAGTTCATCTGAAGAAAAAAAAGGAAAACTCTCTAAAGAGAACTAGTTGGATGTTTGGAATAAGGATAAATTTTATATGAGGCAGACACCTAAACTTAGTTTTTATATTATTTTTCTAGTAAACAATGAAACAATGAATTTTCAAAGTTTCTAATACAAAATGAAAATAATCATTCCTTCTTCCCCACCCACTTTATCTTCAACACATCCCAACCCTTTGCTACAACTAACAGAATTTTCTGTTATCAATTTGGTTGGAGTCTAGTTATTTAATTGCCTGCTTCCTTTTTGTTTTATTTATTTCAATAGCTAGTACAGTCACCTAGAATGCAATTCAAAAGGTAGTATGAAGTCACAGTAGTGAGACTGTCATCCCAGAGCCGCTCAATTCCCCTGCTAGGAGATGACCGCTGTGACCAGTTTCTTGTACATCCTTGCAGAAACTGTCTGTTCTGTTTTCATGTTGAAGTCAACTGCACCACCAAAAACTCTAACTGCTATAAAATTCATAAAAGTGTTTTAGTAAAACTGGAGCAGGCCTGGCTACAGTGACAGTAAGTGACGAAGAGTCGGGTTATGTGCATGGGGCCAGTCTTTGACGTCTGTGTGCGTCCTGTTGTTCTCTCCACCTAGAGACCCCATGTTTTCCTTCTGACTAAAAGAAAGGAAAGAAACAGAAGAGTGAAAGGGTAGAGGAGGAGAAGACTCAAGGTGCCATGCTGAGTGCTATGGTGGTGATGAGAATGGGGCCTGCTGGCACCAAGCTGGTGGGGACTGGCACTACAGTGTTTCAAGGTAGTGAGGGATGCAGACACGGAAGTCACAAACTAACCGACATCTGGCACAAATAAGACAAAGGAAGAACTAACAGGTACAGCCGTTTGCTGTAGGAATGTAGAGGAAGATGGAGGATGGAGGGAGGGACTTCATAAATTAGCCCAGGGCTGGTTAAGCATGTCTGTTGAGCTTCTACTCAGAGTGCACACATCTTTTCCCTGACTCATGAAAACCTAGAGCTGGGACAATGCCAGACCAGTGTGCCAAAGCTCACTCAGTAAGGAAGTCTTTTGGAACCAACATGGAGAGGAAAAGTCGTGCACACACACGAAGAATAAGAATAATAATAAAAGGCCTATTGCTACTCACACTAAGTCTTCAGCTGGGAATCAAAGAATAAACACAAACATTTTCAAAGCTTACTATTAAGTTAAAATCAGGATTGCCAGGCATTGTTCAGCTGCAGGAGGCAACAGTCACGTCTTTGTGTGTGTTCCTGGAATTGTGAAGTACACAGTCAGAACAGCTGTGCGTGGCAACCCTGCCTGCGAGGGCCAATGTGAGCATTGTTTTGCTTTTGTTGTTGCTGTAGCTCTAGGATTTGAACTCAGGACCTTCTGCATGGTAGACAAGCACACTAACTAATGTCTCCATCCCCAAACTCCATCAGGTTTTTGACTAACACTTTAAATCATAAATTTTTTACTTGAGACACAGGCTGTTCCTTTTGACTATCACTTCCTTTGACAAGGAAAAACAAATGCTTGTAATGTTATGAATACAGTTTCTTAAAAACTCAAGGTTGCTGAGTGCCCCGCACAGAGCTGTTATGCTACAGAATACAGCTAGATCATACACCTAAAGTATGACATACTGTACATATTTTCCAACCTATAAAGATTTTCCATGCTGTTGTAGGGCTGCTTAATTTCAAACTAAACACTATTTATTTAGAAATCTAGAGCCATTTTAAATCTAGTTGGGCCAGAGAGCAGAGTGAAACAGTGTCACTGCAGAGCATATGGCATATTTTTAACTCTGGGGCTTTCAGATTTAATGATTAAATGCTGAAAGTTTCTGCCTTATTTTAGAAGACTTTTCTGATTTTCCCCAGTACCACTCATGTCACTGTCATATCTAATTCAGCAAAGTCCAGACATCTACTACCAAATTGGAAAACAACATGACAGTAGGTCACATCAAATAATTAAAAATGAGATGAGAAACTGATTTTTGTGTGGAAAATTACGCCACCACAGCTCACAATTCCTGGTTCTAATATTCCTAATTAGGAAGTGTCTAACCAAGGCAAACCAAGAAATATTTGTCATCATTAGATATGACTGTGTTTCATTTTCTGTGCTTTACATTGATTTCATAGGAACTGAACTTTTTTTTTTTTAGTTTGTGGGTATTGAGCTAATTCCTGGTGATTTTTATAATTCACTCATGTTTTCCCCTTTTGTGGAAACATTTACTCTGGGGATTTCCACTAAGGGAATGAAAACTACTTGAGAGAGTTCTTTTTGTGGGATAAAGCAGCTCAGGACACATTTCTATGAGTGCCTCCTTTTTTGTCCTACTCTGTAATTTTTTTTGACTTCAGGGCCTCGTGCTTACTAGGCAGGTGCTCTACCCCTTGAGCCATGTCTCCAGTCTGCCCTACTCTAAGGGAGTCTTTCCACACACATAGGACTTAAATATTTCAGATTCTCATGGAATATTATAAATGTAAAATAAGATATGTTTGAAAGCGTTTGGCACAAAGTTTCGTAAATGTTAATCATTCAGAGCAAACCGGTTATATCTGGTTGAACAGTACCTGATCTTGGTGAACACAGGATTGGTATAAGATGAAATGTGCCCTGAGCTGGTATGATTTTTTTTTTTGGGGGAGAGGTTTTTTTTTTTTTTTTTTTGTCTTTTCTTTTCTGGTGCTGGGATCGAACCCAGGGCCTCAGGCATGCTAGGCAAGCGCTGTACCACCGAGCTACATCCCAGCCCATGATTTTTTTTTTAATCTAGGTTATTTGGGGATATGAGGAGTACAAGGGATCTGTAAGTGGCAAGTGACCTTACATCAAATGACAAAGGCTTTCAGTTAAAATTGCAGCTACAAGCTTCTAGTCTTTCCATAAAAGCAAAGGTGGAGGCAAACACGTATGCTCAAACATGCTGAACCGGCAATGAAGAAAACAGTAAGAGGAGAACAGATGCTGGAGACGGTGAACACTGAAATGCACACAAACTGCAATGTACTCTCACATCCCACCCAAGAAGCAAGGAAAAAGCTTTAAAAAGCATTCGTCTGGCTTTTTTCATGGTATGGTACATAGACTAAGAACCAGGGGGCTGGGTTTCATCACTAACTTGCAAGTTTCCATCACAGTGAAAAAAAAAAAAAAAAGGGAGGGGGATCATATTTGCCATATAGCAAACAGGGATGCTTTGAGGATTAATGACATAATGTCTGTAAAGAGGTTGGAGTTCCTTGGAAAAAAGACACTACATAAATACAGAGTCTAATATTTAGGCTTAGTCCACAATGTGAGACCTGGTTCTTGGCTCATGAGGTCATCAGCAGTTTTGTAGAATGAACACCCACAGAGCAGCCTTGTTAGCTTCCTCAGTGTGGACTGCACAGCTAATCTGACCCACCTGGTGGGAAAAGTCACAGAGACAAGAGTTTTCCTTCTTCATGAGCTCCAAGATACAGATAGGGAATGTTGACTCCTTAAAGGAGCAAGAGTTTGGGTATGTGTTGGCTCAGAATTAAACAAAATCCATTTTATATCTTGATTTAGGAGAAAGGCTAAATTTGTGATTCAGACAAGGGAAATCTGGAGGGAGCATAGGAATGGGAAAGCTACTTTTGGAATGGTTAGTTCGTATCTTGAAAGGACTTGGAAGCAAACTTTGGAATGTGAGTTTTGTCCTGGCAAAGTTGTAGCCTCCAGGAGACTCTCTCTTAATGTGACAGTGTCATGACCCCTCACCAGACTTTACTCTGTGAAGGGTTATCAGTCTATCTTGCAGAGACTTCAGTTCCAAAGCTTCAAGGGAGTCAGCTCAATGTAGACATTGCCTTGCAAAAATCTTGTGGTACAACTGAACTGACAGTAATGTTTCCTGACTAAATATTTGCATTTCTCAAATAAGATAAGATGAATTTTGACCCAAAGGCCTCAGTCATCAGAAACTACCCTCTTCAAACTGTAAGGGTCATGAATATATCATTGATCATTAGTGCTCAGCAATAATTCTGAGATTGTGTCTATAATACCAAAACACTTGAACAAAAGATGAAAAAACATGAAGGAGTCTGGTTTTGAACTTGTTTGTTTCTACATTTATACATTGGCTGCTCTCTCAAAAATCCCTGTCCACTGATTGCTATGGTATTTCAGACAGACTGATGCTGATAATAACAGCTTTTATTTTTAGGGGAACAGGCTCAGAGGTGGTACAGCCTTCACAATACAAGGTCGAAAGCACTTCCTAAATGACATATCAACCTTAGCTCAATCCTAAAGCCAGTGTGAGGTGTGACAGAACAAGGTAGGCATTTGCATGGAAGAATAACGAGCTTGAGCCGAGTATGGAGGGTGTCCACGTGGAAGACAGAATTGGTGTAGGAAGTCAGAGCCCAAATGGAATAAGGAGGGTGTCACAAGTGTGGGTGGCCCAGACTTCGATGTCAGAACTTGAGCAGGGTTAGGAGGGCATCTGTGTAAGGAAAAAGCCCAGGGCAGGGCACCAAACTCAGCAGGGTGAGGAGGCACTGTGGATGAGAATCAGAATCCTGACGGGAAGAGGTGTACCTACAGTTGTACAGGAAAGCATGGGAGTTTGACTACATCCCACATAAGTAAATAGGCTAAGGATAACAGGAACCAGGTTTATCACTGATGAAGAAGTCACAAATATGAAAGTGAGGAAAAATCAGAATGGTTTTACAGCACTGGACTAGAAGGGGCAGTACAGGTGTGAAGTCAAGGGCTTCCACAGACATAAATTTAGGTGTGTGCATGTGTGCGTGCATGTACGCTCTAGCTCTGTCTGCTGAGAGAGCTAAAGGAACCACTAAGCTGGACGTGGTGTGCACACCTATAATCCTAGCACTACTGAGACTGACGTAGGAGGGTCTCATGTAGGTTGGTGCATGCCAACCTGGGCTACAGAGCAGGACTCTGCCGCAAAAAAGCAAATAAATAAATAAACAAAGAAAATAAAATAAAAGTCACCACTAAGAAATAGGAGTCTTCAGAGAAAAGACTGGAACAGGGAAGTTACAAGAATGTACGACAGCTTGTTCCAGAACGTAAGGGAGCACTCGCAGCATTAGGGGACACATCAAGACACAGGAGCCTTCTCAACGGGGCTCCCACTGGCGAACCTGTGGAGGAGGTGAGCATCAAAATAATGACAGTGGTGAATGAGTTGAATTCATACTGACATAAATGAATGAGTGGGAAGTTTGAAGAGGATTGGGATAATTTATACAGTTTCAGAGCACTTCCCTAAAAACTACTTCTTAATGGCAAAAGGAAAAAGAGTAACTTTATAGTAGAGAAGCCTGGCAGACACCACCTTAATCAACTGACCAAATAAACCTTATCAATAATGGAACAAATAAAAAATCTTGTGCCACTTGTGTGCTCCTGATCACTTCTGTGATATTTACAATCTATTTTCTTTTCTGAGGGTACTGGGGTTTCACACTTCCAAAGCAGGTATTGTACTGCTTGAGCCACACCTCCAGTCCTCTTCTGTGATATTTTAAAAAGACATATACCCTGAATCTAACCAGGAAAACACCAAACTCAAGTGGAGGGATGTTTTATGAGATAACAGGCCTGTTACAGTAAAATATGCCAGGGTTCTCAAAGTCAGGAAGACTGAGGACCTGGTTTGAAACTAAAGGAGGATTAAAAGAATTAACACCTAAATGAAACAAGTGGTTTTGACCTGGAACCTTTTGCTGTTCCGGATGTTTGGGACAGTTGAGAACCTGAATGCAGTGTGAGGGTTAAATAACAGTAGTTGATCAAAATTAATTTCCAGTTTTGATGGTTGTGTTATGACTGTGCACATGAATGTCCCTGTTTCTACGAATTACACACTACAGTGTTCAACAAGAATGATGAAACAAATGGCTCAGGGAAGAAAAAAAGAAAACAACTTGCGCTCTACTTGCAGCTTCTCTTAAGCTTGAAATTTATGCCAAAATAAAAATAAATTTAGGGGGGGGAGAAATGACCCAAACATTGTATGCACATATGAATAAAAGAAAATAAATAAATAAATAAATAAATAAATTTAGCCAGGTGCCAGAGGTTTACGTCTGTAATCCTATTCAGCAGGCAGAAATCAGGACTGCAGTTCAAAGCCAGCCCAGGCAAACAGTTTGTGAGGCCCTATCTTGAAAAAAACCCACCACAAAAAATGGGGTGGAGGAGTGCCTCAACTGGTAGTGCCTGTCTAGCAAGTGTGAAGTTCTGAGTTCAAATCCCAGCACCAATAAATGAGTAAATTTATATAAAAATTGATTTTAGAAAAAAGGCTTTTCTTCCTATTAATATTATATATATTTTACTGATGAATACTATGGTAAATGAAGACATTTATTATTTTCAAATTTATCTACTGACCATTCTGAGAAATGTCAGAACTGAGGCATTGATAAGCTTAGCTTGCCGGGTGCTGTGGCTCACACCTATAATCCTAGCTACTTGGGAGGCTGAGATCTGAGGCTCTCGGCTCCAGGCCAGCCTGGGCAAATAGTCCTCGAGACTCCATGTACAAAATAACCAGAGCAAAATGGACTGGAGGTGTGGCTTAAGCGGTAGAGCACTTGCTTTGCAAGCACAAAGTCCTGAGTTCAAATCCCACTCCCACCAAAATGATAAAAATGATAATCATCTCAGTTTGTTCTAGAAACAGAAGGCAGGCCAGAGAAACTGGGGTAAGGAATGGGGAGACACAGGGAAGATGTAAGGTAAGAGCTGGAGGAGATGAGGAATAGCCTTGAAGACCAAAGACATGGCCTTTTAAGATGATTCTGAATGCTTTGTGTCAAAGTGTGCAAGGGCAAAAATGAAAGCAGGAGCACTGCAGAGGGGCTGTTTGCTTGGGCTGGAGTGGTCGCAGTAAGAAGTGAGAAGTGGTCTGATTGGAAAAGAGTTTTAAATGGAAAGCTCATTGACTTGCTGATGGATGGCATGTGGGTTATGAAGGAGAAAACCAAGGATGGTTCTGAGGGGTCTGCTTGGAGCAACTGGGTAAATGACAGCATCACTGAGTGAGATGGGAAAGAATGAAGAAGTGACTAATGACAGAAAAATGAAAAGAACTGTGGGTTGGGCAGTGGAGTGGGGATTAAAGACCATTCAGGAGAACAGAAAGTACACATGAGCATAAACAATTCTCGTGCAAGACGGATATAATTTGTATCAATGCAAAGAAAGGTATTTTGAATGGGAGAAAATACATTTGTTAAGACGTGGGAGCATAAATGAACTTGTTCTCGTGACAGTGAGAAGATGAACCTGACTCAGGAAAGGGAACATATTGGGTAATAGTAAGACATAAGCAGGTAAGGTGGAGCTAGATTCTGGGCAGCCTGAAAGCCAAGTAGAGGTGTTTAGACTTGAGTTAGTAGGAAACAGGAGGCCTGAGATATTTTTGATTACGGAAGTGATATCATGAAAGTTATATCTAAAGCAGATTAGGTGGCCGTGGTATGCAGGGTAGAGGAGGCTGTGGGAGAGCCTCGAGGCAATTCGAATGGAGAGGAGGAAGGCCTGGACTCAAGTTTTGGCAGTGATAATACACTAGAAAGGGAAGGCTGGGGGAATTCAGATGCCTGACTAAATAAGGAGAATGATTTCAAGATACTGGACTTAAAATAACGAGATAAAGATGATGCTGAGTGGCAGGGAAACTTGTTTAGGATATGGAAGAGGAAGGGCTGTGGTGAACAGAACGATGTCCAGGTGGATTTGACATGACGGTGAGACATCAAAGAGGAGATGCTAAGGGCAGGATGAAGATACAGACGTGGAACTTTTGAGCACAGCCAGGCCTCAAGATAAGGCACTGGAAGTCAGCTGCATACCTGTGATGCTTGAAGCCTGAGAATGGATGGACTCTCCAAAGAAAAATACATGGTCAAAACCTTGGCGATGTGGGGGCGGATGCTTAAAGTGAGGTGGGAAGAGGAACAAAAGCAAAAGAGAGAAATGGATACAAGTCGGATAGATGGAAAGAAAACAAGAAGTATATAGTGTCATACAAATAAGAAGAAATGGCTGTTTCTTTTTTTGGTGGGACAAAGATTTGAATCCAGGGCTTTGTGCTTGTAAAGAAGGTGCTCTACCACTTGAACCATGCCTCCAATCCGTTTTGCTCTGCTTATTTTGGAGATGGGTGTCTCCAGAACTATTTGCCATGGTTGGCCTTGAACTGCAATCCTCCCAATCTCAGCCTCCCCAATAGCTAGGATTATAAGTGTGAGCCACCAGCATCCAGCAGCAGAAATGTTTTTCAAAGAGTTCAGAATCATATCATAAAATAAATCAAGAAGGATGAAACAGGAACAAAGCCTGTGAGACCTTTTAATTAGAAAATCATTGTTTATTTTGGAAAGAGTAATTGCAAAAGTGAAGGTGGGGAAAGAAGCCAGCTTTCTGCATGGAAGAACAGGTAGGGAGGGGTACAGTAAAAAGAGAGCATCTTGTGAGAAATTTGGTCAGGCAAGAAAAAAGACAGGACAGAAACAGAGGGACAATCAGGATAACTTCAGAGATTTTTCCTACCTAATGTTTAGACTTCGTTCAAATTTTCCTCATCTCTTCTCTGAGAATTTCAATTTCTGATTTTTTTGCATTTGACCTCAGGGCCTACACCTTGAGCCACTACACCAGCCCTTTGTGTGATGGCTTTTTTCAAGATAGGGTCTCGAGAACTATTTGCCCAGGCTTGCTTAGAATCTCGATCCTCCTGATCTCTGCTTCCTGAGTAGCTGGGATTACAGGCGTGAGCCACCAGCACCTGGCCAATTTCCGATTTCTTGAGCAAAGTCAGGACTGTAGCACAAAACATCTAGAAACAAGTGGAGGAATATGATCCCTTTGTGTGTTCCTGTAAATTAATATGAAAGTATCTATGCTGATTTTTGAACTATCTTTTACTAATTTTTTTTCCAAATTGAGCCTAGAGATATTCTGGCAAGCTCTGAAAAGGTTCTTTATGAGTGAGAAATGTTTGAAAATGCAAATATTTTCAGATAGTGCAATTTATTATACCTAGTGGCCTTCTACCAACTGCGATTCTTATTTCTAAGAGGAAGACTATTAACTAACATTCTCTTTTTGGGACTATTTGGACTTATTCTTTAAATATAGCTGTAATATTTTTACAGTATTATGAAGTGATTTTCACGTTGCAATTCTTAGGCAATCTCACAATTCTCATTATATGTAACATTACTTTTATTCTTCAGACCAAAATGCTTAAAGAAAAAAATCCCTGTCTCGTCTATAAATTATCTGTGGACACAATTATGTTTTTAGAAATGTATTTACTGACTTTGGGACAAAGATGGTAAACTGACACATCTCTTTAATCCCTCCTCCTGATACCTCACTAGGATGAGTGATTTATTTGAAAGGAAAGAAAGACAATAGCAAATGAAACATTGGAATCCAGGCAGAAGAGACATAGCTAAGCAGACCTGAGAAGCTTACAGAGCAGTAAGCCACGCCAACAGCCATCATTCCAAGGAATTTTCATCTCCAGGAGGAAGTGGCCAAGAGGGCAGGCAGAGGAGCTAAATGCAGAAGACCAACGGAAAGTCAGGTTTCTTCTCTGGAAAGGGTGATAAGAAGTCATATAATATAAAATACAGTCGAGGCAGGGCTATGGTACTGGGGTCAGGGATGTATAATAAAGGTGGACACCCTCGGCCCTCTCTCTGTATTTGCCTTTGTAAGTGCTGGTGACCAGCCTAACTTCTGAGGAAACTGACCAAGAAGGACTTTAAAACACCGATATTAAGAATTCCCTAACAAAGGTCTGGACATCATTCTACAATGAAGGACAGAATCTGCAAGAATTCATCTGCAACCTCAGAGCTTTATATTCCTGCACTGTTTTTTGTTTATTTATTTAGTTTTGAACTCAGGCTCCTACACCTAGGCTTGAACTCAAGGCCTACACTTTGAGCCACTCCACCAACCCTTTTTCTAGACAGGGGCTTGTGAATTTTCTACCCAGGCTGGCTTTGAACCGTGATCCTCCTGATCTCTGCCTTCTGAGTAGCTAGGACTACAGGCGTGAGCCACCAGCGCCCGGTTTTCCTGCATGCTTAAATGTGAGCAGACAACCAAGGACTACCAGCCATCTGGTAAAGTCTAAGGAGAGGGAGGGGGAACGCTAACAAAAAGGAAACCAACAGACATACCGAGAGAGAGAAAAAAAGTCTATACAGAGAGAATGCATATCCTCTAAGAGAGGAGACAGTTCTGTGACCATGGACAAGAACAGGGCACCATAAAAAGGAAGCTGAAAGAACAAAATAAAAGACTTTGGAAAAGAAAATATAGTTGCACAAGTGAAAAATCAAAAAGAGAGTAGAACTGTGTTGAGTTTTCCCCCAAGAACAGGACAAAAACACAAACGTGGAAAACTGGAGAGAAAAGATTTTGTTTTTAAATAGAGGATCTGTACAGAACATTAGATACCTAAATATCAGGAGATTCAGAAAGAAAGAACAGAGAAATTTGATGGGACATAATTTTCATTGAGGAAATAATTCAGCAAAATTTCCCAGAACTGAAGGAATGCCAGATTGAAGGAGTTAACCAGATTGAAACGGGCCACTGAGTGTCTAGCACAAATAATGGATGAAAATACACCTACATCTAGGCACACAGTTATGCCATTTCACAACCCCAAGGAAAAGCTTCCAGACAGGAAAAATCAGATCCACAAAAACTCAATCAGAATGGCTTGGATGTTCTCAAAAACAACACTGGAAGCTACAAGCCAGAGGATCATATTTTATCACGACAAGTAATTGTCCTCATAGTTTTATTTCCATCTAAACTCTCAAGCAAATAGAACAGTAGAATAATGGTGCATTTTATGGCATCTCAAAAACTCACCTCCCATTCCGTCCTCTCTAAGAAGTTATCAGAGAGTTGTTCCACCAAAATGAGGGAAGAGATCGAGAATAGGGATCAAGATTACCTAATACTGCAAAGGTTCCCTGGGAGCTAGAAAAGGGAGATTCTAGGATGTGAGCCCAGGACCAGGGACAGCAAACAACCACTGAGGTTTGATCAAAGGTGAAAAGCTCTGCCAGGCCCTGGTACCTCCTGCCTGTAATCCCAGCTACTCGGGAGGATCAAGATTTGAAGCCCACCCTGGCAGATAGTTCATGAGACCCTACCTTGAAAAAACCCATCACAAAAAAGGGCTGGTGGAGTGGCTTAAGGTGAAGACCCTGAGTTCAAACCCCTAGTACTGAAAAAAAAAGGTGAAAGGCTCTAACTTTCTCAGTAAAGATGAAATTGTTTTTTCTGAGTATCTGAGCTTTAAATCAGCATTGTCCACTAGAACTTTCTGTGATGATGTCCAAAACAGTAACCACTAGGCAGAGTGCTTGAAATGTGACTACCGTAACTAAGAAACTGAACTTATTATTTTATTTAATTAAAATGCACATTTTATTAGCCATGTGTGGTCAGTTGCTACCACTGGCAGCAGTGCAGATTTAGATACCAGATCAGTGGAAAGTTTGTAGCTGAATTAGGAAGAAGAAATTCAACAAATGAAAGACAATTATTAGCTGGAGGATAAACAAAAACTTGCATAAGAAGAAGCAAGGTGGGGGGAGAGAGAAGGGGGGAGGGGTAGAGGGGAGAAATGGCTCAAACAATGTATGCACATATGAATAAACAAATTAAAAAAAAAGTATTCATGGCCCACTGCACGACTCAGCTCTGTACAGGACTGTACAGTTAAAGCTGGGGCTGCAGCTCAGTGGTAGAGGGTGGGGCTTCCATGTGGTAGGCCCTGGCTTCAATCCCCAGCACCTCCCCAAAAATACAACTTATAGTTGTAATTATATAAGCACCAATTATTGACATAATCAAAATTATATTACATATATTGTTAGATGGGTTTTTTTTCCTTTGCTTACCAAAAAAGTACAAGTATTTTCCACAGGATGATATTTTTCTTTCATTTTATTGTTCTACCAAAATTCATTGACTCAGTCCTTCACAGAGGAACATTTGTTTTTTCCAACTTGGAATAATTATTAGTGGGACTTCAATGATTAAGACTATGGGTCACTGCTTTTTAAAATTCAACTGTAATGAGGCAAAGTTTACAAACAATGACAGGTGCAAGAAAATGCATCTTTTTTTGTGGTCATAGGGTTTGAACTCAGGGCCTATACCTTAAGCCACTCTATCAACTCTTTTTTTGTGAAGGGTTTTTGCAAGATAAGGTCTTACGAACTGTTTGTCTAGGTTGGCTTTGAACTGCCTTCTTGATCTCTGCCTCCTGAGTAGCTAGGATTACAGTGTGAGCCATGACGCCCAGCTTGTGTGTATTTCGTGATGCTTTGATAAATTTTCATAATGACCACAATGAAGATATAAAACACTAAGTCATCCTAAAAATTTGCCCTTTTGTGTTTGACTTTTTTCTGAGTATTTTTTTTTTGGTGGTGGTACCGGGGTCTGAACTCAGGATCTTACACTTGCTAGGCAAGCACTCTTACCACTTGAGCCATGTTCCAAGCTCTTGTTGCTTTAGTTGGTTTTCAAATAAGGTTCACATTTTTGCCCCGGGCCTGCCTGTACTAAGATCCTCCAGTTTATGCCTGCTGCACAGCTGGGATCATAGACATGCACCACCAAGCCCACCTTATTGGTTGCGATGAAGTCTCACTAACTTCTTCCGCCTCTGGCTGGCCTCAAACTCTGATACTCCCATCCCTGCCTCCTAAGTAGCTGGGATTACAGCTATTAGTCACCAAACCCAGCCTGACTTTAAGAAAATTCATTCACTTTCACATGCATTGATTATTTTTTGCTGCTTATAATAATTCATTTTCCAAAGGTCCCACAATTTGCTGAGTCTTTGACATACTGATGGACATTTGAGCTGATTTCAGTTTGGAGCTATTATGAATAAAGCTGTTATGAATGCTCATATGCTTTCTTTTGTGAGTTTTTCATTTCCTTTGCATAAATATGTAGCAATGAAAATTGCTACATCACACAATAAGTGTATGTTTAAGTTCTAAAATCAGTATCTGAAATTGATCAAATATTTTCCAAAGCACTTGTGATACTTTACACACCTACCAGCTACGCATGAGAATTCCAACTCCAATGGCTTTTGTGGTTTTTGTTTTTGTTTGTTTGTTTGGTTGGCTGGGGTTGTTTTTTGGGGGGGGGGATACTGGGATTTGAACTCAGGGCCTTGCGCTTGCTAGGCAGGTGCTCCACTACCTGAGTCCTGAATTGTGACAGCTTTTCATCCTTGACAACACTTGGTAATGCTAATGCTTTCAATCTTAGTCATGACAGGAGATGTATACCAGCAGCTCATTTTGATTTTAATTTACGATTCTCTAAATGAAACGGAGCACCCTTTTCACATGTTTACTTGGTCATCAATATGTATTTTTGTGAGGTGCTTCTCAAATTCTTGGGCATTTTGAAAATGTTTGTCTTCTTCTTGAGTTATAAAAGTTCTTTATATAGTCTGACTACAATTTCTCTGTCAGATACATGTGTTAGGAGTATTTTCTCACAGTCTTTGACTTGCCTTTTCTTTTCCATTTTTTTTTTTTTTTAATCATGGTACTAGAGATGGAACCCAGAGCCTCAAGCATGCTAGGCAAGTGCTCTGCCATTGAGCTGCATCTTCAACCCCGTTTTCTCTCCCACCCTCCCTTTTTTTCTTTTCCTTTTCTTTTCTGAGGCAGGGTTTCATTATATAACTCAGGTGTTGACCTCAAACTCACAATCCTCTTGCCTCCATCTCTCCAGTACTGGGATTCCAGGCTTCCAGACCCATTTTCTTAACAATGTCCTTAGGAAAGAAGTTTTTGTTTTGATAAAATCCTACTTATCAGTATTTTTCTTTTATCAGCAGTGTTTTTAGGGAGCTACCTAAGAAGTTTTTGCTGAAAGTTTTGTTCTATATTTCCTTTTGGAAGTTTTATAGTTTGGGCTCTTATAGTTAGATCTTTGAGCTAACTGTATGTACGGTTTGAGGTAAAGATTAAGGTTAATATTTTCTCATACAGACAACCAGTTATCCCAATATCACTTGTTGAAAAGACTCTCTCTTATCCTGTTATCTTTATAAAAGTTAACTGACTATATGTTTGTCCTTTTTCTTTTTTGGCAGCACTGGGATTTGAACACAGAACTTCACGCTTGCTAGGCAGGCGCTCCACCACTTGAACCACTCCACCACCTTTATATTTGAACCTATTTCTGAAATCCCCACTCTGTTCTATCCACCTATAAGTCTAACTCTACCATGGTGTCACCCCATCTTGTTCACTGAATCTTTACAGTCTTGAAATCTAACTTCATTGCTTTTCAGATTTCCAGGGTTTTTCTAGGTTCTTTGTATTTCCACTTAAATTCTGAAATCAACGTGTCAATTACTACACAAGGAAACAAAGCTGTGCAGTTTTGATGAGGACTGCATTGAATGTGTACATCAACTTGGGAAGAGCTGACATCTCGGGTCTTCTAATCCATGAACATTTCTAAATATCTTTAGTTCTCCTTTAATGTCTCTCAGCAAATGCTTCATGTGTTTTTTTCTTTTTTGGTGGTACTGGGGTTTGAACTGAAGGCCTTATGCTTGTTAGGCAGGCACTCTACCACTTGTGTCACTCTACCAGCCCACTCTCAGCAATGTTTTGAGTTTTCATTGTATATGTCTTATACATGTCTTATTTAGTCTTAAGTATGTCATGAATTTTAACGATATTCTAAATGGCACCTTAAAATTTTTTAATCCAATTATTCATTGATAGTATAAAAATATACAATACATTATTATGTATTGCTCTTATATTCTGTGACCTTGCTAGTGTCTCTTACAGATTTCTTAGCATTTTCTATTATGGTCATGGGATTTTCAAAAAATTCTTTCCATTCTGCATGTCTTATAATATTGTCTAGAGATGTTAAAAGTCAACAGCTGGTCTTCTTCTCTTCATTAGGTGCAAAGTACTCCAGCATTGAATATGATTCCAAGGTTGTGAAAATTCCTTTCTATTCTTTGTTTCCCAGAAGCTTTTATTTTTTGGATGAAAATAGATGTTAGCAGGTACTGGTGGGTCATGCCTGTAATCATAGCTACTTGGGAGGCTGAGATCAGAAGGACTGCAGTTTGAGGCCAGCTTGGAAATAGTTTGAGACCCCATCTCCAAAATAACCAGAGTAAAATGTACTGAGTGTGGCTCAAGTGGTAGAGTGTCTGCTTTGCAAGCGTGAAGCTCTGAGTTCAAACCCTAGTCCCACCAAAAAAAAAAAAAAATAGGGGAATGTTGAGTTTTGTTGAATACTTTTTCCTGCATGTACAGACAAGATAATTATTCATGACACATCATCCTTTATATTGCTGGATTCAATTTGCTAATATTTTGTTAGGGCATCTGCATATAAGTCATAAGAGATCTTGGTTGGTACATAGTTTTTCTTGTCATGTTTTTGGTTGTAGTAAGAAGGTAACGTTCATCTCATGAGTTGTGGCGTCCCCTCTGTTCATATCGACTTTAAGATTAGCATCATTTCTGCCTTAATTACTTGATAGAACTCACTAGTTTATAAAACTCATAGCCACCGTTTTCTTGAGCTCAAACCCAATTTCTGGGACTCAGGATGCACATAAGTAGACTACTTGATGTTCCCGTGAGGCACTGTTCTTTTGTCTTTCTCTCTTTCTGCCTTGCTTTGTTTTGTTTCTCACTATACTTCAATTTGGACTGTTTCTATTGCTCGATTTTTAAGTTCATTAAACTATGGCAGCCTCAAATTTGTTGCTAACCCATCAGTGATAGTGTAAAATTTTGGGTATGGTATTTTTCAGATCTAGGGTTGATTTGCCCTCCCTGCTATTTAAAAGCACTTTCCATTTTCTTCCTCGTTATGTTCGTGTTTTCTTTTAAATCTTTGGTAATATTTATAATAGCTTTCTTTCCACTTATTTTATTGATATAATTTACACACAATAAAACCATCCTTTTTAGAGTACCAATTTGTGAATTATGACAAATGTATACACAATGAAAACATAAAGCAGTTCCATCTGCCGTCAAAAGCTTCCCCATGTCCCTTTATTTTTTTGGTGATACTGGGATTTGAACTCAGGACTTTATGCTTCTAGGCAGGTGCTCTATCACACGAGCCACTTCACCAGCCCATTTTCTATTGTTTTTATTTTTTCCAAGATAGGGTCTTGCAAACTATTTGCCTGGGCTGGCTTTGAACCATGATCCTCCTGATCTCTGCCTCCCAAGTAGCTGGGATTACAGGTGTGAGCCACTGGCCCCCAGCCCCATATCCCTTTGTAGTTAAGCCTCAGATCCAATTTGGCAACTATTAATTTGTTTTCTGTCCCTATAGTTCTTGCTTGCAAAATATTGTATAATAGATCAACTTCCTACATTTCCTGTGTGAGGAGATCCACAGACCTGCTCTCAACCAAAACCAGTGAACAGTATTCTAAAAAAAAAAAAAAAAAATGTCTCTAGACTGGTCCTAAGGGCGTACAGCAAATGCAGAACCTTCTACTCAAGAACAGCTGCTAGTTAATGGAAAAGTGAGGCCTGCTGAAAGTCTTGCAGGGATGCGGGAGAGGGAATAAAGAATGACATATTATAAGAACTTTTGTAAAGGCCACAATGCACCCCCAGCCCGGCAGTAACAATTTTAAAGAAAGAATAGCTACTAAAATTTGTTCAGAATAACAAAGTCAGTGGTGTTGGAACCAAGATTACTCCTTCCACCCTCTCAACTCAGTCCACTCCATTCCACCACAGGCTGGTACAACCAAGAACACAAGGCTCCTCTCCGTCATTTTCACCCTGAGGACTATCTTCACAGGAGCCAAAGGACACCTGCATTTTTCCCCTTACCACAGCTATGTATTGATTCTGACAACTTAGAATATCTCGACTTATATAATTTCTACGTAAGTTAGGATATATTGCCCTAGAGTGATCATTAAAAATAACTCAAGCCAGGCACCAGTGGCTCATGTCTGTAGTCCCAGCTACTTGGGAGGGTTGCACAGTTCGACACCTGTCTGGGCAAACAGTTTGTGAGACCCCTTCTCCAAAACAGCAAGACCAAAATGGACTGGAGGTGTGGCTCAAACGGTTGAATGCCTACTTTGTAAGCACCTGCTTTGCAAGTACGAAGCCCTGAGCTCAAACCCCAGTCCCACCAAAAAAATATAATAATCTGAAATAATATGGTGAAACATTAAAGAAGTTTAAATACTTCACTTGCTTAATGCAAAGAAAAGTAGTTAAGAAGGAACAGAAATTGTTAAAGTAAAATAGCAGACACATATCCAACTATAAATGTGACTCACTGAAACAATCAAACGCAGGGGTTATTTTGGACATAATGAAGAAGATTTTGGATGATAAAAGGAGCAATCCATCAAAAAGACAAAACAAATTCATGTACCTAATCACAGGACACAAAAATGCACAAAGAAAGAAATTATGGAAATCAAAGGGAGAAATAGACACCCGAGCAAAAATAGTTGGAGACTTCAATACCCCAACTTCAGTATGAACAGGACAACTCGGCAGATTAACCTGAAAATGCTATGGAACTAAAAACTAAATGGACATCTGTAGAACACTATACCTAATAACAGCACAATATACAACCTTCTTAAGTGTACATGGAAGATTCTCCAGCATAAACCATAAATTAAGGCATGAAACAAACCTTTTAAACCAGAAATAGCAAAAAATACTTTCTCTGACCTCAGTAGAATGAAATTAGAAACCAATAAAGAATAAAATTGGGGAGCAGATGTAGGGCATAGTGGTGAAGGTCTGTAATCCTAGCACAAATTTAAGGCCAGCTACGTAGTGAGACTCTGCCACAAAAAAAAAAAAAAAAAAAAAAAGGAAACCAAAAATATGTGGAAATAAAACAACATATTCCTAAATAAACAATGGGTTAAAGAATAAATCAAAAGGAAATATTTGAGGTCAATTAAAATGACAATATAACATTGCTGAAGCATTATTTATAGAGAAATTTATAGCTGCATATGAAATAGAAATAGGGACCCTCCTGGGGACAAAAGACATAAATTCTCACATCTTTAATCCATAAGCCTTTATCTACCAAGAGTCTCTCTCCTCCCTTGTCAACAATGTAGAGAATGTGCCTGACCCTTATCCTCTTATCACAAGGGGAAAAAAACCCCACCCGGTAATGCCCAGATGTCTCCAAGACAAACATGGGACAATGTCCTTAAAGTGTGTGGAAGAGATTTCTTAAAAATACTATTCTCATAACTAACTAAAATTTCTAGGCCCCACACCACTCCCACAACTGATGAAATACCTGTTCTTTCTGTCAGCTGCAGCCTGAAACTCCCCCAATCAGGTCTGTCCCCTTTCTCTGATCCCTTTTTTCCTTTCAATTAAAACTTTTTTTTTAAAAGATGGATGACTGTTTACCTTAGTGAAAACACATGACACTTTGTTAGACTTTTATTTTTTCCAGTCAGTTTCATTATGTAGAACAGGCTGGCCTTGAACTTGTGATTCTGCTGTCTCAGACTCCCAACTGCTGGGATTACAGATGTGCACCACCACCACCCAGCTAGCACTAGGTTTTTTGAAACCAGAAGACTCACTAGCTCTGCTACCCTAAGGATTTAGGTTGAGCCTGTTTCCTTCCTAGTTTTTTTTTTTTTTTTTTGACAGTTCTGGTGTTTGAACACAGGGCCTCACACTTGCTAGGCAGGTGTTCTAGCACCTGAGCCACTCCACCAGCCCTCAATTAAAACTTTTGCCTGAAAGTTCATTTTCTAAGTCTTAGTTTTTATTTCTGTAATCACTGGGATGAAAGTTCTCTCCCCTCCAATATCACAAATACCTGAATTTAAAAAGAAAAAGGCTCGGGGTATAGCTCAGTAGCAGTAGAGTTTATGAATTCAATCACTGCAACCACCAATTCAAAAAAAGAAGACTGCCAGGTGTAATGGCTCACATGGGAAGCTGAGGCAGGAGGATCTCCAGTTCGAGGCCAGCTTGAGCTACATAGTGAGAATCTGTCTCTAAAAGCAAACAAACAAAAAAGGAAGAAAGAAAATAAAAAACATCTCAACTTAACCTTCCACTTTAAGACACTAGATAAAAGGACAAACTAACATAAAAAGGAAGAAGCTGATAAAGATTAGAGTGGAGGCCAGGTGTGATAGCTCAAGCTTGAAATCCTAGCTACTAGGGAGACAGAGATCAGAAGGACTGCAATTCCAAGCTAGTCTGGGCAAAAAGTTAGCAAGACGCTGTTTCAACCAATGGGTGGGTGTGGTGGTGCATGCCTGTCATCCCAGCTAAGTGGGGAAGCACAAACAGGAGGATTACCATCCAGCCTGTCCCAGGGAACAAAGCGAGACCCTATAGGAAAAACAGCCAATGCCAAAAAGGGTTGGCTGGAGTTTCTCAAGTGGCAAGATCACCTGCCTAACAAGTACAAGGCCCTGAATTCAAGCCCTAACACTGCCCCCTAAAAATAAGCCAAATAAAATGAAAATGTAAAGCATTGTAAGGGAAAACTATGAACAATTGTGTCAGTAAGTGAGATAACATAGAGGAAATGGGAATTTCCTACCTTACACAAACCACTAAGACTGGCTAAGAAGGAAATAGAAAATATGAATGAACTGTCACAACTGAAATCACCAAGTTAACAATTTAGAAGCTACCTGCAAGGCTCAGGGGCAGAGCACTTGTCTACCACAAGCAAGGGCCTGAACTGATTTCCAACACCACACAAATAAACAAGTAAACTCCCTGCAGATAAAAGCTCAGTCCCGGCTGCATTACAAATTCTCCTGGGTTTTTTTTGGTGTCTCTGGGTTTGAACTCTAGGTAGGCATTCTACCACGTGAGCCACGCCCCAGCCCTTTGTGCTTTAAGCTTTTGCCCAGGCCAGTCTATTTACGTCAACTCTCTGGCTTAGCTGGGATGACAGAGGCACACCATCATGCCAGGTTTTTTGTTGAGATTGAGGTCTTGCTAATTTCTTGTCCTGACTAGCCTTAAACCACAATCCTCCCAAACTCTGCCTCCTGAGTAGCTGGGATTACAGACATAAGCCATGGTACCCAGTCTCTAACAAACTTTTTTTTAAACAATAGTTAATATCAACTCTTCACAAACTCTTCCAAAAGTAGGAGTTAACATTTCACAACTTGTCTTAGGAAGCCAGTGTAATTCTGACATCAAAATCAGGCAGAGAAATACAAGAACCCTACAAATTAATATGCCTTATGCATAGGACACAAAAATCCTCAACAAAATTTAGCGCCTCCCCTCCCGCCCCCAAATATATGGGGATATATTCGTTCTGCCGGCTCTGTTCTTCTTGAGAACCCTGACTAATACACTGTTGAACTCGTTTGTGAGTTCAGTAGGATTTCGTAAAAAACACCATATGCCATTGACAACGATCTTTCCAATTGTAATGTCTTTGATTTCCTTTTCTTGTTGAATTACCCTTGCTAGAGCCTCCATGACAGTGCTGAAATACAAGTGAGGAAGGAGAGCGGTCATCCTTATCTCATTCCTGACCTGTGGAGGAAAGATCTACTCTTTCACCATCAGGTATGGCTTCTTCATTGTTGTTTCTCTTTGTTTTAGTAGATATCCCTTATCATGATCAAGAAGTTTTTTTCTCTTCCCAGTTGACCGAGGGGTTTTTTGTTTAAATTTTTTATCATACAGCATAGTGGGTTTCATTACTGTCTCCATAGTTCTATGCGCAGCGTGCCTCCATCCTCTTCACCCTCAGGATCCTTTGCTTTTCCTCCTCCCCTGTGTTGGTCCCCCAGCAGTGCCCCACATACATTCTTTCCCATTATTATTACCATTACTATCATCACCATCATCTGAGGTCTAGGTTCTCAAATGAGCGAGAACATGCGACATTTGACCTTTTGAGCCTGGCTTTTCACACTCACCATGATGCTCTCCAGTTCCATCCATTTTCCTGCAAATGAGAGAATCTCAGTTTTCTTTATGGCTGAGCAATATTCCGTGATCTATAGGATATACATCATATATATGTAATATTTTCCTTATCCATTCACCAGTTCTTAGACACCTGGGCTGATGGCAGTTTGGCTGTTGCGAGCAGAGCTGCAGTAAACACGGGTGTGCAGGTGTCTCTCTTGTGGACTGATTTACACTCCTTCACACATATGCCCAGGCCTGGTATGGCGGGGTCATAAGGTAGGTCTATGTGCAGGTTTTTGAGGAACCTCCATACTGATTTCCACAGTGGTCACTCTAGTTCACACCCCACCCACGGTGTTCCTTCCCCCAACATCCTCAGCAGCCTTTGTGACCTTGACGCCCGTCCATCTGACTGGGTGACGTGGGATCTCAGAGTCGTTTTGGTTTGCACTTCCTTCATGGCCAAGGATGATGAGCCTGGCTTCGTGTGTTACTAGCATTTGTATTTTTCTGGAATTGTCTATTCAATTAATTTTTAAATTAGGTTATTTTAGTTTTTTGAGCTCTTTGTATATTGTGCTTTTTAGGTTTTTTTTTTAGTTCTTTATATATTTTGGGTATTAAGCCCTTATCTGTTGAGTAGCTAGCAAAGGTTTTCTCCTATTCTATGGGTTTCTTTTGATTGTCAAATACTTTTTCTGATTCTCTTAAGATGATCATGTGATTTTTGCTTTTATTCTTTTGATACAATGTTATATTTATCAATTTTCAGATTTCCAATTGGAATTTTCAAATTCCGAGTAGAATAAATCCCACTTGGTCACTGAGCGTATTTGTGTATTGCTGGAACTGTATATTTATAGATACTTTTCTTTTTGCTTCAATTTTTTTTTCATTTTCTCTTTTTTATTAGTGTATTTTAATTGCACAAAGAGATTTCACTGTGATATTTCCCCTCATTATTCTTTGATTTTTTCCCTCTCATCCTATTTTGAACAATTCACTTTTTTTGAGACGGAGCATTACAGGCATGTACCGCCACACCTGGCTGGGTCACTTGTTATAAGGAATGGGTTTGTGTGATTACAAAGGCTGGCAAGCGTGAAATCTAGTGTGGGTCAGTAGGCTCCAGACCCAGGAAAGCTGATGAGGTAGCTCCCTTAAAGCAGGCAGGCTGGTGCCCCAGGAAGGTCCCTGGTACAGATAAAGTCTGAAGGCAGTTGGCTGGAGAATTCCTCCTTGCTCAGGGAGGCCAAACTTTGCTCCTTTCAAACCTCCAAATGATTGGATGAAGACACTACACTATGGAGTGTAGGTTTTACTTAAGGTAATTTGCTTTACTCAGAATTCACTGATTTAAATGCTAATTTTTTTCAATAACGCCCTTCAAGTTGACACATAAAATTAATCATTTCAACAAGACTGCAGGATATAAAATCAATACACAAAATTCAATTGTATTTTATATACTTCCAATAAGTAATCTCAAAATGAGATTTTAAAAATTCCACTCACAAGAATATCAAAAGAAGAAAACACATAGGAATACATCTAACAAAATAAGGGAATAATTATACCCTGAGCACTGCAAAATGTTGCTGAATTTAAAGAAAATTCAAATAAATGGAAATGAAAAGGGAAAAAATTGTAAATCATACATCTGAAAAGAGATCATACTTGTGACAGCTAAAGAATTCTTTCACCTCAACAACAAAGCAACCCAATTTTAAAATGGACAAAGGATCTGATTAAGTATTTCCTCAGGCAATATATATAAATGGGTAATAAGAACATGAAAAGACCTTGGCTTTGGAGTCACAGAGAGCTAGAGATGGAAATCACAATGCAACGACACCTACTTCACCCCAGAACCAAAAGGAGAGAGCACACCAAGTGCTGGTAAGGATGGAAGGACCTGGAACTCACACTGTTGCTGGGAATGTGAAATGGTGCAGCCACTTTAGAAGATGGTTTTTGAGTTCTTCAAATGATTAAACATAAACACAGGGGTTTGGTCTACTTATCTTTGTACAATGACTCAAGCGTAGCAGATTTCAATATAAATTTGTTGGCTAAATGCTAATGGCTTATGTTTAGTAAATATTATTTTACTTTCTTCACAGTGAGTTTCATGCAGCATTGGTTAAATGTTAGTATCATTCAACATCATGCTTCTGTTTGTTCTGCATTTGGGTATCAAAGCAGGAAGAGACCTCCACCATGTGGGTAGATGCACACTTGAGGTGGGGGCTCCATCAAGTACACATTTCTTTCTCTCTCTCTCTTTTTTTTTTTTAGTGGACTGGGATTTGAACTCAGGGCTTTATGCTTACAGAGCATGCATTGTACTGCTTAAGCCACCACACCTCCAGTCCATTTTGTTCTGCTTATTTTGGAGACAGGGACTCACAAACTATCTGCCCAGGGTTGACCTTGTACCATAATCCTCCCAATCTCAGCCTCACAAGTGGCTAGGATTACAGGCACGAACCACCAGCACCTGGCTTACATTTCTTTTTTTCTTTAACCTTTTTTTTTTTTTTAAAAACCACTGTTTGAAGGACTGGTTTTCTGAAGACTTAGTTCTCAATTCTGAGATCCTAATACAAATGCTAACAGAATTATTCTCCCTGTATGCCTAGATTTGTTACAAGCATAATCTTCTCTATTTACCAATAGACAGTTTAGCTCTAAATGGAGAACTGGAAGGATATACAACAGTGTTAGAAAACTTAGCCAACTGATTATAATTCTAGACAATAAAGTAACATTGCCATTTATGTTTTTCCCAATGGCGAATTTGACTAGATCTCAATAGTTATTCTGAAAAAAAAATCTGAATTTAAATAAAATCTAGTATTTCATTGGTTTTAGTATAGTAACATTGTATTATTACAGGATTTTTTTTAGCCAAACAGAATATTCTGTTTTACTCTTTTTTATAACAAAACGTTTCTTGTAACACTGGGGTTTAGCAATAGTAACGACTGAAGTATTCCTACTTTCTATTACTCACATGCTCACTCTTCTTCTGCTATGACAGACATCAATACACTCTATTTACTGTAAGTGAAACAGACACAGATCATCCGTGTGGCTCTTCCCACTCACGACTGATTCATACAAAAAAATAAAATGACTTATAAGACTGATGAGAAAGTCAAACGCTTTTCGTTCTTCTTTGCATGGTTAACAGAGGTAACGATTACAGTCTGTAACACAAAGCAGAAGAGTAAACTGAACAAATCCTATTTGATAAAAAGAAATGTAATGAAAAAGACGTGCTGTCTCATGATGAAGAGTGACGTGCAGTCCTGAGTATTTTCTGTGGATAATGTGCCTCCCGCCAAGGTTTGAGATAATCCACTCCACTTCCAAGAATCTGAGATAGCCTTGCCAACACTACACTGTATCAAACAAGGCATTAATGCTTCCTGGGATATGATGCTGGGAAAATCATCAGTTTTACAAAAAAATGTAAAACTTCTGCTCAACGTTTAGTGGGAGAAAATTAGTTCTGAATGAAAAGACTTTTGTTTGAATCTCCTGGTCACAACACAAAGCAATTCTAAGGAATTCAGAAAAGATCTTTCTATTTCACGCTTCAATGTTGCCATGTACTTTGGCTCCAAAATACTTGATATTCTAATTTCTTTAAAAAATCTTTTGCACTTTAATTAAATGTTTAGCACAAAAAGGATAAGAAGTGGTCTTCATGAGGAAAAAATGCATCTAGGCAAGCCATATGTTGCTAGAATTTATGGATTCCTTCACAGAATTCATCAAAAAAAGGAAAAAAAGCTACCTAAAAACCTAATTTTAAATGGAAAAAAGCCGAAATCCATGCAAAATGCAGAACACTTTTATTACACTTGGAAAACAGTGTGTAACCCTTAGAATATACTTAGAAAGCAAATCATTCACTGCACTAAGTCAAATGATAAGCTCTAGAAATGTCTGGCTCTTATAAACTAATAATATTCTCTGCCATTAGCTCATTCTCAAAAAACATCAATTGTAAGAATTATTTATGCTTCAATGAAATGCATGTGTTAGAGATGGAAAAGTATAGCATTGTAGATCAAGATTCTAGTTGCAAAAGGAAGGCCTAGGAAACAATCTGGACAGAGTATCTATCAACTCTTTCTAAGATGACAAGGATGGACAGGAACTCACAGATTTGGAAGACTGCTGCGTACCTCCACTCCTGGGTATAAGCTGGAGGAAATGAAGCCAGCATACAACAGATTTGTTGAGGCACTAATTCACAACAGCCAAGATATGGAATCCGCCTAATTGCCCATTAACAGATGAACAAAGAAAATATGATTTAGATACACAATACTCAGTCATAAAGAAAAATGAAATTCTGCCATTTGTAGGAAACTGGACAGAACTAGAAGGTGCCATGTTATACAGATCGTGTGTCACATGTTTTCTTATAGGTGAAAACTGAAAAAACACATGACCTGAAAGTAGAGAGACTATTAGAAATGGAGTAGACTTGATCAAAGCACACTTTATGCACTATGAAAACATCACAACGAATTCCATTCACCTGCATAATTAATGTGTGTTAACAATTTTAAAAAGTTTTTGGTGCCACGGGGGTTTGAACTCAGGGCTTCGCGCTTACTAGGCAGGCGCTCTACTTCTTCAGCCATGCTTCCAATCCAACAATTATAATTTTAAAAGAAAAGAAAAATTCATCAAAGACCACTACCTAAAATATGACAAAAATATTAATTCCCAAAGGACCATGTTGCTTAATAAACTAGAACCACTGGCCTACAAAGAATACGTCTTATTAGCAGACTAATGCCAACAGTAGTCTTCCATCTTTTTTTCAGCTCAGGGCCTGCACCTTAAGCCACTCCACCAGCCCTTTTTTGTGAAGGTTTTTTTCGAGACAGGGTCTCAAGAAGTATTTGCCTAGGGCTGACGTCAAACTGCCATCCTCCTGATCTCCGCCTCCTGAATCACTGGGATTACAGGTGTGAGCCACTAGTGCCTGGCTAGTCTTCCATCTTTTTACAGCTGTCTTTATGAGTCAGTAATTACTATAGTCCTTTAAGTAGACTGGGTTAATTAATTCTGTTAGGAAAGAGTACTTTTCCCTCAGCATTTAATCTTAACATAAATTTAAATAAGATTCTACATCCAATTCCAGAACGTGTGTTGATTAATTTCTCTGACGAAGCCTTTCTCTAAGGGAAGCTGCCTTAGGTATACATAGAGGTCTACTGCTATCTGTCCAGTTGACTATAGCAGGGAAAACAGGCCCAACTTCCAGAGCTCTGTGACGTACCATTGTGTTTATGGGGACTTTCTAGCTAGGACTTGAGTCCAAATCACCTCTATTAGGAATGAAGACCTAACCTGAAAGTGTTGTGGGGGACAGACAAAATGACAGGGACATATTTAGATAGTTTAAAGTAACCCTGTGTTGTTCTAGAATTCCTTGATCTCTTACTTGGGTTCCGTGTTCTATCGTCTTAATGGAGTTAGGTTTTTAGAGTTCTTATAATTTAAAAATTTTAAACTTTCAGGTGTGTACTCTTATCATTTCTGAATCCACTGCCAAATTCCAATCCCACTTCCACATTTTTCCTTAGAACTATGGATCACACAGAGAGCGAATAGTAAAAACACTGAATAATTTAAACTACTGTAGAAACTTTGCTATATTTGTCTTTCTGTGCCTGAGATAAGGAAGAACCTGAAAAGAAAATTCGTATTAACTTTTTCATGCCAGGCATGGTGGCTCATGCCTCCACTCAGGAGGTGGAGATCGTGAAGATCAGTTTAAGGCCAGCCTGGGCAAAAAGTTTGTGAGACCCCATCTCAACCAATGGCTGGGTGCAGTGGTACATGCTTGTCACCTGCACAGCAGGAAGCACAAATGGGAGGTTCAGGCCAGCCTGGTATAAAATGAGGCACTATCTCAAAACCAATCCATGCAAAAAGAGCTGGAGTCAAGTGGTACAGTGACTCAAGTGGTACAGCGCCTGCCTAGCAAGGACAATGTCCACCACTACCACCACCACCAAAAAAAAGGAAACCTTTTGATTCTGAATCTAACAGCAGTCTCAAACCCCTTCTTTATTATGGATCATTGGTTTATACTAGCAAATGACTGGATTGAGAGTTTGTATGCATCCTATTTTAACAGGAAAGTTGTAATTTTTAAAAAATGTTTTAAAATCTTTTTAGAGGTTACCCAGAATAAAAATATTTCGGCAAAGCCATGTAAAATATAGAAGAGGTGTAGAAAGTCCAGAGTTGGAATCGCAAGCCAGTCACAGACACAGAAGTTCTGATGCCACCCTACCACACTTTCTAACTTGCCTGGAATGTCCTCTGCCTTAATCTCTGCCAATGAAAATATGACTCATCCATAAAAATCACCATCTCAATGAAACTTCCCACACAGTGCCAGTTTATCCTCACTTCTGTATCCTAAGAGCACATGTGGAAT
Organism: Castor canadensis; assembly: GCF_047511655.1. Classification (NCBI taxonomy): domain Eukaryota; kingdom Metazoa; phylum Chordata; class Mammalia; order Rodentia; family Castoridae; genus Castor; species Castor canadensis. The sequence continues at coordinate 2,921,564 of NC_133403.1, read as the reverse complement.
CCAAATGCCGTGGTTGGTACTCCAGCCCTGCTCCTCATTCACAGTGCATAAAACCTTGGGCTACTTTATCTAAGTCTCAGTTTCCTCACATATAAACTTAAGATAGTTACAGCATTAACTTCATAAAACAGGTGGGGAACATTGAGAACACTGTCCAGATTATTTTCTAGACTGGGCATGACTGAAGGTGATAGAAGGCCTGCCTAGCAAGCACAAGGCCCTGAGTTCAAACCTTAGTACCACCAAAAAAAAAAAAAAAAAGATTCTCTCATCCATGTGCCCTCCAGTATTTTTTCTAATGTGTAGATGCTGCCTCTCCAGTCACACATTTTATACATCTTCGTTTTCCTCACAGTGATTAGCAAAGTGCTCTCTTAATAGGAAATTCAAAAACTATCCCAGTGAATCTTAGCATGATAAAGATCACAGAGGCCAATGTAGTTCAACCATCCCATAAATCATGATTTTCTTCTGCAGCATCCTAAAATCTATATCTGTAGCTTATCTATAGCTTATATATAGCTTCTATCTAGCGTCCATATCTTGAACAAAAAGTATCTCTCTATTCTTGAGCACAGCTAGTGAAGGGAGCCCACTCTTCACAAGGCAGCCAAGACATATTAAGTACTCGTCACGTATTTAATATATCCTGAGGAGGTGAGGAAGCTGGCAGTTTCTGGAAATGATATGATACACTAATCCAAGAGCTATATGCATTTCCAGGCTCTGTAAATTTCATTCTTGATACTGTACCCATAGAAAACAAGGGAAAGAGAGCTGGAGGTGTGGCTCAAGTGGTACATGCATGCTTAGCAAGTTTGAAGCCCTAAGTCCAAACCCCAGTACTGCAAAAGAGAAAGAGACGAGGGAGGGAGGAAGGGAGGGAGGAAACATATAGCCAGCCACAGTGGTATGTGTCTGTAGTCCCAGAACTCAGGAGTATCGCTTGAGGCCAGGAGTTTGAGACTAGGCTGGGAAACACAGCGAGACCCTGTCACAACAACAAAAAAGAGCAAATACAATAGTGGAAATGAAAGAACCACCACACACACAATAAATAGCTTTCTCTCTCTCTCTCTCTCTCTCTCTCTCTCTCTCTCTTTCTCGGTACTAGAGTTTGAACTCAGGGTCTTCAGTGTGCATGGCAGGTGCTCTACGACTTGAGTCATACCTCTAGACCAAAAACCTCACTTTTGACGGTCAAGGGAAAGAGAACCCTAGCACACTCAGAGTATGATTACTTTTGTGTAATTTTTAAACAGGCCCTGAACTAAAAAGAAGAGCAGAGGATCATCAGTCAGGAGGTGGGGTGCAATGACGAGGGGTACATTAGGGTTTCTCAGCCTAATGAGAGCACACGGACATTTCCACTATTCTTTAAACTCCACATGTTAGTTTCACATACTGCTTGATGCACGACACATTTCAAAATACAGTAATTTTTAAAAGGAATAAGGTAAAGGTTACACATTCACACACATGTGCGGATGTGTATAGATGTGTACATGTTTCATGCAGGAAAACAATAGGAACCTTTAGAAATGTGAGTCGCCCTTCACTAGACTTGCTAAGTTCTCTCATATGACTGGCTGGCTGAGAGAGGCACCTGTATCAACCAAGTTTACTGCAAGGCCCAGATCTCTGCAGCTACAGTTTCTATAAGCATGACTCAGAAGCACTCCCACATGCCTATTTAACCAGTTGAACTTAACCTTCTCAGGAAAGTCTTTTTATCTTCCTTGCGTTAGATCAGAAGAAGAAAATTAGACCAAAATGTAAAGTCCTTTTCATGTTTGACATTGCAAAAATACTAAAAATAAAAAGACTGTTGTTTAGTTATATTAATTATATTAATTGAATTAACACAAGGACCTCTTTTCAATGTACTAAATATAAGTTAAAAATCTACAAGGAACCTTCAGAAGTTACCTAATACAGTTACCTTCTTTAAGTAGGACTCAAACTATCTCGGGCAAATAGGAATACCAATGTTAAAATATCTCCTGAAAAGTTTTTATAGCACCCCTTCCTACTAAACAGCCCCAAAGTGTTTTGTCTCAGAACCCTTTCAATACAATGTCAGTAATACAGTAAACACCATCCAGACAGCAGTCAGTTAACGGTGTGAATTTACTGAGGGCACACAGGGCCGTAGAAAATACCGAACGCTAAGTCTCTGTGGAAACAGCAAGATAAAGGGCTCAGAGCCACTCTGCCAAGTCGGTGGCTTTGCCCAGTGGTCAGGCCCCGAAACTTCTCTGTCCAGGAGAGCTGACTGTCGTTTTGTTTTTACGCTGGCTCAGGTTAAATTCATCACCTTTCTTCCCTAACCCAATCATTCTCGCAATCGAGAGCTGACTTGACTTCGATTGAGTATGGATACCAAGAGTATTTCTAAGTCCTGAAAATGTTACTTACAAGTGAAAGGAAGAGAGACTCCCTAATTTTCTAAATTTATGGGTATCTTTAATAAAAGAAATATACAGGGAAACCTTTTTCTTCTAATCAAGGACAATTTCATCCAACAACATATATTTCCTTCTCGAAGACTGTACTTTTTGACTAAAAACCCCTTGGCGTCAGTGGCTAGTTTTGTTTCAGTTTTTACACCTAGCACGGTCCACTGGACTCTGTTACTGTGACATGACCTGTACAGAAGCTGAAAATGTCAACTGTGTTTAACCAAAGCAATGGAGGAGCACTAAAACGTGGCCTTACTTGGTTGTTCCATTCCTCTTCTTCCTCATCACAGTCTAGTCCCTGATGGGCAATCTCAGTAGTGCTGCACTCCTGCAAGAGACTGTTCTGGAACTCATACACTCTGGTGGCCTCAGTTGTGATTTTTACTTTCATTTTATGAAAGCCAGTGGAGACCAATCCCACTTGCAGGTTGACAGGTTCCCCCTCAAACAACAGGAAGTGTGAGTTCACCCCTTCTTTAAAACCAGGGGGTTGATAATCATGTGGGGTCACTGAAAAATGGAAAGGGCAAAAAGCCATAAAAATTGAGTTTCAACAGAGCAAGTTGGATTAATATTTCATGTGTATCAACAGAAATCTTTCAATGTTTGCAAAATCATTCTATTTCTATAAAATATTAGTTCAGCACTTAAGAAGGGATTTGACTAAAAGTCCCCACCTACCTGCGTTGTAATAATGGAGTTTCATCGTTAGTATGACGTCGTTAGGAAGGGGTCCAAGGTTCTGCATCAGGATATACAGTTTACGGATCATCAGAATACTGGCTTTCTTAATATCTTCACTGCTTGTCCCACTTTCAAAGCTTGTGTTACTGCTATAATCACATAAAAAATAGCATACTTCTCAATCTTACACAGTATCAACAATCTACTAAGACAATAAAGCTTTTGACTATATGGTTGAATAAATATAACCTAAACATCAGAAATTTTTATAGGCCATTTTTAGAATGTAAATTAAGAGAGTGATTGTGCTTTCTGCAATGTATATACAAAGAATTTCTAAGTAGCAAGTTCTCCTAAAGCATTTTAAATATGACCTTATTTTCTCATTTGGCTTTCAAATAACCACATCATAATAATGAGAACAATGGAGGTAGAATGAGATGACCTAGCATCTAGTATCAGCTCTGCTGTTAACTAGCAGAATGACCTCGGTCAAGTCATTTAGACACAATCTAGGTCACTTAGCTTATTTGTGAGATAAGCACAGGCATTTCTACAGTTCTACAAGCATAAAATCAATCACTAGCTCTGGACCTGTCTATTATCTGGTGGTCTCTGGAAGGTATTCCCATCTCCCTGTTGCATGGATTACCACAGTGGCTATTTATTCTTCTTGCTTTCCTTGCAAAACATTCTCCATACCCCTGCCAAAATAACACTCTTCATAGGAAAGTCACTTTCTCACTTAAAGTTCTTCTGTGATGAGTTCTATTCTCTTATCCATTGAATGCAATGATGGTATGTGTACAATGCCTTTCACATCCAGCCATATCCTCGCTGCCACCATCATCTGCCATTACAACCCAATTTTCTCTCAACCACCTGTATTTGCACATGACCGTCACTTCACTTGTACTGTGCTTTTCTACTTCTCTTCCTAGAATACATCTCATACCTAGCTCATGTGCTACCTCTTCCACGAAGTCTTTCCTATCATCTCAGCACCTTCCCTCTTAGGAAGATTGCTTGTCCCCTGCTAGTCTATGAGTGGCCAGAGTTTTGTCTCCATGGCATTGAGCGTGGTGTCCAGCTACTTAACAAACACTTGTTGAATGAATGAATGAATGAATGAACAAGATGGACCAAATTACCTTCTATAATTCAAAATCTTTGTTAAGTTCTCTCTAAAGTTTTATTTCACAATTACTCTCACATTTGAGTAATTTCAAGGAAGAGCTACAATTGCATATATTTGTACAGTGCTTTGCACTGAGCTCAGTTCTGAAAAATAATCCTTAGTAATGAAAGTGTTGGATTTTTTTGTAACTGATCTTTGTACGCAGTGTGAATTCATACAGCAAATGCTTACTAAATGAATACACCAACTTCCTCTGTCAATTTCAAACAACTTAGAAGTTTTGTCTACCAGGACATAACCAATTTGAACATAGATCCTGGGATTATAGAATCTTCCAGGATACATCAGGAAAATCATACCCAGGACTCCACTTGAACAGCGCCTCCCTTTGGTTTCTAGGAAACAGTAATATGCATTACCTTCTCACATCCCTAGTATCTGAAAGACTTGGCATTTGTTTTACTGCTCACTTCTTGGCATATAATTGCCTTTAAAACAAAAGAGACTAATCTGGTTGTTAGTGGGACTCATATTTGAGTTTTGGAGAGTAAAGGCAAGTGTTTTAATGCGAGATAACTTATAAAACGTGCTGTGTAATCTGTAAAGTGCTGTACAAATGTCAGCTAATGATAGGTAATAGTTTAACTCTCAGTTCTGGAACTGACTTTCTTTTTGCATCTGAGTGCTGTCTGTTAAGTCTTCCCAATGAGAGGATAATTACGGAGTACTGGAAAGAAATCCTCAAACTAAGAGTAAGGCTAAGGAGCATTTTGCACTTCTCTTCAGTCATTCATTTCAAGGAACTCTGACTCCCTGCGGGGAGTCAGCACTACCTGGGCTCTTCACCATCATCTACTCCTCCTCCTTCCACTCCTTCTCATCAGCTATCTTTAGTGTTTTGTAGTGTTTATGGAACAATGACAAAAGAATTATACAACTTTTCTCTGGGCTACTGAAGCTTACATTTATCTCACGCCTATATATTTCTCATGTTTATTAAACAATTAGACCTACCTGTTAAAATCCATAGTGGCTCCTTCTTTTGTGTATTTGAATTTGAACTGGTATATCTCAGTCACTTTCTAGAAAAACCAAAGGGAATAGAGAAAAAAATTAATGTTAAAAAGAAATGCAGAATTTCACCTGATAATAAGGTACACTCTCATTATATACTTACATATTTCCTACATAGCTGTTTGCTTCACAGCCTTGCATAATTTGGGAGTAATATTTCCAGATACACAGATAATTTAATTTTTCTCCTCTATGCTAAAGATGAGTTCAACAGCAAATACTACCACTACCAGTGGGGAGAAGAAACCTGTGGAGGGGTTCCCCAGCAGAGGAGCTGGAGCTCCAACATTATCATTAAAGATGAAAAAATGAACGCAGAGTCAGGTATCTGACCCAATTGACTGTGGAACCAGCTGAAAAACAATTAATTCATGTAATAAATATTTTATCAAATGTCTATTTTGTGCCAGGTACTGGAGACACAATGGTGAGCAAGATAGAAATGTTCCCCATATCTCTGGAATATACAGTCTGGTCAAGGAGTCAATAAAAAATAAAAGAAATAAGAAAATTTCAGATAGTATAAGTGCTACGAACAAAATGAAACAGATTCTGTGAAAAGTGCATGAAGGGGAGAAATGCTGATTGGGTTTGGAAAGACCAAGGAGGGCTTCCCTGAAGAGGTGACATTTGAATTCGGTTTCCACAGGGGTCAGCCATGTGCAGACCTGGAAGTATGGTGATCCTGATCACCAGGCCAAGGCCCTGAAGTGGAAGGGATGGCCTCTTCCAGGAGTTGAGAGGAGGCCAAGGGGCTGGAGATGAGACAGCAAGAGGGAAGATGTAGGACTTGAGGTTGTACAGGTGGTTGTGGGGCCATGCTGGCCATGGTGAGGCATCTGGATTTTATTCTACTCAACTAGAAGTCTACTGAAGGGTTTCCAGGTGGGAAGTGAGCTGCATTTCTCAAAGCTAAGAGTACATAGGGAAAGACGTGGAAAGCATGAGCACAGTGAAGGGGCTGCTTACTGTGGTAATTCATGGAAGACTAGAATGGCAAGAGGAAAATGAGAAAAAGTGGAGAAGGAACTGGGATGTATGGCATCAAGCCTTACTTTTTCAACCCCATACTAAAGACCTGACGCTTCTGCTATCTGCTGTTCTCGTTAGAAAGCCAGAAATAAAGAGGGACAGAGTTTCTCATGACAGACATATTCCATTTAAAAGTTTAAGAGTAGCTCAAGTGGTAGAGTTTGAGGCCCTGAGCCCCTGAGTTCAAACCCCAGCACTGAAAAAAAAAAAAAAAGTTAAGATTTGTCCACTGGTTGAAGTGTTCAACCCAGAGAAGTTGTACATTTTGTCCAGAGAGCTTGAGAAGGTGGTAAAAGCAGGTAGAGTATGAGCTTAAGTCAGAACACAAAATGCCCTTCATTCATTTGGTTCAGTACTAATCCTTGACAATGTAGGAATGAGAATGTTAGGTTGGTCAGGAAGAGTCTCAGCGCTCTGGTTCCTTCTAAGATTCAGCCTCCCAGGTCTGCTGGTCTTACACCTCAACATACAAGTTAATTAGAGGTAGTCAGATCTGGGAAAATCATGCTGCCTAACTCTACAGAGACTGAATTTTAATGAGTTCATGTTTAAAGAAAATTAACTAAATTTTTCTAACTAGACGACTCTTCTATTTTTCTGAGAAATCAAATGAACTTCAGAATGCTGGTTTGTGAGTACAATAGGAGAGATGGGTGAGATTAGAGGTGCTTGCAGGGGACTAACAGCAACTGGTACACTCCAGACAGGCTAGAGACACGGTGTCCTCGCCTAGTCAATGCCAAGTGTAGTTACCCTGCCAAACAAACAATGCCCATTCTTCCTGCCTATCCATTCGTCTTAGTCAACTCCAGCTTCTTGCTGCTGGGAGCATTTATTTTTTAAGTAACAGAGACCTTCTAGTAATTGATAATTTTATTTAACTTTATTATTTGATCCCTGAGGCAACTAATAAAAGAGTTGTGTTTGGAATAGTTTTTACAGAAGATGGTAATCCTTAATAACTTCAAACTGACTCTGCTTTATCAAGCAAGGTCTATTTTAAGAAGGCACTACTGTCTTCCTTACAACTTGCAAGATCTTCTCCCACTTTTCAGGCTGTTAACCTGACCTAGATGAAATTGTACACTTCTCAAATGGTTTCTATCAGTCCCACTGAACATACTCACATAGATCAAAGCAGCAACAATGTGTGCAGACTTTCCTTCTCCCCCCACACTCCAATCCACTGGCAAGACTTTCAGGTCTATCTCCAAAATAAATCACAAGTCCATCTGATATTCAGCTTCTATTCTATAGCCATAAAAGAGCTTTTGAAAATACACATCAGGGCCGGACATGACTGACATCTGTCATCCCAGCTGCAAAAGAGGCCTAGGTAGGAGGAACAAGCTCTGAGGCAGGCCTAGGAAAAATCACAAGACCCTATCTGAAAAATAAGTAAAGCAAAAAGGATCAGGGAAGTGACTCAAGTGACAGAGTGCTTGCCGTGTGTGAGGTCCATAGCTCAAACCCTAGTAACCACCACCAAATAAAAAGAAAAAATTCAAATCCAACCATGCAATTTCTTTGCTTAAAGCCTTTCCCACGCTCTACAATGGTGTCCCACTGCCCTTAGAATAAAACCCATGAGTTACACTGGTCCACGAGGCCCGACTCATTTGTGCCCTGCCTGCCTCTCCTGCCACTTTCCCTCCCACTGGCAAAGCTTACCAGGTTCGTGGCACCTTTTCTGTCCACAAATATCCAAGATCCTTTTCCTGTTGTAGGTCTCTATGCCGCTCACTCTGGAGCCTGCCATCTTCAGTCACGATAATAAAAGTTGGGCACTGCTCTCATGCTTTGCATCAAATTCATTCTTATGCAGCCAACACTTGGAGGGAGGTATTAGCTATTCTCATTACTGATGGAGCCAGTAACTGCTGGAGCCGAGATTTCACTTTGCTAACTCTGGTGTTGCTCTGCCTGTCACACACCATAACTCTCACAGACCTGCAAAGGCTGACTCCTGGTCATCAGGCTCAGCTCAAATGGTAGCCCTGTGGGAAGGTTGTCTATGGACTGCTAATCTCACACAGCCACCCAACCCTTCCTTCTCTATTCTCTATCTCAGCACACTCACTGCCTTTTAAATTTTTTCTTCATAGCATTATGACTGTCTGAAACTAGTTTGTTGGTTGGCTGGTTGGTTGGTTGGTGGGTTGTTTTGACGATACAGGTGGTTAAACTCAGGCGTTCAACTTGAGCCACTCTGTCAACCCTTGAACTGCGGTCCTCCAGTAGTAGCTAGGATTACAGGCCTGAGCCACCTCAACTGGCCTGAAATAGTTTTTGCTAATTTTTGCTTACTGATACAACTGTCTTACTCCCTGATCTCACTCGTATGTACTCAAAAATCGGCATTTTCACATAAATACAGTCTTTGGCATTTGTCTGATATTGTTTATTGTTTACTCATTTATTGTTCATCCTTTCTCATAAGAACGTAAGTTTCTAGAGGGTTAGAGACCTTGTCTGTCCCATTTATTCCTGTACCTTTATGCCTTTAAACAGTGCTAAGCACATAACATGAACCTAGTTAGTATTTGCTGAATAAATATTCAGCTAAGATAGGGTTCATGTTCAATTAGAATTTCATCCTATAGGAATTTCTCAAAGTCTCTAAAATTCTGAAGCAGGCTATTAAAAGTGGGTATTAACTACTTCTAATAGGCACAAAGGAACAGATGGTAAAATGCTAAGATTTGTGTCCTCCTGATATTCATCATAGTAATTCTTTATGGTCTATCACAAATTATACTTTTCTTCAACATTTTGGAGTGTGCACCTACAGAAATGCTCACTCTCATTCTTCACCACTTTGGCTGCTTTCGTCAGTTTACTACTTTCAAGAGATGGGCCAACCAGAACAAAACTTCAAGTGCAAAAGCACCACCACTCTGTGTAATACCCCAAACTCTGTTGGCCTCTGAACTAAAGAAGTACACTTTGATTTAAGCCAGAGATTCTCAACAGTTGTACCACTGACATAGTCTTCACGAGAGTGCTAATTTTAATCCATGCGTAAAGTTATTTTTGCTTCGGGTAAATACTAGCATTGTTATTGTTTGTGCAAATTTGTTTAGGGAAGGGTATACTTCTAGGGATATGTATGACTCAAGTGTTTGGCACAGTGTCAGACAAAGGTCAGAGACTATGTGTACATGAGAATACTGTTTGTTGAGTGCATATGAGTGTGAACAGGGAGTAAAACAGTTGTATCAGTGACTTGATGCTAAACAGCAATTGTAAAACAATGTGTAACCTGGTGGATGCTTCAGGCACTGTGAATAGCAGTTACAGCTAAAATTATTGCGGACTTGGTTGTTCAAGCTGCTGAATGATCTTAAGCACACCACCAATGTTTTAGTAGTCACAAAATCCCATGAACACCAAGTGGTTAGTGATCACTACTACAGGGAACCATGTGTAAAGGTTCAAGTACTTGTGTTGAGTCATAAATGATAGCTCAGAACTTACCATATAATAAACTTGTTTCCTCACTTCTCTATTCTCTATGTCAGCATCCAAACTCACTTAAGCAGTTTTCTTTGCACTCAAAGATTTTTCTGTAGTTAAGCTCAATTTGCTCAGCATTTCACTACTCTAAAAATCACTGATTTAATACTAGGAGTTGTACATACATAAGAAAGCATGATACACACTGTACCAAGGACATGAGCAATTTATTAGAGAGTTTTAGTTTGGGAAACTTCCCCTCAAAACTACAGAGAAGATGCATTTTGGAACTAAACAAGAGACAGATAAAATGAGGGAAAACTGTAGACATTGAAGAATTGCTACCTACTTATTTGCAGCAATTTTATTTCCCCTTGCTTACATGACTATTTGTAATCTTGCAAAGAGAAGATATTAGGGGCTAAAAACATTCAATTCCATCTTGAATACCATCAGTTAGATTAAATTCATTGACTTGGAGAAGAAAAATTGAAAGCAAAGGAAAGAAAAAAAAAAAGGCTGGGTGCCAGTGAAGATCAGGAGGATACAGGTTTGAAGCCAACTCCGGCAAATAGTTCATGAGACCCTGTCTCAAAAAGATGCAACACACACACAAAATGGCTCAAGTGGTAGAATATCTGCCTAACAAGCGTGAGGCCCTGAGTTCAAACCCCAGTGCCACCAAAAACAAAAAAAGGAGGAGGAAGACAAAGAAAACAAAATGAGAGAACAGAGGGCTTCTCCCTTTAACTCTGTGTCATGTACAGCCTTTCTGCAGAGACCCCCCGAGAGGGGCGCAGTAACTATTTTTGAGGACAAGATGCTTGTCCTCAAGAATTCACAATGTGCGTGGGGAAGTGAGCTACATGAATCAGCCCGGTGTGAAGAATTATGGAGTTCTGTTGGAAAAGGAATGTAGAGGAAGAAGTTAGTGCAGACAGTCTAGTCCAAGAAGCTCCCAAGAAAGGTTTGACTATGAGTTGGTCTTGAGGATGAGTAGGAATCACTAAGCGAAGGGAAGAAATCTGAAGAGAGAAGAGGTGAAGGTCTGGAAAAGTCTATGAAAAGGTCAGAATAGGGAGAATTTACACGGCAAAAAAAAATTAGAATTACTCATTAATTTTTCCAAAAGGATAATAAACAAAAGGAATTCAAAACCAGATAAAATAAATAACAAAATGTGGCTTTTATACATTATATATAAGAGAGTTTTAATGTTAATGTGTTAGGGAATAGGCTCAGTTCTACTCAATGCTTTTTTCCCCTAAAATCCCTAATTTCTGAAAATTTCCTAATATAGGATTATAATAAAACATACTGAAAGAGCTCACTCTGAGTTGCTCTGTACCGCCTCAACTCATGTAAACGTATTTACATATGATATACATACACTACCAAGCTCTAAGTATGTCCTCTTACCTCTGGTTCCTTGGGATTTGTGTAAAGCTGTTTAAGGGAAAATAAACAGCATTTAAATTCTGAAACTTGCTAGATTACTCCTCACAGAATACACTTTCCACGCAAAGATTTGTGCTCTACTGAGTTCTCTAGCAATACACTGCAAGCTAGGGACAGGGGGCACTCTTTACTTTGTAAGAAATAAGAATGTTCTATGAACACTGAATAAAAGAAAATTCCTTGTAAGAAAGATAAGGTATTTTTACATGACCAACCTACAAATAAATTCTAAATAATTTGCTACAGTTTAAAATTTTTAAAAAATAAATCACAATCTAAGACTCTCAATGGTATCATCTCAATGTTCTTTCTAAACTACTTACATAATGTTATTATACTCAGGGGTATATAAAACTTCAAAAATAACACAAAATACTTGAAATCCTGAGCCAACAGATGGAGCACATGGTATATCCTACACATTTAACCATATATTATAATATACCAAGAAATAAGAGTTCATAATATTCTATTAAAGCTTCTGATAGATCCTATTTTTTAAATTCCAAAATGTCACATTAAAAAAAAAAAAAAAGGAGGGGAGGGTACTGTTTCACTTGCCAAAAGTCAAATCAAGCAGAGACAGAGGCTCTTAAGTGTGTACTTACTGTAAGTATTGCCATGTGTAGCTTTAAAAGAAAAGAAAACTATTGTTATTATATAGTTGAACCTGGATTATTGCTATGTTCAGTAGAGGTGAATTAAAATATTATTTCAGAGAGGAGGTTCCAAATATTTGGGTAGAAATAATATTCAGAAAGTCAGAAATACGGATACTAATTATTCATTCAAACAGTGTCGTTTGCATTCAGAGGCTCCGTTGGGCAAAAGAAAAATACAAAAAAAAAGAAGTCATTCTAATTTGGGAGGCAAAGATACACAAAACAGTCCACTATTGCTCAAAATTAAATGTATCACAATATCTCAAAAAAGTGTCCCATTTGAAACTAATCTACTAAAGTAAAAAATCTAAAAGTCTGATATGTTTTATAAAACTCTTGCTCTAGCAAAGGACTAAAACCTTAGTGACACCATGTGGCCATTTTAGTTACTGCAGGTAATTGATTTTATGATTACACAGTGAAACTTGTATTATTTAATTAAAAGTTCATTCTTACATGCAAAAAAAAATGACTCCTCATTCAGGAAACATGCAGACTAGCAGGGGAGATGAATATTAAACAACAACGAGCACAGATCGCTCCACCATTACAACTGTGTTGATGGCTGTGAAGAAGCAGCACGGTCTGGTATCATGGAGCACTGAATGGGGACTATCTAGGCTGGGGAAGGGAGGGTCAGGGGAATTAAATATTTAATATTTAATCTAAGACTGCAAGGATAATTGGAGTTAGGCAGGCAATGCGTATGGGGTCAGGGAGAGAATTCTCCAGGCAAAAGGAATGATATGTGCAGAGTTGGGCAGGTTCTGGAATTTTTATGAGGCTTGAACATGGGAGCAAAAGCCATGCCTTGGAAAGGCACATGGCAATAACATAGCCTTGTAGATCATGTGAAGTCTCTTCTCTTCTCCCCTTCTCTTCTCTTCTTTTCTTTCTCCCTCTCCCTCTCCCCTCTTCCTTTCTCTCTCTTCCTCTCTCTTTGGCAGTACTGGGGTTTGAACTCAGGACCTCACCTCCAGTCTTCTTTTTATAGTAAGTACCTTCAAATATATATATACGTGCTTAAGGTACAAAGAAAACTGCAGAAATCACCCAAAATTTCCTAACTAGAAATAATAATCTTCTTCAATATCACCTCTTCCAAGGTCTTGTGGGTACCCAAGCTTGGCTTTACCCAAGATCCTTCTTTCTCTCTTTCTCATTTTTTCTTTTTCTTTTTTTTTTTTTTTTGCAGGGGGTGGGTACTGGGGATTGAACTGAGAGCCTCTCACTTGCTAGGGTGCTCTACCACTTGAGCTGTACCCCAATCCTTTTGCTTTCAGTTAGCAGACTTTTTGTTGTTGTTTTTCAGATAAGGTCTCACACTTTTGCCCAGTAGGTTTTGCACCCTCCTCCCCTCACTTCCTGAGTAGCTGGGATTACAGGCACATTACCACCACACCTGGCCTACCTAACCTACTTTTAAACTATTATTTCATATTAGTGACCAGATTGTGTAAGAAATTAGCAACTAAAAAAACAAAGTAAACACTATTTAAGAGTCTAAGTGCTCTAAGGTTTTGCCTTTTGATCTTCCCAAAACAGTTAATTTGAGTCACTCAAACAGCCATTTAGCAAAATAAATTGATCAAACTGAAGATACTCTTGGTACATTACACTGTTATTCTAGTACTTGTACAACTGCCACAGATTGATTTTAAAAGTATCTCTATTAGACGGTGACCTCCCTGAGCAAGAATATCTCATGCAGTGCTGAGACACAAGGTGTGGCACGATCACGTAGCCACTGGATAAAGAACAGATGAACATAGTGCTTATTACATGTCAGGCATTGCTCTGAACATTTCAGATCAATAGTTGTAAAGTACGGCTCGAGATCACAGTCAGAAATTTCACCTGAATTTGTTGGAAATGCAAATTCTCGTATCAGAAATTCAGGGACGGGGTTTGACAATCTGTGCTCTGCCAAGTCCTCTGTGTGATTCAGATGCAACTGAAAATCTGAGAACCACTGTTTTCCATTAATGTTCTTACTTCTCAAACCTAAGAGATAGGCTCTATTTCCCCATTTTATATAGAGAGAAATGAAGATATTAAGAGGATGTTTATTTGGCCAAAGTGACAGCAGTAGTAAGTGACAGAATTGGGACTCAGTTCAGACTGGCTGGCTCCAAAACTCTAGCTTTTAACTCTATTGCACCACCCTCGATGGTGAACACGCTGGAAGTGTTGCTAAGTGAATGGATGAAGGAGAATGAGCGCTGTTTGGTATGCCAATGACAACCCTCTGCCGTCAGCCTGTCAAATACTCTGAGCCTTCAAAGCTCCAAAGTCATTCTCTCTTAGAAATTTCCAGTATGTCCCTCACTGGGCAGAGTCCCTCCTTTTCCATGCTTCCTATTGCAAGTGATGGCCAGTATCTTTCCTTTGGTGGACATCACTTTCTAATGAGTGTTTCAGTTATTTACACTTGTGACAGGGCTAATAGTCAAAATATCTCTGGTATTTTAGAAAAATATCAAACTGGTAAGAAAACAATCAATACTTAAAGTTCAACATGGCCTGGGTACTGACCAATCATAAAAGGAGCCAACTTAGCTCTCGAGGTGGGTTCTGAGAAGCAACCCTTGGACTAGGTGTTAACCTTTAGTTGTTGGGTTTTGGAGCAATCTATCAAGATCTCAAAAGAACCAATGGAGTCAGGGGAGGGGGGAGTGGTGGGCAGTCAACCGGGGCCTCAAAAAGCAGCTACCTATCATAAATATACAAGTACCACCATACTTTACCAATGGGGACTGCCAGGCCAGTCTGTAACCACCAATCACCAGTCCTGTATATGAATGGCACTTACCCTCTACCATGGTCTATAGGCTCTTTCTTTCCTTCATCTGTTTCATCTTAGTATCTTATCTAGTCCTCTGGGTCAGTGTTGAATAAACCATAAATAAGTGAAGAGAGGGAATTATGAATGCACTAAATAATCCAATGTAATTTCACCTCAAAATTTCTTAAAGAAATAGGAACTGAGGCGTGAAAAGAAGGTACAGACAGGGAAAAGGGGAAAAGCAGTGTTAGGAATTTCATTTCTATGCTCTTATCTCTTCAAGTAGGACTAGAGCCTCCATTTTTTATACTCTCCACCATTTATTTGGGGAAATATGAGATAATATGCATTTAAATTTTATGCTGTGCTTCTTAAAAAATAAAGGCACCATAGTAGGTATTTTGAGAGAACAGATTATATGCATGAACCAAACATAGTTACCAAAAAACCAAGATAGACTAAAACTTGATTATTCAAGTCTTTTTCCCTTTCATATCTGCAAATGGAATCACCATTACTTTGAACACGGTCAATGTGCTAAATGCCAGATTCTTGTCTCCTCTATCCCACATCCTGTGACTCTCTCCCAGTGACTTCAGAGGAAGTCACTTCAGAGGAAATTCTGCGGTCAAAAAGATATGAGTATGCAAAAGAAGAAAACAAGGGTTCCATTTCTAGTTGATGTAAAGGGAGACACCAGTGGAACATAAAAAAATAAATAAATAAAAGGAAACTGGTTTGTGGATGCAAATACAGGCACTGCTACACTATTAAACACGACAAAATAAAAATCTATATTTTTTAAGGGGTAAAAGATGAGTTTTTGATTCTAGTATAAAAGTTTAAAACATTCTTACGTATCTCTTTTCCAAAGCATCAAAACACCCTTGAATCCTGTCAAGAAATAAATGTTTGTTGTCAATGTGGGCCACATAGAAAGCCAAAAATATTTCAAGTACAGAGCTGGCTTACATCTTTTGTTGGGAGGTATACTGAGCTGGCGATTATCTTGCCTTTCCATTCAATTACTCTTTAAACTCCCAAAAACTTTTAATATATTCATAGAGCTTTATAAATGATAGTAAGTAATTTTGAGGTAAAGAACCAAATCTGAGGGCTTAGGGTATGGCTCAAGTGGTACAGCATCTGCCTAGAACATGGTACACATCTGCAAGCACAAGGCCCTGAGTTCAAATCCCAGTACTGCCCCAAAACAAAAACGAACAAACAAAAGAACCACATCTATTTTTTGTTTTTGGCTCCCATAATATTCAGTACACTGACAAACAGATGATGAATAATCAAATGAGGGTTTCTTTTCTTTTTTTATGAATCCATTTTTTTTTAATCAAAACCACATCAGGTGTTGTATGAAAGGAGAGAAGGTCAGCACTCCCCTTGACCAGGATGGAAGAGGCCTCAAGCCTGACAACACATACATGGTTAAGGCATTGCCACCTACTTTGTGACATCTAACCATCATTTTTTTGTCTTTTTTTTACAAAAATGGAGAACAGAAAGGCAAAACAGGTCCTGTCTGGAGGCTGGCACCAGTGGGAGCGGGGAGGATATAAGGAAAGGGTGAAAGAGGGAGAATATGGTGGAATACTATGCACTCACATATGAAAATGGAAACATGAGACCCCTTGAAATTATTTCAGGAATACAAGGAGGGGCATAAAGGAGAATAATGGAGGGGGTGAATTCAACTACAATATATTGTAAGAACTTTTTTTATAAATGTCACATTGTACCCCCAGTATGACAATAGTAAAAAAAAAAAAGATACTTTGATAAATGAAAACAAAAACTTTACCAATATCTTAGAAAGAAAAGAAAAATGATTTTAAGGAAATATCTTACAAAATAAAGTAAGTCTTATGGGTAATTTCAGCTATGATAAAAACATTGTTCAAAGTTGCGTAATTCAAATTACTTACCATTTGATAATATGCAGTGACCCAGGACATTTTTTGTCTTCTTGGAGAATTTTTAAGCTCAGGTCTATAAAAAATAGAAACAGTCTATTTTCATCTACTAAGTGACGGCTATGAAATGTCCATGCCAAATAGGGCATTCCCTTTAACTATCTTGTTTATATAACTTACTTAGTTTTATAGCTTACAGCACATTTTGAATCTCTATCTACTCTTAAAAAATTCTGTAGTGATAATTATCTCAGTACCAATTTTGATGACAGTTTCGCAGTCTTCCCCTTCAACAATATAGCACAACTGAGTTTGTTACGAAGTCAATTTCTGTTACTTTTTTACTTTCTTTCACTTCTAAGAGGTATTGAGACTATCTCCACTGACCCCTTTACAACATACACCTCAATCTCATTTCTCTGTTAATTTCTCTATCAATTAAAAAATGTGCATGGATAATTCTCAAATATCTATTTCCATCTGATATCCAATTACTTTTCTATGTTGAGGGAAGAAAAGGAAAATCATATTAAAAGAATCTGCTCCAAAACAATCACTGATTCACATTTGACTTTGTGTGAATCTCTCACCTTTTTCTTATCGTTTTCCTTGTCTAAAATTGATATCACCTGTTCCTCTATCAAGAGATAGACAAGTATTCCTTACTGGCATAACATTTAGAGATTATCAGAAAGAGTGATATAAGGAGTATTAAGCATCGTTACGTTGCATGTTGCTTTAAGTACAAACACTGAGAGGGAGACCTATAGCTTCCACTACAAGTGTCACAAAAAATAAAGTTATAAGGAGTGATTTTCTCCCCATGTCTAAGGTGTTGACTCACAATGTTTAATTTCCCAAAACATGTCTTCTACATTTCTATGTCCAAAAGAAGAATGCTACCTATTAACACATTCACAATTACAGATCCCTAGCCCACAGACCAAAAGAGGTTCTGATACAAATGAAGCTGCCTTGATCACAAGTACCGTGCTTATGCTTTCATGGCACATGTGCATTTTATTGCTGCTTATATAGAGAAGCAAATATTGCCTAAGAAAATTAAATTGGAATGAGGTCAAGATATATCATTAAACACAAATGTAAGAAATTTAAAATTAGATTTTGAAAAACAGCATCTTACAAGGAAAATTGTGGCTATCTACATTTGCTTTCCAAATGATAGTTCCTATTTTAGTGACAAATCAACAAGATTTACAATTCAGCTTTTAAAACAAATAGTAATATTTTGAAAAACTGAAGGAAAGGAGCCAGAAACAGCTTCCAATAAAAGGCAACAAGATGATACCTTTAAGGGCACCAGAAACAAAAAGAGTAAAAGTGGAAAATCTGGCAATTGAGAAAAGACAGAACTTATTAGGATAACAGCTGCTTAAATACCCATGCTCATCAAAATGGGTCTGGCTGCCTTCCATGCATATTATGTAAGTTAATAGGGAGAAGGAGTTTCTCACCTGGTTCCTTTCAATTTCCTCAATGTCAAAATATATTTCAAAGAACAAAGTCAACTGAGGTACAAAGCAGTGTCAATCTTCAGCATTTAAATAGGTTTGGTTCTGGCTATTGCTTTTACAAGGAGAGCTTAGAATTGCTAGGCTTGTCCCTACAGATTTCTGTTTTCATTTGGTATCCAGCCAGAAGCTAATGGTTCCTATAAGTAAAACCACTAAACAAAGCAAAATTAACATGGAAAACGGATTAGCAAATTAGTCTTTAAAAACAGGCCCATGACCTGGAATTAGCACTCTGTGAGAAGCAAAAAGTGTGCTCCTTCTGCTAAGTAGAGGAAAGGACTACCATGCTTGACGCAGCATTTAATTCCACCTTACCGTTCAAATGGCGTTCTCCATAAGAGCTCTCTGGAAACAGGCCCCTTAGATAGGTTATACATGAGATAGAAGTAGCAAAAAGTTTCTTCACCATTATCAATGACTCACTCTCATCAGTGATTTGGGACGGGAAAACTGTTTCCTGGTGGGGTGGGGGACAAAGATGAAAGATTAGCATTCAATATATTCAACCCAGGATGAAAAGATTTTTCAAGACTTCAAATGTGACACATTCATAGGCAATCAAAAGGAAACAGGCTTTGAATACTGCAGGCAAGGCAGAGCAGAAGGGACAATACCCAAGTAACTCAAACTTAAAAACAATTGATTTCACAGTGAGCCACAGATTTGAGGCAAAAATGTTTTGCTGGGATTGCATAATCTCCTTCCTCATGCAGTCCTCAGCCCTTACTGCAATCTTTATCCTCTCCGTTCTATACTAGTCTCTCCAAAGTCACCATGTGAGTCCGGTCTAGTTCCTCACTTATACATAACTTCCTCGCTACATCTGACACAGTTGCCCATAGAGCTCTTTTCTCTCCCTCAGGCTTGCCATACACTACTTTGTTCTGTAGTTGTTCTAGCAATCCTGCCTTGCGTGTTAGGCAAGTGCTCTACCACTGAGCTACACCCCCAGCCTGATAACACTATTTTGTTTTTGCCTATCCCTGCACACCTAGCTCTTATTTTTTTCGGTTGTCCTGCCCTTTAAGTGTTGGTTCTACCCCAGGATTCTGTCTTCAGCCTTTTTCTCTTTTCTTAGCTTTCTTCTTGGATAATCTCATCTATTCTCACAACATCAACTACAGCTTCTGCGAGGAGGGTTTCAAGTCCCTCTTTCTGTTCTGGGTCCTGCCTCTACGTTGCTAATTTCTGCACATCTGCTCCTAGATCACTGGCAGATCCCTCAGACTCAGTTCATATCTACCACACCTGCCTGAAACCTGATCCCAAGGTCCATTCTTAGATGAATGAATCAGCATGGATTCCTGCCATCCAGGCTAGACACATCTTCACTGTTGGCTTCTCATCTCTTTATACTCCATACTCAACCACTAAGGTCCCTCTGAAAGAGTTCTCAACCCAGTTTTCTCCTTTCCCTTCTCATCACCATGACCAAGGCTCAGGACACACTCACTTCTGCCCATTATGGCTGCAGTGGCCCCTGCTCTCCCTGGCAACAGTTCTTTTCATTCAGGGGGTCTTCCATACTGCCATCAGAATTAACTTTCACGAACAGGAATCATATGACACTCTCCACGTACATACAGGACAGAGTTCAAGTGCCCTTGCGTGGCTTTTGAGACCTGTCAAAATCTTGTCCTCATCTAGCTCTTCGCATCTCTCACTCCTGCATTCTCTCCCATACATCTACTCGCTAGCCAGATGGAACTGCTCTTCCTCTACTGCTCTACCACCGTCTATTTCCGTTTGCTTGTGCTTCTGAAGGCTGGAACTAAGATTCTGTTAAGCTGTCAGATGGGTTCTATAAAAAGTATCAGTGCTACCAACAGTTTCCTGCTAAAGTGTGTGTGTCCACACAGTTTGTTAAACCAATTTATACCACTGCTCTTAATTGACTGCATAGTCTGCTTAAGAAATGGTGTGCTATATGAAGACTGTCATTAGAGAACAGCAGATACATCCATTTGTGACTTCCTCAGTATATAAGGAGTGTCTCCAACAGTCATCTTGCTGTAGAATATTTGCTGGCACACAGTTTATGCGGGGCATCTTGAGTTACCATTTTTACATGTTTGTCACACTACTCAACATTTGGGTATATATTAACATAAAAATTAAACTTTTATCATTTTAGTCATAATCAATTCCTCAGAGACTGCTTTTTGCTGTCTTCTTTAAGCCAAAATCAGTCTCATGAACTCCAGCTGGTATTGCATCAATACCTTATAATTTTAGAGTATTTTCCAAACATTGATAAATTCAATTAAACTTAGGCAACTCAAGAGTGGGAGAAGAGACTCTCAATACATACTTCTAATAAAGGATTCATACCCAGAATATATAAGAACTGCTAAGTTTCATTAAAAGGTAGATAACTCAATAGGAAAATGGGCAAAAGGCTTAAACACTACACACACACACACACACACACACACACAGAGTGTATCCAACTGGCCAATAAACAAATGTGCAGGTGCAAGGTGCTTGAATTTCAGCAGGGAAATGCACATTAAATCACAATAAGAGAATACTACACACCAAAAAAATGGCTAAAAAATCAGAAATCACCAAACATTGACAAAGATGTAAAACAATAAAAACTATTAAATACTGGATATTACCACTTTGGAAAATCGCTTAGCAGTATTTTTTTTTCTGCAGTGCTGGGGATGGAATCATACCTGCATACTAGGCAGGTGCCCTACCACTTAACTACAAACACACAACCACGCATGGCAGCATTTTATAAAGCTAACTATTCACACATACAGGATATATCACATTCCAGTCATAAGTATACACCCCCTACATATGTTTACATATGTTCCCTAAGTGACATGCATTAAAATTTCATAACAGCATCATTTGTGATAGCTCCAAACTAGAAACTACCTGAATGCTTATCATATCAATAGAACAGATAAACCAATTGTGGTGTACTCCCCCTGTAGAATATTATGCAGCTATGAGAATGCATGATCTAGGATCACACTTCACAATACAATGACTCTCACATACAATGCTGAGTTAAAAAATATAGCTACAAATGGATACTATCTTATGATTTCATTTATATAAAACACAAAAACAGGTAAGCATGATCTATGCTGTTAGAAGTCAGGACGGTGGTTTTTCTTGGTGGGAAAAGGGAACAGTGACTAGCAGGGAACATGAGAGGAGCTGTTGGTATTGTCAATTTTCTTGATCTGCCTTCTAGTTTCAAAATTGTGTTCAGTTGGTAATAATTCATTTAGTTGTATACTTGTATTTTATAAACATATACATTCAGTTAAAAAATTTTTTTAAGTGTTTGCTGGTCAAATAAGTTTGGAAAATACTGCCTCAGGCAGTTCTTTGGGCCAGGAATGTTCTTTCCAGTCTCAAAATAAGGAAATGTTAATTAAATATTTATTTAATCTCATTGTATTCCAGGTCCTGTTTCCGGTTCTGAGCTAAGGTAGGAAGCCTAACAGACCACAATCCTTTCCCTCATGGAGTTTACATCCAAGAGTCACCTCTAACTCAATGCCTTCTGACCCTTTGAGACAGAGGTTATTACTCCCTCTCCTGGTCACTCTAAGCTCATACCACAAGGATGACACTAGCTACCACTGATGCAATGTCGGAGGGCAGAGTACCAGGTCTTATTTATTTTTGTGAACTCACTACTTAGCTCAGTGTTTGGCACACAAAAGTCAATCAGTAAGTGTTTGCAGAACAAACAACAAGCACCTATTGACTGCCAACATATGTGACATCTTGAGGATGAAAGTGATCGAAGATCAGCCACCTACGTTATGAATGCTGTTAACTTAAAAAACATGTGGTAGCATACATGAGCACACAAAGGAAGGGAAAAAAGAGGCTTATTATCTACAAAGTTTGGTATATTTGATTTTTTCTTTTTATATGTTTTTATTTTAACTAATGCATGATAATTGAATATATTTATGGGTGCAGTGTGACATTTCAGTATGTAAGGATATGGTATGTGAAGATCAGATCAGAGTAAGTGGCATATCCATCCCTTCAAAAATATATCATATTGTGTTGGGGGCATTCAAATTCCTCTCTTCTGGCTATTCTGAAGTAATCAACCATTGATTGCAAGCTATGGCTATTCTGTGTAATAGAACATCAAAGTTCTTCCCCTTAGTCAGGCATGGTGGCACACTCCTAAAATCCTAGCAGTCAGGAGGCAGAGGCAAGAGGATTCAGAGGTCTAGGCCAGCTTGGGCTACATAACAAGTTCAAGGCCAATATGAACTACCTAGTGAAACCTTGTCTCAAAAACAAAAACAAACAAACAAACAAACAAAACCCAGCCAGGTGCCAGTGGCTCAGACCTATAATTCTAGTTACTTGAGAGGCTTAGATCAGAAGGATACCAGTTCAAGGCCAGCCTGGGCAAATAGTTCGCAAGACCCCATCTCCAAAATAACCAGAGCAAAATGGACTGAAGGTGTGGTTCAAGTGGTAGAGTACAAAGCCCGAGTTTAAACACAAGTCCCACCAAACAAACAAACAAGAAGTTATTCTTCCAATATAATTGTACCTGCATCTGTTAACCTTGTTTTTTACATTTTTGTGTTCTCTTTGGTGATTTTTCTATTTAAAAAGTCCTAAAACATAGTGCTGAAGTGCCAGTTTGTGTTCATAAATTCAAGAAGGCTGTGATACACCTTAGAGAGAAGAAAGATGATGCTGATAGTGGGCAGATAGATATAGACAGACAGACAGACATGATGTAGATATATTGGATAACTTTAATTTAGGCCTAATTTACCTGAGTTTAATGTTAACGAATCAACAGTATGTATTAAGTGTATTTAAACAGAAACAGAACACGAATTATATGGTGATGCATTAACAAAAATGTGTTTTGATATCTTTGCTTGGGGTTTTTTGGAGGTACTGGTGTGAACTCAGGTCCTTGTACTTGCTAGACAGGATCTCTGCCACTTGAGCCACGCCCCCAGCCCTAGTCAAAAATGTTTTGACTCGAGGCTCATGGGAACTACCCCTGTATTTCTCCTAAGAGTAGCAGTTAAGTGTTCACTAATCCAGTGCTTACAGAAACTTTACAAAGCATGGCTACTATGGATAACTAGAATGAACTCTGGATATGTATTGATGGATAGATTGAGACAGACGGCCAAGAATGTTTGTAAGAGCAAGGGGAAAAAAGGGTCTGGAAAGAAGCATTCGAAGTTCTTAAGATTAGTCACCTCAGAGGGTGGGCTGGAGGGGCTGAGGGAGGCAGTGTGGTGAAGCAGTTAAAGCATAAACTTTTCTGCTACTAATAAGCTGTATGATGTTGAGAATGGTAACAACCTTTTCCAGTTGAGATCCTGATAGTAAACACTGTAGGCTTTGCAGTTCTGCCATAGTAGCATGAAAGAAGCTACAGACAATGAAACTGAGTGGATGCAGCTATGTTACAATAGAGCTTTACTTACAATAAACAGAGGCAGGCACCTGATTTTACGTAAGTTACTTAAATTCTCTGTACCTCAATTATTTCAGGCAGGCACCTGATTTTACATGTTACTTAACCTCTCTGTACCTCAATTATTTCATTGCAAAATAGGGTAATAGTGATACCTACTTTTATTGAGTTGTTGTGAGGATGAAATGAATTAATGTCTATAAAATTCTTAGAATAGTGCCTGGTTCAACAGCTCATTATTTTTCATGTACAGCTTCACTTGTTACAACACACATGGATTACTTTGGCAATTTATAAAACTTCAAAGAAAATCTAAAGTGAAATGAAGACAACACCTAAACTCTTATGGAATTTACAATCCAGCTGGAGAGAAAGAACTGGGACATAAAAGAGGAATAAACACATAGACAGAAGAGATAAGTACCAAATAAGTGGAGAGACCCTGGAGGCTATGGACAGTGTTGTCCCCCTGAGTAGGAAGGCTTTGTAAGGAAAGTGAGACTTAGCTGGGCACTGAAGAGCAGGAAGAATTCAGATGATGTAATTAGTATGGGCAAGAGGGCAAGAATTCTGGGGCACAAGAATCAGGCCAGAATAGCTGAGGCTGAGAGTTCAATCAGGGTAGAGTGGGAGAGAAGATAAGGAGAAGTAGACAGAAGTCAAGATGTAGCAAATCTAGAATGCCACACTAAAGAAACTGCATTTAATTCTTATAGTAACAGAAAACCTCTGCCACTTGGATAATGAAAATTTTCTTCTATAATTAAATTCTTGAGTTAAGGAAGAATTAACTTCCGTAGGACTATCAGAAGTATTTTACATGCACAGCAAAGTACTAGTTCTCAAAAGCTGATGAAGTTCTTTTTAAGACCAAATCATATTTACAACCTTCTATAACCAGTAGGCTTCCAAATGATAAAGTGTATTTGGGTAAGTTCTAGGATTCTAGAACTTAGTGACAAAATAAGCTTTAGCCACTTTAGTTGTAGTGAGACTACACTAATCTAGATGGAATTCTGTTACTATCCATAGTTGGGGCCTTAATAATAAATAAACAGAAGAATTTCTCTTCATCAGATTAAATTTGAGACAATTACCTAGGTGAATCAAATATAAATTCCTTGTGTAGACCAAGGTACACAGTACCATATGTGGAAATGTCACAACGAAACCCCCCGTACAACTAAGACATGCTAATGCAAAAATGTTTACTAAATACATAAATTCCTTGTTTAGGCATTATACAGCCTTGTTTAGGCTTTTTATAATTTTTAAATTGAAATGACCCCAGGACGAATCTAACACAATGCGTTCACATCACAGATGCAAAGACAAACCTAGACAGGTTAAGCAGTTCGCCAGATCACAGAGCTCATAAGTGACAGTCCTTTCACTATACTACACAGTCCAACTGCTGAAGCTTTTCCAATTCTGTTACTTAGAGGCAGGTATGATTCACAAATACATCTTTAGAGGGAGGACATCTAAAAGATGTCTTCTGGATATTCTAGGCATGATTTTGCTCTTTAATAACACTTCCTCTTTAGTATACTATGTAGTGGAAATGAATTATCACCTCATCCTTTTTTTTTGCTAAATCATATCATTATTTAAAAGGCATATAACAACATGATTACTCATCTATGTAGATTTTGAGGGGTGAATTTTTTTAATTTTGGGGAGAGAGAGGCCAGGTAAGGTGTTATGTGCCCATAATCACATCACTCAGGAAGCAGAGGCAGGGGGATTGTGAGTTTGAGGCTAACCTGGACTAAACAGTGAGTTCCAGGTCAGCCTGGACTACACAGCAAGACCCTGTCTCAAAAAAATATAGCTTTTTGTACCTATATCTTTTGGTAATTGGGAAATGGCTGGTATGGCATGTACACTGTAACTTACTGAAAACGTCACAAAGCATAGACAATACTTGAACAACTGATTTGTAAAACTAAATAGCTCAAAAGTATACTAATGGCATTTACTTTAAATATAAAATTGAAAAGGCCATGTGTAGTAATGAAGATAAATAGTTGGAAAAGGCCTCCTACAGTTTTGTTACTTCAGGGATTTTGTTTTTCTTAGCTCAGCTGGTCTAATACTTTAAGGGTTATTATCAAAGTTTTAAGAAATGTTTAATACATGAAAACAGCTTGAAAATAGAAAACACTATTATAAGCTTATTTTAATAAAACAGCATGCTGGTGCCACAGTAATACTGACATGTTAGCTGTCAAGTTATATGACCTTGAGCAAGCTATCTTACTTCTCCAGGCTTTTGTTTCTTCCTTATTGAGAGGTTTGATTGAAATAATAAATAAAACCCCTGGCACAGTGCCTGGCGCATAGTTAAGTGCTGAGTAAATGCTGGCTTCTATAATTATTAGTGTTGTTGTTTTTAGTATTGACTAACAAAATTGCACTGTCACTTAAGTTTTGCTGGGAGAAGTAGCTCATGCAGCCCAAACAACAAAGATCTGATTGTATTAAAAGGTCAGTTTGTTCATTTACAGTGAGAAAAATAACTGCCAAGCTGATTGCAATTCATATACCCAGCTCAGCATTTTCCCTGAGGAAGGAAGCACACTTAGGAAACCAAATGAGCTCAGGAGTCTGCTTGGTGATTTTCCTGAAACCAAGCCAGAAAGATGACTTCTTTCTATCTGCCCTATTTCTCCTTCAGCTTCAATCTTTTCTATCTCTGCTGTAATTTAATATTCTCAAAACAATTATTTTATTCACTCTTCTGATCAAACCACCTGCCTTTTCCATTAATCACAAAACAAAGCGTATATTCTTTAGCTTGGTTTTAATTTGTCCTTGTACCCAACATGCTGATCTGTCCAGCCCAGTGAGGATGGCTTCTTTGTTATTTGCTCAAAGATGCCATGCTTCTTCCTTATTCTGAAGCATGGGCTGGGTTTTCCTCATGAAATTCCATCTGGAGCCTTTTCATCATTCAAGATCCAGCTTAAGTCTCGCCTCCTTCGTGAGGTGTATACAAAGCATTCTGCCATATACTAAATCCCTAAATTCCTAGTATTTGAATTGACTTACTCTTTTTTCATATGTATAAATGTAGGCAAGTTGACCTAACTATCTTAAATCTTATTTCGCTAACCAAATTATAAACTTCTGTAAGATAAGGATCATTTTTGTATTTTCTCATAAACTAACACAGTATTACATGTATTATGTAATACTGAATATTAATGAATAAATCAATGATGCATTAACGAATGTCCTAGGACATGCTAAACTGCCCTGGCCCAGTCCAGCAGGGTTGCCTGGCCCTCACATGCTCCCTGTTATGTTTGGATCTTTTTTTTTTTTTTCTCTCTTTTCTTTTTGGTGCTGGGGATGGAACCCAGGGCCTCAGAGCTCTATCACTGAGTTATATCCCAGCCCTTTTTGGAGCTTAAATGTCCTCCACAGTCGAAGAGTAGCCTACTGTGTTACTGGGAGGTGGCAGACCCTTCAGAAGAGCCTAACGGAAGGAACTCAGGTCAGTGGGGTGGCCGTTGATGGGGATATTGGGACCCTGCCGCCTCCTCTCTCTTTGCCTTTGTTTCTCAGCCTCCATGAAGTGGGCAGTTTTGCTCCACCATGAGCTCTTGCCATGGTGTTCTGCCTCAGCGCAAGGTCCCAAACAATGGAATCAACCAACCATACACTGAAATCTGAGACAAGCCTCCTTTCCAGTTGGTTGTCTCAGGTATTTTGTCACAGCAATAGAAAGCAAACACGCTCCCCGACATTTCTAGCATCCAGTTTTCTCCCTGTTCTCTGTCCTTAGTTCTTATAATAAAGTTCTTATAATTACAGTTTTTTAAGCATCGTTTCTTCTGGTGTCTTTTACTCTAGAAGATGTACGGACATAACATAAACAAGCACCTAGTAAGTAATTTGTAATCTAGTTTAGTTTTCTGAGTATCTTCAGTCCACTGAGCAGTCAGAATGTAAACACATTGCCCCACAATATTATGTGTCAATTAACTGTACACTGCTGCTAAGAAAGAAAGATTAAAATCATGATTCTAAGTAATCCACTAAATGGTCATTGATTTTCTTTTAGTTTTTAACAGATACCTTAGATGCCTTGCGTATCCTGATGGAGCGAGAGAGCTGAGCAGTAGCCATTATGGAAATTATATCAGGATTCTTTCAACAATTCCAACCTGTTAAAAAAAAATTAATTAGAGTCTTCCCCAATGTGATACTTCCTGGCTTACTCGTCCCAAAGATGGAATTGAAAAATTCTAAGAACAACCCAAAACTATAATCGAGGACCGTTAAGCATACACTGTTTCCCAGATTGTTCTAAGAGAAATTTTCCAAACTCAATTATTTTGGGGGGTGGGTCTGGGGTTTGAACTCAGGGGTCACACTTACAAAGCCACACCCCCTAGCCCCCAAACTCAATTTTGAGAACACAAAGGGAGAATGAATACTGAAATAGGAAATAGTACTATCAGGCCCTATCTTAACTAATAAAATGAATAAAGTGAACTTGAATTGGCAAAATTGTGATTATGAATCTTCCAAATGAGAACTACAGAAGTTGACTGAATTATTTTGTAAATAAATTTAATAAACAGCTTAATCTCCATTACCAATTTTCTCTAAATTTGGCATAAGTTCTCTGGATTAATTTTTTCAACCACCCAATGAAAATTACAAGATAATTTACTCATTTATAAATATATATTCAGGAGTAAAATAAATTATAAATCACCTGAAGACTCTACAGTATATGTTACTCATCTTTGTGTAACAGTGTTCTTGTTATAAGCAGAGCTCAAAAATACTTTTTTTTTTTTAATAGTACTGGGGTTTCACACTTACTAAGCAGGTGCTCTACGACTGAGCCATGCCTCCAGCCCATTGTGCTTTAGTTATTTTCAGATAGGGTCTTGAGTTTTTGCTTGAGGCCTTCCTCCAACCAGGATCCTGCTATCTGTGGCCTCCAAAGTAGTTAGGATAACAGGTGAACAGTTTATTGATTGAAATGGAGAATGGAGTCTTGCTAACTTTTCGCCTAGGCTGGCCTCAAACCACAACCCTCCCCATCTCTACTTCCAGAGTAACTGGGAAAAGAAGCATGAGCCACCATCCTCAACCTCAAAATAGTTCTTAATTAACTTCAGGTGTAATTTATTTGGCAAATTGAAACGCTCAAAAGTTAGTTCGTATATTCCATACCCATTAGGATGGCAATTCAAAAGAAGAATGGGCATTAGTGAAGATGTGGAGATATGTAAACGCTTATGCACTGTTGGTGGGAATGTAAAATCTAAGCAGAATTACCGTAGTACCCAGAAATTCAACTTCTAAATATATAGCCACAAAATTGAAAGCAGGGACTCAGGTAATTGTGCTAATGTTCACAGCAGCATTGTTCACAAGAACAATAAGGTAAAAACAACCCAATTGTCTATCAACAGATGAATGATCAACAGGGGGTGCTGTGGCATGCACCTGCAGTCCCAGCTACGGAGAAGCTGAAGCAGGAGGGTTAGAGAGATAAGCCTGGGCAACATAGCAAGCCCCAGCCACCCCCCAAAAAAGTATATAAATAGATAAAATGTGGCATATACAAGGCAGTATGACTCAGTCTTTAGAGATGATACCTGCCACAATGTAAATGAACCTTGAAAATATGTTAAGTGAAAAAGTCAGATATAAAAGGACAAATATTGTATGAACCCACATAAGCGAATTCATACAAAGTAGACTAAAGGTCACCAGGGGCCAGAGGTGGAAGGAATGGGGAGTCTAATGACTACAGTTTCTGTTTGGGATGAAGAAAACGCTTTGAAGACGGGTATTTGTGATGGCTGCACACCATGACGAATGTGCTAGTGCCACTAAATCGTACACTTGAGAGTGGTCAGGGTGAGGAGGTTGTTACGCATAGCTTACCACGTTAAAAAAGGTTGTCATTTAAAAGTCTCTTTCCACCTCTTTTGTTTCACTAACATAAAAAAAGGAAACAAATTTTCCCTTCTTTTCAAATGCCTTAATTTCAGTGGGGCTTCTTTGCAAAGTTTTATGGAATTATGAGCAAAGCAGCTGTAAAAGAACCCACTTCAAGAAATTCTATTCTTGATCGCACGTGCTAATCTTGACCTTGATTCTTGATCTTGGACTAATCCAAGATTCTGGAAGATTTTTGCCAGTAAAAAGTTAGAATTATTTGAGGACACTGCCACAAGGCGGTGACAAAGATTATGAACAGGTAGTATTTAGTTTCTCTCAACTTGCTTCTTCAAACCAGCACTAGGGGACACTCTATCACAATAGTTTAGATGAGACTGGAAACTACCCAGCAGTCTCTGAGTCCTCAACATTCCAAGGTTTCCTTTGTTGATTTCAGAGCATAACCTTCAAATCTGACTCAACACATCTGTTGCCTCCCTCTAAATTTCAAGAAATAAAGCGAGGAGGGAAAAATAGCTATAAGAGTTTAGGTTCTACTTCTAACCCATTAAACTATGACTCCCTGCTGGGGTAGTTACTAGTTTTAGAGACAATACATAAGAGGAATAATGATTTTTAAATAGCTTTCTATGTTGGTAGGGATTTTTTATTTCTCGGTGATCATAAGAGATGCTCATGGCATGGCTAGAGAATCAAGGCCTGAAAATGGTATCCCACTACACCTATATTTAGAACAAGTGGATGGCCTTGATTAAATTGATATTATCACTGAAGTCTCTAAAACATCCAGGACACTCGATTTTGAGAAAAGATTCAAACTAGGCTCTGTTAGCATTTGGTATGTTCTTTAGGAATTAATATTTATAAAATAAGTAAAATTAAATTTTATACACATACAATTGTACGCACACAGAGAAAAATAACCAGCAGTATAATCTAGTACAGAAAGGCTTCAGAATTAATCCAAATTCTGACTCATCTACCTACTGGTTCTGCGACTCTGGCCAAATTACTTAATTTCTCTGGGGTTTAGTTTTCTTCTTGTAAAATGGAAATAATAGATCTAATTTTTCAGGGTTTGTTCACTGTTTCTCTGAGCATATGGTCATCTGGAGAGGTGGCATATAACCCAGTGGCTAAGCACAGACTTTTCTGGAGCCAAACTGCCTAAGATTGCATGTCAGTCTACAGTTCACTCTCCATAAGATATTGGGCAAGTTGTGTGCCTCAGTTTCACCATCTAGAAGATAAAGATAATAACTACCTACTCCATGAGATTATTTTGGGATTAGTCATTACTTATAAGGCACTTGGAACCCCTTCTAATACACATTTCATTATCTGTAACAAAGCAAGTTTGCTTAAAAAAATCCTATATTAGCATTTCATTTCCTGGTTTTCCTCCAGCCTCCCAGCTGCTCCTCCTCACTGTTGTCTTCAGACTTTTTCCCCCTGCCCATTTTTTCCTTTCCTTTTGGTATTTCTCAGGGTTCTGTTCCAGGAGCCTTTCTTTTTCTTTTCTTTTTTCTTCTAAAGACAAACAAACATACTTCCATTATTTCCCTCACTATTTGTATCTAATGATTTTTAAATGTATAACCCAGGTGACATCAATTTCAGGAGTTACTGACTCATAACTAACTGTCCATTAGACAATTCTATTTTGATGTTCTGAACACACCCAAATGTGAATTCTTTTCCCCAAAAACCTATTTCTGTGCCCTAGCTAAGTGAATGATGTCACCAAACAATCACTCAAGCCTGCAATCTGTGACTTTACCCTGACCTCTGCCTCATTGCCCTGACTATGACTTTAGCATTTCTCAAATGTGCCCACTCCTCACTTTATCTGTGTTGCTGTCGTCTCTACCTTAGGTCTCATCAGGCTCACTAGTCTGCCTGTCACTGGCCTTGGCCTTCTCCCTTCTGGTCTTTATACTGCAGCCTGAGTTGTCTTTTTAAAATACAAACTCGATTATGTATTATTTCCCAGACTAAAGTACTTTAATGGCTCCCCGCTGTCCTCAGAATAAAATCCAAACTCATCATGGCTTCAAGATTTGGCTCATGCTTCCCTGGCCTCGTCTCCAATCATTTGCACTTTTACGCAGCAGACATTTTTACCCAGTTTAATTACTCTAAAAGATTATTCCCCCTGGCTTTTAGGTTTTGGCAATATTCCCACCATCTGAAACATCCTCCTCTATTACCAATTCCTACTCATCTTCTGGACATAGCTTAGTATAATTTTCTCAAAGAATAATTTCTCTCTTTTTTGGCAGTACTGGGGTTTGAACCCAGGGACTTGTGCTTGCTAAGCAGGCACTATACCCCTTCAGCCACACCTTCAACCCTTTTTGGTTAGGCTATTTTTCAAGGAGGGTCTTGTGCTTTTGCCCAGGCTGGTCTTGGAGCATGATCCTCCTATCCATGCCTACCAGTAGCTGGGATTACAGACATATCCCACATCACCTATTTGTTGATATGGGGGGGGGTCTCAACACACCTGGCTTCAAGGAATGATTTTGGTGGGACTGAGCTTTGAACTCAGGGCCTCATGCTTGCTAGGCAGGTGCTCTACCACTTGAGCTACTCTGTCAGCCTAAAGGACAAATCCAGGTTATTGTAACATATATCATAGTTGTCTCTATGTATCCAATCACAGGCTATAAGCTAACCGAACAGCAAAATTGTATCTATCTAGCTCATTTTTTAAAAAGTTTTTTTAAAGGTTCAATTCAGAGGGTTTTAGTATAATCACAATCATGCAACCATCTCTGTTAATTCAAGAACAGTTTTTGTCACCCCTAAAAAAATAAAACTACTCGGTGCCTCTTAGCAGTACTCTCATTCTCTCCTTCCAACAGCCCCTGGAAACCACGAATCTACTTCATTTGTTTTGAGACAGGTCTCACTATGTAGCCCAGACTGGCCTCGAACTCATTACATAATCCAGGCTGACCTCCAATTGCTACCCTCCTGCCTCAGCTTCCGGAGAGCTGGGATTACAGATGTGTACCACTACACCAGCTTCTAATCTACTTTTCATCTCTGTGAATTTTCATATTCTGGATATTTCATGAAAATTCAATCATGTCATATGTGATCTTTTTGTGTTTTGTTTAGCTTATTCTTGAATTCTCAGCATCATCATAGTCCTGGAACAAAAAAATTGCTGAATCAATGGAGAAGCACTTTAGAAACAAATTATACCCAGAAAAGACTCACAAAATTTCAGGTGTAGGAAGAACTTTAAATGTCACCTAATCAAATACCTAATTTCTAGATGAGGAAATCAAAATCCAGAGAACTCACTGACTTCCCAATGTCAGTCATTTAGAGGTAGAACTGAGCCCAAAATGCAAGAAGCATGACTGAAAATGTAGCTTTTCTAGACTGACTCCCCCAAATGAAACTCCACTGTTTTCACTTCAGCTGACATCAGGCACTACCTCTGCCTCCCTAGTGCTGGCTTGCTAGCTTGTTTATAAACATGCTGCTTGTTTTAGGAAGGTAAAAAGACCCAAATAATTTTTCAAAATAACCAGGCTCCTTTCAACCTCTAGCTCTTCTGTTGCTATGTTGCTTTCCCTTGGTGCAGGTGTTTTGTGGGGTGTCCTACTCAAATGTAAACCTACTTAACTTTGAAAGCTCGAACTCTGACAGCCTCAGGAGGTATGACTCTAGAGATGATGAACTCTCAGAGTATCTCTGATGTGACTTTTTAAAAATCACCTTGTTCTGATTATCTAAAAACCTAGAGAGATTTCATAACTGGGGATGCTCAGAACTCTTAACTTTCAAATGTCTTTTGCTTATGTATTTGTTAGAATATTGGATCCACAAACATCTGAGACTACACAGGGAATATGTTTCAGTCTTAGATTTGATATGGTCACTCTTGGACAAGGATTATGCATATTTTTTTTTTGGCAATACTGGGGTTTGAACTCAGGTCCTTGCACTTTCTAGGCAGATGCTCCACCACTTGAGCCACACCACCAGCAGTAATTATGATCTTAAAGAGGCAAGATTTCTGTGTTCTTTCTGGAAAAAGAAAATCATGCAGGTTTACCTCCTGACCTGCATCTCAAATGCCCTTGGTTTTTTTTTGTTTGTTTGTTTGTTTTGTGGTAGTACTGGGGTTTGACCTCAGGGTTTACATCTGAGCTACTCTGCCAGCTCTTTTTTGTGATTTTTTTTTTTTTAGATAAGGTCTTGCAAACTATTTGCCTGGGTTAGCTTCGAACCTCAATCTCTGCCTCCTGAGTATCTGGAATTATAGGCATGAGCCACAGAGCCCAGCTCAAATGCCCTGTTTTAAACCATGGCACAATTACTACTTAATCCCACTATGTATAAATACAAGATTCAGATAAAGACTAACTGGCACTTGTTCTTTTTATGAAGACCCCACCCAACCACCTTTATCAATCTTTGTCATTCCAAATGAAGCAAAACCAAGTTTATTATATTTGCCCAAAGATAATCACATTTGATTAAATAGGGCTCTCTAGCCCTGTTTCCCAATCTTCCCAAACCACACTTTTACAAGAAAATTCCCTCTTTATCAAGTGAGCAATGTTCAATGACTGGATTATGAAACTCAGCTAGGTAACCTTCCTTACATGTGTATGATATGAAAGATGGCTTTACTCAAAGGGAGTTCGTATCAGCATAAATGGATTTAAAAGGTCCCTAAGACTGGAAGGGAACAGAGATATCCTTAGTACTAATCCAAACCCTTCAGCAAAGAAGAGGAGAAGATGGGGGAGAGAAGAAGGGGGAGAGAGAGAGAGAGAGAGAAAAGAAAAAGAACCTCAAACTATGGCTGGAAGAGTTGGCTCCTGCCTGTAATCCTACTTACTTAGGAGGTGGAGAATGGGAAGATCACAGTTCCAGGCCAGCCCAAGCAAAAAATTCACAAGCTCTCATCTCAACCAGTAAAAAGCTGGGTGTGTTTGTGTGTGCCTGTAAACCTAGCTACATGGGAAGCATAAATAGGATGATCACTGCCCAGGCAGAAAAGCCAGACCCTATTTGAAAAATAACAAAAGCAGAAGAGGGCAGAGGGTGTGCTTCAAGTGGTAGGGCACCTGCCCAGCAAGCTCAAGACCCTGAGCTCTAACTCCAATACTGAAAAAAAATCAAATTCATTCAAAATGGATTATGGATTTAAATGTAAGCAAAGGAAAAGTGGTGCTCATCAAGGCAACCTAACTTGCCAAAGTTCTGTTACTCAGACCTTAGGCAGGACTTGCTTCAATAAATTATTAGTCACCATTTGAACAAATTCCGTTTGGCCTTTATATTTCTGCTACTCCATAATCACTCATAGTCACAATCCCTTGACTGTAGTAATTGGTTATTTGTTCATGCTCTTTTAATTTGTAAATATCTTTTTCATGCTACTCCCATTACTCCTTCATTCCACATTTTCGAGGTAACTGCCACGTGAGAGGCACGGTGCAGGATTCCCAAACAGAAGATACAGTTACCATCCCTAGAGATGTATGGGCGGATGGGGTAGAACTTAGACAGTCATCCTAATGAGATGTAAAACCCTTTGAGGCGCCAGAGTCGCATCTTTTACTTCCTCTTCATTAGGTGAGCCCGGGGTATGGTCCAGCGCAAAGCATTCTGATGACTGGTGATCCCGGGGTTCGAGACCCTGATTCCCCTGGACTAAGGTCTGCAGAACTGAGGTCCATAAAGGTTCAATGGTGACTCCTCAATGAGGTCAAAGAGGGCCCAGGTCAGCCCAGGGGGACTCAGGGCCACCTCACTGCACTGACCTTGGCAGCACATACGTCAACGGCTGGAAAAACCCCAAACCCCAAAGCCAAAGTCAATGGGCGAAGAAACCCCGACCCCAAAAGTCAAGTCAGTGGAGTGGCTGGAGAAATCCTGACCCCCAAAAGAAAACCCCAAAGCCAAGTCGTGGCAGAGAAACCCCGACCCCAAAAGCTCCACCCACGACTCCATCCATCGTCCCAAGCCCGGGTTAATTCCTCACCAAGATCCAGGCCTGCATTTTCTCAGAAATCGTCATCAATCCTAACGCTACCTGGACGGTGGGAAGGTGCGGGTCTCGCTCGTCTCTTCCCCTATTCTTTTATTTAATTTTTCTCTGACAACCGCCGGCCCCCGAGCCTCCCCGGCTCCTCCGCCGCCCCCGGCCCGCGCTGCCGCCTCTCCTCAGGGCACTCCGGACCCTGCCAGTTACTTCCAAGTCACTGGAAAGTCTCAAGGAAAAAACAAAAAAGCCCAAATTTCAGATGAAGCCCTCAGAACTAACCACCCCAAGCGCGCTTCCCCTCACACCTGCCGTTCGCGCCTCCCTCGCCTCGAGTGGTCGACGCCTCCCCTCGCCGTCGCTTAACGGCCTTTTCCAGCCCCAACCCGCCCCTTTGCGCTCATGAATAATCAATGAGCCCTTCCTGGGCGGGGCCAGACGCGCTTTTGAATAATTAATGAGCTGTCCGTAGCTTGCCCCGGGGCCGCCCTCACTCTGCCTAATGAATATGCAAAAAAGGAGCCGTGCAGCCCCGCCCCCGGCCAGCCCCGCCCCCGGCCGGCCCCGCCTCCGTGGGAACATCCGGGAACCCAGCGCCTGTTCCCAGTCGGCGGGGGCCGGGTTTTTCCCGCCCTTCCGATGGTTCGCGCGGCGTGGTGGGCCTGAGAGTCCCGCGCCGAGCTCGTGGGGCCGCCTCGCGTGGGTGACACGGAGGACGGGGACAGCCTGCTCGCGGGCTTAAAATGTAATTATGTTCGCCTTGCCCTGGCCCTGGCTCGGTCCCTTCGTGTCTCTGCCCTCCCCCATCCTTTCCCACGTGCACAGGCACACATTTGCACCTTTCCAAAGGGTCCTGCGGTCCCTTGAACCTCTGCAGTAGGGGAAAGAGTGGGTCACTTGACACCCGTTCTTATTTTGTCCCTTCGGGAGAGGAAAAAAGCTTCAGGCTGGTGAGAATTTAAGTTTAGAACTTAATGACTTGGGTGGCGGTGGGAAGAGGAAGCAGAAAGACGGAGGGGGCGAATCGAATTAAGCACACAGGTGAAGGGCACGGTGAACCCCCCCCACCCGTCCAGTATAACTAAACCACAATTTGAGCTTAACCTCAGCAACAGCATCTCCCCACTCCTCCATTAGGAGTATCAAAACTGTCTCCAGACTTTGCCAGATGTCACCTGGGTGTGTGGGTGGAGAGGTCACTTGGATTGAGTACTGCTTTGACTCTGTACTTTCCAGAGGGAAGTGCTGGTCTTTCCGTAAAGACTTTCCTGTCTCCCTGCTTCCCTAGCTGGACCACTAGCCCCTGTGCTGGCTCTCTGAGTGGACCATCTGCCTTCCCATATGATCTGTCAACCACCAACATGTCCAAAAATCTTCCTGCTTTGCTGTCTCCTGATGGAAGTCAATTCCACTTACACGCATACTCTGTCACTTTCTCCTTCACAGAGCTTACCTCACAGTGGATTTCATTTTTCAACCTGTACTTCTTTCTGCACCATCTAGAAGGTAAGAACACTTCTCCAGAGGCATATTCTAGCAGAGCTAGACTCCCTCAAGATCCCACAGCGCCTGGCACACAGTGGGAACTCTGTGGCCATGGTAGAACATGCCTGTAATACTAGCTCCTCAGGAGGCTGAGGCAGGAGGATCAACAGTTCAAAGCCAGACTTGTTGAGGTTCTATTTCAAAATTTAAAAATAAAAAAGGGTTGAGGTGTAGCTCAGTGGTAGAATGCCTGCCTGCCATACTCAAGGTCCTGGGTTAAATAAATAAACATTAGTGAACTGAAACAATAAATTACCCTTTCTTCTTCCTAGTTGCTTCGATGGAATGTCTCCCGCTCTTTTCCCCGCTCATTCTTTCCTGGGCTTCTTGTGATTTTTTGTAGAACTTGTCCCAAGCCAAGTGGTAGTGGCTATGGGTAAAGCCTTCACCTCTCCCACTGGCTTCTCAATTCCTGAGGGCAAGAGCTGTTCATTTTCCTTCTTTTATTATGTTCACTGAAGGTATTCAAGTAGATAATTGGGGGAGCTAACCAATGACCTAAGGAAAAATGTTAGACAATTAAAAATTGATAGTGCTGGAGGAGGCTTTAAAAATCATCAAAGTCCAGTCCTTTTCTTTACAGATGAGAGTTTTAGTAATTTGCTCAAGGTCCCTAAGCTTGTTAAAAGACCAAGTGATAGGCACAACCCATGGTCTCACATCTAGCATCTTGAGGCTCTTTCTTGTCTGCAGCCAGTGTAATTTCTGTGAACCCGAATTACAACTCAAACACAGAAATCCCAAGCCAAAGACTTGCTTCTTGTCTGCTAAAAGACTTCGAGCTTATACTCTTTGATTAAATCCAGCCCTGGGAATAAGAGCCCGATGAACTCAAAAGTGCTAGATGATAGTCAAACAATTTCCCAGCTTCTTTTTTTCCCCCCTTACTTTTCAGTGATAAGAAACTGCAAATTGTCTCTGTGGAAGCAAAGTACATTGTTTGTTTTGGAAGGGGGAAATACTGATTGTGGTAGAAGTCGATCATTATTTACAAATTTCCAAGTTGTCAAGACAGAATTCTCCAGTTGTTGAAGGTTTGTCAAACTTCACCCCGGAAGTAAAATAGCACATGAACCACAGGAAGAGGGATTTGTGATGACTTTCACTGACCAAATTTAACTTTGCTCTCTTTAGAAACATTTGTGTCATTTGACTCTGTGAACCTGAAACATTTGTCACTCCTCATCAATCCATCTCTAGTCAGACCTTGGTTCTTTGAGAACTAAGAACCATTTTTCCTTCTCAATTCAAATTAAAAGGGTTTCGCCTTTGCTGTTCTTAATCATTCTACACAGACAGCATCTGGTTAGTAAGTCTTGTGGAATCATTCTCCCAGCTTCTAGAATCGCATCCAGTTGCTTCTGTGTCACCAGAAGCAAGACTTACCTTTCACCTACTTGGACTGATGGGAACTTTGCCCATCAAGTTTAGTTTAACCTTAGAAATCTTCAAAAGATAGTATATTTGAGGCTTATTAAATGCAAAATTTATTCCCAAGAGGACATCATAGAGGAATCTCCCTCTTCAGTGTATGCAATCATGACACCAGATTCAGAGAAAAAGAGATTGGGGTGTAGAAAGCAGCTCAGTCGGAAGGGTGGTTATTTATCCTTGTTGCATCGAGCTTTTAATTAGCATCCCTAAAATCATCACAACTTCTATTCTAGTTGTCAAGAAGCTGACACCATCATCATTCATTCACCAAACATTGATTTTTGTACCTACCATGTACTAAGCACTCTACTTGGTCAGGTGAGAGTCAGAGATTATGACTTGGTTCCTGATCTGTGGAGGTTTACAGTTTAGTGGAAACCTCACATAGAAAATATTACTCACATAGAAAATAGTTTGCAAATGTTAATGGAAGTAGAAACTATTTGATGGAGGGTGGTAGGTAACAGACAAAGGGGCCCTTAAATGGAAAATCCTTGGTTTTCAATGCATATAACTGAGAACCTTGTTTTCCCTCTCTCACGGTCTGCTTCTTACATGCTGCAAGTTAAACTGTTCTTGACCTGGGCTTTTGGCTTCACATCCTTGTAAAACACCTGTAAGCCAGGTAAGATGGCTCACGCCTATAATCCCAGCTACTCAGGAGGCTGAGATCAAGAGGATCACAGTTAAAGGCCAGTGCAGGCAAATAGCTCACAAGACCTCATCTCCAAAAATAACCAGCGTAAAATGAACTAGAGGTGTGGCTCAAGTGGTAGAGCACCCATTTTGCAAGTGCAAAGCCCTGAGTTTAAACCACAGTCCCACAAAAAAAAGAAAAAGAAAAAAAAAAAAAACAAACGAAAGCTGCAAAATATAAAAGACTGGTAAAAAGGAGGTGATCAGCCTTACTCTGGAATGTATAAACGTCCTTATGTCTCCATATACCTGGTCCCAAATGAAAAGCAAGTTCTGATGTAAACCAGTTAAGGCGGGCTGCTTTGACCCACTAAGAGTTGTCTTTTAGCACATTACCTTGTCATTATAATCTCATTGTACATTCAATTTTTCATCCCCTGTGGGCTTTTCTTAGATGGTCATGGGTGATCACACGCGCAGAGTCATTCTTGAGACGTCATAATTCTTTTGCAAGTTTCATGGCAGTCACTCCCTGGAGGCTGCTGCTTGAGGCTCCCGAAGCCCTCGCACCTCAGTAAAACTCTGTGCTGGGGTAGAAGTGCTTGTCATTTTTGACCTCTCTCTCTGAGATGAACCAC
This sequence comes from Castor canadensis, assembly GCF_047511655.1. Lineage (NCBI taxonomy): Eukaryota > Metazoa > Chordata > Mammalia > Rodentia > Castoridae > Castor > Castor canadensis. The sequence goes on along the minus strand of NC_133403.1, from coordinate 2,881,695 downwards.
TCACCTCTGAAAGTGCCTTGCTAGTCTAGTAAACTTTACTTTTCGCCATAACCTTGGCTATCCCTTTCACTACCTTTCACATCTTGCCTGAAATCTTCTCTGGATGCAAGAATCGAGATAACTGCTGACCTTCCAGTAGCAGGGGCAGAGGAGGAAGCTCTGTGTTCTGAATAGGGAATTCAACAGCTTTCACAAAGAAAGTGGCATTTTAGGAGAAGAGTATTGTCTGTGATTTCCTGTGTCTGTGTTTTGGCAATGGTTAAACTACTTCAAACCAGTAAAAGCAGACATTTTGCCCACCACTGTAGTACTGGGAGAGGAAAAGGAGACATGAGACATTTTCTTTCCATTCCTGGCACTTCCATTCCTGAAAACTAAATGTCTTTGCCATTCCAAGTGCTTCCTCGTGGTGAGGAGAGAGCTGGGTGCAGAGTCCTCTGACTTCTTTGTCTCCTCCCTTACATCTCTTTCATGCTGGGGCATTCCTTCAAACCCTCTCGCTCCTGTGCTAGGGTGTTTTTGATTCTAGTTTCCATTGGGGCATGTAGAGTAAAGGTTTGGATTGTAAACCAAAGACCTGTATGATAATGGCTTGGTTGCCAGCCTGTGGCACTACTGGAAGGTGGTGGGACCTTCAGGAGGTGGGGTGTCTTGGAGTGTATGAGGACCTCAGGTCTCGGCTCCTTCTCTGTCTCTCTTTGCTTCCTACCTGCCAGGAAGTGAGCAGCTTTGCCCCATCACATGCTCCTCACCATGATGCCTGCCTCGCCACAGGCCCAGAAACAGCAGCCAAGCAACTGTGGGCTGCCACAGCTGAAATGAGCCAAACTCAGTTCTTCCTCATAAGTTGCTTCCCTCAGGTATTTTGGTCACAGCTATAGCAATCTAACAGAAGTAGACATGTGACTTGTGGGGCCGGGGTGGGGGACAGTCTGTTGTGCTTATAAACGTATTTATGAATGTTATTCTAGAGTCCTAGAACCTTAAACATCACCAAGAAGAAAAGAGAAGCAAAACAATTCGGGAAACTGAAGCTTTTGATGAAGCCTGTGTATGTAAACTGACTACACTGCTAACTTCTTTGGGATACTTTTTGGAGAGAAAGGCAGTGATATGGGGTTGCCAGTTTGGCTATAGCTTCTGCACCTTTTCCCTCCTTTGGCAGCCAGAGAAGCCAGTCAATATGAAATAAGCTCTCTCCACTATAAGGTCCAGACATAAGCTCCTACTGTTTCTGCCCACACGCTGTCAACTTATAAAATATAACTCCATGAGCAGGTGGCAATTTATTGTGGCCTTCATGTCTACTCCGAGCTGCATATCAATTTCTAACCCCTTTGAATTGACTTTTCCTGACTGGCGGAAGGATCTCCAGTGGGTTGTGTGCCTCTGGGAAAGCCTAGAGTTAATGACCTGGAACAGGAAATGACAGAGGCTGTAAGTGACAGGCGGCTGCCTGCTTCAGTGCCCACACTAAGAAATGGTGTCAAAAAAAATTCTCAAGCATTATAGAAATGCTGTTGGCTGCTTGGTTTGGTGTTCTCCTGAATATCACGTTTTGATGACATGTAAAGTGCTCTAATTCCTCTTAATGATTATCATTTAATACAAAGAGTTTCAAATGAAAATCGATTTTCAACTGGCTTTCCGTTATTGCTGCTTGGAATATCTGCACAGAGATGTCACATGAGCTGATGCTCCAAATTTACCACACTGCTGACAGCCCATATTTTGAGGCCCTTTACTTTCCATATTTTTGGGTAATGAGAAATGATGGTCACCAAAAAATAAAGGTTTTATAACTCCCATGAGACCTGCAGCCTCAGTTCCACATGGAACTTTCCCCCGCTTAATTTATAATAACCAAATGATAATTAAACTTTTAAGTACTAATGATCTCTCACTGAGAGGGTCCCTAACTTAAGACTTAGGATCTTATGATCTTAACATAAAGTAAACGCAATAATGCAAGAATTTTCTAGCATCCCTTCCGATCAGACCAACCAACTCCGATTCCTTCCTGCCGAGAGAAAGGTTAAACAGCTGGAGAGTATAAGCCATCACAGGGAAACTACCTTCATCGCTTTTTAAGTGGAAGGCGACAAGAGAATTCCAAGAAGGTGTTATTTAGAGATTTGCTTGAACTTACACCTAAAGAAACAGTCCTCCTCCCAGAAAGCCAGATTTCTGTGGAAGCCCATTCTTAAAGTACCCAGGACTGTTAACCTCAGTCACATCAACGTGGTAAATCTGAAGTAGACCTCTACTCTTCAAAACCTGTGGACACCGCTGGGTGCCAGTGGTCACACCTGAAATCCTGTCTACTCAGGAGGCAGAGACCAAGAGGATCACAGTTTGAGGCCAGGCCGGGCAAATAGTTCATAAGACCCTATCTCAAAAAAACCCCAACATAAAAAAGGGCCGGGGGTGTGGCTCAAGTAGCAGAGTACCTGCCTAGGAAGCATGAGGCCCTGAGTTCAAACCCCAGAACTGCAACTTGTGAACACCATTCCCACCCTTTTGGTTGAAGAATGCCTAGACAAAAGATATGCTCAGTAAATGCATTTGTTTCTGGAAGAATCTCAAATATTACCTAAGTGAGCAGCTGAAATGTGTGCACAACAGGGTTGATCATTGAAAAAAAAAAAGCATTACAGATATTCTGTCTCTGTTGACCATTTTATTATTTCATCCATGCTAATTTGAAGTCCTTTTTGTGTGTGAGTTTTTTATTCAAGGATAGTGTACATACAGAAAAGCGATCTTCTTTTTAAATAAACTTTTTATTGATATAGTCATAAAATTGAGCACTTTAAGTCAGTGTTTTTAGTGTGTTCACAAAGTTGGATGGCCATCCTGACTACCCAGTTCCATAACATTTTCATCACCCCAAAAAGAAGCCCTATGCTTACTAGCAGTCGTTCACCATTCCTCCCTCCCTGAGGCCCTGTCAGCCATTACTCTGCATCTGTGGAGCTGTCCATTCTGCACACTTCATACAGAAGTATCTGACTTTTCCTTTAGTAGAGTAGTTAAAGTGTAATAGACACCCATGTTGTAGCATATATTCCTTTTATGGCTGAATAATATTCTGCTGTATATCACATTTTGTTTATCTATCCATCAGTTGATGGGCATTTGGGTTGCTTCTGCCTTTGAAAAACCCTGCTGTGAACAAGTTTTTGTGTGGCCAGATGTTTTCCTTTCTCTTGGGTATGTTAGGAGTGGATTTACTGGATCACATGGTAACTCTTTTTAACTTTTGGAAGAAGTGCTAAACTGAGAAGCCTCCTTTTACACTCTCACAGCCATGTGTGAGGCTCTCGAGGATCTCAGTTTCTCCACATCTTTGCTTTATCATTTTTCCTTTTGATTTTTTTTTTATTATAGCCATCCTTGTGGGTGTGAAATGAGATTGTAAGAGGAGCAACGACAGAGGTGACTCCATTTTGGATGAGAGAGACACTTTAAATACAGACATCTAAAGAGGTGTGGGAAACAACAGGCTTCTCAGAAACAACAAGCCTCTCACCAGCATAACAAGATGCAGCTGCACGATGTGGCTGGTGGCCCCCAAGGCCAAGACGAGCTGACCAGACCTCCCTGAAGTGTCCACTTCAATAAGAGGGGCCGGATGGGTGGCCGAGTTCCATGAGAAGCTGTCTCAGTGCCAGCCAATCACAGATAAAGAAGAATAGTTGAACCTAAGCCAGTTAGTGCCCTGTATCATCCCCTGGACGGGAGCCATCCTTTGGCTTGGCTCTTTCACCATCAGGTGCCTTGCTGTCTTTTCAGTAAACTTTGTGCTTGCTTTCACTCTTAACTCCTGGTCCGGTGTCTTCAGTCAACAACCACACCAGGACTCTAACCCGGGACAACAGCATTCCAGAGTCAGTATCTTATGCTTTGATGTGTTTTTCCTAATGAGGAATGATACTAAGCATCTTATAATTTGCTTACTGCCCATTTGTCTGTCTTCTTTGGATAAATGCCCATTAAAATCCTATGCCCACACTTGGGTGTTTTTTAATTTGTAATTTTTTGGTGGTACTGAGGTTGTGAACTCAGGGCTTCACGCTTGGTAGGCAGGCACTCTACCACTTGAGTGACTCCGCCAGCCTATACCCACTTTTAAACTGGGTTGTCTTTTTTATTGTTACATTATAAGAGTTCTTTACATCTTCTGGATATGAATCTTTATCAGATTTATGATTTTTAAATATTTTCTACCATTCAGTGAGTTATCTTCACTTTCTTGATGGTGTCTTTTGAAGCACAAAAGAGGTGGTTGTTGTTTTGAAGTGACAAGGATCAAACTTGAGGCCTCGCACATGCTAGACAAATGCTCTGTCACTGAACTACATCCTCAGCTCAGAAGGTTTTAATTTTGATGAAAACCTCATCCACTCCCTCTGGTCTCTAAGGTTTTTACTGAGAAATCCTGGTCATCTTACAGGGCCTCCCTTGTATATGGAGTTGCTTTAACTCCTTTTTAAGATTCTCTCTCTCTTTGATTTTCGAGTTTATGATAAGTCTTATGTGGATATACTTGGGTTCGTTCCACATGGAGTCTCAAGCTTTCTTGAATTTGAGTGTTCATTTTCTTCCTCACGTCTGGGAAGCTGTAGGCCATCATTTATTCAAATATGCTGTCTGCCCACGCTCTTCTCAGACTTACCTACTGCATCCGTTAGTCTGTTTGGTGTTCCTACCTAATTCCCATAGACTTTCTCCACTTTTCTTCACTGTTTTTCTTTTTGCTCTTCTGACTTGAAGATTTCAAATTACCTGTCTTTGAGTTCACTGAAACCCCTCTAGTGAATTTGCCATTTGTTTTTATGTCCTGCAACTCCAGAATTGCTGTTTTGTTTTTGTCTTATAGTTTCTCTTTGTTGCTATTTCATTTTGTTCATGCATCATTATCCTGAGTTCTTTTATTGCCTCTGTTCTCTTGTAGCTCTTTGAGCTCTCTTAAGGCAATTCCTCTGGATTCTTTGCATCTAATAGGTCTCTGCTGCTTTTGGGTCTATTTTTGGGTGTTTATTTTGGTCCTTTCATGGGCCATGTTTCCCTGTTTCTTCATATGCCTTGTCATTTTTGCTGGGATGTGGGCATTTGAAAGACAACCACCTCCACCAGTCTTTACAGACCTTCACTAATCAGCTCAGTTAGAGCTGTGGGGCTCTCAAATCTTTGCTGAGCTTATGCCTTCAATTTCACAATTGTGGAGGGTTTTCTTTCTCAGGAGCTTGTTATTTCTTGCTTTCTCTGGTATCTGTCTGTAGTACTGCAGGTTCTCTGATCTGCCCCAAGCCACCAGGCCAAAGAATACCAGTTTTACCATCGGCCCAGAGTCAAGCAAGACAGATACCAGTCCCCTGGGAGGCCCCCAAAAGCCACACTTGTACTCATTTTCTCTCCCAAGGGAGAATTTTTTAAGAGGCACTTTTTCTTGATCATGCTGAGCTGTTCAGGCTTAGGGGAAGGACCAGAGTGGAATAATGGCTCTTCACGTGACTCAATGCAGCAGTTCCTGTCTTCCCACTCACCTTGGGTGTTGCGACTTTCTCGTTGGCTTCTGGAGTTTTCCTGAAAGCCTTTTGAACTGCATATTATGGTTAAGTCAATATTGCTCGGGGAATGAGGTCTGTGATCTCCTGTTCCCCCATCTTGCTGACCTCTCTTAATTGTGAGCTCTTTGCCAACTGGATAATAGCTGAGAAGCAGCACACATGCATAAAGTGTGGCAGATGTGTGTGGGGCGTGTTCTGAAGTCTCATACGTGCACAAATACATACCTATTTGTGCTTAAAAAATCTTCATGTGCTCCGTGCAGTAAAGAGTTAAATCCGCAGGTTTGGGTTACTCAACCCTTGCAGATTCCCAAGAGACCGATGGCCTTCAGCAGCTTTGGAACATCCTGCCTGAGCAGTGCTCTTGTGTGCAGAGGCCTTGAGTCACTCACCAGTTGACTCGCAGTGTGTTTGTGACAGCTTGACCTCTGTGTGGCCAAAGACTGCTGACTGAGGTCACTTTACAGAGGCCTGCCTGCCTGTGTGACTGGCCGCCAATAAAAATCCTGGTCACAGGCTCTGGTGAGCCTCCCTGGTTAGTGACGCTTTGCACATCATGGCTGAAAGAATTAAGCACTGTTTGTGGGAGTAGCAGGGGACACCTGGAAGCCTGTCCCTGGTCTCTGCTGGGCTTTTGCCCTTTGCCAGTTCTGTCTGTATCCTTTCGTTAAAATAAGCTGTCGCAGTGAGTATGGTAGCCTTTTTGGAGTCCTATGAGTCATTCTTCTGACTGACTGAATCTTGGGGACCCTTGACACACAGTGCAAACCATTCACGTTGAGGTGGCCAATCCGTAATTAGGCCATATGTGTTTCAGTAACGTCAGTAGAAGTTTACTCCATTACACACCTAGTGAGCGTCTGTCATTGGCTAAGTGCCAGGAAAGTGCAGCCTCGGAGGTAAATAAGTGCACCCACAGCCCTTCACAGGGGACACTATGACCTTGCCATGACCTTGCAGCCTTCTGAATCTCAGTACAGGTCAGGAATACAGCAGCGTTCTTTTCCTTCTTGCTGCTTCCTGTTTCTCTCACCTGATACATCACTCTGTACAGAGCCCCACCTGTGAGGGACGTCCCCGTGGGTGCCTGAAACAGAGGATAGCACCGAACCCTATAACTTAATGCCTTTTCCACCTAACTAAGCCCTAACCGCACCGTGGCCACTACTTTTCCACTTTGAGGTGCAATAAGAAAATGAGCACGAATTTGTTTTTCCTTTTTCACAATTTTACAGACAGCAGATTTCCTCCTCACCGTAGATTTTTACTTACTGTGTCAAGAACTCACCTCGTCACCTGAAGGAAGCCTTTTATGCTTTCTCTTTGGCATGTACAAATTGCCAGCCCCTCCTACGCTTTGAGACTCTTATTAATAGAAAAAGGGTCACTTAAATGTCAGCACTGTGGTACCGAGATGGTCAACTTGGTAACTGAGATGGCTTTTAAGTGGTTAGCAGGCAGTGGAAGTAGAGCGTGGGTACTGGGTGGGGGCTCATTTGTGTCCCGGGCAGCACAGGATGGTGCAAGACTTCATCACGCCACTCAGAAAGGATGAGCAGTTTACAACTTGTGTATTGTTTATTTCTGGAATTTTCTACTTAATACTTTCAAACCACAGTCGATCATGGATAGTGAAACCATAGATGAGGGAAGACTACCGTGAATTTTATTGTTCTGCTTTCTGTATGAGGCCATGTTTGAAGGAAATACTTTGTAAAGTAATGACTGTCTCTGGTATTTGTTGTCATTTTTGAAATTAAGTTTTCATTTGTTTGCTTGCTTGTTTGTTTTGAGACAGGGTCTCCCTGTGTAGCCCAAGCTGGCCTCGAACTTGTGATCTTCTTGCTTCAGTGTCCCAAGAATTGAGATTACAGGTATGCGCCACCACACCCAGCATTGAAGACAGTTCTTAAAAGTCAGACCTATTGAGGTATAAGTTACATACATAAAAGGCACCCATTGTAAGTACAGGGTCCTGTGATTTGTGACAAATGCGTGCAGTCACGTAACTGCTACCACATCAAGATACAGAAAACTTCTGCCGCCCTGGAAAATTCCATCATACTTCTTTTCTTCTTATTATGATGTTGTTATACTGGGCGTACGCTGTGACAGTTACACAAGTTACGAACTTGTCACTCTCCTTTATCCCCCTCCCCCGTTCCTGAAATAGTTTCCATAGGTCTCATTTTTCCGTTTTTATCCATGAGTCCATGATATTCCACCACGTTTACACTCCTACACCCTTTCCTTATGTCCTCCCCTTCTCCCACGGGTCCATGCCCCAGATAGGACCTGTTTTACCTTCCTGTTTCCATTTTTGGAAAAAGGCACTTTTGTTTGTTTGAGATAGCTATATAGGGAGTTTCATTGTGACATTTCCATGTGCATATGTATTATATCCCGAATTGGTTCATCCCCTCTGTTTCTCTTACTACCTTAGTCCCCTTCTTACTGTGATTTCAACAGGCTTTAAAATTCTATATTCATTTTTGTATAGAAAGTACATCAACCATGTTCACCTTCGTAACTTCATTCTTTTACCCTCTCTCTCATTAGTGACCTCCCCTTAGCATGACCTCTTTTTCATAATATTTCTAGTATTTGCATTGTTCCTGTCTCCCACATAGAGGAGAAAGCATGTGGCCTTGTCTTTCTGAGCCTGGCTGACTTCACTTAACAGTACGTCCTCCATTTGCATCCATTCACCTTCAAACCACATGGTTCCATTCTTCCTTATCCATCATATTTCTTTATGATTGTGACCCTTCTCCCCATCCCCAGTCCCTGACAGTCAATGATGTGTTTTCTACATGTATAGTTTTGTTTTTTCCAAAATGTCATATAAGTGGGAAATCATGTGATATGGATTCATTTGTGCCTGCCTTTTTGGTTTTTTTTTGGTGGCACTGGGGTTTGAACTCAGGGCCTCACGCTTGTGAGGCAAGTGCTCTACCACTTGAGCCACTCCACCAGCCCTATACCTGCTTTTTTTGTTTTGTTTTTTAAAACCTAACCAAGTGGTTTCTGGGGCCATCTGTGTTGTCCCATAGCTATCAATAGTTTGTTCCTGTTAATTGCTGAGTAGTACTCCATTGTGTGGACGTACCACAGTTTCTTTGGGCTGTTTCCAGTTGGAGCTGTTATGAATTAACCTGCTGTGAGAATTCACATTGGGCATTTGTGAGGATGTTTGCATTTCTCTTGGATAAATTCCTAAAAGTAGGATTGTTGTGTCCCATGGAAGAGGGTGTGTGTAACAGATCGCCTACTGTCTTTCCAAATGGCTCGACCATTTTGTGTTCCCACAAGTGACATACGAGATTTCCAGCTGTACTTATCCTCACCACCATGTCGTATCGCCAGTCTTTTCTACCTTTAGTCTTTTGCTATGTGTTGTGTCGTGGCCACTTGTTGTCACTCTCATTGTTTTTTCCTGGTGACTAATAATGACCATCTTTTCCTGTGCCTATTTGCCATTCTTTTACTTTCTTTGGTGAGGCATACGTTCAAATTTAGTCTGCCTTTTTTAATTGGACTGTTTATCTTTTAGGAATTATGAAGCCCTCTCCATCCTCTGATACAAGTCCTTTATCCTCAGTGGTTTTTACAAGATCGTTTCCCAGTGTGTGGCTTGTATTTTCATTTTCCTACTGATGTCTTTTGATGGATAGTCTCGAGTGAATGTAAAAACATTCCCTATTTTAATGGTTGGCCTTCTCATCTCCTAAGAATCCTGTGCCTAACCCGGGGCCAGAAAGTCATGGTCTCCTTCTAGATATTCACTTTCAGCCCTCACATTTTGGCCCGTCATCTGCACTGAGTTCGTTGTCGTGTGGGGTGAGGAAGGGTTGAGGCCCATCTTCATACTCTGTTGTTCTTCGAGTGCCAGCTGCTTAGAGGGCATTCATTTCTCCCACTGAATTACATTGGCGCCTGTATAGATAGCTAATCAACCGTATGTTACTCTACATATCGATTCTTACACTTTTTCTGATCTTGAATACAGTCTTTTTTTTTTTTTTTGTGGTACTGGGATTTGAACTCGGAGACCCTCGCTTGCTAGACAGGTGCTCTACAACTTCAGCCACACCCCCACCATAGTCTTACTGAGTCTTGAAAATGTGTAGTTGTTTCCCCAACTTCTTTTTCTTTTTTCAGATTGTTTTGACTCTTCTAAGTTCCTGGCTTTTCCATTCTAATTTGTAGAATCATCGTGTCAGTCTCTACGAAATGATTGCTGGGATTTTGATTGGCTTTGCATCGGATCTCTGGATCAGTTGGGGAGAATTAACATCTTAAGATGCTGAGCGTTTTAATCCATGAACATGGAGATCTCCCTGTGTATTTGGCTGGCTCTAATTTCTCCCAGCAATGTTTTGTTTTCATTGTGTAGGTCTTGTGCATATCTTGTTTAATTAATCCCTGGGCATCTCGTGTTGATTGATACTGCTGTAAATGTTATTTTCACTTCAACCTGCAACAAGTTGTTACTAGTATAGAGAAATACAATGGGCTTGGTATATTTTGTGTATTTTATAGACATTGCACATTTTTATTTATTTTAAAATGAAGGTCCCACAGCTAATAAACGGTTGGAACTGAGATTTGATCCTGGGCTTTTGTCTTTTGGGCCCATGCTCTAAATCAGCAGCCCTCAAGCCTTTTGCTCTCCAGACTTTTTTTTTTTTTTTTTTTTTTTTTTTTACTTTTTTGGAGGTGTCAGGCTTTGAACTCAGGTTCTGTGCTTGCTAGGCAGGCTGTCCGCCACTTGAGCCACACCCTAGCTCCTCCTTGCTTTGGTTACAGTTCAGATAGGGTGTCTGATTTTTTTTAGGGGCCTGCCTTGGGCCACAGTCCTCCTACTTATGCCTCCCGTGTAGATGGGATTACAGGCATGAACCACCACACCCAGCAACAGACCCTTTTATGTTCTTCAAAACAACTGAGCCCAAAGGTTGGTGGAGTGGCATAAGCACTAAGAGCAACTGCGTAGCAAGTGTGAGGCCCTGAGTTCAAACCCCAGTGCTGTCAAAAAAAGAAAGAATGAGCCCAAGTGTATGTGCTTTGGACTACACTATCCAAGACACATTGATCGAGAAAAACAAAGTCAGTGGACTTATGCACAAGATTTCCAAGTTTACTATAAGGCTACAGATTAAAGTGGGGACCCCTAGAGCAAGCACAGACACACAGACCACTGGAACAGAAGAGAAGGTCCAAAAACAGGCCCTCAGAAACACAGCCCCCCTTGTCCATGGGGATATGTTCTGATATCCCTGGAAGGTGCCTGAAACCATGGATAGCCTGAACACTGTGTTTACAGAAGGTCCCCAGCTTAATGATGGCTCAGCTTCCAATGTTTTGATTACCTAATGGCTCTCAGTAGAAATCATACCACGTTCCTTTGACATCATACTCTTTTACAATGTATGTGTGGCCTTTCTTTCTTTTCTGTTTTGCTCTTTCCTGAGACACTTGTGTAAGATGCCAGGCAGCACTCCCAGGCTTCCGCGTGGTCTGCAGTGAGGAGGGGTGGCTCGGGTGCTCAGTAGATGAGGTGGGTTAAGTGCATTTTCCATTTAAGGTGTTTCTAGCTTCTGGTGGGTGTGTCAGGACGTAACTCCAAGGTAAACTGAAGAGCAGCTGTTGTCTTCACCTGTGTTCTGCAGCATTGCCACACAGTACCGGAGTTCATCTGCCCTTCCACGTTTTACGCCCTCAAGCCTTCCTTGCACCTCTCTTGTGCTTTGAAGCCATTATGAAGTAAATTAAGGGTTACTTGACACAGTTCTGTGATAGTGCAACGGCTGATCTGCCAACTGAGAGGGCTGCTAGTGTGGGGGTAGTGTATACAGAGTGGATACGCTGCACATCACATGACTCAGAATGGTACTAAAAGTTATGAATTTAAAGCTTATCCATCAGTTCTGGAATTTTCCATTTAATAGTTCTGGGCTGTGGTTGACTGCAGGTAACTAAAACCGTGGAAGTCAAAACCACAAGTAAGAGAGAGGACCTGGTTTACGTCAGAGGTCTGTGTCATTACACAGGGCAGATGATATTTTAGTAAATGATGTCAGGCTGGGGGTGTAGCTCAGTGGTAGAGCCCTTGCCTCGCATGTGCAAGGCCCTGGGTTCAGTCTCCAGCACCACTAAATAAGCCAGCAAACAAACAAATAAACTAACTAGAAATGTGGGAATCTTGAACAGAGACACAGGACACTGAGGCAATTCAGCAGGAAGCAATGTTTATTGTGCTGGCACAGACCCAGTGGACTTGAGTCCAAAGGCTGAACCCCGAGAACAAAGGGGTCTCACCTTGTACACCCTTGCAAGAAGATTACAGAAGCAAAAAGGAAGCTTTAACCCATACATGGTTGCATGCAACTCTATTGGCTCCTTCATCCCCCCAGTGCTGACCTTCACGTTCAGGTTCTTTAAGTTTTATCTCCCTGCTGTGCCGTCCCCTCCCCTGCTACATTATCAGAACACAGACTTGCTTGCTTCTTTTCTGTCCTCCTCCCTGGTACATCACTCCCCCCTTTGATGCTCAGACCCACCTAGGGTCAAAGAGCACCATCTTGATCTAGGGGTTTGTATTTCCACAGCATTACACGTGTGGACGTTTTTCTTTCTATAGTGGCCTCCATAATGGTCCTGATAGACCGCAATACCGGGGGAGCCAGGCAGGGAGTGTTAAGCATGCTCACCGCCCCATCGGGGTTTTGAATCCGCTCAAGGCAGAGAACCATCCTCCAAACAGGTCATTGGGATCCCATCCTCTCCAAGTCTGGATGGGGACATGGGCGATCTAACTCATTCTGTTTGTGATCCCTTCTGTGACCTTCCCTTCATCATCAGTCTGTAAGCAGCCGTTGCTTAGGTTAAATTTTCTACAAACTCCTCCCTCAGAAGTAAGCAGGTAGTCTAAAGCCCAGCGGTTCTGATGGATGGCGTTGCACATCTTAGTGCTTTGTTTTCCAGCAAATTGAGGGCTCTTGGAGTCTCGATAGTTATAATTTCAACAACCACCTGCAGCCTGATGATGCGGTTGAGCATATATATGGGGGTGCGATAGCCCCAGGACCCGTCTTCTGCCCACGTGGCAGGACAGTACTGGATGAGTCGCTCAGGAGGCCATTCATTCTTTCCAATTGCCAATTTGTAAGGTACCCCATTTTTGTCTATTTAATCTTTCTTCATATATGGGGACACCCAGTTTTTCACCTTGCCTAAGGGGAAGCAAGAAGAAGGATGGTCTGATTGAGCCTAGCACACATGACCCAAACCAGCTGCTAGGTAGAACCGAAAAAGCTTGCTTCCCACAGATCCAATACAGCCCCTGGGTGCCGCCAGTCTGTGTTTGCAGTAAGATTGTCCCAAGCTTTCCTGAGATTAGAGAAGCTGGCCAGTGGGTTGGGGTGGGGTTCTGTGTGGTTTGGAGCTCCTCACCATTGGGTCTCTTGGGCAGTGTTGTTATAAAACCTTGTCCTAGACAAGTTAAATCCCCTACCGGGGTGGAGAACTGGCCTTTTGAGCAGGAGATACAGTAACTTCCAATGAAGTTTTTAGGAGCCAGATGCCTTTCCTATTTCGGAAAAGCAATCTCATTAAAGGGCTCCCATGGGTCCAGCTCCCTTGCTTCCCAAGGCCATTGGCCTCCCACGTTGGTTTCCCCCACAAACATAGCACAAAGTGACATTCAGTGTAAGTTCTTGGCCTTGGCAGAGATGGAAAATTCACTCCTCATCTTCTCATGAAAGGAATGAAGAACTTGGTAGGAGGAACCCTCATGGGTATCAGTTAGTAATTTGAGGTGCATCAGCGTCAAGGCCCTTTCCATCTATCCTTATACCCATTACATGTCCCTCTGTCCAATCAGACGCCTTAAGTACAGCAAAAGTCACAGGGTTACAGGTGCCAGGGGTGCAGTCAGGGACAGCTGTCCCCTTGTGCAGTAGGGCTACGTGTTTTGCCCTTTGCCATGGGGCCCATGAAACCCGACCCCAATAAGGGCAATAATAAGAACCCACGTCATCACATGACCAAGAGTTGTCTCCCAGGCACATACACTCATCATGTGACATATAGGCTCTTTCCCACGCTAGACTCCCACAGTCACAGCCTGTGCCTCCACACCCACCTTGGTTTGTGGCCGCACATGCATCAGAGAACATAGACACTGGTTTATCAGGACTAAACACCTGGTATGGCTGACAAGGTTCCCAGGGTTGCGGACGCTCCTAATCTCTAACCATTGCTCCCGAGGGCAATGGGGTTGAAGCAGATATGCTGATTACCATGGGAGCACACCAGATAGGTGGTATGGTTGTGAGTGCATGACCCGATGACAGAGCTTGCACAGGAATAGTAAGTATGGAAAAGCAAAGTCCTAGTGACAGCATTTCCTGCCCAAGTAGTATGCGTACACAGGTGACAGTCTGAGATCTGGGGGTTCCCCAGCAAGGGACTGATTAAATTCAACAAGAGGAAAACATGGAAAAGACCCATCCCTGGAGGGAGAAGATGATGACTCCTCTACCTTCTGCCGTGCGTAGGCTAGTCAACTTCCAGAGTGACTAGAGCAAGGCTGTGTCCTGGTTGTGGTCCTCTGTTGTCTCCCAGGAAGTAGAGTCCTGCCGAGGAAGGGCATGGGTGCTCTGGAGGGTGATCTTGCACAGTGAAGCCAGATCAGGAATGGACTTCCACTCAAGAGAGGCTGGCTTTACTCAGCTGTGGAGGATCTGAGGAGCAATCTCTGCTACTTTAACTGTGGTAGGTGTAGACAAAATAACAACAAAAGGTCCTCTCCAGTGAGGCTTTAATGGCTGGACACTCCATTCCTTTACCCAGATGGAATCCCCTAGCCTGCAAGGGTGTATGGGAGTTGTCAGGCTGACAGAAAGTCTCACCCAGACCTAGCCATCTAGGTCATCTTTGAGAGAGTCAACCCAAGGGTCTGCATCTGTTGCCTCATGGTGAGGTCACCCATTTCTTTGAGGTCCCCCCGTATGCCCTTGATTAATGGGGGTGGGCATCCATAAAGGACTTCAAAGGGTGAGAGCCCTGTCCGTTTCATGGGACTAGATCTAATTCTCAGTAATGCTGTGGGCAGTAATTGATCCCACTGCAGAAGGATCTCCTGACACAGTTTCCCCAACTGTGATTTTAGGGTTCTATTCATACGTTCCACTTTTCCTGAATTCTGAGGGCAGTAGGTCTTATGCAACTTCCAGGTGATTCCTAAGCCCTTAGCCACCAGCTGTACCACCTGTGCCACAAAGGCTGGCCCATTATCTGACCTAATAATACAGGTATTCCAAACTGAGAGATAATTCCCTTTAGCAGACATCTGACCACCTCCAAGGCCTCTTCAGCCCATGTGGGGGAGGTGTCCACCCATCCTGAGAAGGTACAAACCAACCCCAGCAGATATTGCATCCCTGAGCTTGTGGCATTTCAGTGAAGTTCACAATCAAATTTTCAAGAGGAGTTCCACCCACACTTTGCACTTGGGGAAGCACTCTTGGCCCTTATCTGGGGTTATTTTTGGCACATAGGCTACATCTCTCACATACTGTCTTACTTACGTTGGAGAGCTTGGGGACATAAAAGTGCTGGGCCAGGGTGGTCTCAAGGGCTGTTTGCCCTGGATGAGTTCCTTCATGGAACTGCTTGACAAACATGGGAACCAGTGACTCAGGTATGGCAAAGTGGCCATCGGCAAACTTCCACCATCCATCCGGTAGAAAATTTCCCTCCTCAGTCTTAAACCAAGCCTGTTCTTGTGGTGTGTATCATGCATCCCATTCAGCTAAGGGGCATGGGAACAA
This sequence comes from Castor canadensis, assembly GCF_047511655.1. Taxonomy (NCBI): domain Eukaryota; kingdom Metazoa; phylum Chordata; class Mammalia; order Rodentia; family Castoridae; genus Castor; species Castor canadensis. The sequence goes on along the minus strand of NC_133403.1, from coordinate 2,866,286 downwards.
GGCAGCCATCAGGACAGTTGGGGCTGGTCCCCTTGTGAGGGCTGCTTGTTTGGCCTCCTTGTCAGTTTTCCAGTTTCCCCGGGTAATTGTTGCATCTTCATTTTGGTGACCTCAGCAGTGTATGACTGCCACCTGCTTAGGAACCTATTCAGCTTCTAGCAATTCCAAGTTTCTTGTCCATACTTAGCATTCTTTCCTCCCGAGTTAGTGAGCCCCCTTTCTCTATATCAGGCTCCTAATGACTATTAGGAAAGGCATACTCAATAGGAAAAGGGGACCAGGAACTAGAGAAAAGGTGAGATCAAAAAGAATTAACCTAGAAGGTAACACACACACACAGGAAATTAATGTGAGTCAACTCCCTGTATAGCTATCCTTATCTCAACCAGCAAAAACCCTTGTTCCTTCCTATTATTGCTTATACTCTCTCTTCAACAAAATTAGAGATAAGGGCAAAATAGTTTCTGCTGGGTATTGAGGGGGTGGGAGGGAAAGGGAGGGGGCGGGGTGGGTGGTAAGGGAGGGGGTGGGGGCAGGGGGGAGAAATGACCCAAGCATTGTATGCACATGTGAATAATAAAATAAAAAAATAAAAAAAGGAAAGGCATACTTAAGAGTCCATATAGACGTTTACCCGCACACCTGCAGTGAGCTGGAGAGCCCGTGTGAGGGCAGTGAGCTCTGCCTTTGTGCAGAGGTCCCTACCGGCAGTGGACATGCTTCAGTGACAGCGTCCAGGGTCACTACTGCATATCCAGCAAAGCACGTGCCATCCCGGACAAAGCTGCTGCCATCTGTGAGATAGTCAACCTCCAGATTACCGACAGGCTGATCAGTTAGATCTGGCTGGCTGAAGAAAACATCATCCATAACCTCTAAGCAGTCGTGCTCTGGGGGCCTGAGTCAATCAGCAATAGGGTGGTCAGGTACAAACAATCTCCAGCCAGATGTGTGGGTTTTCGCATAGCACATTCTGTATTTAACCATCCAAGACTTAGCCGGTAATTTCCCTTATACTCCATGAGTGTCAGGACGGAGTAGGGAACCTGAACAGTGAGTTCTTGCCCTAGGGTGAGCTTGTCTACTTCTGTCACCAGGGCAGCAGGGCTGCTAGGGCATACAGGCAAGGTGGCCAGCCTCAGGAAATGGTATCAAGTTGTTTTGACAAGTAAGCCACCAGACAGTGCCAGGAGCCTAGTAGCTGAGTCAGGATCCCAGTAGCTATCCCCTTTCACTCGTGGACATACAGGAAAAAGGGCTTCATCACATCCAGCAGGCCTAGAGCAGGGCCATTAGTTAGTGCCCTCTTGATTTCTTTAAAGGCTTTCTCTTGCTCCCTTCCCCATACTAAAGGTTCCCATTCTCTACTTTGTGGCTTCATAGAGAGGTTTGGCCATGAAGGAGTAGTTAGGGATCCAGATTCAGCAGAAACCTGCAGCTCCCCAAAACTCTGATTTGCTGGTGGGTCTTAGGTGTTGGGATGGAACATACAGCTTGTTTCCTGTCAGGGCCGAGCTTGCATTGGCCCTGGAACAGATGAAAGCCAAGGTATTTGACAATGTTTTGGCAAATTTGGGCCCTTTTTCTAGAGACTTTGTATCCTGCCTCCGGTAAAAGAGAAAGGTGAAGGGACTCTTCTCTTTCCATACAGTCCTCCCAAGTTGGTCCAGCCAGCAGGAGGTCATCTAGGTCCTGGAGGAGTATGCAGCCATGCAGGTTAGCTAAGAAGGCTTTGCGGTAGGATGCCAAGGCAGTTCCGAAAATAGTGGATGAATTTTTGAAAGCTTGTACAGTCAAGTACAGGCTAGTTGCCCCTTTTCCCCAGGATTGGGATTTTCCCATTGGAGGGCAAAAATAGGCTGGCTCTGTGGGGCCAGGAAGATGCAGAAAAATGCATCCTTAAGATCTAGGCAGGTAAAAAACTTTGTTCAGTTGGGACAAGGCCTAAAAGCGTGTATGGATTTGCGACTATGGAGTGCAAAGTGACAGTTGCTGAATTTACTGCCTGGAGGTCCTGAACTGGCCTGAAATCCTCAGTCCCTTGTTTCTAGACTGGTAATAAGGGGGTATTCCAGGATCCCATATTTTAGGAGTCTGTCAAAGAGTTTTTGAATTCTGACCTGGGCCTTGCGGGGGATGAAGTACTGTTTTTGGCTGATGGGATGGCTCCTGGCTTTAGTTCCACTACTACTGGGGACATGTTTTGGGCCAGACCTGGGGGTCATCTTCAGCCCTTACACCTGGATCTTGAAGGGAAGCTCAGGAATCTCAGGAGGCCTCCCTCACCCTTGGGCATGGAGCCGCCATTCCTCCTCTTGTGCAACCATGAAGATTAGAGTCTTTGCCTCAGGTCCTCTCAACTTTAAGGCTGCTGTGCCACCTGAATGAAAAGTTATCTGTGCCCTCAGATTGCATAACAGGCCACAGGGCAATCAGGGAGACAGAGGAATTCATGCCTTACTTCATGACTCCCCAGATTGCATTGTCTGGACACTAAGAAGGCACTCCACCCCTGTAACCCTGATAATAGTTGCATGCTTTTTGGAAAGATGGCCTACAGGCTGGGTCACAACTGAATGTTCAGCGCCTGTGTCCACCATGAGATCAACGGGATGACCCCTATTTTCATTCAGACCATAGGCTCCTGGGGGCCCAGTAGAATGGAGCCTGGTCTGTCATAGTCCTCCTCATTGCCTTCCAGGCCTGCCAGTCCAACAGTGTTTTCCTCCCAGGGGCCAGCTCACCTGTGGGTGGGCTGCTATTTTCCTTAGACATCCTGGCCTCTGCCTCTGGTCTGGGGGGCCTTTTGGGAGTCCCTGGCCCACTGGGGACATTCATTCTTCCAGTGCTGTTTCTGACAACAGTAGGCACATTGATTTCACCCTACTTTCTCCCTAGGGTAGGGGCGTCCTGGGGGCATTTGTTGTCACCCTCAGGGATTGCCTCTGCCTCTGTCTGGAGCCCATCTGACTGTCCAGCAAGGGCTGCTGCAAGGAGGTCCATTTTCCTTTTCATCTTCCTGTTGGCCTCCCATTTAGCCTCCTGATCTTGATTAATAAAAACCTTTGTGGCACCCCTGGGAGCTGGCTGGCGTTCATTCCAGCAAATCCCTCAGTTTCTGCAGTTTTCACCTGTGTCTCCCTGGGCCTGGAAAACAAAAGCAGCATTGGTCATCTGCCGATTTTCAGTGGCTTCCGGGTCAAAGGGGGGTGTACAAACGGAAGGCCTCACACGAGTGCTCATAGAACTGGCTGGGACTCATCTGGCCCCTGGAGGACTTTTGATGTTTTGCTCAGGTTCATGCCCTTTTTCCCTCCTTCCTTCATGCCTCCCAATAATGCCTCCTGATACCGTTCAAATCACTGGTAATCTCGGTCATCACTGGGGTCCCAATGGGGGTCTTCCTCAGGGAAATGGGCTTGAGTGTATGCCTGGGCATTTAGAGTGACCTCGGGCATGATCTTCTGCTTTAGAGCTGTTGTACGGCGTTGCTCTGCAGTCAGGAGAAGCTGTCGACAGTCTGTCCAGGTGGGTTTGTAAGTCTGGATGATAGACTGCATCAAATCAACCGGAGCCTGAGGGTTTTCCGTGAAGGAGGGGGTGTGATGCTTCCAGTTGAGGAGGTCTGTGGTGGTAGAGGGCTGGTAGACAAATACCCATCCTCCTCCTCGTATTTGACCATCCTGGTCATAACACATTGGGCCTTGGACCTCCCTCAGGGGCATCTGCAGGGCAGTGGGAGTCTGAGGAGAGGAGGGGTCCTTGCGGAGACTGGCTGGATGCCCCCGATTGAATGGGGGATGTGGAGTGGGCATGGGGTCCCTAGGATTCAGGGGGGTCAAGGGAGTTGAAGCCCCAGGGGCTTCTGGGCCACATTTGACAGGTGTGACTGTCCCTCAAGCTTCCCCATCCAATTTCACAGGTGAGGGTGTACAACAGGATGGCTGAGGTGGATAAAGTGCACATAGGGCAGTGGTATTTCCTCAGGTTCCTCAGCCAGTATAGGCTCCTTTGTTTTCTCTCTATGCTTGGAAGTTGCGGCCACCCTAGCCACCATAATTCCACAGGCCTCTTCTAGACAGGGCTTTGGTTATGTGGGCCAGCTGAGGACAGCACCCTGTCAGCAGTCAATATGGGGAAATTGATCTGGGTGCCCAGACCTTCCTACAATTACCCTATAAACTTCATTAACCACAGTTTTATCTAGTGACCCTTCCGGGGGCCTCCCTACACCAAGAGCAGGCCAGTCTACTTCACAAAGGGCCTTAAGCCTGTTAGGAGTAAACTTTACTCCATAGTCACCTATAAATCCCTTTTTAAAGTTCTTAACCATACATTCCAAGAGGGTGTTTTTACTCTGATTTCCACCCATTTCCTCCGACTACCAGACGTCAAGACAGACATGGAGGGGTAGGGGTTTTGGGGGAGAGGTAAGGGGTCCCCTCTTCTCTGATACACAAGAGAGAACAATATGCACCCCTTATTGGTGACTTGCACTTGGTCACCCAGCCAGGAACTGCACCTCCACAGGGTCCTCACTTGCTTCATCTGTATCTGGCCGCTCCCCTCGTGGGGATTTAGGCGTCTCGTAAGCCATAGTGAGTCTGTATAAACCCCAGCCAGAGGCCTGTTGGGCTCACCCTAGACCATGAGTTCACCTGGACCCCCAGATAGGGACTCCACACTCACTCTGTAGCCAGGCTACGTCTCATTCACACACAGGCATCCAACATCTCCACCCCACACCTGGCGCCTAGGAGTCATGGTTTCGCTTTAGCTCAGAACTGTACTCAGGTGACTCTGGGAGGTGATCAAGCTCCCTTTCTGCCACTTAGGGGCAGGCCAAATATTTGAATCTGGGTTCTTACCAGTCTGATGGGCGGCGCTCTCCTTACTGGCTCCTGTGCCTTTTGGGTTCCATTGTGCATCTGAGGCCCTCACCCTGACTCATGGGGAAGACAAGTCCCTCTTCCAGATCAAACTGTCCGTTGGGGCCTGGCAGGATCACTTCTTCTGGTGGTCCAAGGGACACACCCTGGTGACAAAGGAGGTGAAAAACCACTGTCTCTGCAATCCTGGACAAGTGTCCCGGAAATGTTATGGGAATCTTGAACAGAGACACAGGACACAGGCACAGACTCAGCAGACTCAAGTTCAAAAGCTGAGCCCCAAGCACAAAAGGCACAAAAGGCAAGCACAGAAGCAAAAAGCAAGGTTTAACCCATACGTGGTTGCCTGTAACTCTCTTGGCTACTTCACCCCCAGTGCTACGTGACCTTCTTCACGTTCAGGTTCTTTAAGTTTTATCTCCATGCTTTGCCGTCCCCTCCCCCGCTATGTTGTCAGAACACAGACTTGCTTGCTTGTTTTCTGGCCCTCTTCCTTGCTACCAAATAACATGTGCTGAAACAGTGGGGTGAGTATGGAGGAGACTGAGCCCTCATCCTTAATTCAGACTCCACAGTGTATTCCAGACCCAAATTCAAAAGCTACAACTAGCTTCTAAAAAAAAGTTCCAGACAGTGGAGTGGGGTAGGTAAAGCTTTCTTAATCAGATCAGAAAATACACTAAAACAAAAAAAAAATTGGTCCCACTTAAAAACACTTAATCAGGAAAAGGCATTAAAGAAATGGGTCTGGACTCACTGGGAATGGTTGCCTAGCAGTTAGGTCTAAATTTGATCCTTAGCATACAAAAAAACCAAACCAAAGTGTATCATTTTAAAAACAGACTACCTATGGGCTGATAAAGAATCCAAATACAAAATATACAAATCAATAAATAAAATACCTTGTTTCAAAATGAGCAAAAAACATGAACAAGCATTTCACAAAAGAATATTCAAATGACCAGTAAGCATATTAAAAGGTACTCAGAATAATATCGAAGAAATACAAATTTAAAGCCACAGCGAGATACCCCACACGGTTGGCAAAACGACTGGAGATTTTTAAGTGGTCATTACCAGTGTTGAGGCTGTGGAGTGCTCTGTGTCATCACCGGCAAACCGTACGCGTATCTGGGCTCCAGGAATCCTATAGCCACGTGCTCAGGAAAACTTAGCTCATTGTCCATCAAAAGACTGAGCACAAATTTTCATAGCGGCTTTGTTCCTAACAGCCAAAGACTGGACAGAATCTAATTATCCATCTGCAGGAAAATCCATGACACATGTGACACAGTCACACAGTATAATACGATCAGCAATAATAAAATTAACACAGATGAGCTCAAAAACAGCGTGCTGGAGTGGAGTGGAGCCAGTGGTAGAGCGAGCTTAGCGAGCCCAAGACCCTGGGTTCGACCTCCAGCAAAAACTGAACGGAGGAACGTATGCATACAGTTCCATTCATGTGACATCCAAGAAGCAAAACTAACGTGCGATGACAGAAATCAGAATGATGCTGAGAGAGACAAACATCACGTGTTCTCGCTCCTATGTAGAATGTAGACCTAAAAGAGTGACACCAGTGTAGTGGGAGGGGGAGGGGGGTGATGTGACCTCATATGCAAGTGTGAAAACAGGATAATGGCATCCATTAAATCGTTCAGAGGGGCGAGGGGGAAAAGAGTAATAGCGGGTGAATTTCACCAGAGTGCATGGCATCATGGGGACACCACAGTGAAACACCCCTGTATCATCATATGCACTTTGTTTTTGGTGGGTCTGGGGTTTGAACTCAGGCCTTCACACTGACAAAGCGGCCGTGATCCTCCTTTTGCGCTTCCCCACTTAGGTGGGCTGACGGGCGCACACCATCACACCCAGCTAAGTGGTTAGTGACGGGCCTCAAAGCATGATCCTCCCTGCCTCCACCTGTCAAGCAGCTAGGATTTCAGACTCGAACACCAAGCCCAGCAAAGTAACTGTATTTTCTAAAACCAACAGAAAACAGGAAGAAAGGCACAATTGTTCTCCTTAGAAGAGTGACATTATTTTATGTCTTCGCAACGTCTTCAGCGTCTGGCTTAAAGTCTGCTTGTGCATTTAATTGGTGACAAATTCCCAGGTCGTGCAGCCTTGGAAGACTGCCCTGTCCACTTGCACGAGGAAGCAAGTGACAAGACAAGCAGCAGCTTAGAATTGCTGTGACAATAGCTGAGACCTCCCAGCGCTGCAAGTCTCAGAGCAGTAGGCTCCTGCCAACTGCAAGCTGCACCCCCAGATTCACCTCCCTTAGCTCTGCTGTAACACGTGGCCTGAGGGGAATAACACCCCAAGTCTAGGACGGGGGTGCGCTAGCTACTGGTTCTGATTCGGCTCGTTCGTTCCTTCCCCATTTTCCAGGCTCCTCCCTTACATTTTCCAGGCTCAGTAGCTTTGGAGATCAGGACACCTCTTTCTGTCACCTTTCCCTCCTCTGCTGGAGGCAGCTGGAAGAAAGCATCAGGGCCCAAGCTCGGCAGGGATCAAGTCTGTTTCAAGGTGACCGCTGCTCTGCTGTCCCAGGCATGGGCACCAAAGTGTGGGGCTGCAGTTCGTCTCGTAACAAATGAATTCACATACATGTCCACATCTGATTCAAAGCAGGATGGCGGCTGGACACAGACCATTCTCCCAGGCTGCCTCAGCCAAATGCTGTCCCCACATGCGGGGCCTTCGCTGTTCTGGAATGATTTCTTAAGCAGTGCTCACTGAAATTCTTTCTTAAATGACTTGGGAAACCTGTGGCTCACGGAGGCCCACTGTTCGTGGTTAGAGTCGATAGATGTCGCTGGCATTTTCCAGTCTTTCCCTACATGGTAATAGATTTTTTTCACTGTTTTCCTGTAAATTATTTTAAATTATGGCTCACTGTATAATCCTAGCTACTTGGGAGGCTGAGATCAGGAGGCTCACGGTTCGAGGCCAGCCCTGGCAAATAGTTTGAGACCCCATGTCCAAAATAACCAGAGCAAAATGGACTGAGGTGCAGCTCAAGTGGTAGAGCGCTGGCTTGGGAAGCCCTGAGTTCAAACCCCAGTCTCACCAAAAAAAAAAAAAAAAAAAAAATTGTGAGTGGATCTTTAAGCTGTGGAATAGCTTATAGGTTTAATAAAAACCTTTCATTTCTGTAAGGGAAAATATATTTAATGGGCAAACTTGCAAAAGAAAAGAAAACACAAGTCACTGTCACTCATGTCACTCACCATAGCCCAGCCAGGGTATTGTACAAGGTGAAAGGAACCAGGGCTGTGATTAGAGCTGGGGACAATGGTGCCTGTTTCCAGACACTTCCATCACTCCAGGCGGCCCAGGGCCGGTCAGTGCCGAGGAAATGCATCCTGCGGTGCTTAGGCACACACTCGCAGAACAACTCTGTTATCAAAAGGAGGCTTGAGTCTCAAACCGGTGTTGAGTGGCTCACTTACTCTGTCCCACTAAGATGGTTCTGGTGCCAAGATAATTCTGTGCACGGCTGTCGTGTGCTTGTGCAGGCCCATCCCCGTGGAGCTTGAGGACAAACGTGACTCCCCATATCAAGGAGTTTGCAGTCTCTGCAGTTCTCTGTTTTTTGGGGGACAACACACCACTTATAAAAGAATTTGGACTAAAAGAGTGGGGAGGGGACTTGTGGAAGAGGGAGAACTTGAAGTCAGCCTTTAAAGATTGCTAAGATCTTTGACAAATATAGATAACAAGAAAGAGACGACTATTTTTCAACTGCAACCTGAGATTTTTTTTTTGACAGCACTGAGATTTGAACTCAGGGCCTCACACTTGCCAGGCGGGTGCTCTGCGGCTTGAGCCACGCCCCCAGCCCGCAGCTGAGGGTTTGCAGAGCGCGTGTCTGATCATCCCATCTCCCTGCTCAAAGCCCTGCAAGGATGAGGAGCATTAATGGCCGCTTTGCTTTGGGAGAGAATGGTGCCTGGCACACAGCAGATGCGAAAACTGAGGCACAGAGAAGGGTCATGTCCCCAAAGCCAGCGAGGTGTGGCAAAGCCAGGTAGAACTCAGTGCCCCTGGGGCACCGCTCTCTGACAGGTCTCAGCGGCTCTGCTGAACGCACTGAGCTCAAACTCCAGCTGCCAGCGGGGTCGAGCCCGCTGGAGACTCAGGGCAAAGCGCTTTTTCCAGCTTCGAGATGCTGTCCCTACTCCCTGGCATGTGCTCCGTCCTCCACCTCCAAAGCCAGCACTGACCCCTCTGTCCCTTATGGCAGGGGACCATCAGCCAGGAGAAGCGCCTGTCTCAAGGGCCACACCTTCATCACACCTGCAAGCTCTGCAGTGTAAAATGATGGACTGAACAGGGGGACATCACTGCCAGCCAAAGGTACCACCTGGCTGGCTGGTGGTTGTACTGAAACTCATTCTGGGACAGCTGCAAATGGAGCCAGGTGCCCGTGGCTCATGCCCGTAATCCTAGCTACTTGGGAGGCTGAGATAAAGAGGATCGAGGTTCGAGGCCAGCCAAGGCACATAGTTTGTGAGACCCCATCTCCAAAATAACCAGAGCAAAATGGACTGGCAGTGTGGCTCAAGCTGTAGAGTGCCTGCTTTGCAAGTGCGAAGCCTTGAGTTCAAACCCCAGTCCCTCCAAAAAAGAAAAAGGGTTTCAAATGGACACCAAATGCTGTCTTTATGGAAAGGAGCCAAGGCTAGAATAACATAGGAAGACAGGAACCACGACATCCAGGAAACAGGAAGGAGCAGTGGCCTCCTCCCTCTGGCCACCTTCAAGTCCCTCTTCTGTCCCCTGTTGGTGATACTGATCAGGAAACCAGCTAGCTGGTAAGAGTTTTGTAGATGCAGGCCCAGCATGACAGAACAGAGTGGAGAACGGCAGGCTTGAGGCTGAGAGACAGTGACATCAGTACCAGGAAAAATTAAGCTTAAGCTGGGTGCCAGTGGCTCACGCCTGTAATCCCAGCTACTCAGGAGGCAGAGATCCTCAGGAACAAAGTTCGAAGCCAGCCCCAGGCAAATAGTTTATGAGACCCTATCTCGAAAAACCCATCACAAAAAAGGGCTGGAGTGGCTCAAGTGGTAGAGCGCCTGCCCAGCAAGTGTGAGGCCCTGAGTTCAATCCTGAGTACTGCAAAAAAAAAAAAAAAAAAAACCCAGCCTGGTTACATGGTGAGACCCTGAAATAAATAAATCAAAAAGTAAAATTCCAAGCACAGGTTCTCCCCCGTAGGTATTTCTTTGACACGGTTATAAAGTTGAAAAATTGTAAATTGAACCATCGTAAGTTGGGGCCATCTGTATATAATGAAAGCTTCATAACTGCAGTTTTTAGAAACAAGTAGAGACACCCCCAAAATGGGCAGAACCACAGCACATACCTCAGTAGAGCAGAGAGTAAACAGTCATTTGTTGTCACTGCATAATTATGCACGGGACACTTAGACACCTGGCAGCACGCTAAGCCTCGCCACACACCTGTGAGTAACGTGTTGTGCTGTGACATCAGGACGACCACAGTGTCACTGGGCAGTGGGAATTCTTCAGATCCATTATAATCTCATGGACTACCAATGCATTTCCTGTCATTGGCCAAAATGTCATCGCGCTGTTGTGACTACGCAAGAGGAGCCTGGGGTATCTGGCAGTGCCAGCAAGAAAGAGAGTTCCAAAAACCAAACATCAAGCACAGAGTCCCCGCAAAGACAGGGGCCAAACTTGCACCCCTGGAGCCACAGAAATGAAGTAGCAAATTAAATCTGCTGCTAGAATTAGAACAACGCACACTTCCCCAGAGACTATTAAAGAAAGAGACAGAGCCGGGGATGCGTGACGCTTGTCAGCCGTCGGTGTGGACTGACAGCACCCAATCATGAAAATAGGCCTGTGTCAGCCCAAAGCTGTCATCCAAAGTATTAAGTAAATGTCCCCAGGTGTTCAAGCTGACATTAATCTGTGAGCGTGCAAATAAACAGAGGGGCGGAAGCAAATCCTGGTGCAGAACAAATAGCTCACTGTGCACTCACGAGGTGGAGCAGAACTCCCTGTCCTTTAAGTGCAGGCTGCACGGAGTGAGCAGTGGGGACAGGGGGCAGGGCCCTGGTTCCATCCCCAGCACCACCAAAACAAACTGGAAAGTTATTCACGTTAAATGCTTATTTTTATTTATTTTTTGTGTGTGGGATTGGGGTTTGAACTCAGGGCTTTGCGCTTGCAAAGCAGGCGCTCTACCACTTGAGCCCCACAGTGGCCCTCCAGTCCATTTTGCTCTGGTTATTTTGGAGATGTGGGTCTCTGGTGAACTATTTGCCTGGACTGGCCTCGAACCACGATCCTCCTGATCTCAGCCTCCCTAATAGCTAGGATTACAGGTGTGAGCCTCCAGCACCTGTCAAATTTATTTTATTTTTGAAGTATTAGGGATGGAACTCAGTTTCCCACAAATTCTACCAATCCACTCTCCCAGCCTTAAAAGTCTATTTTATTTATTTTGGAGGGCAGTACTGGCCCCCAAACTCAGGGCCACACTTACTAGGCAGACGCTCTTCCACTTGAGCCACACCCCCAGCCCTTTTTGCTTGAGTTATTTTTCAGAGTCTCTTGCTTTTTACCCAGGGACCAGCCTTGGACTGTGATCCTCCTGCCTTCACCTCCCAGTAGCAGGTATTACAGGCATGCTCAGCTTGTTTGTTGAGATGAGGGTCCCGATAACCTTCTGCCCAGGCTGGCCTGGACCTTCCATCCTCCCATCTCCACCTCCTGAACCGCTAGGATTACGGCCATGCGCCACCACGCTCAGCGTCTAAAAGTTTGCTTTAAAAACACTGCTGTTCACTAGGTCCCCAGAGAGTTTTTCTTTATAAAAATCTATGCACAGTTTGATTATTGTTCAACCCAGAAATGGTACTTTTCAGAACTTGCAATTAAAATAGTTACAAAGAACATTAATTGTAGCTAGTTGCAGAAGCAAAAGGAGGAAACTGCTTACCTGTCTGTAATTCTAGAAATTGTGGTATGATAACCCCTGCAGGTGTCCTGTGCCTCCCCGGGAAAATAGAACAGCAACTCTGATGTCACCCCTCCCAGGCGCTTGCTTGCTACTCAGAGACCACACTTGGGCCCAGAGCTCAGGTCTCCCCTTGCCCTCCGGCTCCTGCCTGCTGGCTTTCATGCCTCCCTCCAGATGGCCTTGCTCCCTGGCCCCTCCTGCCCTTGTCCCCACGGCATGAAGAACCCCCTGCCCCAGCCTAGCGGACACCTCTGTTCCTTTGTTCCTCAGGGAAACCATCCTGGTGCCCAAATTGGACCAAACCGCGGGTGCGGGCTGCAGACCCCCTTCCCTCCCTGTCAAAGGCCTGCGTCCTCCTGGGGTTCAGGAAAGGGTGGCCCCCAGGCTCCCAGGACCTAGCACCGTCAAGTTGTGGGAGGGGAAACAGGAGTCTGTGCATTGGGCTAAGAATATCCTCGAGCTGGCCACAGGCCATGGGGAGGGAGTGCCAGAAAGGTCACCTGGGGCCCAACCCGGAAGCCAGTCAACGCCAGACTAAGTAAGGACGTTAGCCAGTTAAATGGTGGACTCAGTGGACAAGAATTGGGATGATCGACACATTTCCTTTTTGGGGATGGTGGTACCGGGGTTTGAACTCGGGCTCACACTTGCTAGGCTTTACCCCTTGAGCCACTCCACCAGATCTGTTTGGTGCTGGGTATTTTTGAGATAAGTGTTCGACTGTTTGCCTGGGCTGGCTTCGAACCTCGATCCTCCTGATCTCTGTCTCCCTACTAGCTGGGATTACAGGCGTGAGCCACTGACATGTAGGTCGTTCTGCATTCTTTTCACAGCAAGAAATGTTTAAAGTCTTTTTAGTTTAATATTTTTTCAGTGCTGGAACTTGAACCCAGAGCCTCGTGCATGGCAGGCAAGACTGTTCTACCAAACCACGCCCCCCCCATCCTGTTTCAATTTTGGGGGGCTGAGGGGAGGTTGGTGTTTTGAGACAGAGTCTCACTCTGTAGCCCAGGCTAGCCTGGAACCTGTGATCCTCCTGCCTCAAGCTCCCGATTGGGATTACAGCTGTAATGCTGGGATTACAGGTGTGTACTGCCAGGCCTAACCCTGCTGTAATTTTTTTAGATAGATATTTGCTGAACTGAACATGAATTTGAAGTGAATTGGAGCCTGAGAGGCAGAGGAGATCGACTTGTTGGAAAAAAAGTGTGAGTTACATCCTAAAGGATGTGGGGACAGCATATCAACCGCCTCCACACCCTCAGGTGAGGAGCCCCGAATTGCCCAGGTGGGTGAGAGAAGGCTGTGGAACCTGGTGAGGCCTGGTGGCCGTTGGGATTTCTCGATGGCTCCTTCCTCTGTCTCTGGGGGCCTCAGGTTGTATCTGAGCTGCCAGCGCCCGCTCCCTACCTGTAAGCTTAGGGCCAGGGCAACTCAGAGGCGGCCCCACCCTAAGCCATCAAGAAACAGGCACAGTTAATGGTCCATAAATTCTCTCTCTATCCCAGTCCCCAGAGCTCCCTCCTGAGTTATTACCCAGGAAGAAACAGAAAACTCACACAAACCTGTGTATTTCAGAAACGAAGCTCGCTCTGTTGTTTTTGCTGCGTCTTTGACTTAAATTGGTGGGGCTTTGCAGCTGGAAGCGAGTCTGCTTCCCACAGCTGGGAGAGGCTGTCACAATGGCACCATTGCGGCTCGCACAGATGCACGGGGCGACCGCATTTGTGGGGCCCGTGCAAAACGAACGTGAGGGCCTCTGGTCCAATACAGAAGGAACTGCATGACTGCCACAGGAGCGTCGAAGCAAAGCTCCATGCCACTACAGAGATGGCACAACGCAAAGCCAGCCGTGCACATGTGGCGTGGTCTGAGGACCAGGCTCACCGGGCCCACGCGCCGGCTTCTGTCCTCGGGCCAGCCAGGGGCTGCAGAGAGGACAGTGGCCAAGGTCAGTGTCGGCTTTGTGTCCTCCCAATCCTGGTCCGCCTGGGGCTGGGTATCAACGGGTCAGAAAAGAACCAGGCAGGAAGTGGGGATGAGGGTGAGGGAGTGAGGGCATTGAGGGGGCGGGGCCAGGACGGGGCACGAAATAGTTCCCATTTTCTTTCACTTAATGAACCAAAACAAATAAACAAAAATTCTTGGCAGAACTGTGGCTTGAACTCGGGGCCTCACGCTTGCCAGGTGGCCCAGTCCTCTTGCTTTCACTTTGTTTTTCAGATAGTCTTTTGTGTTTGCCCAGGCCAGCCTCGATCCATGATCCTCCACCTCTGCCTCCCAAGTAACTGGGAGGGACTACAGCATGCTTGACCAGGCCTGGCTTGTTTTTGAGATAGGGCCTCCCAAACTTTTGCCTGACCTGGCCTCAAACTACTATCCTCCTACCTCTGCCTCCTGACTAGCAGCTGGGATTACAGAGGGGCCCCACCACACCAACTCCCCAAATATTTAACTGAAGCAGAAGGTATCAAATTTAGATGAATGATTTTTTCCACTTCAAACCTGCTTCTCCCTTTTCTCCACCTTAATAAATGTGGCCCGCTGGTCCCCTCATTGACCAAGGCAGAACCTGGGTTCTTCTTTGACTGTCGGTGTCTCTCTTGAACCCGCACTTCGCTCCCTCCCCGACGCCAGCATCACTCCTGGCCTTAGCGACAGCCTCCTCAGTCACTGGCCTTTGAATCCTGCAGACTGGAGTTGACATCCTCGTCCTGCCTCGTTAGCTGGTGGTTGTCTGAGCCTCGGTTTCCTCATCTGTAAGAGGAGACCAGTGACAGCCCTCTCAAAGGCTTCTTGTCAGGACTCCGAAGTGACACAGGGCTTAGCATTGTCCCTCTGTCCATCCTCAGGCCTCAGTTTAAGCATCACTCCCCTAGGGTCCCTGTCCTGACTGGGCTGGGGGAGGGTCCCAAAGGCCCCAGCTCCTCTGCAGCCTGCGTCGCACAGGGTCCTCCTCTCCAGAGGACGAGGGTCCTGCCTCTGCCTCATGGGGGCCTAGCATGGAGGCCAAGCTCTCATTGTTCCCCTAACTAAGCGAGCCACGCTGCATAAATGACAAAGACCAAAACTGTCACGCTAGAGAGCCGTCCACCAAGGCACCGGCATGGTTCACGGTAGCCTCTCCCTTCTGGCAGAACCGCCGCAGGCCAGGTCAGGCCACCCATGGGAGGCCTGAGAGCGCGAGGCCAAACTCCCCAGAGAAGTGGGGGCTGGAGCACTGCTGGGGAGGACGCCAGGTGGGGACAAGGGTGGACCGGTCCCTTTGACCTCAGGGGGCAGCACCCTGGGCAGACCGAGGCAGGCCCAAGGCTGGGGGTCCCTTCCCTGAAAGGACAGAGCACAAGACACGGCTGAGGGGCAGATGGATTGTGTCGCAAGTGTCGCTGGCAGCCACCCGCCTCCCCAACCCACTCAACTCCCAGATGGCCCCCGGCCCAGTGCAGCACCCCAAAAGTTTGCGTCGGGCAGGGCAGGACTGTAGCTCAGGGAGGGCCACGCCTCCCACGGCCGAGGCCCTGGGTTCAATCCCAGCCTGGTGCAGAGAAAGTGTCATCTTGCCTGGTGCGGCACGTGACTTATCCTTCGCCCTCAGTGTCACTCCCCGGTCTGGGACGCTGAGGAGTGGGGGCTCAGTTAAGGGTCCTGTCCCACTGGCAGGCAGTGTGTGTTCCCCAGGCCTGAGCGTGAGGCTGGGGACTCCAGAGGGGAAGGGAAGCGAGGGGACAAAGTGGAAGCTTTCTGGGCACAGGGACAAGGCAGTGGGGGGTCCGGGCTGACCAAGAGGAAAGGGTTCTAGATGCGCTTACCCAAAGCCACCGTCTGAAGCCTGGCAGGCGTGGCATCGCGTGCCACCGCCTGGCCCAGCTGCCTGCCCGACTTTGCCGCTCCCTGCGGGCACAGACCAGCTCTGTGTGCACAGAGGGGCCAGGCGGCACCGCTGATGGCAAAGTCCTGCCGTGGGGACCCGAGGAGGTGGTGAGTGTGGGGAAGCCCAGGCAGGAGCTGTCGCACACGCAGACCCCGGCCTGCTGGAGCACAGAGGTCCCCGTGTGGGCAATGCAGCCACACCTCGCCTGTGCTGGGAGCGAGGCCACCCTGAGTCCGTCTCTTGGAGACTTCCGGCACTCTCACCAGAGAGCCTGTCACTAGTGTTTCGCGTTGGGGACCACCCTGGCTGCCCGAGACCCGACAGATGCCCCTTCTCTCTCTGGCTGAGCAGGTACGGTAGGAGGGCACGTTTGCTTCGGTGCTGGCAGGGACGCACACCGTCTCCCGCAGGGACCACAGTCAGGCGTGGGGCACTGTCACAGAGCGGGCTTTGGTGGCGCCACCCGCCTGCTGTAGGTCAGTCACTAACGTCCCTGTGTGCGATCAGATACTTTTGACGGGAGCTGCTCTTCAAATTTGCTTCTGACAATCAGGCCCGGGTTGCAGTTGACTTTTGTTAGACGGTGGTCACAGGGTGCAAAACTCAGTTTGGGGCAGTGCTGTCCGGACAGGGCTGTAGTGAGTAGCGTTTTACCCTTAAAAAGTGACCTCGATGAGGTTTTGCATGTTAATTAGCTCAATTTCAAAACACGGGCATGACAACTGGCCAGGTTTCTCAACTGAAACATTTTTTCTTTTGCGGTACTGGGATTTGAACTCAGGGCCTCACACTTGCAAGGCAGGTGCTCTACCACTCGGGCCACCCCACCAGCCCTTAGAAATTAAGAGTAGGAATATCGTTCAGTGGCAGAGCACCTGCCTACAATGCGTTAGCCTCCAGATTCAATCCCCAGCCATGCAAAAAGCAAAATTAATTCTAAGAAAATGTATACAATTTTGTCAATTAAAATTTAGAAGATTCTTGTTTTACTAATAATTCGTTTATTAATTATTTAATAATAGCTTCACTTCAAGATAAAATTGTGCTCACATCTTGTTTTTGTGTGGAACGATGGTGTCCCTTTTAAGCAAGGTGACTCTAAGATGCGTTTGTAGGTCCCAGCTCTTTCTGGAGAATGAGCTTTCATTTATTTATCTGTTTTGCAGTCCTGGTGACTGAACTCAGGCCTCCCACTTGAGCCGCACCCCCAGCCCTTTTGGCTTTCATTATTTCAAATGGGGTCTCGCATTTTCTGATCAGGGCTGTTCTGAGCACAGTCCTCCTACCTACACCTTTCCAAGTAGCTGAGATGACAGCATGGTATCACCAGGCCTGACTTCTTTCCTGAGATGGGGTCTTGCTAACTTTTTTTTTTTTTTTTTTTTTTTGGATTGGCCTCAAACTGTGATCTTCCTGATCTCTGCTTCCCAAGTAGCTGTGATGACAGGCGTTAGCCACTGTGCAGCTCATGAGCCTTTCGGTGTATTTATTTAACCTGCCTGAGCTTCCCTAACAGGTGGCACTTTCCTGAGTGCAAACAGTGCCAGGGACAGAGAGAAATGCCATGTGCTCTCGACCCCCAATGACTTGTGAAGTGACTGCATCACAGGGCCTATTCAGAGCTGCTGGGGGCGAAGACACGGAGGGGGAGGGCGTGTGACAAGGCGCCCAGGCAAAGCAGGGACAGAAGGGGCCTGAGGTGGAGGAGGGCAGCACAAAGTATTTCGGCTGCTAGGGAACCATTCTCGCCTGCAGGAACTCACTTGGAACTGTGGTTGGTAACTGGTTTCCACTCTGAAAACATTTTTTTTTTTTTTGGTGGTGCTGGGGATCAAACCCAGGGCCTTGCAGATGTCAAACACGCACTCTATCACCAAGCTTCTCTCGTGGCCTGATTCCTGTCTGTCCTGGGAGGCGTGACAGGAGGTCAGAGCTGAGTCCCAGGGACACCCACACCCAGGGAGGGGCGGGGACAGAGGCGGCAGCAGCGGCGGGGTGGTGGCTGGGTGAGAAGGCAGGCTTCCGGGTGCGTGGAGTACAGCATGGGCCCTGGGGACCCGGGGGCACTGTGAGGACGCAGGCTGGGGGAAGGCGAGGCCAGGGCACTGGGTACTGAGGAGCTCCGCGGTGCAGGGGAGGCTGGAGGCTGAGACTTGCAGCAACTTGCCTTCCAGGCCTGAGGGCTGGGACACAAAGCCCCACCCCCTGGCTGATGTGATCTTTGTCACTTACTGAGTATCTGGTGGGCTGGCCGGTACTGTGGTTTGACTACCTTGTAACAGGAACCGAGTGAAGCCTCCCGCACCGTGTTTAAAAAGCACAACCATGACAACGCACTGGGCGTTGTGGCAGTTAGCGCTAGAGAGTGGAAGTTTTACTACTTTCCCAGAAAGCCCGCCTTATTCCTGCTCCGACTACGTGCGGTTCTGACCAACCATGGTCAAAAAAATGAAGATATACTTAAAATAAGTTTCAAAAACAGCCAGGGGTGGTGGCACATGCTACTCTGGTGGCAGAAACTGGTAGGATGATGGCTTGAGGCTAGCCTGGGCAAACAGTTTTTGAGACCCCCTCCCGCACCCCCATCTCAATCGACTGAAGAAAAGCAGGGCGTGGTGGTGTGTGCCTGTCATCCCAGCTAGAAGGAAGCACCAACAGGAGGTCGGCCCAGACGGCTATGAGACCCCATCTGAAAAATACCTACAGCACAAGGGGGAGGCGTGGCTGAAGTGGGAGAGCGCCAGCCAGGCAAACGCAAGGCCCCGAGTTCAAACCCTAGTACTGCACCAAAAAAAAAAAAAAATCCAAAGACGCTCAACTCCCCCTGCACGCGTCACACAGCTCAGATGGCGGCGCTCTCAAGTCAGCCGCACGTTACTCAGTGGGTGTAAACTGTCTGCTGAGCGTTTCCTGCCTGCCTCCCCTAAAGCAAATGGGGCCCAGAAGCCGGGTACAGTGAGTATGGTCGAGTGAGCGTTTTAGGCCTGGAAAGCGGCCTGCTGTAGTGCAAGCTGAGCGGTGCTATGCGGAAGGAATCCACACCGCAGCTCAGTGCTGAACGCCGAGTCCCGTATACGTGGTCTTTGCTCAGCAGTGGTCTGGGAGCCGTCCACAGCGGATCCTGAGCACTTTTATATCAAGTTTGTAACTGTCATTGTCAGTTTTTTTTGCAGTGCCAGGGATCCAACCCAGGGCCTGGCACATACTTGTCAAGTGCTCTAACCACCGAGCCACACATTTTGAAACTGCGAAATACAACAGAACCTTCTAGGCAAGGCCAGCCTCGGAAATGCCGCTGTGCACAGCGATGCCCATGGCCTTGTGGTGTGGACAGCCGCTCGCCCCCCGGAGCTTCATCCTGCCCACGACCGGCGACACAGGGAGGGGCCAGGCCAGCAGGCCCTGCAGCACTGGAGCAGGGAGCCCAGGAGCCACCTGGCCTGTACCCGCACCAGCCGACTCAGGATGAGCTGCAGGAGGCACGGTGTGTCCCTTTGCAGGAAGTACCCAGGACAGCTGCTGCGTGAGTTTCCAAAATGTAGGCACAGCAGGGAGAAAGTAAAGCCCTAGTCTGAGGCTGAGGCTGTCCCCTGAGCAGCGGCTTCCAGAGCTGGCTGCAAGGCACCCCGTTAGTGCAGGGCACTAGCTCAGGCCCTTAGCCCGGCTCCTCCGGGGAAGCTGCTCCAAGACAAGCGGCCGAGGACTGCGAGCCGCCCCTCCTCCTCCCGCACCTGAGACCCTGTCCAGGGCTCGGTGACAAGTATTCCAGGGCAAGGAGAGAACCTGGGCTAGTCGTCTCTTCAGCAGTGCAGGCTGGACGTCCTGCCATCAGTCCCAGACTTAACCAGGGGTCTGTGGCCAGGGGACTCCCAGAGGGGGAGTTGCCCCAGTAGAGTGTACCAGAGCCTTGTGGGGGACCCGAAGGGACCTCCAGTTCTAGGGATCGATATTCCGGCTGGCCAAGTGGCTCGGGGAGCCGTCTACCCTGAAACCACCTTTTAACTGGACACAGCCTTCGGGGCTGTTTGGCCTTGCAGGGGAAGGGACAGCCATCTGAGTGAAAGGTCTTCACTTCCTCTGCCATCCTGGGGCTGTGGACAGGGACACTGTAGTCAGGGCACACTGAGCCCAGGCCAGCCTCTGCCTCAGGCACCGCACTGAGGCACCTGGACAGTGAGTTGACACCGTTACAGCTAGGTCCTCAGTCAAGAGCTTGAGCCTCTAGGGGTTCAGCAAAGCAAGGCCACAGCAGTCTTTGTGGGAAGCTAGGTCGCCTCAACCCCGACAGCAGGGTCTCCCTCCCACTGCCCGACACTGATGCCAGAAAGCATCAGTGTCCGTGTGGCCCTGCGTCTGGTTAAAAATGTTTTCCGATTTTTAATAAAACGTCAACTTCGGTTTGTCTTTAGCTAGTGACACCGCTTGAAAGTTAGCATAAAACTGATCAGAATGCTTCAAAGTCAAGAACTGACCTGAGGCCGAGCAGCCAGGCCCCTGCCCACTGACTAGAGTCTGGAGGGTTCGTGCCAACAGCACCACCTGGTTTGACGTATTTGAAAGGGTAAAGAGGAAAAGGAACGCCAGACATCCAAGCACTGGATTTCCCATGTGGGTAGGAAGTGCTGGCTGCTTCTGATGGCTCAGGCAGCCACACAGTCACCTCACCTCACGGGATGACGGGGATGGGGGCAGTTAGGAGACGCCCTCCTTTTAAGACCCTCGTATTTGCCAGGTGCCCTGCTACAGAGGAGGAAATGGCCGAGTTCCACACGTCAGCTCAGCTGCACGTCCAACCCTGTCCAGCTCTTTCCACCAAGCCAGTGTTTCAAACTGACTTGTGTGTGGCATGCTTGAGGCCCTGGGCTCGGTCCCCTGTACCACAAAAAGAACGAAAAAGACCTGCACGTGTTTGTTCTCAATGCCGCCAACATTAAAAACCATCTTCAACCCGTCCCTTGAGAGTTCAGGCCACACCTCTTGTCGGAAGCTGCTGAAGCCTCACAGTAAGGTCGCCACTGTGGCGCATGTGACCTTCACAAGGTCACTTCTGGGACAGCTGTAGCCTAGGGTTGTGGTTACAGAGCTCAGTGCCAATGGCTCTCTCACTGGAACCATTTTAGTGCTCCGTAACCTTTGGCCGTTTCTCACCTGGTATGTAGCACACAGGCACTGAAAGCAGACATCCAAGAGCCTATTAACTTTTTTCGCTGGGCGCTGGTGACACACACCTGTAATCCTAGCTATGAAAAGCAGAGATCAGAAGGATGGCAGGTCACAGCCAGCCCCGGGGAAATAGTTCACGAGACCCTATCTCCAAAAAAAAAAATAAAACCATCACAGAAAAGGGCTGGTAGAGTGGCTCAAGGTGTAGGCCCTGAGTTCAAGTCCCAGTGCTGCAAAAAAAAAAAAAAAGCTTCAAGTACCTACTTCAGTTTTGTCAGTAACCAGAGACCACAGCCAGCTGTGACTACTACTTACGAACACCTGTCTATCCAAAATCAAGATGTCCCCATCCTACCACCCAGACAAAACGCAGAGGTAAGTTGGGCATTGAGCCCGCTCACAACTAACCCCCTTGCGTCGCTCATGGAACATTCTCCAGCTCCCACACCCCTCCAAGTCACTTCAAGAGCAAGTGCCTTGTGTTTAACAGGAGGGGCGCGGGGCTCAAGTGGCAGAGAGCTTGGCCCCGAGTTCCATCCCCAGAACTGAAGAACAAAGGACAAACCCAGGGACTGAACAACTGTTTGTGGGTGACAGTGACACGTTTATTCAGGGTCACTGAGTCTGTGAGGCTACAGCGGTCATCAGTGGTGTTACCCAGACGAGCACTGCGATCAGCAACCCTCAGCTTCATTTCCTCACAGCATCCGAGCCTCAAGATCCAGCTCACGTTTTAAAAATCTTACAAACCCGCCGGGGAGGGAGCGGGCACAGAAGTACAGCGAACGCTTCTGCGAGCACCGCAGGCCAAGCTCACCGAACCGGCCTTGACTGCAAAGTGAGATCCAATGGCGGCATGTAGCGGTTTTGCCGTCCCAGCCTACGGATGCCCCCCAGCCAAGCTCGGCTGACATGGCCTGGCGGAAGGGAAGGCGGCAGGCTCCCCACTGAACCTGCGACACCATGACCTCTACCCAGTTTGCAGCATGGCCAACAGCACGGTTACTCACTGGGGACAGCGGGGGCGGGTGTTTCAGTGTCACCTCCTATTCCTGCCCTCGAGATCTTGTTGGCAACCTCAATTCAGGAGCCAGCTCCTTGAGACTACAACACTGGAGCTCCTGCCACGTTTCCAGCACTTTCTCCACAGCCCTGGCCCATCTTAAGCTCTGCCCTCTGGGCTGAGGCAACTTTCTAAGGAAGGCAAAGTACAAAAAAAGAAGTATTGAGAGCACGGCAGGATAGGGAAATGCAGGGATGAAGTGGGCATCCTGATGGCTCAAAGTCACAATTTGCTTCAGACCAAATCCCTCCACGTGGTGGCCTGAGGAACGCAGGCCCCAGCCCTGAGAACGGCTCTTCACCCACAGCCACTCTCCACGGGGGAGCTCCTTGCCATCCTGGCCAGGTCTCACCAGTGTCCTGGCTTTTCATCTTCCTACCTGCTTCTGGGGCCCCCAACGGCCTGGAGTGGCAGAGCCAGCGCTTTCACCTGGTGGGGAGTAAGCCATGAGGCCTTAGGTACAGACACGGTGGCCACGAGACACGCAGGTTTCTCACAACTTGGTCTGAACACAAGGCAGGGCCCCCTGTGTGGGCTAAAAGGACCAAGGTGACACCATTTCCCTTTTCTCAGGCACCTGCTGCCAACAGCGGTCACAGCTGCTCTTAAGCGCTTAGTGCTCACACAGGGTACACGTAGGAAGTGACCCTAGAGCCCCAAAAATTCAAGGGCCCCAGGGGGCTTTCAGCAGGTCACTCTTGGGAGCCAACTCACCACCGACCCTGGGCTGCTGACCCCAGACCCAGCCACTCAGCCTTCCCAAGGGAGGAACTGCACGTTACTCTCCCACAGCCGTACAGGACGGGAACCGCGCAGTGTCTGTCTGTCTGTCTCTTCAGAGCAGATCTAGTCCAGACAGAAGTGACCGACGCCACCGCCTTTTCTCAGCTGGAAGCGGAAGTCACAGGAGCAGAGCTTCCGCCTCGGGGGAGGGAGGGCAGGGAACTTCTACTTGGCCACCAAATCTAATCACATCTCATTCTGTTTTTGCCCTCTCCAGTGCCCATATCCGCTTCCAAAACAATGGGCAGAATCACTTTGTAACCTTTCTCCTCCCAACATCTCCTCCTGCCCCTCCGCCGCAGCTGGGGTGAGAGGCTAAGGGCTCAGAGCAGCAGCAAAAGTGGAAACCCAGAGGCCAGAGGCAGCTGAAGCACTGCTGACGTGCAGGTCATTGTTACGATGCCCAGCTGCTCGGCCCTTTTTTGCTTGGGAGATCACAAGAGGCAAAACCATTAAGAAAACGTTTTGCTGCTGAGGCATCGCCGGGCCTTACGATGCCTCAGCTCCTTGCCAACGTCTAGAGCCAAAAGGAATCTGTCGTTTCCCTTTGCAAAGGTCTGTTCCCAGCCCCTCCTCCAACCATGTCTGTGAGCAGGAAAGGGACACAGGGAACCGGCCACAGGGCAAAGAATTAAAGGGGTGAGCAAACGCCACTGTGCAGGACACTCAACTTTATTAGCTTTATTTATATAATATTTAACAATTCTAAAGTATTTACCTCTTGCTTTGACAAAAATGAAAAATATAGGAGCACTGACAGACTCCTCTTTAGGAGAAAAGGTTATATGTACAGCTACGGAGAGTTACGGTTCCTCCTTACATACAAAGAAAACACCAATACAAAAGTGCTTCGTTGATCAAAAAAGGGCTAAGAGCTGCAAGCATTTATTCACACTGTACAACAGACCCGAGAACCCGTATCGGAACCTTGGCACCTGTCACTAGCACTACTCAGGCGTCCAGCATGTCCACGCCTTCCTACCTGCACAGCAGACCGCGCGGGAGAGCGCTACACCCTGTTTCACTAAACCCAGACCCCACGCCAACTCCCACAGCACGAGTGCCAGCTGCGCTCACATCCCCTGGGCTTTGCCAGGGGCTGCTTCCCAAAGGGCAGAGGAGCAGGATTTCCTGACCTTCCTCTCCCTCCCCATCTGCCCTGTCACCAGCTAGCAGCTTTCAGCAGAACCCTGACCAGGAGGGAGGCACAAAACATGGATGCCAATGTTACACAACAAACCTAAACTCTCCACCCGTCTCCACATCCACCGCCACCATACAGATTCTTGATTTAAGGCTCTTTGGGCCCCATATCAAAGCTCACTGAGAAAAGGTGCCCTGAATCTCCTCCGGGAAATGTCACTCTAAGGAACCCTGCAGTCACTGCGTGGCCCTTTACTGCTGGACAGCAGCCAGGAGCAGGGCAGAGAGAGTGCTGGGCCTTTTTCCTGCTACCCTCAGAAGGGGAGGAGGAGGTGGAAGGCTGATTGTGGGGGGACCTTTGTAACTCTGAAGGCTGATTCTACCCCTCACGGGAAAATCCATGATTTGTTTGGTTTGGGAATGGGGAACTTATGGAACCCTGAGTCTGGATTTCCCTGTGCTGACAGAGGAAGAAAGATTGTATGGGGGACGAGGACCCGGAAGGGGCTCCCAGGTGTGCCCAGCTCAGTGCAGGTCTTGGCCACAGCAGCAAGATACCACACTCCAGCCAGCCTGAACCCTTAGGCCTAAGGGTGGGACGCACTACCCAGCATGCCCAGGGAGGCAGCCCCACGAAAGCAAGGGAGCCCAAGACAATTTGGGTCAAGTTAATGACAGAATCCTCCTCGGGCCAATGTGCTGACCAGCCACCCAGGCCCTTGTCTGCCTCGAAAGAGCACACGCTTCCTTCTCCAGGGGGCTCTGAGTGAGGGTCCCGCTCACTGAATGTCCCTCCCTCCGGCCTCCTCAGGAGCACAGGGCAGTGCTCTCGGGAACAAGGCTCCCAGCTTCGCCAGCAGCAAGGTGTCCAGCCTGCTCTGACCTGGTGGTGGCACGAGAGACCGGCACTAATGTTAGCACTGACTTTCTGCCCTGCTCACGGTCTCCGACCTCCACTCCTGGCTCTGGCCAGCCTTCGCCCACCCAGATGTATTGAGCCACCTCAGGGAGCCTGACAGCAGACAGCCTGGCGGTTACAGGGGGCCTGGCAATCTCTGGTCTTCCATTTAAAAAAAAAAAAAAAAATTAAGACAACCAGGGGACTTTTCTCTTTTTTGAAGGCAAAAGGAGGATGGAAAAGGGAAGGCAGGGGAAAGAAAAATCAACCTACAATCCAGTGGCACATCCCAATTCCTGTCACTCTGCACAGTTAGTGCCATGCCCCCACTCCGAAGTGCATGGGCCTCGGTCTGCCCAGGCTGTACGGGCCTGTCAGAGAACAGCAGCTTGGCCTCTGCCCACCCAGGTCACTGAGCTTCAGTTGGAAGTGGCAGCAATGGGCTTATCCAGTTCAAGGTCAATGCTGGAGCTTGTGGGGTGTAGGCTGCTGTAGCAAGACTTGCACACTCGACTGGGTTCGAAAAGCTGCTGGCTAGGAACCGGAACCTTCTGGTTACAACAGCTGGAGCAGAACACGTTTCCACAATTCCTTGAGAGAAGCAGAAACAAAACACTGTTAGTTTTACCTCGCAGTGTAGTATGTGGTAGGGAAACCGACTCGGGGACAGAATCGGGCTGTAACTGGGCGTGCTGGAGACGCCTCTGAGATGAGACGCTTTCACCCACTCAGCCCAGGGGTTTGCTGAGCAGAAAGGACATCTCCGCCTAGCAGTCCCATGCCACTTTCACTTCGGGGCCGAGGCACAGGCTGCCCCGTCACTGTGGCTCAGGCGTATCAGACGCCCAGGAAGACGCTGCTCAAGAGAGATCTGGGAGAACAAATGGGTGCAGGGCAGAGGCGGCCACCACCTGGGCATGTGGTCATCAACAGGCCAGACTCAAATGGAGCTGCCTCCGGGTCCCGCAACCACCTCACCCAGCTGGGGATGAGAAGCCTTGCCCAATGGCCACTGCCCCAAGGGGAGGCGGCAGACTGCTGTTGACAGCATGCAAAGCCAGAAGTCAGGCAGATCAGGAAGCATGCTCAGAGTGCAAGGGGAGGGGTGCAAGGACGGGATTGGATGCGCACACGGGCACCCCCACACCCATTTATCAGACAGCTGTCAAGTCAGTTCTGGCCCACTGCCTGCCCCATGCATCTCTAGGGAAAGTTAGAGTTCTACCCAAAGGCCTGACTACACCCAAACCCCAGGCTCCTCTCCCCCCTCCATCAAAAGCCCTGCTCGGATGCATCTACGGGGCACAGGTCTCATTACACTCAGGACAGGGAACTGACAGGATGAGTTTCTGCTCATCCCACAACCCAGCCCTTACTGGGCTCTAAAGTACACAGCAATCCCAGTGAACCTAGTGCAGGAGACTCCAAGGGGCCTGACAGCCCATGAAAGATGAGGGAGACAGCTAACAGGAAAGCCTCCTCAGCCAGCACCACTGTCTCAGTCGCACCCCAGAATGCAGACCCACCACTGGATCAGGACCATGGAGCACAGGAGAATACTGAAGACCACGTGGGACCAAGGGAACATCGTAAAAGAAAAGGTGGGACACAGGGCAATGGAGGACAGAAAACTAAAACACCACGTTAAAGTTTCTAGTAGTAAGCACTTTAAAACCTTCTAAAAAGCTCAACCAGCAAGTACCTGTGGTGAGGCAGGACAATTTCTGAATGCCTACATTTTTTTTTTAACATGCCTGCTAGAGTTCAGCTCAAAAGCCTGACATGAGCGTGATCAGTAAAGCTTTCTATCTGACTTCCTTCAGAAGACCCTGGAAAACCTAGCTGGAGCCTCCTCTTCGTCTTCTATGCTAAAATAATTCTCTGTTCAGTTCTAGCTCTATAAAAACGAAACAAAGCCAGGCACTGGAATCTCACGCCTATAATCCTGGCTACTCAGGAGGCAGAGATCAGGAAGATCACGGTTCGAAGCCAACCCGAAGCTGGAGCAGTGGCTCAAGGTCTGGGCCTGAGTTCAAACCCCAGTATGGCCACAAAAAAAAAAAAAAAAAAAAAAGCACAGTGATGCTGTTTAACTTGGAAGTTACTGGTGTCATCCTGGCACGTCAATGAATGATGGGCCCACAAAGAAATAGCTCTGCAAACCCTGCTGGCTCCCCACAACATCAGCCCTTATGGAAGCAGCTTCTTGTCACAAGCACAATGGCCCTGCTGACCTGTGCAGTCAGGAGAGGAGCACAGGCTGCAGCCATATCCACTGGCCTCAATGGTCTCCTGGAGCAGCTGCTGTGGATCCCCAAGCCCACCTGCATGTGTCCCTCAGTCCCCAGCTACGGCCCAGTGAGTACAGAGGGGACAACAGTGTTAGTGTGGAGGTCACTCCAGGTGTGCACACGTCACAGGCAGGCTGTTACCAGTGCTCACCACGTTTGATCAACACGGTCAGTGTCCCTGCAAGGAGGGGAGAGAGCTCAGAGGAGAAGCCAATCAAAGAGACTTGAGGGGACGGCAGGGTGGCTCAAGTGACAGAGAGCCTGCTTAGTGAGTGCAAGGCCCCCAGGACTACCAAACAAAACAAAACAAAACAAAACAAAAAAAGACATTTGGGCTTGGAGCACAGAATGGGAAGACACACAAGCCTAGAGACAGCACTGAGAGGGTTTTCCCCGCCACTTTCAATCACTTGCAGGGGTGGGCTATGGCAGAAGCCTCATACACTTCCTCTCCCAGGAACAAACACCCGCTAGACTGTCACCACCCCAGGCGGGACAGAGCATCCCTAGTATCTCACTACCCCAACCTAGAAGCAGCTGGGAGCAGGACGGACTGAAGGCCATCCTCGGCCAGATATTGCCGCTCATCAGTGGCACAGGGGACAAGCCTGGGTCAAGGAGAGGGAAGGAGTAGGAGAAGGAAGTTCCCTGGCCATAGTCAGAAAACTATTTCTGCTCAAAG
The DNA here is from genome assembly GCF_047511655.1 of Castor canadensis. Classification (NCBI taxonomy): domain Eukaryota; kingdom Metazoa; phylum Chordata; class Mammalia; order Rodentia; family Castoridae; genus Castor; species Castor canadensis. The sequence continues at coordinate 2,838,492 of NC_133403.1, read as the reverse complement.
TAGCCATGCTGAGTTTTATGCTGGGAATAAAAAATGGTGGTTTCAGCGATAGCTGTTGCCCCGCAATTTGAGAAATGCAACAAAAAAGGCTACTATTTGCACATTTCAAAATTTAATGGTGATCGTTCTAACTCAGAATGAAGTCACCAAATGCAGTTCTGAAAGCACCCGTTTCAGAGGCACAGAAGATGTGACCTCAGGGCCTGCCTCCGACAGAACAGAACACCGCAGCCAGGATTCCTGCTACCCTTCACTAGCTGGCTCTGTGAGCCAAAGCCAAAGCCCAGCCCAGCTCAGCCCACCCCTCAGTGGCACCTGCAGTGGTGCTTCCTGCTGGCGAGCCAGAAGGCACTGTCACACGCATAGCAGTGGGCAGCCAGGTGGTCAGGGAGCCAACGGGTCATCTGCAAAACAAATTGGACCAGGTTAGTGACAAGGAGGTGGGACATCCAGCTGGAGCCACAGAGCCATGCTGGAGGCAGTAGGAGTCACTAGGACCACCTTGGCTCCAGTGGTGCCAGCCCAGCAAGTCTGCTGTCAACAGTACAAGAAAGGCGTCCAAATCGTTTCCCTGGAGGGGACTCCAAGCTCCCCTGAGACAAAAGTGGCCGCAGCAGCACCCTGGGTTGCTGTGAAAGCTGGCAGAGCTCCACTTGACAGAGGCAATGGAGAGAGAGGCCCGCTCGCTGAGTCTCCCAGGCTCAGAAATGACGGACCTGACGTGGGCTCCCAGGAGCTGAGGTGCCAGAGGCTCCAGGCTAACGGCTGTGATCTTCTTCCTTGGCCAGGGGCATGGGGCAGGGATGGGGGTGGAGGAGGACTGCAGGGGTTGAGCCTGTACCTCCGTGTCCTGTTTATCCACCTGCTCCCAGCTGGCTTCAGAGAAAAGCTCTGTGCTGCAGCGAGACAAACAGTTCTGATCCAGAATGCTTTCCGAGTCAGGGATTGAAGTCTGTTGGCAAACAAACACAGCTGAGCACAATGAACCTGGTCTCCTCCCAGAAGAAGAAAAGGCTTGGTGAAGAAGGGAGCACGGGGTCTCTGGGTGGGCCCGAGTGCTAGGCTGCCCAATCTGGGTCCGTCAGGCTTGGGTTGACCAGTGCAGACACGAAGCTGAGCTAGTCAGAAGAGGGACACACGGGTTGGGTGCAGTGACACTGGAGTAGAAAGATGGACCTTAGGGTTCTAGGAAGTGAGTGGAACAGAAGTGACCAAGATGGAATGGGAGTTCCCAGTGTCAAGTGCTCTCCAGTGGCTTGATGATCCAACCCTGCCACTTAAGTTTAAGACAGTGCTGTGGCATGCCCTTTCTCTGAAGGACAATTGGGGACAATAAGAAACCCTCATTATCATGAAGGAAAAACCAGTAAGTTACTTTAGATTGAAAGTCATTGGATGTGCTCGCCTTTAATGTACGCTGCTTCAGAGACCAGCTCACACTTGTACTTGACAGACTATTCAAAGAAAGCCCTGCTAGAAGCCTCCCCTCTAGTACCCTATTTTCTGGCCACCAAGCCACATCAGCACTAATTCCCCAGCAGTGTTTAAAAACAAAACAAAAAACAATCCCTTCTCTCCTCCCCACTCCTCCCTTTTTGAGACAGGGTCTTGCTGTGTAGCCCAGGCCTGGTCTCAAATTTGAAATCACCCTGAGTGCTGGGATTATAGGCATGCCCCACCTGGTCCCATTCCTTATCATTTCTACTGCTAGCATTTGCCACAGGGCCGGTATAAATATTTACTTAAAAAAACTAAACCTTCAAAGTTCCCAGAGTCTGACAAGGCTACCACTTTACGGTTTGTAAGGCAGGATGAGCACTGGGAGTACTTGGTGCTGCCCTCCAATCCTTCTGGCCGGAGTTCAGGCCCTCCTGGAGAGACGTGATGGCCATGTGGCGCATGCTCTCTCCCTCTCTCTGACTGCCTAGGTGGGACGTGGAAAGTAAGCAAAGCCCTGGCTGAGGATGACCTCCAGCCACTCAACAGGGTGACCTGGGAATTTTTGATCCTTTGTGGAATCTGTCACAGTCACCAGGTATGGGAGCCACAGGTGCCCAGCGTCCTCAGGCACCTTTAACTCACCACTTCATCTCCAAAGTCCCCATTGAAGCGCAGAGAGCTCGTCAGGTACTGGCTCTCCAGGCGACTCTTCAGCTCCTGGACTTGTTTCTTCAAGGTCTCCACTTCCTGTTGGTGGCCCGACTCGATCTGACGCAGGCGCTGTTGGATGGTGTCTGTGTACACAGGCATGCCATCATCATCCAGGTGGCTGCGGGAAGGCTGGTCAGGGCTGCTGGTGGCGGATGGCCTCCCCAAATGACTGTGCAGCCACTTGTGGTGCAAGTTCCTCGAATGTAAGTGGGCAGAGGTACAACTTGTGGCAGACAGCTGGCGGCTCAGTGAGTCTTTGTTCCGCCCAGCCTCCCCATTGGTGCAGTGCCCATTGGGTGTGGGGTACTTCTGGAAGGTGCCAAGCCCAGCAGGCTGCTCTGAGACCTTGTTTTCAGTCTCTGGGGTGCCGTTGCACACAGGCCCCTCTTTACATTCAGCTAAAGGCAAGGCACAAGGGACCCGTGTCAGGCTAAGCGTGCTGCCCGAAGTCCTGTGTGCTGCAGACCCACCTTGGGGTCGCTCGACCAGGCTCCTCTCCACAGGCCTGGGCTCCAGCGCTGGGGGAAGCATGTCCTTGCCACTGAACCTACCACTGATTACCAGGCAAGGTCTACGATAGACTTGAGGCCCACCTTCTGACTTCATCGTCTCTTCCATTAACATGTCCATGGAACGGTCCGTATTTGGTCCTCTGGTCTCAAATGGGACTTGAGAAGTTAGCAAAGAACCAGACGGTGAGGTACCATAGGCAACTTTTGTATCTACCAGGATGGGAGGAGCCGAATCCACCCCACCCTCTGCAGGGTCCCCTATTCGAGGCTGCTCCTCAGGGGCCTCCTGGGAATCCTCTCCCTTGGGAAGGGCCCGCAGAGAACCAGGGAGAACACGGTGCCCACCGTGCTGTTCAGGAACACCCTGTGAACACAGAGACAGGCTGCGGTCTGGATGGCTTCTCAGAGAAGCATCATCCAGCTCTGGTTCTTGGTCAAGTACAACGACTGAGCCCTCAGTCACCATCCTCCTGCTCTTCTGAGGTAAGGGTGCCTCCTCTTTGACCTGTGGCATTTCGATGCCGCCCCTGTGGGCAGGCTCCTCAGCTCCACTCTCTTCTTTGGTGGCCTCTTGCAAAATGTTCTCCATCTGCGCTTCAGCTACTCCAGCAGCCACAGACAGCTCAGCGCCCCCTGGCCCCCTGCTGGGCTTCCCCAGGCTGTCGGTGGTGGGTGCAGAGGTGGTGGCAGGAGGCTCCTCCCCAGGACCAGCCAGGCTGCTCAGCTCCAGTGAGCGCCGATGTTCCTGCCACTTCTCATTCAAGCTGGGGTCACTGCTCCGCCGGCTGGCCAGAGGCACTGTACTGTCACACACAGTGGTCAGATTGTCAAATGATCTAGTCTTTGGTAGCCTAAAAGAAAGGAGCATGGAGAAAATGAGAATCTCGGAGGCTACCCAGGGAAGTAGGAGACGACAGGTATTAAAAAGCTGTGGTGTCACAGTTGGGTTCATTGCAGCCACTGAAGGAGCCACAAGTCTCTGGTGAGGCTCAGGTCACTGGAGCAAGGCTCCCCAGGGGTGCTCCTGCCGTCTGCACAGCTTCCACCCCATGCTCCATGCACACCAGTAGGTTAACGCTAACAGCAAATGCTATTTCAAAAAGGCATTCTTCATGATGCTGTGTGCTATTCAGCCGGTGGCGGAGTAGCACTGCCGATTCTTTGATATTACAGTATCTTAGGTTAATTTGTTACCTTTCATTCTGATATAAATAAAGCAAATTCACAAGTGGCAAAGCCACAATTTCTATCACTCATAGCATCTGCCTTTTAAGCCTTTAGAAGAAAAATCAAGGCAGGAGCAGAGAGCAGTGGGCAAAACAGAAAACAGGGTCACAAAGTGCCCAGAAGATATGCCTCGTCGCTAAGAAAGCACTCAGTGCATGCAGTAGATCAATTAAGCAAGGGACTAACTCACTTCCAGAAATAAGCGTTTTCTCTCTTCCTCAAGGAAGTAAACGTCAGATCTAAGACACATCCAAGGCAAGGTCACGGTCTCCGGTCGTCCCAGGCCCCACCCTCACAGGAACACAGCCGCAGGGCCTGAGGCCTGTGGCATCGCCCATAGGCTTACCGGCTCAGGGGGGGATCATCAGGGCTGGTGCCGGGGGCTGGGTATGGTGCACAGCTGTCGTCCACGGGAGTCGACGGGGATGGGCACGGCAGGTACACAGCACTCCACAGCATCAGGTTCCGCACGTGGCACACAGGGTACAGCACCTGAGGACAGAGCGGACACAGGCTTAAACATCCTGAGAAGTCTCTTAGAATTGTCTAGAAATGAAGACCGAGAACAAGCACCCAGGCAGACCACCCAGCAGTACGGCTAGAGGCAGGTCTATCTCCCAAGAGGACAGACACAGGACTAGAGACTTCGTCTGGCAACATTTCTCACTGCAGTGCCTCTTGTGGGCATGAGAATCAAAGGATCTTTTAAAGATCCACTTCTCATTAATTCTTTCTCGGGTCACCTTCACTGGATAACTGACTTTCATCAGCTTGATTTGCTACTTTTACCAGTAAGAAAGTCATTTTATTAGATGGTACAAGAGCTTGGCTTCAGCAGAAACTGTCAACCCTATTTTAAATAGGGTCATTTAAATTAAACATATGAAAAAGATGGAATTTTCTTCCTGTATCAATATGTCCCCAGCAAGCACAGTGAAGGAGGGAGAGAAGCAGTTAGCTTACATCTCTCTTTGATTACTTAAATGCAACAAGAAGCATATTAATTGCCCAGCATAGCAAGATAACCCCTGATTAGCCCATTTTTGACTTAAGGGTTTAAGATGCACTCTGACAAAGGGAACATCACCACATACTGACACACAGACAAACGCACCTCCTTGTGTCTTCTTAACAGAAGGCATCCCTTTGGGGAATAAAATTTTAAAAGGCCTGCCAGCCCTCCTTGTGAACGAAATCACACAGACATATATGCCAACATCAGAAATTCATGTACTGAAGCAAAAGCCTCAGTGGGTATCACTGCCTGGTGTCTGGGGGGCTGCTGGGGCTGGGGCCACACCTTCTCAGCCACAAGAGGCATCCAGGAAACAACTGAAGTGCCTCTTCCACCAGTCAGAAGAACATTAAACTCTGGAGAAGGTGCCAGAGAAGACTCATGTCTAGGGTAGCAAAGTAGAGATGTGTATTACCTCAAACCACCCTGAGCACACAAGGGTCAGCAGAGGTCAGAGCATCACCAGGAAACAGGCTTTGCTTAGAATGCTAGGAGGAAAATGGAGCCAGCCCCTCCAGAGACAGCAGACCGGCCTTCACAAAACAGACCCTACTCAAACAGGCTCCCGTATGTCCCCCACCCCCAAAGTCCTTCTGCTGAGTACAGAGGACAGGCTGAAGGATACATACAGCTTCTGACTGAGAGGAATACAGGAGGTTTCTAAAGGCCTTGTTGCCTGCCCGGAGGAGTGACCACACAGAGCACGTCCGTTCCTGAGTATGCTTTTCTCCTCTCTCCTTGGCGTTGTTGCACAGGAATGTTCCAAAGAGGCAGGAGTAGGTATGCTGCACCAGTTTCACCTGCGAGAGTCCAATGAGGCAAAAGCACACAGGCTCTCAGGGAGAAGGTCAGCTCAGCTGAAGCACTTCACCCCAACATCCAGGAGCACTTCAGCTCACTGCCAGAATCAAGGAGCCCAGCAGACCTTGTACCACCAATTCCAGGGCCTGACCCCAACTACCAGCATTTCCGAGTCAAAGATAGACCCATGTGTCCCCATTCCCCTCAACTTCCCCAATAACCATCCTCCAAGCTTGTGAGTTAAGAGTCTCTCACAAGCAACAGAGCACACAGATGGATAGCGGGGCAGGGTCGGTGTGCATAAACCCACGTCTAAGCTAAAAGCACACCTGTAAAACTACTCGTTCACTCAACAAATCACTGAACATTGCTCAGTGCCCAGCAGGACCACAGGCACTGCCTCTGCTCCCTGATGGAGCTTGTGCTATTTGTTGTGGAGGACCATAAGGCATGGTGACAGGGCAGGTGCTGGGCAGTGGGAAAGTCTCACTAGGGAGACCCGATGGAATGGACAGAGGAAGTCACGTGGGTATCTGGGGAAAATGCTCCAGGAAGAGGCAACGACATATGGCGAGCGTGTGCCTGTGAGGCCAGTGTGACTGAAGGAGATGGCACAACAGGAAGAATGACAGGAGGTGAGCCTAGAGAGCTACCCTCTGAGAGGGCCCTGAAGAAGACTGGCTTCTTCTCTGTGTGAAATGGGCCACTGGAGGATCCGAAAGAGGACCAACACAGTCCAGCTAGTATTCAGAAGGATCCTCCCGTGTGAGACTGACTCTCTGGAATCAGGGTAGGAGAACATGGTGACTGGCATGGCACCAACAGAAGTGGCAGGAAGTAATTAGGTCATAGATATTTTGACAGCAGAGCAACAGAATCTATAGATTATAAAAGAAGAGCGTTCACATGAACTCTCACATTTAGGACTGTACCCTAAATGTACAGAAGGATGGAATTCCCATATAGTGAGGTAAAAGACTCCTGGAAGAGCAGGTTTTGGGGTGGGAAGATGCAGAAATCAAGAACTGAGTTTTGACTGAAATGTTCTGGAAGAACAAAGGACACAGTCACTAGACTGAAGAGAGTCTACAGAATGGGAGAAAATCTTTGCCAGCCAGCCAGCCATCTGACAAGGAATTAACCAGAATTTACATAGGGCTCCAAAAACTAAATTCCCAAAGAATCAACAACCCAATGAAGAAACGGACAAATGAGCTGAACAGACATTTTTCAAAGAAGTAAGAGCAAATGGCCAATAAAATATACGAAGAAGCGCTCAGCATCCTTGGCTGTGAGGGAAATGCAAATCAAATGATACCGAGATGTCACCTCACTCCAGCCAGAGTGGCTGTCAAGAACACAAGCAAGAGCTGGCAGAGTGTCTCAAGTGGTAGAGTGCCTACCTAGCAAGTATAAGTTCAAACCCTAGTGCCACAAAAACAAACAAACAAACAAACAAAAAAGGAACACAAACACCACCAGATGCTGGTGGCTCACACTACTTGGGAGGTGAAGATCAACAGGACCAAGGTTTGAGGCCAGCCCAGGCAATAGTTCATGAGATCCTACCTCCAAAATAACCAGAGCAAAACGGACTGGACGAGTAACTAAAGCGGTACAGCTCCTGCTTTGCAAGTGTGAAGCCCTGAGTTCAAACCTCAGCACCATCCACCCAAAAAAAAAAAAAACCCACAAACAACAAATATTGGTGGATTGTGAGAAAAAAAGAAACCCTATATGCTTTTGGTGGGAATGTAAACTAGTACAACCACTATGGAAATCAGTACAAAGGCTCCTCAAAAAACTAAAACTAGAATTGCCATATGATCCAGCAATGCCACTCCTAGCATATAGCCAAAAGAATGCAGATCTGGATACAATGCAGACACCTGCATACCCATGTTTACTGCATCGCTACTCACGATAGCAAAGCTAAGCAAACAGCCCTGTGCCCTACAACTTGTAAAAGGATTAAGAAAATGTGCTATCTATACACAATGGAGCATTATTTTGCCATAAAGAATGAAACTCATTTGCAGATATATGGCTACAACTGGTAAATCATGTTAAACAAAGTAAGCCAGATTTAGAGAGACAAACATTGCATCTTTTCTTTCAGATGTAAAGACAGACCCTACAAACATATACATAGATACAATCAGGATCATTCTTTGTGTGTGTGTAACATGTTTGTAATAGTGGACTGTTTGAGGGGACTAGGAAGAGGAAAAAAAGAGAATGACAGAGTGAATAATATGGAAATTCCTGCCAAGCGCTGGTGGCTCATGCCTGTAATCCTAGCTACTCAGGAGACAGAGATCAGGAGGATCATGGTCTGAAGACAGCCTGGGCAAACAGTTCAAGATTCTACCTTGAAAAAACCCATCACAAAAAAGGGCTGGTGGAGTGGCTCAAGGCACAGGCTCTGAGTTCAAACCCCAGTACTGCAAAAAAAGCAAATGAAAATTCACTGCATGTGTGCAGGAAGGTGGCATAAGCAAACACACTGAGAGCTGCTGACTGACAGGGAGTGGGAAGGAAAGGTGAGGGGGAGAAAGAGAGGACTTTGACCTGATTCAAGTACAAACATTCACGGGTGAAATGCCATGGTGAGATGTTTTGAATAATGAATATACACTTAAAAAATGAAAGACTGGGATGTAAAACAGGTCCTGACAAGGGGTGGAGACTAGTGGGGGGAGAGGATAGATGAAGAGAATGAAGGAGGGGGAATATGGTTGATATATGTTCTATATTTATATGAAAATTTTTATAAAAAAGAACCGGGTTTTAAATGTATTGTTTGAAATGCAATGAAGACACCCAAGTGGAGAAGCAATCTTCGGTTGAATAACGTGAAGCTGGAAATAAGTGGAGAGGACTGAGTTGAAGGTGTACACATCAGACTCTTCGGCCTACACACAGTTAAATCCACTGGACTGAATGAGAGCCTCAGAGAGCTAGCGAGCCTGGAGGCTGAGCCCTGGGGCATTCCAACATTTAGAACCAAGAAGAATCAGTGAAGGAGATTCTTCACTAGACCAGCCAGCAAAGGAGGAGAACGAAGAGAAATGAATGCTGTAAGTTAACTGAAGAAAGCATTTCAAGAAGAGTTAAGCCAGGCTCATGCCTATATTCCTAACTACTTGGCAGACTGACGTGGTAGGACTGCAATTCGAGGCCCTTCCGGACAAATAGTTCACAAAACCTCATCTCCAAAATAACCAGAGCAAAACTGACTGGAGGCATGGCTCAAGTAGTTGAGCACCTACTTTACAAGCACAAAGCCCTGAGTTCAAATCCTAGTTCCCCACAAAAAACTGTGCCAATGATAATAATGGATCAAAGATAAAAACTAAGCACTGACCACTAGACTAGCAACCTGAAGGCCACTGACACCCGAACGAGAGCAGCTTTGCCAAAGTGTGACAGAAGTGTGTTTAAGAGAATGAGAAGAGAGGAACTTGTAATAGCAAGGGGAGACTAGAGGAACTCTGCTGGAAAGGAGACCACACCATGCGTGATCCAGGAGAGAGGGGACCTGCTGATGCAGAAGAAGAGAGGGCAGTGCTAAAGCCAAACAACAGAACAGGAAGAGGAATGGAAGTGCTGGAGGGCGAAGCTAGCCCACCGTCCATCTGTCAAGAGGAGAGGGCGGAAAACATGGAAGATGGCATTGCTAAGTGGGCGGAGGGAGCATGGGACATTCTGATTGCTTCATTTTTAACTACTATTTAGGATAGCTATCCTCCTTTTTAAAAGCCAAATAAATTTAAAACAACTCAAAGTGTGTATAGGTAAACCTGGTACAACTAGGTTGACTTAGTAAACAAACTTTGCTTATTGCCGTTGTTCTTAAATACAAACAGAATCACTCCTCTCAAAATTCTAGCTTCATGTGAAGACTAGCTCACGCCCATCAACGGGACACCTCCCCTGCACTAGGCGGTTCCCAGCACACAGAATCACAAGCCCAGACTCACAAGGAATGCTTCATTGAACTCAAAAGAGCAAGGAAATTGCCTCTGAAGCTGATGAACGCAGTCAAGCCACTGCAGAAACACTGGGCAGCGCTCATTCAGGTCGTCCGAGTTCTCCCCATGGCCACACCGGTCAGCAAACTTATGGCCAAAATCCAGCCACTCCATCTCCACAAGGACCTGGAAACCCTGCAGGGAAGCCCAAGAACAGACCAGTTGTGCTGGTGTCACTTACGGCCACCTCTAAGAGCTTCCCAGTAAGCTCCTCTAGCCCAGGCCCACAGCCAGAGGTCTATCCCTGATGGAACACATGCTCAGAACAGTCTCCAATTCCCCAAACTCTACTCTGTAGTTACTGAATGAGCACCTATGTTTCTGCCACCTTTCATTAACCACCTAAAAAACACTTTCTCCCCCAAATTTATCTTTTGAGGTTTCTGCCTTTGATGTTCCATTCGTAAGGTTGTATTTGTAAGCAAGCTTCCCTACCCCAGACTTTACAAACGTTTCCACTTATTGTAGGGCACTTTAGGTTTTCTTATCTTTAATCCAACAGGTGGTTATTTCAGAGCAGGGCTCCTCCACAGAATGCCGCGTGGTACTATCTAGAACCATTATTGGCGTGCTAAAAAAGTCCTTTTAGCTATCTCATTTTCCTGAGATAGCGAAAACTTTTCCAAGTAGATAGGCTGCAAAGGAAACCATGTGTTCCCAATATCTTGTTACCTGAATTTTAGGAGGCACAAGTACTGCAGGAGGCACCTGTATAGTGCAGCTCAAGGTAAAGGAAGAATGAGCCGAAACAAGCTTCACCTTCTTTAGACCTCTCACCACAGCCAGAACCAGTCATAAAACCCTGAGCGGTCCCCACTCCATCTCCATGAGGATATCAACTGCCACTCTAAGACGCACTCACCTCTACGGTTCGGTAGTACGGGTCCAGCAGGAGCTTAGCCAATGCCACGATCTGGGGGGTGCGGTCCCAGCCATCTGAGCAGTGCACCAGCACTGGGCGCTGGTCCCGGTCCACAGCATGCACCACCAGCAGTGCCGACTTCAGAAGCACGGACAGGTGATGCAGCCATTTTGTGCTTTCAAGAGCTGAAAGCCAACTATAAGAACAGGAATGAACGAGGAAATGCTGATTTTAGGATTTATTGCATCATGCCCGATGCCTGATCGATTAAAAAGCAATTCCCCACAATCTGTCTCTCCAAATACAGTACTGCCAAAATGAAGAGAAATGGGTTACAAAGCATCCCCAAAGATAGACAAGCTTTATATGTAACAGAGGAGAACCTTAGAAACAGGGGCGTGCACCTGTTTCAGAGTACACCATCTTCGTACTGCTAGGGGTAATTTCCCAGAGAAAATCAGTATTTAACATACTTCAGTCCATGCTAGCTACCTACAGTGTAAGTGGCTCTGGCTGGAATGTTCTAAGAGCAACTTTCATGAAATGTAAAACAGAAGATATTTAATGATCAGCAACTCTGCCTAACAAGTTCTCTAAAAAGTAAAGAAAACTCATACATACATGTGAGAGGTAAGTGGGGCCCACACATGCGAGCGGTGCAGCATCACCCGTGACCCACGCCCTGACCCCACTTCTCTTCAAGTCTTGAATATTTATTGACTAAAACCGGAAGACCCAACAAAATGATTTCAGCTGGTATAAGTTAATATACTGATGGCCACTCAGTACAGCTGGGCTTAACCCAGACTGGATCTAGAAGAAGCTTTCGTTCAAAAGGCCTTCAGGAATATCAGATAACAAGAACTGCCTCCTGGGAGTAATCACACGATGACAAACACACTTGGTGTTTTCAACTGTGCTGGTGTTTTTTCCCTTGGCTTCCCTGACCCCTGCTTCCCCTATGTTCTGATGTTTCCCAAACGTGGTCAGATTTGTAGTTTAAGACTGTTAAGTCCAGCTCTTCAAACACTGAGTCACAGAAAGGAATAAATAATTCTGTCAGGGAGCTGAGACAAAGCTTTGCCAAGACTAGGCCTGTAGGACACGGCTACAAAGGTCTGCTGAACCATGGGAAATGAATGTGAATTCCTCCCAGAGTCTAAGGAGAGGGTCTTCCCAGCCACAGAAGCAGACAACAGGCCGCAGTGCATAAGCACTGGTTTCACATAGGTTGGTCTATGAACCAAACTGTGACTTGGGTGGGGGGGGCGGGGGGCGCTGACACTGTCTCTCTGTCATAGCTCTACCCCAAGCTCAGTGTGCAGAATGCAGGGAGGAGCCCTACTGTTTAGTAAGTTACATGTCTATCGTGGGTGAAAATCCAATCTCAAGACTTTCGATCTCCTAGTAGGTACCTAAGGAACACCTTGACCAGATGGGTCAGGAAAGTGTTTACTCCCATTCCTCACATGGTCTTGAAAGAAACCAAAAGATAAAGCTTACGAGAATAAAACCAATTATCCCCCTGCCACTGGAGAAAAGGCAAATGAGAGAATCAGCGTAGGGCTCTCCTGCGCTTGACCACATCTGCTGGGAAAGGCCAGCTGATGGCATCCATGCTGCTGTGGCCTGCCTGCACTGCTGTCAGAGTGCAGCAGGAAGCATACGTGCCTCCAGCCTCCACAGCCCCACATGGTGCTGGGGCTCACTAAGAGCATTCTGTCGCTCCACAGCTTCTTTTTATTCACAAAGGGGGCCTCAACACTGCATTATGCTTTGATGCCTTCTTTAACAAAATTCCCCATTCACTTATACCAAGTAAGGGCTGTGGTTTTTTATTCTGAATTCAAAAAATAGCTTTCTAAGAAACAACTTCAATATGCCAAAGGTATCAGACACCAAGTAGCTCTGATCTAGCTCTCACTGCATAGACAGGAAAACAGATCCACAGTCATTAAGCTACTCGGCCAAGGTCACACAATCAGGGTCCTCCTATGAGAGGGAGCTGCTAGCCAGGCCCTGAATCCCCAAAGAAAAATGGCGAGCTCCTCAAAGGACACCTGCTTCCCCCTCAGGGCTGCCTGCAGCCAGGTGAACTTAACCGGTTGCTCCCAAGAGTCAGTACAAGAGGTTCAGGCAGCACCTGATTTAATAAATCCAACAAAGAACAGAGCAAGGAGTGATGGGGCCGTGAGAGCTACTGAACAGGACCCAGGGCAACACAGACACCAGAAAAAAAGAAAACTGTCTTCTCTGGCACCAGCTCTGGCTTCCTGAAATAGTAAAACAGGGGGGTTAAATATTTATCCATCCATATCTGGCCTCGCTGAGCACTATTTCTGATTTATCTTGTATTCGAACAGTACCCTCTGCAGGGGGTGCTACTGGCCTCACTATAAATGCCAGTCATTCATTTTTAATAAGCAGTAAAATCATGGTGTTCTTAGTAACAAGAGCTTAGAAGCAGACATCAAAGGAACTGACCGAGTGACAGGTTTAACCCTTTAGAGCACAATGCATAAACTGACTCCTTGTGGTAAGACACCCCATTTCACAGCAGCGTGTGTCACCACGCCCAAGGGACTCAACTGCTCTGGGCTGAAAACGATGTGGAAGAGAAGGGGCTGTCCCAGGGAAAACAAGAAGCCGCAGCTTCGGCTTGGGGTCTCTGAAACCTTTCAGGGCTCATCTTTTCTCCACTCCTGCTCGGTGCTACCTGATCCAGGAAGAGGACTAGCCAGAGGTTGAAAGCGTAACTGAAGTTCACCAAGAAACAGAAGGAAAGACACCTCCAAATTCAGTTTTGTTTTTTTTTTTAAAAGAGCACTGCAAAATTAAAGCCAAGGTCTTACTTTCCCGGGTCTGGCATCTGTGTGCACAGCAGCCGCAGAGACTGAAAACTTCTCCGGATAGAATGAATGTTTGCCATCCCCATAAACACAACTTCACAGTTCGGGTAATACTCTGGAGAGAACAATAAAGAGAACACAAATACATTGAATTTCAAGCCCACATGGCCAAATTTAAAAGCAGCAAACTGGCTATAAAACAGCCTACTGCAGCTGCAATGTGGCGGTGCTCAACTATCAGCCCAGCTCTTTGTTCTAAGACGAAAACAATGCTTGCATTTTAGCTGTCTTTGGGAAAAGACAAGGAAGGTTAGAGCTGCAAAGAAGGTTCTCACATAAAGTAAAGGCTGTTACCTTTTAAAAAGAAAGGCCTACAAACCTCCATCTCACTTCATTTCTGGGCCTCATCTGGCTTTGGCAGAACAATGCCTTCCCGTGGTCAAGTTTTACCCTCCCTGGTAGAGCTGCTTTTTTACAGTTTCCTGCTTCACTTATACCTGAATTAGGAACACCCACACCTCCACTGCACCATCAGCACCTAACTGGCAGGAAGGGTCCCTCCCCGGGGATAGCCCGCATTCAAACAGCAGGGGAGTGACAGGTCTGCACAGGGCATTGCACTAGACTTGTAGGTTTTACTGCTTCAAATTTCACCCCAGGTTTTCCTAGGGAGAAGCCTTGTAAGGATTTGCTAGGAGGCCAGTGATGAGTGTATCCACTGTCACAGGCAACAAAATCCTTTACAAGGCTGAGAAACTGAGCCTCAGAGCAGCATCCAAGTATGAACAGGCCTCATGGGACAAGCTCTGCTTTCCTTGTCACCTAAAGGTCAGCACAGAGACAATCATTTGTCTTCACAATACCTCCCCCTCCATTTCTGCCCAGGAAAGAGCACACAGTTACAAAGCTAAGAAGAAGTGCTGGCTCTCTCAGGACAGGCTTGTCACTCACTTCAAACTGAGAACTGAGTCCAGGTGGGCATGGGCTGCACTCACAGGGACGGAGCACTGGGGTCACAGGGACAGAGCACCAGGGTCACAGGGTCAGAGCACCATGCACCTCACCTGGACACTCGCAGCCTCCTCCTTTGGCTCGGTTTGCCACAGCTGCTGCGTAGGAGCGTGCATCCAAGATCAAAAGCTTCTGTGGCTGGATGGCTAAACTCTCTGCTCCAGACGCGTTTGACAGAGAAGAATCTAGGGACAATGGGGGTAGGGGGACTAAATGACTCTCTCTCCTAGAACTGAAAATTAGAGCCAAACACACATTACAGTACGAAAAGAAAAGCTCAATTGAATAAAACCCTCTCAGCAGCCCCTTGACACACAGATCTTGTCTGTCTCCAGTTTACTCTCTGTTCTGTCTCACTAACGGAGAAGGATTTACTTTCCAAGACCGACTCTTGCAACACACGGAGAGCCGCACAGCCCGGTCTCCTACCTTCATTTCCACTACTGTCGTCCTTTCACGAAGCCTGGGATTTCCCTCCATGGACTGGAGACGGTGAAAATTCTCATCACACACGTAATCCCATTCTTGTCATCACACATGCAACTCCAGTCTAGGGTCTTCTAGTTCTTTGCCAAGACCCATGACCCCTCAAATGATCCCATCAAAATTGTCTCTTCTATAAAAAGAGACTACTTTCTAAGAAAAGACCACCTCCAGAAAAGGTTCTCAGATGCCGTAAAACTGCTGCCACTGATCCAGCGAGCAACTCACCAAAGTCCGCATCGGAAAGGTCTCCCCCATTGGGAAAGTCCCGAGAGCTGTTCCTGGTTGACAGCTTGCTCCCGCTCGATCGGGAGTCGGAGGCACAAGCTTTGGCTACTGACTGTACCAGATGCTCGTCATCCGCATTTCGCCAGCCCCACCAGCTGACCTCCGGCTGTCCACAGCGGGCAATGACAGCGCCGTTGCTCTGGTGCCTGCGTGGGGAGCAAGAGACAACTGTGCCATCCCAGGGACATCCACCATTCAGATGCTCTATACTCACCCAAAAAGTAAAGTGCTTGATTTCAAGCAGGTTAACGAATAGCCCGCCTCTAGTATTAGACTGGCTTCAAGTCCTCTCAGTATTAAAGGGGACAGAAATCTTAACACCAACAATAACAAAGTCTATGTATATCTTTCTCACTCATACTATTGTAGAGATCTCTATAAACTTACCAACAAAATGATAAATGTGTACTCTTAAGACTAAGTAATATTCACAATTTAAATATTTGAACTTTAAAACTGACTTTGGGTAAACAAGGTAAAAAAATCTACAAGTACTGACTAACTCAGCACTAGTTCCTCCTCTCTAACACTGAGTCTAAAGACCTCGGCATAACAGACGCTGGAACAGAGAGATGTGCTGCCTGCTGACTCCCGAGTGTCCACCACAGCAACCACACTCACAACTGGCTTGGCGATTTTCAGTCACATCCCGCCTTTGGGATTGGAACACTTATTTGGTCCACTGCGGACTGCTTTACAAGATCTCTTGAGTCAGACTGCTCCTGTTATAGGCATATAACTCAGTGAGCCAGCTACCCTTCCTCGGGCTCTTAGAAAGGAAGAGCAACTTCAGTAACCGTAACTTTCATCGTTTTCCCAGAGCGGAGAGCATACTCATAGTCCACTTTAAGGAGGTATGAATACCCCAGCTGTGTCTTCACTAGGCCATTACAGCGATCAGGAGGTTAGAGCAATCATCATTTGGAAGGAAGAAGGAATAAAGCTCTGATGCGTGCTACAGCACTGATGAACCTCGACTGTGTTACAAGAAGTGAAATAAGCCAGTCACAAAAGGCCATGTATTGTAGAACTCCACTTATGCGAAATGTTCAGTACAGGCAACTCTATAAAGACAGACAGCAGACTACTGGTTACCTGGGTCTAGGGAGGTTGGGAAAAGAATGTGGAGTGACTAAGAATGAGTATGAGATTTCTTTTTAAGGTGATGAAAATATACGAAAATCGCTGAAAATATACTAAAATCGCAGTGATTGCTGCACAGCTCTAAATGTATGCTAAAAGTCAATGATCTGTACACTTAAAAAGGTTGAACTTTATGGATATACCTCAGTAAAGCTGGGGTGTCTGGTATAAAAATAATCAGCTAATTGTTAAAATAAATTATCAGAATAAAAAGCTGCTGGGATGGGGGAGTGGTTCAAGTGGTAGAACACCTGCCTGGCAAGTGTAAGGCCCTGAGTTCAGACCCCAATATTGTCAAAAACAAACAATAAAAAGCTGGCAAGCAAAAATCCAAATGTCTCTCAATGCAGATATATATCCCAGAGGAAAGTGCCCACGTCCTTCTTAAAGCTGCCTTTCAACATGTACGTGCAAATGCACACACACACACGTGTGACGTGGCAGAGGGGGGTCTAAATAAAACAAAGTGAATCTATTTGTCTTCTTTAGGGAACACTAGGAGAGAGACTGTTTTAATACTACAGCTCAAGCAATACATTAAATGTGGCAATAATCAAATTCCACAGGGACCAGCGTTTTCTTGTGGTTTGGACCTCCCTCGCCGTGCGACTAAGGGGCTGAAAGTACCAGCACACTGCCAGCTGGCTCCCTGCTCACACGCTGACTGACACCACACAGGAAGTATGACCTAATGAAGCCTCATCACGCCTCCTTAAAATAACAGGCGCTGGTGACCCCAGCTGCACAACAGGCCCTCCCGGAAGAGGCCTCCCCGCACTGTTGGACAGGAACGTTAGGTGGCACTCGTCAGCCTTGGTCTTGGGTTTGAGGCCACTGTCTGGGCTCACAATACTAGATTCCAACCCATTTACTGCAAGTAGTTATGCTTTCTGAAGTCTTCTAAAATGCTTCAGAATGCACAAAAAGTAACTCAAACATTAGTCAGTCAAACCACTTTAAAAAAGGGATTTCTATCACTTTAACAAACAGAACCAGGAAAAGTACAAAAGGTAGAAATTTGTAGCCGGGTCCCACTTCCTACATAAGCACAATTGGTTTAATTATCCTTAACTTGGTTAGGCAAGCTCCCCATATGACTAGGAGTTTCTAATGGTCACCACGTGCGCAAAGAGGGGCGCTGTGAACTGCATTACAGATGGGTGCCTTTTGCACCACCCTGCTGTTAGAGCAGTCTCTATCCTCAGCTATAAATCCAATGAAGTGTTCTTCACAGTAGGAGAAAGCACTAAGCAGGTGCCAGTTCAGCGTGGAGCTGTCAAGTAACTGCTGCTAGCAACTTCAGGAATCACTGCCTCAGCCTCCGACAGCTAAATTCAGCAAACGTATGTTGGCTAGAGAAGCACCCTGACACCTGGGCTGGCAAAGCACACAGTGGCAGGGTGTCCCAAACATTCTTCAATCTGCCCTCACAAAGCTCCAAATTATACAGCAACTCAGACTGGAGCTCAAAGATATAGATACTGTGCTGAGGCCAGGCCAGTCCCAGGAGGGCTGCGTCAAGAACTTTCAACTGCAATCTTTTGAGAGACTTTTCTCTGAAAGGTTGCAGGTAAGTTTTTTCATTTATGGTATACTTTTTTGGAAACTTTTCCTTCTTTTTTTTTTTTTTTAGTTCTTATTGGCAGTACTGGGGTTTGAACTCATGTCCTTAAGCTTTCTAGGCAGGCGCTCTTATCACTTGAGCCATGCCCCCAGTCATTTATGGTATACTTTAGGGTCTCTAGAAGAGGGAAGAAACCGTAGGGCTTCTGGCCTCTAGCTAGCCAGGTACTCTGACCACTTGAGCCATTCCACCAGCCCTGCCTTCTGTCCTCTAGAATAAATTCTAGAAAAGGAAAAAAGGCTTCTGATTTTTATTGCATTCTATTTTTTGGCTTCTGTGCTAAAGGGGAGAGTTCACTGGCGCCCTCTTACTTGGAAAAAGAGATTACTTCCCCTTCTGCTCAAAGTCAGCAAGGCCCACAAACGCCAGGCAGCTGATCTAACACAGCTGCTGCTTTCCCCAGTCCAGGGCGGGTGCTCACTAGTAAGACTCATAAATCCCTTCAGCTTCATTGCTCTCTAATACCTGTGTCATTCTTACCACTTGAGTGATAGGTAAATTTGGTGACCTACTTTTCTAGGAGTATTTGGGGAAAGAAGTGATGAAAATTGAGAATGAAAACGTAATGTGTTCCACTGGGCCACAGCAAATATATTTCAGTATCTCTTTGCTCAGGGTGGGCATCAAAATTTGCCTTTAGTGGACTAAATAAATAAGCTGGTTACCTCACAGGGAATTCCATGACAAATCCCTTCCCACAACCTCAATAATTTCACTGGAATGCCTCCTGGCATTAAAGTGTTTCTAACTAAACCATTGGTTAGGCCCAATTCAGAGCAAGTCCAAAAAATCTGCAAACTGAACAAATGAAACAGAGAATGTTAACATTATGAGGAGGTAATAAAGTGACTTCCTAATGAGTTGACGGGATTCTGTGAGAACTAAGACAGTTACTGATTTATAAAAGCAGTGCTCAAGGATACAACCTACTTCAAACATCACTTGTTGAAGAAGCCCAGTATTTATAGGCCCTCATTCAGATGTCACAGCACACCTGCAAAGAAGAGCCATCTTCCCCATCCTACTCATTAGAAACAGACTGGAGTCAATTAGGGAACTTACAGAAGGAGTGTCAGAGTAGTCGATTTAAACTCAGGTTTGTGAATCCAAAGCCTGTGTTCTGTCACCATTCCACCACCCACTTCTAGAACTTACATGCCTTGGCTCTCTTCTGAAACCTACCCAGCCCTAGCTGTCTTCTCTAAATGTTCCCTTTCACAACAGTCCTTCCAGGTGGTAAAGTGCCAAGCATAAAGCCAAACACAGCTGACTCAACTCTATTCTCTCAAGTCTCACTTTCTAGGTCTGTTTCCCAACCTGAAGCCTTGCTAAAGGCACATGACCTCCTCACAGAATGAACATGGGTTTCAACAGTAGTAAGTTCAGCCACTTTTCTTAGCAGTGTCACCCAAATCACCAGCTAGTGGTCTGGAGTGCCAATGTGTTACTGAAGGAGCAGCTTTAGCAGTAAGAAAGCACACACTTGCCTGGAAAGTTCTCTAAGACCCCGACCCAGGCTAGCAGCACTACAGGCAGCAGACCACATGCAGTAATCAGCAGTGCCAGGCCAAACTGGGGCTGGTCCCAGCTTACTTACCTGTAGACGACAGCAGGGATGCGCTTCCAGGATCTGAAGCTTGCTACACTTTCTAGCTCTTTGTCAGTGATCCAGGCAGGCACTATGAGCTCTTGTGGATAGCTACCACATAACCTAGTAAGAAAGAGAAGCAGGGGGAAGGAGAGGAGGAGAGGGGGAGAGGAGGAGAGAGAGAGAGAGAGAGAGAGAGAGACTGAGACTGATCATGCTATTAGGAAGCCAGTTGAAAGGCAGTGGAGGGAATTACTTGGGTTTTGGTCTCCTCAACAAAATGGGCTGCTGTGCTATATACATCAAGTGGTACTACCTTGAGTCGTTCCACTTGAAGATTCCTTTTGGGATGTGGCAATCTAATTATCAATGAAAACAGAACATGGAGAGTTGTTTACTTACTCTCCACATTAACACTTTTTTAACAAATATAGATTTATCTTTGTTTTAACAATTATATATTTCTAACTACTCAAGTACTCAGTCCAATTACAGAAGCAAAGAGTCTGTGTTGCCTCTACCAGATCTTTAATCTCTCAGGCTTTTATGAAAAAGAAGGACAAAAGGCCACACACGCTTTAGAAACACAACCACACACCAGTCTATGTGCATACACAATCACAGCCTACTGAGCTAAATCAGTAATGTGGACAAGCTATTCATCTAATTTCTATAAAACATACCGCAGACCAAACTGTACTCTGAGGGGGGGCTCTCTTTCTCATGAGGGAAGATGCTACCTGCATGCTAGTCAGCAAGGCGTGGGAGGCTGTACTTCTGGGGAATGTTAATGTATAGGACAATGTCTCTCTATGAGTAACTCAACCTTGGCAATTAGGCCTTCAATCCAAATTCTAAATTATCACAGATTATCACCTCCTCCTCCCCCCCATTCTATGCATTAGAAAGAGAAGCAGAAAACCACCCATTAGCTCAGGAGTTATGGATTTTGAACATTCAAAGTAAATCTCTCTCCTGTTCTAAATTTCCAATTCGATTTAAAAATATTTCAATTTTTCAATTGGGAATTTAAAAGCCATTGAACCAGAAGAATGACTGTAACTGAGAGTCGCTATATGAACTTCCCAATACCTATCTACAAACTCAAAAGTAACCTGGGGCACAGTGACCACAGCTAAGGCTCTAACCCTAGTCTTACTCCTAGCTCTGGCTCTCATTCTTCCTTTATAGGAGGAGGATGTTTCAAAGCCTGAGGACAGATTCTGAAGTGCAACTAGTAAATTCAAAGATAAGAATTTTTTAATTAGGGATTAAAAAAAACAAGTTTGGCTTGACTTAGTTTTTTGACTACCCAACTTTCTGAACACCATGTTTGTTGTTACTACAGTAATCAGAAGTCAGTCCTTCAGTAAGCCTAGCTGCTCACTTTGGGTAGGAAAGGTGGGTTAGTCAGCCAAGCTGCGGTAGCCTCAAGCTCTCTGAGGCGAGGCCCTTCCCTCCTCCACACTCCTTCTTCCTTCTCTGTTTGGATTCGTCTCTGAAAACCTGACTCACAGCACCCAAGTTCCTAACTCCACAGCTAAGGTCCATGTTAAGAGCTGCATATAGCAACGAGCAGCTCTTCCGATGAAAAATTCAACACCATGATGGGTGGCCACAAGTAAGCCAGGAAAATGGCTATCTTTTTTTTTTTTTGATGGCTATCCTAATTTGAGGCAACTCAAAGAACCAAAGGACTAGTGCTGCAAAGCAACCTGGGAAGTATGTCTTAATTCTCCCAATTTTTGTTTTATGGAAACCTGGATCACCAAAATCACAGTCGATAAGTTCCCCCCTACCAAAGCACTTACATGTTTTAGGAAACAGGTAACAGCTAAATATTTAGTAATGGTTACACTAATATTTAATATTAAGTGATCTTAACAGTGAAGTTGCTTTTAGATCAACATACTAAAGAACAGAGTAATACACCTATTTCATAGGACCTGGAGAAAGCTAGTCATAGAAAGTCGGTCTTAAGTGCTTTGTCACTGCTTACGAGACCCCTGATCCTATCTATCGCTAACGTAATGCCAGGCAGTGATGAGAACAAGCGCAACTGCACCTGCCTGCAGGTAAACACAGGGTCATCTAGACACACCTGTGCCGGGAAGAACAGAGGCCTGGAGGGGACAGAAAGGAACAGTCCAGGATCTTATAAGGATCACTTTCCACCCCAGCAACAGCAAAGGAAACAGAAGGTTGGAAAACCGCCCTAGAGCTTGTGAAATGGCTCAAGTGGTAGAGCACCTGCCTAGCAAGTGTGAGGCCCTGAGTTCAAACCCCAGTACCACCAAAACAAAATAAAAAAAAGTTCTCTAGAAACCACACATAATAAATGAAACTATTTTAAAGGAAAAGACTAAGCTTCAGTGTTCTGCAACATTGAGTCGGGGTATCTGCAAGGGCACTGGCTGTGAA
Source organism: Castor canadensis (assembly GCF_047511655.1). Taxonomy (NCBI): domain Eukaryota; kingdom Metazoa; phylum Chordata; class Mammalia; order Rodentia; family Castoridae; genus Castor; species Castor canadensis. The sequence continues at coordinate 2,816,483 of NC_133403.1, read as the reverse complement.
ACACAGTCTACAGGGACCCATAAAACTCACTTGTATTTCTCATTGATGTTGGAAATTCTCCAGGCATTGTTCATATCAAAACCCATGCGCTCCACTTCATTCTTAAACCTTGACGTTACATGCTCCCCTAGGGGCCAGAGACAGACAAGCACAGAAGGGAAAAAAGAACACCAGTTTACAAAACGGGAATAAAACCAGTTACTTTGCTGTGTTGTGTATGTTTGAAAAGTTTAAAGGCAGGAATTATATAAATAAAATAACATATTTAGTTTTAGTTAAAAAAAAAAAACTTGGCAGGTTAAGCCCATAAAGAAGAAACTAACTTTAATAAGCAATTCTGTCTCTCATCTACTCTCTACTGTGCTACTGAGGATAGCACCACTGAGCTCACTTTACAGGACACATGGGTTACTTACGGTGACCCACGTTCTTGTCACTCACTACACTGGCTACTCTCCACTTCTACCCTCATACCAGGAGTACACCTGGTATGAGAAATGAAGTCAGTCAGTAAGCAAGATCACTGGAGTAGTAAGGCTGATCTATACTTCCTCATCTGAAACCCTCTGGGTCAGATTTCAGAACTGAGTGTCTTCTAGATTTTAGAAAGGCAAGTTAGTAACATGCATTATACTATTAGATTCACAACTGCAACACAGGCTACTTCATCAAGCATCAGTATTTTCTCAGTGAGATACACGTACAATTCACGACAAGTGGGGCAGCTTCACCTCAGCTCTGATTAGGTCAAGCTACCAAAATACAGTAGGAAAAGAAAAATCTTGAGATTTTTGGAGCCCTTTAAATTGCAGAGTTACAGATTAAGTGGCCAAGCAATCCTAACTGCCAATACCCAGGAAGCCCAGGAAACACTTGACTGTTAAGTAAAGTACTGAGCATCTAAAAGACATCCACCCAAATAGGTATGTGGTTACACTTGCCCTGATGAATTTGGTATTCTCCTCCTTTGTGACAAAGGTAGAGACAAACAAATGAATGCCAGCAGATCTGAGAATGCCAGTAGTTCTATGAAAACAAAAATATTAGCACACCTCTAATGCATACAACCTGATGTTACAGTTTGTAAAACAAACACTGGTGGGGGGTGGACAAAACCACCACAACAAATAAAAGCACAAAACAGACTGTTTCGGTGATGGAAGTACAAAGCTTTGCTCCCCTGGGGGAGGAGCTACAGAATGGAAACAACAATTACTGGAATGAAGGACAATTCTATAAAACTACTTCCCATTTAAACTGCTTTTTCATGAGCTTTAGGTAGGTATTACACGCTTCCTAAAAGAGAGTTATAAAAAAATGAGGTTCAGAGATGCAGGAAGAAATAATAGCTGAATCTGTTCCATTTGGGAAAGTTTTAGAAGCAATATAGTAGGATTCCAAATAGGAAAAAAGCTATCTTAATCGGGATGCCATCTGTCTACAGAATGCAAGGAATACTGACCACTAGGAATGTAAACAGGAGTCTTCCACTCAAATCTGAATCTAAAAGCTATAAAACTGGCAGCTTCCAAGCTCATTAATTAAAAAGAAGATATTTCTGATACAGCTCCAAGTTTTTACAAAGGGCAAGGTCTTTTACATTAATATCTCTAAGGATAAGCATACAGATGCCCTAATCTTGTGATTGAAAAACAGCCACTGGCCAAAAAACGAGTACTACAACCACCACAGGAGCAATTCACTACAGAGCCAATACTTTCAGAGCACAAACTTGCGAGCACACAGAGAAACACGGTATTGCAGCCATAGAAAAATCTGCTATTTCAAGTTCCTGGAAAACAATGAGTTTTAATTATCTGTATATCCTCAAAAGCAGTCACTTCACAAACCTTGATCATGACCTACAATAAGAATTCTGTTTTATATCACAACATACATATATTTTTTAAAAGGGTATCACAGAACGATACCCAGTTTACTCTGTGTGTGATGCATTTTGACATTTCCTATTCTAATTCTTTCTTTAAAATGTGATTTCATGATTCATAAATGAATCACAACCTACAGTTTAAAAAAGACTACTTTTAAAAAGCCTAGATACATAAACAATTCCACTTTTGTAAAGACATTTGCTTATGTTCATTTACCCAGAAAAGTGAGCACAAACATATCCACTGTTGGACTCTCCTTAGGAATTTCCATTCTCAGAGCTGGGGGTAGTAGAGCACCTGCCTAGCAAGCATGAGGCCCTGAGTTCAAACTCCAGTCCCACCAAAAAAAAAAAAAAAAAAAGAAGAATTTCCATCTCAGAATTCCCACATCTCTATCAACCCAGTATCAAGTCATGCTGCAATAGCCCAAGTTACTTATCTGGGATATATCCAGATAAGAATGTAAGAATCAGAGTTAAGTATCTCTGTTTCAACTCTTCCTGTCTGCCTCTTCCACCCCTAAAATGGTGATATGTACCTTAGAACATTTACTATTTCTTATACTGCAATTATACACGGTCCAGTAATTTTCATTTTATTGGAAGTGAAAACTTAAAAAGAAATGTACTCCCTTTATCACAGTTAGTGTCAATCCACAATCTTAAAAAAGAAAAAAAATCCCCCCAAAGTCTAGCTCCCTGGCTGATTCTGAGTATTCAAGACCCACAATGATGCACAGAGGCCTGGCATAGAAGGGACAGTCCCTTACCAGTAGGTGAGGAGCAGCTCAGCACCAGAGTCAAAGAGACAAAACTATCCCTCCCAAGTGGTAGAGTGTCTGCTTAGCAAGAGCAAGCCCCCACCACCACCAAAAAAAAAAAAAAAGTTGGAAAGAGTCGTCCTCTTCTAGGTACCAAGTGTCCCCTAGGTACATGCTTCCTGAACTGCATTCAAACCCAGAAAACAGACAAACCAGCAAGGGCACAGCAAGCAGCGTAACATCCACAGTCACATACCACGTGCGGGTGAACAAGACGTCCTTAATGGTATTTCTGACTGGAGAAGTCAGAGAGGCAGGCATGGTGCCAGTAACCTAACAGCTGACCCCCAGTCATCAGTCAAGACTTCAGACTTAGCACTAGCATGGAGCCATCACCACCAAGCCGGCTACAGTGAGGAGCAGCAATCTGAGGTCAGGGCAGAGAAGCCTGGATCTTTGGGCCCACGGCTTGCTTGAGTTTTTATGAAAGGGATAAAAGCATAGTCAAGAGTTTTGAAAAGAGAAGAGGGTAAAGGACAATGACGAGGGGGCGAGTTCACCTACGATGTATCGTTACAACTTTTATAAATGTCACAATGTACTCCCTGTACAACAATAAAATTATTAAAGTTAAGTTTGGCAAAGACTTTTGCAGGCCCAAGGGAAGCCCTATAGCAATGCTGAGTCTCCTTCCAGCACTGATTAATACCTAGCGCTGTACGCACACCACACACAGTATGGCTGGCTTAACCATGACAGGCTCAGTAGCTAGACACCAAAATTTACATGAATGCCAGCACAATTATGTAATCTCCCCAATTCACTGCTCTCTGATACATCCTGCTCTAAACAAGCTAGGTGGAGAACCCACAAAAGGCTTTATGAACTGCTAGAGACTACACTAACTTCTACTCCTGAGTCTTGGCTTATGATCTCAAGGACTGGGGCAGATGTACAAAGTGGCACTCTGAAGTATCTCATGCCGTCTCGCCCTTCAGATGACTTACAAGAACATGGCTGTCTGGTATGCTTATATATTTTGGTGAGTAATGCAACAGCCATCAACACTCAACTATACTGATGGAGACAGAAGAACCAGGTTGACTGGCTTTAAAAATGCCACCACAGTGATTTAAAAAAAAAAAAAAAATCAAAAGCAAGTTTACTTTCTGTATTCCACAGTAGATACATAAAAGGGAAATGCCATACACACATGCTCAAGTGTGTCACTAAGACACAGTAAGATACCATGTGAGTAGTGTGGACTGAGGTTTGTTTCTTGGGAACAAAATACTCCTGGAGAACTTCCAGTGCCATCAATTCTGATGATACTACCTTGTAGCAGAGTCATTTCTAAAGCGTTCTCAGCAGCACCACACACACTGCACTCTGCAGCATGTACAGGTCTGATCTCCCGAACACGCCATCGGCTTGGGAAGGAAGAGTATGGATGCTCCAGTTTGAAGGACAGAGGAAACTAAAGTGCAGAAAGGTAAGTGGCTTGCCTGCTGTTATTTTCAGTTAAACACCAAAGTAGGGGTTGAATTCAGAGTTCTGAAAACCAAAAATCAGTACTTTACCCCTCCCCCCCTTATGGCAGGTGCAGGAAAAGACAAAGGACACTGGATATTTCTGTCTTGGTGGCCGAAGAACACCAGGTATCATCGGGAAGTGAAGAGCCTGGCTAGGGATTTAGGTCAGTAGAATACTTTGCCTACCATGTATAAGAACCTGGGTTTGATTTCCAGCACTGGGTGGGAGGAGTGAAGGACTGAGGACCCTCCTCAAGACAGAGCCACTCACAATTTTTTTTTCCTTTTTCTTTTATTGTTCATATGTGCATACAAGGCTTGGGTCATTTCTCCCCCCTGCCCCCACCCCCTCGCTCCCTCCCTCTCCCCCCCCATACCCAGCAGAAACTATTTTGCCCTTATTTCTAATTTTGTTGTAGAGAGAGTATAAGCAATAATAGGAAGGAACAAGGGGTTTTGCTGGTTGAGATAAGGATAGCTATACAGGGCATTGACTCACATTGATTTCCTGTGCGTGGGTGTTACCTTCTAGGTTAATTCTTTTTGATCTCACCTTTTCTCTAGTACCTGTTCCCCTTTTCCTATTGGCCTCAGTTGCTTTAAGGTATCTGCTTTAGTTTCTCTGTGTTGAGGGCAACAAATGTTAGGCTAGTTTTTTAGGTGTCTTACCTATCCTCACCCTCCCTTGTGTGCTCTCGCTTTTATCATGTGCTCAAAGTCCAATCCCCTTGTTGTGTTTGCCCTTGATCTAATGTCCACATATGAGGGAGAACATACGATTTTTGGTTTTTTGGGCCAGGCTAACCTCACTCAGAATGATGTTCTCCAATTCCATCCATTTACCAGCGAATGATAACATTTCGTTCTTCTTCATGGTTGCATAAAATTCCATTGTGTATAGATACCACATTTTCTTAATCCATTCGTCAGTGCTGGGGCATCTTGGCTGTTTCCATAACTTGGCTATTGTGAATAGTGCCGCAATGAACATGGGTGTGCAGGTGCCTCTGGAGTAACAGTCTTTTGGGTATATCCCCAGGAGCCACTCACAATTTACAAAGTGAGGCTCTCACGTGGCATATGTTAGGAATAGCCTAAGTGTTGACTCAAATCCAAGAGAAACAACGAAAATTATCAAGGGGATAAGAAAGCCTGTGATTTTGACAGAGAGTAAACCTCGTTGATTAAATGCTAGCTACCTTAAATCAGAAAATGCCTCTTAGTGTTAGGGATCTTAAGCAAATTATTTTTTTTTTGGCAGAACTAGGGATTGAACTCGGGGCTTTGCACTTGCTAGACAAGCACTCTACCACTTGAGCCACACTCCCAGCCCTTTCTACTTGAGTTTGGTTTTGATAGGATCTTGCTCTTCTGCCCGGGCTGGCTTCAAACTGAGATCCTCCTACCTCTACCTCCCAAGTAGCTGGGATTGCAGATGTGTACCATCAAGGCCTGGCTTGTTTTTTGTGAGATAAGAGTCTACCACCTTTGCCCAGGCTGGCTTCGAACAGAAAATTTTCTACCACCATCTCCTGAGTAGCTGGGATAACAAGCTTGTACCAGCACGCACCACATCACATCAGGTCTCACATAACATGATGCACAACAGATGCACTCCTTAAATTCATTATTCTAGGAGATGGTAGAGACTAAGAATTTAATAGGATGCAGTGCTTAAAAACTCTAATATACAGTAACATTTATGCACTTGTCTGTAAACTTAACCATTAAAAAAACGTGGAAGAGTTACAAACCAAAGAACAAAAATGTGAAACATGGCATTTGGGTAAAAGATGAAACAAGGAAAGAGAGATAAGGGTAAAGTGAGAGACTAAGTGCCTCCGTATGAACGTCCCAGGTTGACAGGGCCTCTGGAAGATTGGCCAGGAGGGCTTGGGAGAACGTGAACTTCTGAGGCTTTTTATGAGGCTCCAAAAGGACAGTGCCTCTGCTTTTCAAGCTCTGTGTCCACAGGACCTGGAACAGTTAGCTCTCAATAACTGAGAACCGGTTTCAAGTTCTACCTCGCTCACTGACTGCCAGCAGGACTGAGGCTTTATCTCTAAGCCTTCTTTTCTCTTTGAGGCTCCATACCTTTGGCTCCTGAAAGAGACACCAAGCTATCCTGTTTGACAAGGTCATGAGGATCAAACAAAACTATGTGTCATAGTAAGGTACATATCAAAGCATGTTTTGAAATGAGATAATGCTTCTGTTTGTTATAAGCATTTTAATTAAACAGAACAAGAATGTGAACCTAAAGCTTTAATCAGTGATAGGCCAGAGAACAAAATGATATAAACAGAGCTAGATTAGTCTCAATGTTTAAAATGACATAGGTCATACTTTTAAGACTGAAGACTCAAGATTAAAATTTCAGGCTTTAAAGAAAAACATTCCCAAAGTAAATTTTACTTGAGAGAGGCTCACAACTTTTCACTGCTTAGAAATTCAAGACTTTGCTTCTAAGCCCGACATCCTGTAGAGTCAGTATTGAACCAGCAAAGTTCTATTTATGACAGCGCACAGTCTGCAGAAAACTACAGGCACAGAAATAAGACGACCTTGGTCAAAGTCATCTCAGAGGGAAAAGACTACATGAGACAGGAGCCTAGGCTCCAGTACAGGATCAGTGTCTCTGTATTTGTCCTTGGGGAAGACGCTTGGTCTCTCTGAATCTGCTTCCCCATCTATGGAATTAAGAGGGAATTAGTTGGTAGTCTATTACTTGAAAATGCTATGATAGTAAAAGGTCATTTTGTATCCCATCGTTCCCTATTTTCACACTTGTGGAACTCTGCTCACCCTACTGGCTATCTTATGTTCTTTACTCTATTCTTTAATCAATCAATAAACTACTCTTATTCAATCTTCAGTATCTTCTCAAAAGCCACTTTAGCATGAATTCCTCCCAAACATGTATGCAAAACATGTTTTCATGGCTTCCTTTCATTAGGGCTCTAGAATATCCACAAACCCTGTTGAGAGTTGTTCAGAAGCAGAAATGTGTTGTCACATCTAGAAACATGCCTGTTAGGCTTAGGTGTTCCACAAAATATACTCTAAACACATAAGCACATCCCAGTTCATGTTAAAGGCGCCTCCAGCACAGCTTGGCAAGGCCTTGAGCATTTGCAGATTCAGAAAGGCTTACCTGGTCTGCACAAGTCCCCATGTTGCTCTTTTTCACTGGCGTAGACCTCCATGCACCAAGCATGGTATGCAAATGAGAAGAGGTCTTCTATTTTAGCAGGTGGTCGGATTGCACTGTTCAATCTCTTAAGCCACTCTTGACACTGCTCAAAGGTTGAGAACTGACACCTTTTGGCAAAGCCAAACAAGTATGAATATAATCAGATGACAGCTGGTTATGAAATCTAAGAAAAGCCACCACTTCACAGTGCCTATACATAGCAAGGTGTCAACTCCCATGGAGAAAAGCAAGAGGTAGTCATTCATACATTCACTATTGTTTATAATAAAAACAGGTCCAACAAATTTTAGCCAGTGGTGAAAATGTAAGAAAGGTGGACATTTGGAAAATCTATTCTTTTACTCTAATAAAACAAATCTCTTCTGAAATTGATTAATGACTATTATTAAAGTAAAACAGCAGTTATTCTCTCATGAATGAGGTTTCACTCTACTTTAATCATTTTATGGTTGTCCCTTTACCGAAATGTTTTTAGAAATGCCCTAAAAAAATAAACTGCAACACCACTTTTAGCCAGTTAGGGAATAATTTTTAAATTTGCCTATTTAGCAATTAGGACAAATCAGCACCAAAATAAGACAGCATACACTGAAACTTTCAGCTGTGACCACACAGACAACAATCCTATTACCAACAGCAATCTTCAGTATATTAAGTGGTTATTTCTCCTGTGAAGCCTCAGTGCACAGTGATTTTTTGAGGATTTAAGTACTTCTGAGTTTCTGAATGCAAAGGTACCGGCTAAGAAATAGGAAAGCTTTTAAAACTGTAAATGGCAGCCAGTATCTATCAGAAGTGAGCCAACTAAAACCTCCTAAAAAGCAACTTAAATATTCGCCTTAAAACTAAGGAAGTCACTCAGAGCTCTCCCAGTCCCAATCCATGGGACTCAAACACATTATGTTTACTGGCAGCCTCAGCAAGTCAAAGGAATAAAGCACAGTTTAAGGAATAAAAATCTGTGGAGTACTAAATTTAAAGACACGTGGAGGCATCATTTTACAACAATTACAGTTCAAACTTAGACCAGATACAAATCATTACAGGATGCCAAGTCTATGGAGAAATTCTGAGGAGGCATTTGCATTTCCTCAAGTGCCTCCCATGAACTGTTTAATAGTTGCAAGGAAGAAAACACAGAAATTGTACAGAAATCAGGTGACACCTCAACTACAGTAATCCAAAATCCCCACACAGGGACAAGTGGATTGTAATCCACACAGCACTGTGAAAACAGTAACATGGACACAGTAATCCAGCTGAAAATGCGTAATTCCAATTTAATCTTGACAAACACAAAATGAAAAACATTCTATTAAAAACAAAAGACAGTGTTCTTCAAAACGTAAATGTCATAAAAGACAAAGAAAGGCTGTGAAAAATGTTCCAGATTAAAGAAAGCTACAGAGTTATATCAGCTAAATGTATAGACTGGACCCTGTAGCTGAATGAGGGAGTGGGACAGAATGGCATTATTAAGTCAAATAACGAAACTGGAACAGGGATAGGTGACTGGATAAAAGTAGTCTCAATGTAAAATTGCAAAGGTGATAATGATGCATAGTTATATAAGAAAACATTCCTGTTCTTAGGAACGCACACAAAAGTATTTTGGTGTTAAAGAGGCTACACTTATATAACTTACTTTTATTGTTCAGTCTCTCTCTCTCTCTCTCTCTCACACACACACACACACACACACACGCACACACACACAGAGAGAAAGGCTTTCTAAATGATAAAGTAAACTGAGACAGAGTGTTAACAAGTGAACCTGGGGTAAGTGGTGTACTGGTGTACTTTTTTTTTTTTTTTTTGGTAATTTGAAATTACTTCCACATAAAAGTAAAAAGCATGTGTCAGGATAGCAACACACCCTACAGGTAACTACTCCAGGCGTTACCACTCAGAAAACACTCCTAACAAGGTTAACCTAAAAAGGTATTTTGATAAGTTAACAAACCATGTATCCAGTCTTTACTTTCTTGCAGTGCTAGGGATTCAACCTAGGGCCTTGTGCGTGCTAAGTCAGCACTCTATCACTGAGCTATATATCCCCAGCCCAGTATTACTCTTAAATATCTTCTATACTAACCACCTGCACAGACTCAGCACGTACCTGATAACCTTGCAGTCTTTGCAGGTCAAGTGGAGCTGAAATATATCTCGGCATTCGACGCTTTCAATGAGCTGTAACGGAACCTGCAATTAAAAAAGATGAAGTCCTCTTAGTCAGAAAGGCCTTGCCGGTGCAGCTCTTCCATGTGCCCAAAAGACTGACTAGAAAGATACACGGGGGAAGGCAGCACACAAAACTGCATATTTAGTCAGATCAACAGTACTCACGTGATTTATGAAAGCATGAATCAGGGCTTGCCCTTCCCTAAATCAACGGCCTTAAGTCACAGCATGAAGATGACAAATCAGAGGCAGCACCTCTGGAACAGCATCCAACTCACAAGCTCATCTCTCAGAGTACTACAGTAAGATGTCACAGCTGGCTATGATTTACATGACACAGAAGCTGAAGGGTACTAGAATGCCAATCCTGTCTTCTTACAGAAAAGAACTACAGATCAGATAGGACCTTGAGTTTGTTTTGGCTTTTTTGGCCTGGCCTTAAGACTGATCTTCCTACCTACACCTCCTCATAGTTGGGATGACAGGCATGTTATCACCATGCTCACTTTTTGTTGAGAAGGGTAAGAGCTATTCATCAGAGTGTAAATGGGACTTTTTCTGTTGGCTGCCCCAAAGGACAGAGTGGGCTTATGGCCAGTTAAGTGTCAGCAAAAGACACTCCTGAAAAGTGCCAGTGGTCTAAACTGTCTGCCAGGTTGCAAAGAAAAGGTTACTGGGACAGACTCTCTATTCAGAACAGAGCAACAGGTATTGAGAGGAAGGGAGGTCACACAGCAGTCAAAGAACCTAAAACTTGCTATGTCCAGCTTGATTTAAAAGACCAGTTGAAGAACCCCATTTGCCAAGTTGGGCTTGAGGTCTGAACAGATGCAACAGCCCCTGCCAAGTGGTCGGAGACAGACCCTACGAACACAGGAACCAGAGAAGGGAAAGCATCTGAACAGGCTGCAAATCCTCAGAGTGACACAGGATCCTCTCCCTGTCCTTGAAATTATCCTGATCTCTGGCTTCAAAGGGCAATTTCCAAACCTTCAGAAGACAGCCTGGTAAATTAGTAGTGGATATACCCTTATTCCTTGGAAAAGCGGTCAACGGCTTGTCTCCTGTACTACATTAAGCCCGCCAAAACATAGCCCTGTGAGTTGCAAGTAGCCTTCCAATTCCAACAACTCATGTTTAGCATGAGAAGAGGGAAGCAGAGCAAACAGAAACAAGAGTGCTGCCTGCACAGGGTGGCCTTGTGTCAGCTTAGCCAGTTTCAGAACAGGCTTCCTGCAAACTCTCTGCCCCAATCACGCAGCTGCCAGAGTTAGCAGAGAACTCTCAGAACAGGGATGCAGGATCAAAAAGAAGCCCAGTGCTGAAAGTCTGAAACAAAGAAACAGAAACTGGGACACAGAGAAAAGAAAAGCAAGCACAAAAATATTACTTAGATAAAGTGGCTAAGAGTTTTTAACCTCAGGGCTAAAGCCTTCTTGCTTCTAAGTCTATAATCTATAAAAATTCCTTTACAATTGTAACAGGACTAGGAGTAAGAGAAAGACTACGAAATCTTCTCTGTATCCTCAGGAAAAAAATCAGTTTTGGGCCCTCTGTTTTTGTTTAAGTCCTTAACCCAAAGGTGCTATGAGACACTGTAGGTGATGCAAATAAGAGTTCTTTCAAGAGCCTGTACACTTAAGGAGGAAAAAAAGATCAGTAGAGATAAATCATAAAGGAGACAGAAGACACTGATTTGTCCTCACGCTAGTTCTCTGGGTGCCCTGAGATAGCCTCTCATTGCTTTCTTATTTTTAATGTACTACTAACCCTCTTATTCCTCTACCCCTAAAAGCGGATGCCAGAGTGGCAACTGAGAAGCCTAAGTTCTAGTCTGACTTTTCTAAAATTTTACCAATAAAAATCTTGCCTGTTTCCTGTCTTCCTTGGGAGCCTCTGGCCTTCCTATAAGCCAGCAACCTGTGCTTTCTGAAGCTCAGATGGTGACAATTTACCAAGTCTGATGTTCAGGGGCTGGAGTGAAATGGGGGTGAGCTCTTCCAGCAGCCATCTGCATTCCAGGTCCCCTTTGACTGCCTTTCCTTGCAGCTAGAAAGGTAAACCCACTAATGCTATCAGCAGCTGTGGGTCAGAGGCTGGAGTGAACAGATGAGCCTGTGCTGCCTTGTTACAAAGAGAAGTCTAACATCCCACTTACTGGACCGGAGCCCAAGGACCTGTGCCAGAACTCCAGAATAGAACACTCCAGAGCATGCAAACTTTCTGCTACCTAAAATGCGTTCGATATACAAACTTCAACATATTTTAACCTTTATTCTTAAGGAAGAAAAAAAGTTGGCTCTTACATTCAAATCAGATTGGACATGCTAGATATAAGTGAGTGCTCAAGTCACATATGGAGAACAGCAGGTTCTGATACTCATGCAGACTGTCACATGCAGGAGAGCTGAATGCGTAACAAAAATAAGGGCGTATCAGAGAAACACTTGATCTTGTACCAACCAACTATCTCCCTTCTGCTTCTCCTTTCTATCCAAGTGCCATCCTTCAGCGCTCCCTACACATGGCCATCTCTTCCTCCTACATAGGCAGAGCTGGCTGGCTTTCTGGTTTCTCTACTATAAGGCCTACCCCACTGCTCTAGCTTCCTCAACTTTCCTCACTTAGAGGAGGACCTCTTATCACTTCTACACAGAATTAAAGATTCAAGAGCCAGTCCATGTTCTAGCCCAGGAAGTTAAGCCACTTCTCTATAAGCAGCAAGAAGCTGTATATATCTGCCATCTAGCCTGGGCTCCTTCCACCGTATATGGTCTGCCTTTCTTCTATGATTGCCCTTCTCTTCTGTGTGAGCTACACTTTAGTTTTCTTTCACAAATAAGCAGCCCTCCACCAGGGATCTTCGAGAGAGAAAAACAGAATTTAAACCAAGATTCCTCAGAGGCAATTTCATCACAGAAGAATAGTAGGCAATCTAAAAATCACTTTGTTTTTCAGCACTGGAGTCTCAAGTCAGGGCCTCACGCTTGCTAGGCAGGCACTCTTCCAACTTGAGCCATACCCACAAACCCTAAAATCATTTTCAAATCTTCTGCAACCCACTGACTCAATGTCTCATAGCAACTCACTTTCTTTTTTCTTTTCCATCTTCTCTGCCAGGTTTCAACCTCTCCCCTCCACCCCCCGCCCTTCACCTTTTCTTTCTTTCTTGGGTGGAACAAGGGTTAGAACTCAGGTCCTCACACGTGGTAAGCAGGCACTCTACTAAAGCCAGGCCTCCAGCCCCCAATTCTCTCTCTTTAAAGTGCTTTCTTTTCCTATTACACACCTCACCAAATTCACGCGCAAACAACACATCAAACACACTCAGTGCTGTTAACCACATCTTCAAAAGGCCAAAATTGTATCATGAACATCAAAATCTGTAAGAGCATCAGTCCAAAAAAGCAGAAGAGCAGCCGTTTAAAATGGGACATGCATAGGTGCCAAAGATCCACAGTGCTGTCACACTCAGAGAACCTGAAGGTCATCATCATACTCTACCTGTCAATTCATTCTGGGAGGGTGCATGTGCATTATTTTTAAGCACCAGAATTTAGAAGTGAGAGAATTTCCACCTTTTTAAAACTACTCTTTTTAGAGCCTGAATGGAAGTACAAATCTTGTATACACATCTGAAGTACTAATGGACTACAGTGAAAATAAAGCCAGAATAAAGTTTAAAAGGAAAATCTGTAAAAACAGAACAAAAACCCTGGAATATTTAGGTGCTAAGTCTTCTCATTTAAAGACCAGAGTGGGAAGACTATCACGGATTTAAGAGCAACACTCTGTTCCTCGGATTATGTACAGCATCTCTCTAGACTGGTTTCAGAGGACTCCACTGGTACATGAATGCTGGGCCAAAAGGCATTAGGTGTTAACAAAACCTTCTGGCACATGGGGAGTGAAAGTGGTTGTCAGGCACAGAAAAAGTGTGAAGAAATGCAGCGGAAGATGTTCCCAGTTGCTATACTTTTTCCTAACAGACACTGACAGATTGGCTTAGAAACAGAAGGAGTGTTTATTTGGCAATACTGGGGTTTGAACTTGGGCTTCACACTCAATAGCCAAGCATTCTAGCCATGCCTCCAGCCCTTTCTGCTGTGGTTATTTTGGAGATAGAGTCTTGCTTTTTGTGCAGGCCAGCCTGGACCACCATCCTTTTTTTATGCTTTTATGTAGGTGAGATGACACGCGCCATTATACCCAGTTTTTCTCCTTTGAGATGAGGGTCTCTCAAGGTTTTTTTGCACAGGCTGGCCTGGAGCCATGATCTACCCGATCCTACATAGCTCACGACGACAGGTGCACACCACTGCGCCCAGTTATTGTTTGAGATGGGGGTTTCTTGAACTATTTGCCTGGACTGGCTTTGAATCATAATCCTCCCAAACTCAGCCTCCTAAGTAGCTAGGATTACAGGCCTCCGCAAAACAGAAGTTTTAATGTCTTTCTGAATGCTAATGTTGATTTTTTTTATAAACTATTTCTGCTAAATATCTGCTAAATGTCTACGTTTTTTGAAAGTCATAATTCCATCACTTTTGTATAAACTGGGGTTTTATTCTCATCCACAAATTGTTTTCACGACAGCACTCTAATACAACCTCGGGAAGAGGGAAGGGACTCATGCAGAAAGGACACATTTTGCCGAATTGCAAGGGGAACAGCTAACACTCAAAACCAACTTGTTGCAAGCACAGGTGCAGCAACCACCTAGGACTCTCGTGCTACTCACTGGGATTTCAGCAGCAGAAGATTGAGAAGCAGTCTATTGAACCACACAACAAAAATCGTTTTAAACTTCCGTACATCCCACTTGAACACTTGTTATAATTTATCTAAGCTTCAAAGAAATATACCTACACATATGTAAATATATGTTTATATCAAACAACAGGAACAATTCATATCTTAAATGCTATAAATGAACTCTAGTACAGAGGTTCTCCATGGTAAAAATTGGAAACTTGATAGGCAGTGAATATGTGTAGATTAAAGTAATGATGTCTGTAGTATCAACGTGTACAGACACATTTTACTCAATGTGCTGTGAAATTAAAACAGAATATATGATATCAGGTAGCTATTTAAAACTTGATGGCAAGTCATTTTCTAAAGTGCCAAATAATGCAAGGTGGGGAAAGTCACAACAGAGATGGCACACTGGGTTCTGGTGGTCTAAATGGGTTTGATTTAGACCTAATCACCTCTAACAGGACCTCTGGATTGCCCAACTCTGCTGAAATACTTATCTGCTGAGGAAAGAAAAGGGGAGGAAGAGGAGAGGCACCACCTCCACCACCTCTGAGCTCCAGGAGATTGGGAGGAGCCATTAGCTCCTGAAGTAACCTGAGGTGTCCACAGCCTTAGCGCTAAGTGTGATGAGAGTGATGTACTGTATGCAGCAATGCTAGTGCGTCTCAGAAGAAATGGTCACAGTCCCTGCAATGCAGCATATTTTGCATAGTCATTTTTCTATGGGCTTCTTAAATGACACGCAGGCTCTAAGCCTTAGAGGGTTACAATGCTAGAGAAGACACTTTTATGTGAGGAAATGGGTCGAAAACAAGAGCAGCAGTCCTAAGCATTAAACCTCAATTTCCTTAAGCATGACACCTCAACTATGCTAGAGGACCAACAATTACACTAAACAACCTACTCATACAGCCACAGTAAGGGACAAATGACAGCACTGGCCTATTCACAAAGAAACAATCATTTTTAAGTGAACTCCAAATTCAAAAGGGGTAAATGGTCTAATACCCATTTCAATGCCATAGTAGCTTCAATTTACTTAGTATCTACTGCTAGCATGACCCAGGAGACACACTAGATCCTGAACCTACAAAGGCGGATAAACAAAATTACAACATGTCTAGCAAATGTTGTTAAAGTATGTTCAAGATACAAAAGAAGCCCAGTGAATGTAATTTACTGGCAAGGGGGGAACTAGGGCTGAGCAAGGTTCACAGAGGGAGCTATCACTCGAACTGAGTTTTGATGATGAAGAGAAGTTCCCTGGGCAGGAAAGATGGGAGAAGATGTGAAGTGTGAGGTGCAGCTGAACAGTCCAGGGAGGCTGGTTTTACTAGTGCAAAAGGGGACATGGGAGGAAAGACAAGCAGAGAGAAAAGCTGGCACAGACAGGAACACAGCCTCTTACCATACTAAATAATTTGATCTTCATCTTAGAAGTAACAAACACTGAAGAGCTTCAAGATTCTCTCCAATGGTCCCTATTCCCAAACAGATCTAAAAATAGCTAATGAAATACTTAGCCAAAAACCAGAAAGCTAATAAACAGGGGATATATGAGAAAATGCAACCATATGAAACTTCACCATTCTCATATACAATCTAATTACAACTTCATTGATTGCAGCTATTTAAACACCGAAAGGGCACAAAATTAAATTTTACTAATCATTTACTTCCACAGTTAGGGTGGGGAGTTTTTGATTGCTGGGATTTTCTTTCCCCTCCTGTCATGACCACTCAAATCCAATGGACCCTTCTGAACAGAGTGCTCTATAGTGTGAAAGAAAGCCCAGCATAACCTCGTTCCTCAATGATTCAGCTGTGTCGTGTTAGCTAATGGCCAGAAAACAGACATAATAGCTATGATCATACCCCAAATCTAAATGCCAGAAAGAAATCAGGCCAAATTGGCTCCTGGACACAAACGCTCAACTCCAAAGAATAAATGATAAATGCCAACTACAAGGAAAATGGCAGCCGCTGACCCTTATCGTAAATGAAAGAATGTGCCCCGAGGAGTTCGGTGTCTTTTGACCAGAGTAAAATGAATGAAGTGACAGATTTCAAAGAGTCCCAAAATGAACCTCAAATCATGTATTCTGAATAAAGATGTAATCCTGAGCTCTTACAAGGTGCCATTCCACCCTGTGCTAGCACTCAAGTATGAAAGCCGCAACACTGGCAAGCGAAGAAGGAAGAAGGCATTCAATTGGTCTGAGCAAGGGTGTCTGGCCTTTTGTGGCATTCGCTTTGACTGCGAGGACCCTCATGATTGAAGGTGAGAACTGAGGCCCTCCTCTTCCTCAATGATAGCTAGCCCATTATGCAAATGAACACCATGCTTCACACTGCACCTGTGCCACTCAGGAGCCATTAGAGTAACTTTATCCTATAATGAGAGTCTGCAGTGAGCTCTAAGAACACCTTGTCATTTGACGTTAAGGCCCAGGAAATTACCTCAACTGAAGCAGCTGTAACTACTAAAGACCGAGGAGAACAGAGCCTGTTCAGCCTTTGTCCCAAAACAAAGCTCATCGGTCAGATAATTCAGGGTTACCTGAACAATGCACCCCTCAGCTGAAAACCACACAAATCCTTTCAAATACAGCCAGGAGTTCCTTACTCATGCCCCCAGAGTGTGAAACGGAAAAGCAGAACACACGCTTTCACACTGATCCTGTAGAACTAGTCTCTTTGGGAGCATTATCAAGTTTTCAACTTCCTGTCTACCTTGTAGGGAGAACAGGAGGTTATGACTTACATTGACAAGAGACTCCTTGAACTTGATGTGAAGTCTGTAGTTAGAAAGGGCAATGACGGCGTCCTCAGCACGGCCGACATACTCTGTGCTCTCTCCATGGAGTTCAAAGAAAGGAACCTTAAAAACAAGGAGAAGGAAGCTGTCAGAGCTCTGAGGCCGCTGAACCCGGTCTCCAAAGGTGGCTCAGGTGAGGCATAAGCGACAAGTCCTCTCACCCAAGTGTAGTGTCCAGTAAAGAGCCTAAAGACACACCTAGCTCAAATACAAATTAAGGATTACTAAATCCAAATTAAGGATTAAATTATTATTTAATTATCCTTAATTTATTATTAAGGATAAATTATTATTAAATCCAAATTAAGGATTACTAAAAGAACAACAAGATGGTCATTTCAAACAACGAATGCTCAAGAAATAAGCCTTACTAAAATGAGAGTGTTTCACAGCTGGCATTTGCACAATATGGTTAAGTAACACACATACAGAGCGCATTACTTCAGTACAGGAACTCTGTGTCACTATGATACTAAATACCTACTGTATGATCCAGAGTGGCCCGCAATTACCTGAAGACTCTCATCCTCCCGAATCAGCTGCTTTCTAGGAAAGATCTGATTGGCCTGGATGCACTCAAGGCTGTGCCGAGTCTCTTCATCCTGGAAAAACCAAAAATCTTAACATTTCAAAGCTTCTTGTCATCCATACTCAGTTTTTCTACCATGTCTACTTAGAATCATAGTAAGAGTCCAATTGACTGCCTTCAAGCAGGCAGAAAAGTTCGAGGGAAAAACACTCATCCCAAGAAGTGTTCCATCTAGTACACTAGGTGCTGTGGTGTTTTGTATAAGAGATGCCCACCCCCGCCAAAGGCCCATGTGTTCAAGGCTTGGCAGCCACCTGCAGCACTATTAGGAGAGGTGCGATCTTTATGGCTATAGTGGGAAGCCGGGCTAATGGCAGCATGTGGGGGAAGAGGTGGTAACTGGAACTCCAGTCCTTCATTTGTCTCCTGGCTACACCATGAGATGAGGGTTTTCTCCACTATGTCGCCACAGGCACTTGCCCCATGCCATGAGCCAACTGACAGACTGAAACCTCCAAAACCATGAGCCCAGATAAATGTCTCCTTCCTTTTAAATTCACTTAATCCCAGGAGCAGAAAGCTAACTAGCACAGGTGCCTCTAATCTGAAAATACACAGATGCAAAAAATAACAAAAATGTCAAATATTGTACCATTTCTGTTAGGCACCAAGACAGGTCAATACTTTTAATGTAACAGAATACAAACTGAAAGACAGCTTCAGATTCAACACTGCAACCAATCTTTAAGGAGCTGCCACCTGTCAAGTTCTGGTATAATATTACTAAAGGAAAAATACACACAATTATCTAGAAAAACTACCTCTGTGAGGCTGGATTTTTTTCATATATTTGCAATAATATTTGTTACATGCTGTAACAGACTGAAGGCAAAAGATAAGAGAATATACCCATCATCTATTAAACCAAGCATTAACGACATTTGCAAAAATGTAAACCAGCTAGGCACCAATGGCACATGCCTGTAATCCCAGCTACTCAGAAGGCACAGATCAGGAGGATCAGTTTGAAGCCATCCTGGGCAACTGTTCCGGAGACCGTATCTCAAAAATACTCAATGAAAAGAGGGCTAGCAGAATGACTCAAATGGTAGAGTGCCTGTCTATAGGTGTGAGGCCCTAAGTTCAAACTCCAATACTACTCCCCAAAAAAGAAAAATGTCAACCATTCTTTACACAAATATCATTCTTCATACCAATTGTTTTGGATGAGAAAAGTTATTTTTCATTGAAAATGCTATTTAATAACACTTATGAAAATGTTATTTATGTAATCGGTCTGTTATTGCTATTTCTCAATGAACTTATGAACATTTTAAAAACTTCTCGGCTTTCATTTCTAACACAGTAACTAGAATAGGTTAGTAACTAACCTAACTTAGAATGTACAGAGAGGTCCTGGGACCACAAGGCTTCAGAACTGCTGCTCTATACTATAATCCTAAATAGATGTTAAACCAATCTCCCATGGCTACTCTATGACAAGAAAAGCCATCCAGCCCTGAACAGCCACCACCTCAGTTCACCACTCCAGCAGCTTTGCTACTGGTTTTCTGCTTCCACACCTGGTCTTTCACAGGCCTGTTTTATCTTAAGTCCCAAGCTTTTAAAAGACTCACTTCAACTTTGGTATTTAACATTTAGAAACACACGGCTTCAAATTATAAAAATAAAACTTTAACTCTTTTATAAATGGTTCATGAAATACTATGCAAATTATCATGAAATTTCTGTCATTAAATGTAGACTTTTCCACCAGGATTGCTATGCATTCACCATGATTGTTAAATTGTAGCTGAGAATCAAGTAATTTTAAAAATCAAAATTATATAAATGTTTTCAGTCTCTTAAATAGCCAAAATGCATAATAAATGTTGGTGGATTTAGTAACTAAGGTGGGTATCATACAGCTTGGGCCTCTGAAAGTGTACTTGCCCAGACTGTACAAAGACCTACAAATGGTCCCACTCCTATACACTCCAGAACAACTTGCTAGATAAAAAGTTATGGGTTCATCTGTACCATTTTATCTTTTTCCA
Organism: Castor canadensis; assembly: GCF_047511655.1. Classification (NCBI taxonomy): domain Eukaryota; kingdom Metazoa; phylum Chordata; class Mammalia; order Rodentia; family Castoridae; genus Castor; species Castor canadensis. Next base: position 2,796,739 of record NC_133403.1, on the reverse strand, counting down.
CTCATGTGATCTGAGGTCAAGGAAGGAGTGAAGAAATAATAAGTAGCAGTCGTTTTTGAAAGGAATCCACTTTTCTATTATCATAAGTGCTAGCTTTTTTTTTATCCTATTTTCATTCTTAAAAGGCAGCTTTTGATCTACTGAACATTGAGTATTAATATTTAAAACTAAATAGAGGTGGGTGTTGTGGCTAATACCTATAATCCCAGCTACTTTGGAAGCAGAGATTGGGAGGATCATGATGTGAGGCTAGCAAGGGGAAACAGTATAATGACCTCCATCTCAACAAGCAAGCCAGGTATGGTAGCACATGCCTGTAATCCCAGCTACACAGGAGGTATAGGTAGGAGGACTGATTTTTTTTTTGTTTTAAATCTTTATTAAGGTAAATCATTTAAACATACTCAAAAGATCTTGATCTCATTAGAGACTGTATAAAGAAATGCCTTTATGAGTTTTTCAGTAAGGTAGGAGGATTGTGATCTAAGGCCAATCTGGGCAAAATGCAAGCCCCTACCTAAAAAAATACCTAAAGCAAGAAGAGCTGGGTCAAGACTCAAGTGGTAAGAGTTCAAACTCTGATTTCAAACCCCAGCACCACTTGACAAACAAAAAGCAAACTAAAGAGCAAAGACAGGAAGACCCTTGACTTTAGAGAAGTTTCTCATGAACCAATCAGGAGCAGGCAGGAAGTGCGGTGACACATGGGGGCTGGGCTTTTAACCATCTTACATAAAAGTGCACTTTACACAATACTTCTCAGCACAATACTTTTTAACCTGCTTTTCAGATCACATAATTTTTAAGACCTAACCTTTACTATCATTAATATCATTTTATAGAGGGGCTCGTTATTTAAGTGATTTCCTGATACAGTTTTCTGCTGACACTTTAATAGCTCAGAAGTGAACTAACAAGCTCACTTGTTAGAATCAGGGAGGGAAGGAGAAAGATGGAGGACAGAGGAAAGAGCAGAGCAGGAAGGGAGCAGGGACCAGCTGACCACTGACCTCATCACTGTGACCAGCACACTCACTGGGGTCTAATGCAGACCCCTGTGTGGAACAAATGTCCTACTGAAAACTCAAAATGGAAAGAATGGTTTGCGTTCCATTTCAGCTAAGAATTAGGCCAGGCAGACAAGAGCAGTACTTGCTTTTTCACAGCCACATCAAGGAAATGCTCTTTTCAAAAGATATTGCTTCAGTTAGCTTTAATTATAAGGCTTCAGAAAAAAAAAAACTCATGCACAAAAATGCATTTCATTCCCAAGACATTAACATTAGGACTGACTACGCACTGATCGTTCTAGAAGAAGGGTGATAAGAAAGACATTATATGGCAAAAGTCTGGCAGCTGAATTAACTCTCTAAATTTACTATGATTTCTATACAGGCTTTGCAGGTGAGAATGGTACCGCTGACGGGATGTGGACGGGAGACGGGTGTGGACGGGCGAGAGCAGCAAGCCAGGAGAGAGTGACGTGGGGAAGCCTGCAAACCACTTTCTCCTCAGCTAGAAGTAATTTATTAGCGAGAGAGAATGCCTCCCGCTGTCGCTGCCTACTGCTACTGAGGACTACGGACACTGTAGGACCTGGCACTTCTCTACCCACTCAACCACAGTTCCAAGCTACTCTCTGCTGCTAGCTAAGCCCTGCAGGTAAGAGAGTTAAGTAGGTATTTGCAGAGAAATCACCACTAGAAATAACCAAGGGGAGAAGAGATTGCTGACCAGTCAGTTAGCCCTGCTAACTGAACGTACATCTAGTGTTCATGTTCACAAATGTAAAAGTGAAATCAATCACCAGTCTAGTGTCAATTCCACTCGTTTTATTTGCGAGGGAGGTGCAGGTATGGGGGGCTTCATGCTTACAAACCAGGCACTCTCCCGCTTGAGCCACACCTCAGTCCATTTTGTCTGGTTATTTTGGAGATGAGGTCTTGTGAACTATTTGCTTAGGCTGGCCTCAAACCTTGATCCTTCTGATCTCAGCCTCCCAAGTAGCTGGGATTACAGTTGTGAGCACCAGCACCCAGCTTCTATTTGTAAGATTGGTATTGAAAGCCATCAAAAATGTATTTTCCTTGATATAATTTTTGGACTGTGTATCAAAATAATCCAAAGGGGTAGAAAGAAGAGATCAGACAAAACAAGAGTAGCCATGAGCCGCTGATTCTTGTAGCAGGATGCTGTGAAAGTTCACTGCACTTTTCTCTCCTTGCATAGGCTTGAGATTTCCAGAATATAATAGGAAAACATTTTCCTCACACCTAACCTCCCAAAGATAGACATGAATGTCATTTAAGATCTTTTAAGAGTAGAAGAGACAGGACTGGGTGTTCCTCTCAATCAGTACAAAGGGGTATATTAAAAACAAAAGTTTAAAGCCCCAGAATTTCCTACACAAAAGATAAAACTCAAGGACACACACTCTAACGGATAAAATACACTCCCTGGGTAAGTGACTCGGTGGCTCAACAACTTGCAAGGCATTACACAGCAGGTAAAATGGTCAACAGGAATCCAATGATCAACATGAGAAAACGTTCAATCATTGTGCGAAATAAGCAAAACAGAAGCTTAACTGTGCTATCATTCTAACTATTAAAACAGACACATGGCATGGACTAGTCAGAAAGCAGTCCATACCACCATCAGTTCTGGTGGTAGAATTCAAAAGAATGTAAAAAGTTTGCTTTTGTAACTGCATTAGTGATTCAGTTAAAAAGATACATAGCTGCCCTGCTCCCCAACTACTACACAGAAGCATCTCTAGAGTGTCTGCAATACAGGGGCAGGGACCACACCAGAGGGACTGTGTGGCTGGGCACAGAGACCCCAGCACACGGGAAGAGGACATGCTGCTGCTGGCTGTGTGGCACAGAGAGGACGAGCCTCAGTTCGGAACAGAGCTGCTCTGAGAAGCCCATCATTTGCTATTCACAGCACTGGCATGCATGCTACATAAACAACCAAGTAAGTACATTTCCAATTCATTAAAAACTGGGGGGAAATCAGTACAACATACTCTGGAGAAGTAATAGTGGAAGTCTGCCAATGTTTGGGCAAAGAATATAAAACAGGAAATTTTAATGCCCACAAACTAAAACCTTGGCCCACCTCTAGACAGGGAGCAGTTACCTTCTCCTTTCATATGACATTTCTGCTCAACTAGCTTTGTTTTCTGTCACTTTGCTTTTAATTTTGAAAAGCATCTTCCACACATGTCCCTAATGAAGCTTGAAATTAACATGGTCTTCTCAATTCCTTCTTTGTGTACCAATATGAAACAGTTTGGATCCAGGAAACACCATGAAGCAGAAATAGGGCAGTATTACACAGAACAATTTTTCTGTTAAGCCTTGAAGGACTGTTACAGGTCCCAGGACTGGGAAAAAATGTGGTCGGCTTATTGCTCCATCTCCCTGCCTACACTGGGCCCTAAATGGTGCCCATCACTAAAGAGTCAGATGCTCTTCTTAGTCAAAGATGCAAGCAGGGAGGTGACAAGCTGCTCCCTCTTCTATGTATCAAAATACTGTGCTAAGGAGATGTAATAGGAAAGCCAGGGAACTGCTTCTACCCACAAAGTAAAATCACATAGAATAGGCACTGTGTAGTGTAATGCATATGTTAATTACGCTCAATTTGTCCATTCTGTAAACATCTGCACATTTCACAGTGAATGTTACACCATTTTACTAAAGAATATGAGGATGACCATCTCACAATCCTACTACATAGACCAAATTGATAAACACAAAAAGATCATTTTCACGATACCCCCTTCCTAAAGACTCGCCTGTGCGTGCTGGGGATGGAGCCTAAGCTCCTGTGCATGCAAAGCGTTTGCTCTACCAGTGAGACGCCCCTCCAGCCCAGCTTCCTACAAGAGGAAGGAGGACTGAAAACCCTGGAGGCCAGAGCCAACGTGCCCTAGTCGACTCCATTTACCAGCTGACTTAAACTGTGACACAGCACGTAGTGCACAGGATTCAAGAGAACAGGAATGAACGGGCTCCACACACTGCAATGGTACTAAATCCTTACTACTGAGTAAATGAAAGGAGACGAGAATTCTAGGAAAAGGAAAAATCAAGTGATTTCTTACAAAAACAGAAATTTACTAGTGTCCACAGAGCTGTCAGGATAGAGTTCAACCCCAGCTTTCTTATCTCCTTGCACTCACCATGACAGGAGGCCCAGATCAGGAGAAGAGATCCCCGTCCCTTCTTCAGTGTCTACCAAAGGCTCTTCTTTTTTTTATGCTGAGCTCTGTCATTTAAGGAAGAAAAAAAAAATGGTAATAATTTTCCCCCAAATGATCATACCCTAATTGAAAACCCAAAAAATTACATATACATGAAAACCCAAAAATCTAACCAAATTCAGCCAAGAGAAAGTTGAATATCACCCAGCTAATCTAACTAGTCAATTCTAACCTTAACAATGCCTTTGTAAAAATCTTCCTGGTCTTAACTAGTTCTGTTAAAAAAAAAAAAAAAAAGAAAAGTAGCCAATACTAATGTTTCTATGTTGATAGTAATATAAAATTATAGTATTGCAAATAATAAAGCAATATAATTAAAATAAACCCACAAATGCAAAAACAATGCTTGTAATTTTTCGGGATGTGTGTGGTTATTTTACTTCCATGGGAAGCAAACCAACCTAGTAAGCAGAGCGCCCAATGCCTCATTATCCCCACACTCTGCTCACCTGGAGCTTACAAACTGCTCTGAAACCTTCTGCTTTGGTGTCTTGTTTCCTTTTCAGTGCTACTTGAGTGTGAGCATGGCCTCATGCTTGCTAGGTAGGGACTCTACCACTTGAGCCACAGCTCCGGCCTTTTTGGCTTTAGCTTTAGTTATTTCTCAGGTAGGTCACACAGTTTTTGCCTGGGTCTAGCTTCAGACTGTGATCCTCCTACCTACAGCCTCCTTTATAAATGGGATCACAGGTGAGAAACATCACACTGGGCTAATTGGTTGACATGGGGTCTCACTGACTTTTTGCCAAGGCTAGCCTGGCACTGCGATCCTCTTGATCTCTGCCTCCCAAGTAGCTGGGGTTATAGGTGTGAGCCACTGTGCCCAGCTCCTTTTGTTGTTTGAAGAACAAAACAGAAGGGAAGAATAGCCAACTAGAAATTCAAAGACAGGCTATGGCTGTCGGAATGTGAGCATCTTCAGTAAGTTACTCTTCTGAATAGATCAGTCTTACACAAAAGCATCATTTCTGCTTGGCTAAAGTTCTATAGGCTGAGTGTATTTCATACTGAGAACAAGCCCTGTTCAATGAGGGAACAGAGAACACCAAAGATGGGGCAGGGCCAGACCACATGAAGCCCTTAAGGAGTTGTGAGCAGAGAAGTAACATCAAACACCTTACTTTAAAACATCCACCTGAGCACGCCAATGCCTTACGCTACAATCCCAGCTACTTGAAAGGCTGAGATTGGGAGGACTGAGGTTTGAGCCCAGCCCGGGAAAATAGTTCACAAGACCCTATCTCCAAAATAACCAGAGAAGAATGGACAGCAGGTGTGGCTCAAGCAGCAGAGCACCTGCTTTGCAAGCGTGAGGCCCTGAGTTCAAATCCCAGTCCCACAAAAAAAGTCCCACTTCACCTGGCAATACTGGGGATAGTTGAGACTGCTGGGGGTGATGAGCAAAAGAAGAAGGGAGACTACTTAGAATGCTGCAACAATCCAGGCAGGGTTGTTGCTAGATTACTGATATACTTGAAAAGTACTACCCACAGAATCTGAGCTGATCAGTTAAATGTGGGAGAAAAAGAAGTCAAGCTTTCCTGCCTCAGCAACTGGAAGGATTTCCCATTTACTTATGAGGGCCATCCGTAAGAAAAACGGATTCCTCACCCCATGAGAGACAGGTAGGGGAGAAGGAACCACCAGGAAATATAAAGTTCTGAAGATTCCAAAGTGGGCATGTAATATTTGCTAGATAAACCAGCTTGGAGGTCAAGAAGATGGTATTAACATGGCCAGGGCGGACATCAGTGTGTAGAGGGCATTAAAGTTACAACTAGGTTGTAGGCTGGCTCAAGTGGTAGAGTGCCTACTAGGCATGGTGGTACAGGCCTGTAATCCCAGCACTTGGGAAACTGAGGCAGGAGGCCAGCCTGGGTTGCACAGGGAGACCTTGTTGTATAAGAAAGTAAGTAAATAAATAGTTAATTAAAATAAACCTTAAAGCCTTTTATACAAACGTTCCTAACACCGTAATAGTCAAAAACTGTAAACAGTTCAACTGTGCGTTGACGGACGAGCGACAGCAACATACACAGACTGGAATGTCACTCAGCAATAAACAGGAAGAACACACTGAGCCATGGCTCAGCCAGGATGAGAATACCGCGCTAAGTGCAAGCGCCTGGGGCCAGAGGCTGTAAGCTGTGTGATTCCATTTATGTGAAATGTCCAGAATAGCTAAATCGGACACAAAACAGTGGTTAGCAGAGGTTGGCTTGAGGGAGGAATGGAGAGTGACTCCATAGTGCGTGTGGGTGTATTCATGGGGTGACAAAATGTTCTGGAATTAGATAATGGTGGTATTTGCACAACACAGTGAATACACTAAAAACCACTGAGTTGTGTTCTTTAAAAGAGTGGATTTTATGTGATGTGAATTACAGCTCAATAAAAATATGAGTAAAGAGGATGAAAATACTGGGCGACAGTGGCTCTAACCTGTAATCCTACCTACTCAGGAGGCAGAAATCAGGAGGATCTCAGTTCAAGGCCAGCCTGGGCAAACAGTTCTCGAGACCCTGTCTCAAAAAACTCATCACAAAGAAGGGCTGGTGGAGTGGCTCAAGTGGTATACCTAAGTTCAAACCCCAGTTTTGAAAAGAAAAAAAAAAAAAAGAGTATGAACACAAACTTCTCATGAAATACTAAAAATATGACTGCGAAAACATTACAGGAATATTTCAGTAGCAAGGAGCAAAGGACTAACTACCACTTCAAAAAAGCCCAGTCTCCTGTGAAAAAACAGCCAATTTTGGGTCTAGAACAGAAAACGTACAAGTTGATTCTGGAACATCTTATTAAGTTGGAAAGCAGGAAACTATCAAACACAAACCTGAAGAGATTCACTGGCCAAAAATGAATGTGAACAAAAGTAAAGTGTAGAGGATTAAGTTCCAATGTTTAAATATTAGTTTGTAATGAAAGATTTTCTCTCGCTCTCTCTCTCTCTCTCTAGCACCGGGAACCAACCTCTCGTTTCTGAAAACAGACCAATCCAATAGTTAGGAGAGAAATATTCCACCTAACATATGAAGGAAAGAGAATTACACATCGCTACTTTTAAGCTGCTAATAAAACACAGGATGCTAGTGAACGTCTTCGAATAAGCACAGGAAAATCACCCACGCATATCCGGCAAACTTCAAGACAGGCTTGGACAGGAGACGTGCTATTAAAGAGCCTTAAGGGGGCATTTCGACCAAATGCCACACAAAGGGCCTGACTTGGGGACTTGTGTTTTGTAGTGCTGGGTTGAACTCAGGGCCTGTGCTTGTTCGGCAGGCGCTCTACTGCTCGAGCCACACCTCCAACCCTTGGATCCTGATCCAAAGCTCAGAACCAAATCAAGACATTTAGAGAAATCCAATAGTGTGATAAGTACTTGGTTACATCAACACCCTATTACTAATATTACACAGATGCTGACAATGTGGCTGTGGTTGCAGGTTCTTTTACTTGTGTAAACCTCTCTAAAAAGAGGTTTTTGAGGTTTTTCGGGGAGGGGGGTAATGGGGGTTGAACTCAGGGTTTTGTGCATAGGCAAAATTCTACCCACTCAAGCCACACCTCAACCCAAAAGAGAATCTTTTAAATACACCACTGAAGTGCATGCAGAGGAGGTGGCACTCTGAGGACTAGGTGGAATGAGGAACACCAATCAAGACAGCCATGAGCCGATTAAGTTTTAAGACAGTGACGTAAGTAAATGGAGATATTCTTTACTCAAAATTTCTCACATAATTAACTTTCCTTATCATAACTGCAATTCTTCTCTTCAGAACCCCGAGTTAAACATCCAATCCAGCAATCTCATTACTTGGTATACATCCAAAGGAACCAAAATCAGTATGTTGAAGATACATCTGCACTTGTATGTTTATCATTTGTGTTGAGAACATGTATGTTTATTATATCAATACTCCAAACAGCCAAGATCCTACCTGGTGTCACTGATGGATACAGAAAAATGTGGTTTATATGCACAACGGAATATTATTTGGCCACAAAACGGAAATTCTGTCATTTGCAGCAACATGAATGACTCTGGAGGGCACTGTATTAAATAACTCAGGCAAAGAAAGAAGTACTTCATGCTCTTCCATGTAGAAGCTAAACAGTTGGTTCTAAGTAAGTAGAGGACAGGAGAGTAATTACAGAGCCAGGGGAGAGGAGAAGAGAGTTAGTGGGAAGACAAGTGCAGCTGCATATGAGAGAATGTTTTATAGCACAACTAGGATAACTACAGTTGACAAAAACTATTTCAAAATAGCTAGTAGATGATGTTTAATGTCCTCAACACAAATGATAAGTATCTCAGGTGACAGGTATGTGTTCCACGAGCCAGGAGATACCTTGATTATTGGAAGAACCAAAAATGAGGAAGCTGCTGAAGCCAAAATGTAGTGACTCAGAGAAGCAGACAGAGAAAAGTACAAGGAGGTCATCTAACATAGCAGTGGGTAAAGATTGTATTCCTAGCATGGCAGGACACTGCTGACAGGTTTGACGGCAGTGTGACCTGATTTTAAGATCACACTGGGGCTGCGTGGTGAATGGAATAGAGGAGGAAAAGAATGGAGGACAACTACAAGAAGAGGTTTGATTTTTTTTAGAGCAGAGGCAATACAGACAAAAGAAAAACAAGAATCTGAAAGGGATTTTAGAACTTCACAAGAGGACATGGTAAAAAACTGGGGAAGAAGGGACACTAAGGAATATTAGAGAATTTATAATCCAGGAGGGAAAATAAGAACAGTTAAAATAGCTCCAAATAAGAAGTACTACTTCAGTCACCGGAAAAAAGATAAAGTTACGGTAGAAATTCCTAAGAAAAAGTCAAAAGCACAGGTAAGTCTGCAACCACTCTGAATTCAGGAGCTGCTAAAGGTTCCCTTTAAAACCACAAACAACAGCTGTGACCCATCCTTGGGACACACTCAGGGGTCAATGTAGCACCTCACTTGTAAAACTTGCACCTACTATTAGCATAAAAAGAGGAAACAGTTATTATTCATTCTTTTTATTCTGGTAAGTAGCTAAACATGTATTCATTTTTTAAGTCTCCTAGTAATACATAAGCCTTGTAAGAAAAATTTTAAAATACAGGTATAAAAAGTAAGTAAGTACCCTCTACCATTGCTGCTGGGAATATAAACTGGTGCTGCCTCAAATAATAAAACATAGTTACAAAGTGACCCAACAATCCCAATCCTAGATATCAACCCAAAAAACCAAAAATGTATGTTCAGCTAAGAACATGTGTACATATTTATAGTGGTGTTATTTAAAATAGCCAAAAGGTGAAAACAATCCAAATGTCCACTGACGGATGAATGGATAAACAAAATGTGGCAGATACAAAATAGTGGAGTCTTCAGTCATGGAAAGGAATAAAAATTGATACATGCTTCACCATGGGTGAATCCTGACCACATCATTAAGTGAAAGCAGCCAGTCACAAATGACCACACATGGTGTGAAGACTCTACTCAGGTGAAATGCTCAGAACAGGGGCATCTGGAGACAGAAAACCGTTAGTGGCTGCTGAGGGCTGGTGGAGGTAGAAGGCAGTGACCGCTAAGGAGTATGGAGTTATCTGGTTGGTTGAAAATCTCACCATGTAGCCCAGATTGGCCTGGAACTCACCAACCTTCTGGCTCAGCCTCCCAAGTACTGGGACTACAGGCGTGCAATGCCACATACAGTCTGGATTTCTTCATGAGGTGATGAAAACGTTCTAAAATTTTGTGAATACAATAAGGCACTAAGTCACACACTTTAAGTGAGTGAACTATGTAGTATGTGTCTCATAGCACAGAAACTTATTTTAAAAAACAGAAGTTTCCTCCTCCTTGCTGCCCTTCATTACACCTACACATAAGTGCAACTACTGTTAACTATTTTGTACTTTTTTGAGAGCAGGGAGTCATGGGGTTGAACTCAGGGCTTTGATCTTGCTAGACAAGTGCTCTACCACTTGAGCCATGTTCCCAGTCCTATTTTGTACTTTTATTCAGATACTTCTCCATGCATCAGTAAAAACACTATAACCTAAACCCAGGAAGCTAACTAGAAGGATGGTGCAGTATTTCTTGTTCTCCAACTTATTTCCTCTCTTCCATTAATGTATCAAATCTGAGCTCAGTGTGGCAGCTCACACCTCTCATCCCAGCTACTCAGAAGGTGGAGATCAAGAGGATCGCAGTTCAAGGTCAGCCCAGGAGGGACAAGTTTGCAAGGCCCCATCACAACCAATAAAAGCTGGGTGTGGAGGTGGTGCCCACTTGTCAGCCCGGCTATGCAGGAAGCATGAATAGGAGGCTCACGCTCCAGGTCAGCCTGGGCATAAATGTGAGACCCTATTCAAAAATACCTAAGAGCCCAAAGAGCTAGGGGTGTGGCTCAAGTGACAGAGTGCCAGCCTAGCAAGCACAAGGCCCTGAATTTAAATCCCAGTACCACCAAAAAGTACGTGTGTATACAGATACAGATACACATGGAAACTGAGAGCTACAGATCTTAAATCCTTCCTTCCTCACGCCCACTTTCAAATGGTATTGAAGTACCCCCTAGCTCGATGTTGTCAACTGGTCAGTTACCTAGGTCCCATTTTTCCAGAATTGCGATACGGGCCACAAGGACGACTCTTGCCTGTATGTCTGTAAAGTCACTATTTCTTAAAAATCAACTTAGTGGGGACAGAATATAAATGCTGGGGGAAGAGAGTTGCGAGGGCTCTTACTGACAAATGTGCACGCACATCCGTGCTTTGCTGCTTACTCAAAGCCACCAAAAGTTATCAGCAGCAGAAGTCCTGTGTTCTACCATCCTAAAAGTCAAGACCAACTTGAGCCTGAGCGGTTTTTGCATTACTGTGAAGCACGTCTCCAGAGGCACAGTACAGAACATGATGGCTTAACGATGGCTACCCTCTAGGAAAGGTGGGAAGGACTTTGTTTTCCCACTTTTACTTCACATTTGTAATTGGGAAAATAAATTTTTCTACAAAGTAAGTTTTTAAAAAGGAAACTCAGTTAACTACTATAAAGGTTTTCATTTAACCAGGGAAAAGTGTGCGAATACAATGACCTCGAGAAAAAAACACCATATGCACATGCCTGTAATCTCTTACTACTCAGGAAGCAAAGAATTGCAGGGAGATAAGTCTAGGGGAAAAAAGGTAGTGAGACCATCACCTCAACAGATAAGTTGGGCATGGTGCAGCATGTCTGCAGTCCCCGCTACACAGAGGCTGCAGACAGGAAGATCAAGGTCAGGCCAGCCCTGGGCAGAAACGCAACATCACATCTGGAAAGTAACCAAAAGCAGAAAGGGTTGCAGGTCAGGTTCAAGTGGTAAAGACTTTGTCTAAAATGTGCAAGACCTTGAGTTCAAATCCCAGTTCTAGCAACAACAACAAAAAAAAGGAACAAAGAAAAAGAAAAAACAATCAAGGATGTAAAGCAATAGCTCCAAGTGCAGATGAGATGTAAGTCCTGATTCTGCCATATACAGGCTGAGTATCCATTATGCAAAATGAATGGACTAGATGTATTTTTCCATTTTGGAGCTTTCAGGATTTGGGGGCATTTTGGATTTTGGACACAGGGATTAGAGTGATTTGACCTGTACTAACTAGGACCTTGAGGGCAAGTCCTGCTACTTCTTTTAGCTTCAGTTTCTTCATCTGAAAAATAACAGCTTCATCCAAGAGTTGTGAGGATTAAAGGATATAATGCATATGTAACACTCTTGGTATTGTTAGTGGCATATACTTATAGGCCCTTTTTAAATTATTACTATACATGGTTCAATACCTAGTCTTCATGGCTGGGCACAGTGGTACACACCTGTAATCCCAGCTACTCAGGAGACTGACGCAAGAAGAATAGTAGTTCAAGGCCAGCCCAAAAAAAGGCCAGGAGGGCATGTCTCAGGTGTGGGCCTGGCTCAAGCTCCAGTTAAATGCTCCACTATACACAAAAAATCTCAACAGGACAGTTTCTGCATTAGCTTGTGTGCACACACGGTATTTCTCTCCTCTGAACCACATAAGAGAGTGTTGCATATACCATGCCTACGTAACCTTACTACTTCAGTCTGTACTTCTTAGCAGCAAAGAAGGCGCTTACGTAACCACAGCTCTAGTTTTCAAATTCAGGAAATTTAACACTTATACATAACTCTAATCCACCACCTCTATTCCACTTTTGTCAGCTGATCTAATCATACCCTTCCTCTAGTAATGGGTCCATCCCAGGGTCACCAATGAGACCCATGTGTCACAACCCTGGTCTCCTTGTATCTCGGGCATGTATTCACTTAAGCAGTGTTCTATGGTGTCAACATTAATCTCCTAACTCCACACCTTTCCCTCCACACCTAGATGTTTCTTCAGGTAAGACTGTAACACTCCCCTGTTTCGCTAAAACCTTTGCTAAAAACCAATGAGCAGTGCTCACATCAGCAGCACAGATCCTAAAACTGGAATGATACAGAGAAGATTAGCATGGCCCCTTGCAAGGATGACACACAAATTCCTGAAGCTTTCCATATTTCTTTAAAAAAATCAACAAACACTATTTTGGCAGTGTCAACATTAAATACTGCAGAGTCGAGTAGTATGTCAGGATTGCATTTCCTTCTCCAAAGTTCTAACCTGGCCCACCAACCCAGCGAAATGAAGGACAAGACTCCTATTGCAAGCATCAAGGTTGAACATCTCCTAAAATATGCATGAGAACTTGACAGTGGGACCTGCAGGCTTTTCTCACCTTTACCATGATGTGACATCTTAGAAATCTTTATAAAAGTAAAGCATCACTGAACCTTTCTACCACACACATTCCATCCTTGAGCACTCAATGAGAAACTGCTCGGTTCCCTACTTAAAAATAAAACCTTCTACTCACAAACAAGAAGAGCTCAAGCAAGTAAGACAGTGAGCGACATGGATGACAAGGACACAGGTTATATCCAAGCCATCTGGTTCTTATTCTTACCAAAACAAAGCCCTGATCGAGGGGAACAGATAGAGAAAGACACTGCTACCCAGGACCCACACGTGAAGAAGGTTCTTACCATTGGGCATTCATAAAGCAGGTGACAAACAGAGATAGCTCATAAGGCACAGGGTGATAAGACACAGAACTATGATTCCACGGATTCTGACAGGGCACTCAAGCAAGTCATTTTTCATGACTGAGCTCTGAGATAAATGGGATGGGAATGGTACATGAAGCAGAGCAAGACAAAAAGAAAAAGCACACAGGAGAGCATGTGACGGACAGAAGAAAGTCAGCATGGCTACAGCAAGAGGTGTGGGAGGGGCACAGGAATGGTGACTCGCCCTCACACCAAGTTCGGGAACCTGATCCCTATTCTAGGGGTAGCAGCAAGCTAAAGGCTCCCGACAGGGGATGATTTGGATCTAGAAACTTAAAAACAAATTTCCTTTCCTTTTCAATAAAACTGAATTATAATTGTCTACAGATCTAAGTGGCAGTAATTAAGACACAATGTGGATCAGGCACCAGTCTATAAAAAGGACACATGTAACCACACTGGAGAAAAAACTAGGACTGACAAAGTTCAACACTTGCTTTTCTAACTAAACTTCACACTTGTGCCAGGCATGGTGGGGCACACCTGTAATCCCAGCACTCGGGGCACTGAGGTAGGAGGATCATCAGTTGGGTAAGACTGTTTTGAAAAAAAAAAAAAAAAAAAAAAAAAAACCAAACAAACACCAGCTAAAACCTTCATATATGTACTACTAGCTGATAATAAGAGGCCTTGGTTTTCACATACATATATGCCAATTTAAGAAAGCTCAAAATAAAACTCAACCTTCAAATTTTTAAACTCCAGATTGACAAGGAATATTTCAGAAAAACAGATTAGTGCTGCAACTCATAAAAATCTCAGTTTAAATACAAGACATAGAGAACACTGTATTATGTCACACATATATATATATATATACATATATATATATACATACATATATATATATATATGGAAAAGATCCTAGTGAGTCCAAATTTTTAAAAAGAAGACCCCATTTAAGAAGTTAAAAGAATATAGAAGAAGGCACCTAAATAATTTTATGAATAAGGACAGACTCACAAAAATCAATCTGAGGCTGGGGCTGGTGGAGTGGCTCAAGCAGTAAAAGCACCCGCCTAGCAAGCGTGAGGTCATAAGTTCAAACTCCAGTACCACCAAAAAAAAAAAAAGCAAACAAAAACCAACCTGTAAATTAATTTTTTCCTGCTTCAAATTAGCACAGAGAAAGTATAGGGGGAAATGCACTTACCAAATGAAGTTTGCTCTTGAGAACTACTTCTACTGGAAGGTTTCAAAAGAATATCTGCAAAAGAAAAAACAACTGTTGTTTTATAGTGACAAATATAATCAAGTCACTTAGATCTTCCCAGTAAGACTTCTGTCTGCACGCCATGAGACTAGATTTTAACCTGCTGCAATATGGCCTGTTCAGTCACCATAGGCTCTAGAATGTCTCACTGCCCAGGATGGACCCGTGAAGAATCGGCAAGCCTTAGAAAGCGCGTTCTGGGAACCTCCAAGTCTGCCACTCAAAAGTCTTCCTCAGTCTAGCAAGGATCATTTCTGACAGCTCATCAGAGGTATCTATGCTGCTACAGAAACAGGTTCTTTAAAACCTATGATCACAGCCACTCTGGACTTGGACTGCTAGTTGGTTTAAAGTCTTTTGTACACACAACGGGCTCCTAAACCAAGAAATCTAACTTTTTGTTTGAGAAATAAAATGACAGTATGTAAGTCTAAACACAAAGAATTCCTGTAACTAGGCAATCTGAACTTTATAGGAATAAGAAACCTAATCAACATAATTGCTTTGTGCAAATTTCAGTATCTGCAGACGATTCACCCTGTAGGCTGACTGTTTAAATGACTTGAAGTCACATAAATGAATACCACCGTACAGAATGCCAAAGGACAGAGTCCAGGAAGGTAGACAGCTACAATAGGCTGGTGACTTCCCAAGCAGACGTATGTCCAGTAGGTAACTGGGGGGAAATGGGAGTAAACTCAAAACAGAGGTCAACTCCATGGGTGAGATTGAATAAAGGAATGCACTACACCTATTTTGAATTATCTGACAAATTTTAGAAGTTACTCGATTTATTGTCAAAATGAGACATGAATATACATGTGTTTATGTAAAACTTCCACAGTGCCCATGAAGTTTCAAAAGATGGGCCAAACAAGGCAGACTCAATACAGAGACTGGGGTAGGTCAACTTCAGTGCCAGTAAGGACTCCTCCCAATAACCATCTCCTGGGCTAGAAACAAGCATGTCATTGTAACACACTGCCAAAACAACAAAACACAGCTCATGCCTCTAGGGATTACTTGCAGATAAGGGCCACACAAAGGTTGAGTCTCAAAAGTCCTCTCAAGGTACCATCCTTGGATGCAGATCAAGTATACCTCAGGAGAGAAAGATTAGTTGTGTTTGGGTGACCTTGGATTTCCACATATTTAAAGAGGCAGAATGTATTGCAGTTATGTTAAAGCAATTAACTAAAGGACCTAATATTACAAGGGCTATCCAAACACATTAGGCACTGACAGACAAAACCAGGGCAAGGGAGTGGGGCAGAGGTTATTTAACCTTAAGCTAACCCTTACATGTTAGAGTTACCCATAAGTTCCATCACCAAAGAGGTATGGGAGCCAAAAATTTAAATCCTTAAGTTACCTGAAATAAAGTGTAAATTTTTATCAACACATATTGTAGATAAGAAGAGAAGGGAGAGGGAACAAGGAGAGGTGAAAGAGGAAAAACAGGAGGGAAGGAGGGGGGAGAGAGGAGAAGAGAAAGGCAAAAGAAATAGGCTCAGAGCACAACTTCAGTATGGAGGCAATATTAAAAATTTCAGAGGTGTTAAATTTTAAGAAGTAATAGGCAGGATCACTGAATGTTAAGAAGATGACTGAATCACCAGCATTAACGAAAACCCAAGCATTCATCAGCTGAGTAAAGTCACTGTGGTTTAGACTTACTCCCTGAACTCAAGTTTCCTAAAGGCCTTTGATGCTGAAGTGTAAATGAAAACAAAAGTAAGGAGACAGTGCAGAAGCAGACTGTGTTCACGCCCGATGTAAGTAGCAGAGGTTCGATTATCTGACAAGGATTTGTGAGAGGTAGGTGCTACTCTAGACATTGGAGATGTAATAGTCAACAAAACAAAGTTCCTGCTCTTCCACAGCTGCCATTTCTAGTGCCACCTGATCTTCTCGCCAGCTTGAAGGCGCTCAGAATGACTTTTTCCCTACTCGTGACCATGCCTTGAAAAAGATACATACAAAACTGAGCCAGTGGACTGACTCAGTGAGTCCTCCACGCAATATGCTTAAAACAAAACCACAAACTCTATGTCTTTTCTACCTTTTTGGAAACACTAAGGCCTGTGAGGATTCAGAGCCCCAGATGCAATTTTATGATCAGTGTACTACATTTCCCTGACAGCTGTGGGGCACAGATAAACAGCTTAAGTATTATCATTTCCTAAATAAAAACCACCATCCTTTCTCTAGAGAAGCAAATCCAGTAAGTTGTCAGAGACAGCTGGACTCCATGTTATAGTCACATTTCTGTATTAAAGAGCTTGTAGCGGTAGTAAGTCTTTTGAACCAGGAACACATGATACTGTCACAACATGTAACACTTGGTCTCAACAGAGAATGACAGAGACCAGTCTTGTATAATCCTGTAACTACACATGTGATACAGACTGTATGGCTCATTACATAAATTGATTTTTTTAATGTGAGAGATTCTGAATATATTCCTCAAAGGGGGTTAGTGATCAATGTCATTCATCTTCATTTAGCAGCTCAATTGGTGCCATCTGCTTTTCTAAGTGTGGCCCTCAATATGTGAGAAGTTGAACGCAAAGCAAATTGTGCTCTGGTATTTGTAGACACTGGATTTGATTGTGCTTCATAAGCACGTTATTGATCTTCAAACCTCAAGAAAACAGGCACAAGGAAGCCCCCAAGTTCCCAGCAAAGATATAACTATCAACCAGTAGGACTCCTGTCTGGTAATATGGGGCATGGACTCAGGGCCACAGGCTTGCAGGCAGGTGCTTCACCATGTGAGCCACTCTGCCAGCACTGATTGGTGCCCTTTTTAAGATCACTTGTTTTATAAGCATTTTTCTTTTAAGCTTCATCCCTGTAAAGGGGGAGAGGGACAAAGCATCAACCGAATGTAATCTTTATCACTAAAAGATTAAACCAAAGATCACGTACAACTTGCTAAAAGAGAGAGAGACTGTCCTGACTTGCTCTCAGTAATCACTTCTATGCAGAACACATGCTCATCATACTTTTATTTTAAATCATTAATAGGATTATAAGAAAGTTCTATAAGAAATCCATGTCCCCTATGAAAGAGAACAGGGTAGGCATTTTACTACTGAAATTAAGAATTAAAATCTAATTTTATTAGGCAACATTTAGGTTCACCACCTGAAATGAAGAAATGTTCTCTATCTCCTAAGAGGGAGGAAAAAAAACCCTCTATAATTTAACAGAGAACAAAAAAAAAAGAAATACTGAAGTCTCAGTTATTAAGAGATGATAGGAAATCCGTCGTTTGGTCACTAGAAATTAAATGAATTAAAGCCAAGCAGGATCACGCTAAGTACCAAAGATGGTTCAGTCTCTATAACTGCCATGAAAAGGTAAGAACTACCTACAGCATCGGAAAAAGGTTTCCTGACTTCTGTTCCTTTGCCTGTTCCAAGGTCCACCTTTAGGAAAGCAAATTCCTACACACTCATTAGCGTCCTGCACCTGCTCCCAGTCAAATTCTGGTGAAAGAATGAACTGGCTGTGTTTCCTGCCATTCTCCCTCTTCTCTCCCTTACCATGCCCCAAATCATCAAAGTCCTCCCCAGCAATGCACAGATCAAATGTTCTATCAAAACAGAAAAAAAAAAGATTCAAGTTCCAGAAATTCGTGAACATTTAAAATTTTCCCAGTTATACTCTTGTAATAACTTCTGCCCCCTTAGCACATTATTTCTTAACACTAAACCACAAAATTCATCCCTCCTGCCTCCTATCACTCAAAAAAGTATTATTTCAAGTGAATTTTCTTGGATGAGAGGCCCAAAATGAGCAATCCTTATGAAGATGAGTCATTTTAAAAATACGTTCTCAACTGAGGTTTTTGATAAGGTTTAAATTAAGAGCTCCCATTTTTTATGGACGCAACAGAAATTACCCTATGAGTAGGTAACAAAGGCAGCTAAAACCTTAGGCAAACTTTTGAAACCTGCCAATTTTACACTGCTTATGCTAATATGCACTGCTTCTGAATCCTGCCATAAAATAACAAAAACAGAATCTCCCACTCTATTCTAACCCTACCCCATTTCTCTGAGCAACAACCTAGCAGATTTCTTTTCTACAAAGACAAGCAACTAATCTGAAGATCAGCTTGTGAGAGGAACTCAAAAGTATGCCCATGTATAAATGAGCGTGTACTTTCTATTTTGCCTAGATATTAAACACCAATTCTAGGAAAAATATGGATGTAAGCTATACTCAAAAAAAAAAAAAAAAAAAGAAAAAAGCTCTCAGTACCCCAACCTAGCTAATCTGTACACTGCTTATCAGTATATGAATATTTTATTAGGAATGGTAATGTCCCTCTCCCTTTTCTGTAAACAACTCCTACTGAGTTTTGTGCAGAGTAATAATGTGCATCAAAATGAACAAGAACCAGAAAGCTAAATGAAAACACAGACCCATCCTTTAAGCATACAATTTAATAAAAAAGAATTTAAATTTTAACTGCTGTTATCACAATTAAAAATTGTCTTTCTTTAGTCAGCCAAACAGGACATTCAGAGGAGACAAAATTCAGAAAGTAGAGGCTGTGTAAAATGAAAAGAACCTACCCTTTTACTGGTCTAGTCAAAATTTATATTCTGGCAATTCAGGAGGGAACTACTCATATTTCTGAAAACAAGCCAATAAAAACTCAAATAACCTCTAATAACCACACACCACAATGCAGGCTCTGTTTACATGGCAAACTGAAACACCTAAGCTGTCTGAACAGTTCTCCTTCGATTACTTAATGGTCAAGAGATCAGAAATTGTCTTGACCCTGAGCACCATCTTCAACACATTCCCAGAAAAAGGCCCACCCTTTTAAACAACCAGTATTTATCTCAGGCAAACAGAAGGATACGTGAGACTGCCATCCGAACACACACAGGAACTTCTTCAGCTAAAGGCAAAAGGCAGAATTCATCAAAATGCTTTACTTAAAAGGAAAGGAAGTGAAGCACTAAGTTAGTAAGGACTAACAAGAAGTGAGGAGGGGTTCTCCTTGTGCTTTTAAATAGCACACTTAAACAACTCAGGCAAATTCAGACAACCTGGTACGCACTGAAGAAAACCCTAAACTCTGGCAACCTCTTAGGCTATCACAGTGCTTTGCTTATCTCATTAATCAGAAAATTGGAAAGGGGGGAGCTTCATTTTTTAACAGTATACTGTATTAATTACATTCATGCTTGGCATTTAAATATTGGTGAAATGCTCTCTTATGGTGAAAAAGCAGCCTAAGGAACCCTGTTCTGCACACACCATAAAGCAATCTAAATACAACTGCTCATACAGCAAAGCCATAAGCAGCAGTCCGGCATGGCACTGAACGTCTGTAGTCCCAGCTACCTGGGTGGCTGAGGGAGGAAGATTTCGAGTTTGAGCAATGGAATGAGACCCCAATCTCAAAACAAACAGAAAACAAATACTAATCGATTCAGAAAAAAAAAATCCAAATATACTTAAATTCTCACCGCGAACGGGCATGAGCCGGTGAACAGGACTGCTGGCAGCAGTCCTCTAAGTCACCCTGAGCCACTATGTTTCATATACCTTCCAGCATGAAGAATCTGTCAAAGGAACTAACGACTGAAAGGGAAGGAAGGGATGCAGCACTTATCCAAGCTCTCTGATAAACATAAGCACCATGGCTGGACACATTCTGTACTACTTCTGTTCTTAGTCAAGACACACAGAGAGGGCTGGAGGTAGGGCTCAAGCGATAAGAACGTTTGCCTTGCCTAGCACAAGGATCTGAGTTCAAACTAATACTTTAAAAACAAATCAAAAAACAACATATATATGCTAAAATCCAGGTAAACAGAAGAGGAGGAAGAATTTACACTCTACTTTCTGACATCTACATTCTCAGTCTCCTTATGCACATCTAAGCTAAACCCTATATTCCATGACAGTTATTTTTTTTCAACAGGATTACTTTCACCAGTGTTCCTGTGGCATGGTATACATCACTGGCACTATGGAGATTATTTGAATGAAACAAAAGTACTTTTTAAAAAACCATTTAAGCTAAGCACTGAAAAAGATTCTATTTTATTACATCTGAGATGCCATCAAATTCAAGACACAGTATTAAATCTGTACAACACTAGGAAAAAGTAATCTTACAATCCAACTGTAACGTGATGTTATTTTTAAGATGCATTCCTGGGGTTGTGGATTTAGCTCAGTGGAAGAGCGCTTGCCCGGCAAGTGCAAGGCCCTGAGTTCGGTCCCCAGCACCGAAGGAAAAAAAAAAAAAAAAAAGATGCATTCCCATTGAGTATACAAATACAACAGAAATTCATGTAGCTAATTTATTAATGGGAGGGTTGGATGACAGAGCCCTATCTACTAATACAAGCTCTTCATATAAAGAAGCTGCACCATAACTGTCACTCAGAATGCTCCGTTCCCTCATTTGTCTTCATAAGACGTACTTTCCAGTCCATGCACAGGCTGAGATCTTTCAGGAACAGGCCTGACTAGGGCCACATGCAGTCCTATTAGCCTCCCTCAGGGTTTCGGTGAGCTCCTCATGCGTTCCACAACCCCGCCTGTTACTGGAGCGCAGGCCCACCGGGTACAAATCTCTTCTGAAGTGTCCATGTAGCACCTCCAACTCCACATTTCCCAGACGGACTCCAGCATAGGCCTCCTTCCTCTCTCCTCCCCCTCTACAGCTCCTTGTGTAATACTCCAGAGAGAATCAGTCATTCTAGCTCTTCCAGGAGAGAAACTGACTATATTTCAAGAAATCACTGTTTTTGAAATGTTCAATTTCTAATTTCTATCATTCTATTCCATGCCACCAGTGTCATCACCACTTGGTTTAGCAAATGCAGTCTCAAACATTTGTTGAATCAAATTCAATTGAAGCTTAGTTACCTAAAAAAGTAAAGTGATCACAGAAGTCTTTCAAATAAACTTACAATAGAACTGGTTCTGGTTATTCCCTGACATTTCCCTAAAATGTCCCTGCTCAAAATCATGCCCTAGACTGGAGCAGTGATGCGTATCTGTAATCCTTGCACTAGAGAAGCAGAGCAGGAACACAAGCGTTCAAAGGCAGCCTGGGCTATGCAGTGGGATTGAGGCCAGCGTGGGCAACATATCAAGACTGAAAACAAAAAACCTACACATTTCTGAGATGGAGACAGAAGATCATGGTTCAAGGCCAACCAGAACAAAGAAAGAATGAGACACCCCCCCACCCCATCTCCCATCTTAAAGAACAAGCTAAGTGTGGTAGTTCACACTGTAATTCCAGCTACATGGGAGGCACAGGTAGCAGGATCACAGTCGAGGCCAACCTGAGTAAAAAGCATGGCACACTACCTGAAAAATAATTAAAGCAAAAAAGGCTTGGGAGTGTGTCTCAAGTGGTAGAGTGCTTGCCTGGCAAGCAGAAGGCCCGAGTTCAAACCACGGGACTGTACCCTCTCCCTCCCCCAAACACAGTCCTACAACCTACATGCAATTGAACTTTTCTACCCTTCTATTTTCTACTCTTCTGCTCCCTGATTTACTCGTGCTGCTTTATCCACTTGGATGAATCCTATTCATCTCTCAATGCTTGGCCTGAGAGCATCTCACACTGTGAAAGCTTCCCTGCAGAGTTCGCTGTGCGATTTCAGCATAGCCTTTCAGCTGAAAAACTCCTATGTGTCATAACTACTTATGCTTCCATCAGACCCACGACACAGAATGACTTCCTAGGTCATTTTCTTCTCAACATCTGAGCCCAAGGACCTAGCATTCTCTTAAGCATGGGGGCATTACAATACAGTGTAGGGAAGAGCAAATCTAGAAACAGACACTTTAGGATGAATTTTGGCTCCAAAACTTGCTTGTCTCACTTTGGGAAGGTCACTCAGTCCTCATCTGTAAAATGGAGATAGCATTAGAACAGAGTTATTATATTGATGTCTTCAAGTCAATGATAATGAATACCCCATTCTTATGAAGAGAAGGAACTTGCTCAGTAACTTTCAAATAAATAAAAATAATCTAGGTGAATAACAGAAATTAACCAGAACATTCTACTATCTATCCCTCAATAAATATCTCAAACATTCCCATCGTCCATTTTTAAATCTCTTTATTCCAATTCTTACCATAAATTCAACGTTTCTGTCTGCCTTTCTTCACGTAGAATAAATCATCAGGAAAGACACACAAACTTGCCACTATTCACTATAAACTTTCAAAGTCTGGAATAATGGATATGTAATTTTGATTTAGCAAAAAATTTTCTAAGGGGCTAGGTAGCTCATACCTGCAAATCCCTGCTACTCAGGAGGCAGAGATCAGGCAGATCCCAGTTTGACGGCAGTAGAGGCAAAAAGCTAGCAGGAAGCCATCTCCATCAATAAGCCTGGCACGGTGGTTCACACTTGTAATCCCAGCTACATGGAAGGCCTTATGTAGGAGGACTACTGTCCAAGTCAGCCCCAGGCAAAAACAAGGGACTCTCCAGAAAATTAACTAAAGCAAAAAAGGGCTGGAGGCATGGCTTAGCTAGTAGAGCACCTGCCTAGCAAGCAGGAGGCCCCAAGTTCAAACCCTAATTCAGCCCAAAAGAAAACGTAGACATCACTTAACTAAGGAAGCCAAGCTATACTAAGCATGGTCCTCTACCACTCAGTTGCCTCTCGGGCTACTGCAGTGCTAACCTCATGCTGACAGGAGCTACAAGATCTCCCCACTACGAGGGCTGTCAGGTCTTCCTCAAATTAGGAGGTTCCTCTTCCCTCAAGGACATTCTAAGGTCATCCCCAGTTCCTAGCCAGTGTTTCTGTTATTTCCTGCACCCCGGACTGCCTTTGCTATGCCACCAGTCCCAGCCTCATCCAGCATTCCAAGCCACTGAGCTGTGGCTGCGTCTTTGTAGGTACACGTAAGGTAGCATTCTCTTTTTCTATTTCTCTCCCCAACTCCACTTGCTCTTCCCTCTCCCCCATATAAACCACTATAAGCTCTGTCAAAACATACACAAGGAGGATTCCAAGATGGCAGCTCGAGGGAAGAAGCAGAAAGCGAGCCTCCTACAGTAAAATCTTGCAGAAACGCTGGAGACACACCTTGCAGGCAAGGCCACCGAGAAGAGGCAAAACTTTGACCCCTCCACACCTCCAGCCTGCACAGAGAATCTCCACTTCATGTTAAACGGAGAAACCAGGAGGGCCCCCGGGCCACCAGTTGCCCGCGTCCAGAAGGCTTGGGAAGACACAGACAAGCTTACAGTTGCTTAGTACACTGTCTCTCCCTGTTTATATCTTTGAAACTTTTTTTGTTTCTTTGTTTTTTTTCCACTTGATTATTTGTTTTTCCCTTTTCCTTTAACTTCTTTGCTTTCCATCCCCTCTCACCCTTCCATTCTAAATATCACTAGTGCTATTATTACAAGCCACACAGTATTAATTGCACACAGTACAGGGACAATAACAATATCAAGGGCAATGATGGGAAGACAGAAAAAACAGGGAAACCAGTTTCCCCACAGCAAAAAATTAGTACAGAAAAAATTAGTAAAAAATTAGAACCAGAGGGAAATGAAGAAAACAGATACTCAGATCCAGACTCCAACAAAATGAAGATAAACTATGCCAAAGAACCCAATGAAGCCCACAAGAATAATTTAAAAGAAGACATACTACAGGTACTCAATGAGAATTTTATAGAGATGATACTGGATAGG
The DNA here is from genome assembly GCF_047511655.1 of Castor canadensis. Lineage (NCBI taxonomy): Eukaryota > Metazoa > Chordata > Mammalia > Rodentia > Castoridae > Castor > Castor canadensis. Next base: position 2,772,361 of record NC_133403.1, on the reverse strand, counting down.
GTCAACCAAAATGTACAGGAGACACTCAAGAAATTCCAAGACAACAAAAATACAGAATTTGAAAAAGCAAAAGAAGAAATAAAGGAAACCACAGAAGCACTGTATAAACACCAAAGTGAAACAGAGAACACGATTAATAAACAGATAAATGAACTCAGGACAAAAGTAGACAACATTAAAGAGGAAATGACCCAGGATATGGAAAACCTCAGAAAAAAGAACGAAACAGAACTGCAAAACAAAACGGAAGGCCAATCCAGCAGAATAGAACAAACAGAACACAGAATCTCAGAACTTGAAGATGAAATGGTAATTAAAGGAAAAACCGAAGAACTGTTAATTAAACAACTCAAGACCTGTGAAAAGAAAATGCAAGAACTCACCAACTCCATCAAAAGACCAAACTTGAGAATCATGGGAATCAAAGAAGGAGAAGAGATGCAAGCAAAGGGAATGTGCAATATATTCAACAAAATAATAACAGAAATTTCCCAAATCTAGAGAAAGATATTCCCATACAGATGCAAGAGGCCTCCAGGACACCAAACAGACCAGATCAAAATAGAACTACCCCACAACATATCATTAAAACAACAAGTTCAGAAACTAGGGAAAGAACACTGAAGGCTGTAAGAGAGAAAAAACAAATAACATACAAAGGTAAACCCATCAAAATCACAGCAGACTTCTCAACAGAAACATTAAAAGCAAGAAGAGCGTGGGGTGAGATCTTCCGGGCACTGAATGAAAATAACTTCAACCCCAGGATACTCTACCCAGCAAAACTATCATTCAAAACAGATGGAGCAATAAAAGTCTTCCATGATAAGCAGAAACTAAAACAATATGTGACCACAAAGCCACCACTACAAAAGATTCTTCAAGGGATTCTGCACACAGAAAGTGAAACCCAGCATAACCATGAAAGGACAGGCAGCACCAAACTACAGGAAAAGAAAAAGCAAGGAAGTAGAGAGTAACCTCAACTTAGGTACACACAGTCAAACCTTCAAACAACTAAGACAACTAAATGTCAGGAATCACCACATACCCATAAGTACTAATGCTTAATGTTAACAGACTTAATTCCCCCATCAAAAGGCACTGCTTGACGAAATGGATTAAAAAGATCCAACAATTTGTTGCTTACAGGAGACCCATCTCACCGACAGAAATAAGCATAGGCTAAGGATGAAAGGCTGGAAGAAGATTTACCAAGCCAATGGGCCCTGAAAACAGGCAGGAGTAGCAATACTTATCTCTGACAAAGTAGACTTCAAACTTACATTGATCAAACGAGATAAAGAAGGACATTCCATACTAATAAAAGGGGAAACAGACCAAAAGGAAATAATAATTATCAACCTATATGCACCCAATGTCAACGCACCCAATTTCATCAAACATACCCTGAAAGACCTAAAAGCATATATTAACTCCAACACAGTGGTTGTGGGAGACTTTACTACCCCATTATCATCAATAGATAGGTCATCCAAACAAAAAAATCAATGAAGAAATCCAAGATCTAAAATATACAGTAGATCAAATGGGCCTACTTGATGTCTACAGAACATTTCATCCAACTTCTACACAATATACATTCTTCTCAGCAGCCCATGGAACCTTCTCCAAAATAGATCATATCTTAGGGCACAAAGCAAGCCTCAGCATATATAAGAAAACAGAAACTATACCGTGCATACTATCTGATACAATGCAATAAAACTAGAACTCAACAACAAAAGTAAAGACAAAAATCTTGCAAACAGCTGGAAACTAAATTAATTACTAAACTCATTACTTAATGAACAATGGGTCACTGATGAAATAAAAGAGGAAATTAAAGTTTCTGGAAGTCAATGAAAATGAAAACACAACCTACCAGAACCTATGGGACACAGCAAAGGCAGTTCTGAGAGGAAAGTTTATAGCCATGAGTGCATATATTAAAAAGACTGAAAGATCCCAAATCAATGACCTAATGATACATCTCAAACTCCTAGAAAAACAAGAACAAGCAAATCCCAAAACAAATAGAAGGAGAGAAATAATAAAAATAAGAGCTGAAATCAACGAAATAGAAACCAAAAAAAAAACATACAAAAAAGAATTAATGAAACAAAAAGTTGGTTCTTTGGAAAAATAAAGATCGACAGACCCCTGGCAAACCTGACTAAAATGAGGAGAGAAAAAACCCAAATTAGTAGAATCAGGAATGCTAAAGGGGAGATAACAACAAACACCATGGAAGTCCAGGAAATCATCAGAGACTACTTCGAGAACCTATATTCAAATAAATTTGAAAATCTTAAAGAAATGGACAGATTTCTAGACACATGTGATCATCCAAAACTGAACCAAGAGGACATTAATCACCTGAATAGATCTATAATACAAAATGAAATTGAAGCAGCAATCAAGAGTCTCTCCAAAAAGAAAAGTCCAGGACCTAATGGATTCTCTGCTGAATTCTATCAGACCTTTAAAGAAGAACTGATACCAACCCTCCTTAAACTGTTCCACAAAATAGAAAGGGAAGGAAAACTGCCTAACACATTTTATGAAGCCAGTATTATACTTTCCCAAAACCAGGCAAAGACACCTCCAAAAAGGAGAACTATAGGCCAATCTCCTTAATGAACACTGAAGCAAAAACCCTCAACAAAATAATGGCAAACCAAATTTAACAACACATCAAAAAGATTATTCACCATGACCAAGTAGGCTTCATCCCAGGGATGCAGGGGTGGTTCAACATATGAAAATCAATAAATGTAATAAACCACATTAACAGAAGCAAGGACAAAAACCACTTCATCATCTCAATAGATGCAGAAAAAGCCTTTGATAAGATCCAACACCATTTCATGATAAAAGCTCTAAGAAAACTAGGAATAGAAGGAAAGTTCCTCAACATTATAAAAGCTATATATGACAAACCTTCAGCCAGCATTATACTTAATGGAGAAAAACTGAAACCATTCCCTCTAAAATCAGGAACCAGACAAGGATGCCCTCTATCTCCACTCCTATTCAACATAGTACTGGAATTCCTAGCCAGAGCAATTAGGCAAGAAGAAGGAATAAAAGGAATACAAATAGGTAAAGAAACTGTCAAAATATCCCTATTTGCAGATGACATGATCCTATACCTGAAAGACCCAAAAAACTCTACTCAGAAGCTTCCAGACATCATCAATAGCTACAGCAAGGTAGCAGGATATAAAATCAACATAGAAAAATCATTAGCATTTCTATACACTAATAATGAACAAACTGAAAAAGAATATATGAAAACAATTCCATTTACAATGACCTCAAAAAGAATCAAATGCTTAGGTATAAACCTAACAAAAGATGTGAAAGACCTCTACTAGGAAAACAATAAACTTCTGAAGAAAAGAGATTGAGGAAGACTATAGAAAGTGGAGAGATCTCCCATGCTCATGGATTGGTAGAATCAACATAGTAAAAATGTCTATACTTCCAAAAGTAATCTACATGTTTAATGCAATTCCCATCAAAATTCCAATGACATTCATTAAAGACATTGAAAAATCTACCATTAAATTTATATGGAAACACAAGAGGCCACGAATAGCCAAGGCAATACTCAGTCAAAAGAACAATGCTGGAGTTATCACGATACCTGACTTCAAACTATATTACAAAGCAGTAACAATAAAAACAGCATGGTACTGGCACAAAAACAGACATGAAGACCAGTGGAACAGAATAGAGGACCCAGATATGAAGCCACACAACTATAACCAACTTGTCTTTGACAAAGGAGCTAAAAATATACAATGGAAAAATAGCCTCTTCAACAAAAACTGCTGGGAAAACTGGTTAGCAGTCTGCAAAAAACTGAAAGTAGATCCATGTATATCACCCTATACCAAGATTAACTCAAAATGGATCAAGGATCTTAATATCAGACCCCAAACTCTAAAGTTGATACAGGAAAGAGTAGGAAATACTCTGGAGTTAGTAGGTATAGGTAAGAACTTTCTCAATGGAACCCCAGCAGCACGGCAACTAAGAGATAGCATAGATAAATGGGACTTCATAAAACTAAAAAGCTTCTGTTCATCAAAAGAAATGGTTTCTAAACTGAAGAGACCACTCACAGAGTGGGAGAAAATATTTGCCACCTACACATCAGACAAAGGACTGATAACCAGAATATATAGGGAACTTAAAAAACTAAATTCTCCCAAAACTAATGAACCAATAAAGAAATGGGCAAGTGAACCAAACAGAACTTTCTCAAAAGAAGAAATTCAAATGGCCAAAAAACACATGAAAAAATGCTCACCATCTCTAGCAATAAAGGAAATGCAAATTATAACCACACTAAGATTCCACCTCACCCCTGTTAGAATAGCCATCATTAGCAACACCACCACCAACAGGTGTTGGCAAGGATGCGGGGGAAAAAGGAACCCTCTTACACTGTTGGTGGGAACGTAAACTAGTACAACACTCTGGAAAAAAATTTGGAGGCTACTTAAAAAGCTAGACATTGATCTACCATTTGATCCAGCAATACCACTCTTGGGGTTATACCCAAAAGACTGTGACACAGGTTATTCCAGAGGCACCTGCACACCCATGTTTATTGCGGCACTATTCACAATAGCCAAGTTATGGAAACAGCCAAGATGCCCCACTACTGACGAATGGATCAAGAAAATGTGGTATCTATACACAATGGAATTTTATGCAGCCGTGAAGAAGAATGAAATGTTATCATTTGCTGGTAAATGGATGGAATTGGAGAACATCATTCTGAGTGAGGTTAGCCTGGCCCAAAAGACCAAAAATCCTCCCTCATATGCGGACATTAGATCAAGGGCAAACACAACAAGGGAATTGGACTTTGAGCACATGATAAAAGTGAGAGCACACAAGGGAGGGGTGAAGATAGGTAAGACACCTAAAAAATTAGCTAACATTTGTTGCCCTCAATGCAGAGAAACTAAAGCAGATACCTTAAAAGCAATTGAGGCCAAAAGGAGAAGGGAACCAGGAACTAGAGAAAAGGTGAGAGCAAAAAGAATTAACCTAGAAGGTAACACACATGCTTACCTCAACTAGCAAAAACCCTTGTTCCTCTTAAAAAACTAAATTCTCCCAAAACTAATGAACCAATAAAGAAATGGGCACGTGAACTAAACAGAACTTTCTCAAAAGAAGAAATTCAAATGGCCAAAAAACACATGAAAAAATGCTCACCATCTCTAGCAATAAAGGAAATGCAAATTAAAACCATGCTAAGATTCCATCTCACCCCTGTTAGAATAGCCATCATCAGCAACACCACCAACAACAGGTGTTGGTGAGGATGCGGGGGGAAAAAGGAACCCTCTTACACTGTTGGTGGGAATGTAGACTAGTACAACCACTCTGGAAAAAAATTTGGAGGCTACTTAAAAAGCTGGACATCGATCTACCATTTGATCCAGCAATACCACTCTTGGGGATATACCCAAAAGACTGTTACTCCAGAGGCACCTGCACATCCATGTTTATTGCGGCACTATTCACAATAGCCAAGTTATGGAAACAGCCAAGATGTCCCACCACTGACAAATGGATTAAGAAAATGTGGTATCTATACACAATGGAATTTTATGCAGCCATGAAGAAGAATGAAATGTTATCATTCGCTGGTAAATGGATGGAATTGGAGAACATCATTCTGAGTGAGGTTAGCCTGGCCCAAAAGACCAAAAATCGTATGTTCTCCCTCATATGTGGACATTAGATCAAGGGCAAACACAACAAGGGGATTGGACTATGAGCACATGATAAAAGCGAGAGCACACAAGGGAGGGGTGAGGAGGTAAGACACCTAAAAAACTAGCTAGCATTTGTTGCCCTTAACGCAGAGAAACTAAAGCAGATACCTTAAAGCAACTGAGGCCAATAGGAAAAGGGGAACAGGTACTAGAGAAAAGGTTAGATCAAAAAGAATTAACCTAGAAGGTAACACCCACGCACAGGAAATCAATGTGAGTCAATGCCCTGTATAGCTATCCTTATCTCAACCAGCAAAAACCCTTGTTCCTTCCTATTATTGCTTATACTCTCTCTACAACAAAATTAGAAATAAGGGCAAAATAGTTTCTGCTGGGTATTGGGCGGGGGAGAGGGAGGGGGCGGAGTGGGTGGTAAGGGAGGGGGTGGGGGCAGGGGGGAGAAATGAACCAAGCCTTGTATGCACATATGAATAATAAAAGAAAAATAAAAAAAAAAAATAAAAAAAAAAACCCTTGTTCCTTCCTATTATTGCTTATACTCTCTCTTCAACAAAATTAGAGATAAGGGCAAAATAGTTTCCGCCAGGTATCGAGGGGGTGTCAGGGAGAGGGAGGGGGCGGAGTGGGTGGTAAGGGAGGAGGTGGGGGCAGGGGGGAGAAATGACCCAAGCATTGTATGCACATATGAATAAGAAAACAATAAAATTTTTTTTAAAAAAGACATACACAGAGCACTCAGTTCATTAATGACATAATTTTTACCCCTCTAAGACTTTTGGGATAGGTATTAAGAGCTCTTCTCATAAAGAATTACAAGTAACTATAAGTGACAATTCTCATACTCCATGAGGAAACCGGGCTGCTGGCTACTTCCTTGCTCAGCGTTAAGCTAATGACAGGTAAGTGATCATCACTAACTGTAAAGTGTCATTTCACCAACTTGTAAGAAGTTGCTGAAGTAAATGGGAATAGCTGAAATGGTAGTGCTCACCTTTATTGCAATGGTTGCATAAAAGCTGTCCTAATTGCTGAAGTGCTTAGTAATATAATGCCACTTCTATATAAGGGTGGATCCTGTAAAGATAAAACTACTGCTCTACATATATAGCTGAGCACCAGTGGCTCATACCTGTAATCCTAGCTACTTGGGAGCCTGACATTAGGAGAATTGTGTTTCAAGACCAGCCTGGATAAGAAAGTTTGCAAGCCCCATTTCAACAGAAAAAAGCTGGAGGGGTGAAAGGGTGACATGCGCTGTCATTCGGCAATGGTGAGAAGCATAAAACAGCAGTGCTGTGATCCAGGCCAGCGTGGGCAAAAAGCAAGACCCTCTCTGCAAAATAACCAGAGCAAAAAGGGCTGGACGCATTAATCCAGCGGTAGAGTGCAAGCATGAAGCTGTAAGTTCAAGCACCAGTATGGGGCGGGGGGGGGGGAGAAGGGTGTGTGACAAGATAGGGCTGGAGGCATGAATCAGGTGGCAGAGAGCCTGCCTAGCAAACACAAAGTCCTGAGTTCAAGCTCCAGTATGACCTCCCCCCAAAAAAGATAAGAATATACAAGTCTGACAAGCACAGATGTGCAAAAGTGACAGGAAAAGAAAGACAGATGGTCTTACTCTTTGATCTCTAGGAGGCATTACAATTTGTTCTGATTAAGTCACTCCTTTTCATGTTCCATTCTTTGTGGAGCAATTTTGCTTTAAACCTGAAAACTGCCTTCCTGTCCTTCTCTCAATCTTTCTTGACTTGACAAAAGGACAGGTTCATAAGCAGGTGAGACTATAGGATGTGGTTTCTTTCACCTTGAAGCCGGTTTTCTAATCCTATGTGTCTGTTTACTGCTTTCTGTAACGGATAGAGAACCTGAACCATATCGCATTCACAATAGCTGAGTGACTCCAGGTATGAGAAAGTACAGTTGGGGGGTGGGGAGGGGAAAGGGGAAGGTGACACAAACAACGTACACACATGTAAGTAAATGTAAAAACAATAAAGTACAAGGAGGGAAAAGAAAAAGAGAAGGCTTTACCTCTCTCCACTGGCACCTGTGCGTCGTGAGGGAGCGCCGTGTGGCAAGTACTGCACAATGGTCAGAGCAGAGTTCTTAGTTCACCCATCACCAGAAACATTTAGCTGTTTTGGTGAGAACATGGAGCGTCTTCTCTTCCAGCTACTTTGTACTGGGTGAATGGAAAAGGAAACGTGGCACGTTCACTGTGACGGTTCATCTCGATTGTCAACTTGATCTGACTGAGCCAAGCCTGGGAGATGAGCACGCACACCTCTTGGGTGTACCTGTGAGGATGTTTCCAGATTAACTGAAGGAGAAAGACCTTCTTTGAATGAGGGTGGCATCATCTCATAGGCTGGGGGCCAGAAGGAACGGAAGGTGAAGGAGAAGAAAGCCTGCTGGCCTCATGCATGCTCTCTCTCTGCTTTCTGGCCGCCATGGTGAGCTGCTCTGCTCCTCCCCACCACCTCTGCCATGATTGACCAAAACCTCTGAAATAGTGAGCCAAAATAAATCCTTCCTCCCTTAAAAAAAAGGAAGTACAGTCACAGTATGTGATATGCCACTAAGAATAAGCAGATGGATCTACCAAGCTGCTTTTTTAAAAATAGGTTTTCTAAAAAGTGGCAGCAAGAATAAGGAGAGAAAACATTCCTAAATCAACATGCAAGTATAACTTCTCATTAATAATCAGATCGTGGCCAGCTGTTGAGCTTAAATTATTACTGGCAGTCTTCTTTCAGTAAGATTTCCTATATATATATCAAGCACTGTTTTAAAAATGTTACATACACTAACTTATTTAGCCACACAATAATTCTATAAAGCAGTGACATTTATTTACAGATGAACAGAGTATTCAGAGGAGTAACTTTCCCAAGGTTGTATCAGCTAGAGAAGCTAGGACTCAAAAGCAAGGCACTCTGGCCCCATGACATACGTGGTAAATTTCTGTTCCATACTGCTTCTTCATTAAATGAATTCATTATTTTTGCTAAAGCTGATGCTAGGTATAGTTCTCATCAAGAGAACCCAGGACTGTACTGAAGCCAGGCATAGCGGTGCACACGTGTAATCCCAGCAGGCAGAGGCTGAAGCAAGAGGATCATGAGTTTCTCTTGACAGTTTCAAGACAAAGAACTGACAATGTATGTCCTGAATACTACATGCCCCAGGACGTTTTTCAAAGAACAGGAAAGGCTTTATGCATATTCACTCTCCCACAAAACTAGAGCTCTTCACCAAAGGCTTTATCTACTGTCTGAATATAACGTGTGACTCTAAAAATCTATTTTTCCTCTGTTGAGTTGTTTTTTTGTTTTGGGGGGTTTTTCGGGGTGGGAGGACAGTAGTCAGGGCCTTGCACTGCCAGGTGAGCATCCTGCAACTTGAACCACATCCCAAGCCCTTTCTGTGCTGGCTGTTTGTCTGGGCCAGCATGGACTGAAGTCCTCCTATTTGTGCTTCGCCCACCGGGGTGTGAGACCACACCCAGTCACTAGCTGAGATAGGGTCTTCTAAGCTTTCTGCCAGGCTGCACTTGAATTGCAATCCTCCCGTCTCTGCCTCCTGAGTCATGACACTGCAGGCTTGAGTCACTGCTCCTGGCTTGAGTCGTGGCTCTTTATGTAGTCTAGATGTCAATTCTTCGGTAGATACGTGATTCGCAAACGTGTTCTCTCCTTTGTTTTGTCTGTTAACTCTCTTGATAGTATCTGATGATATACAAAAGTTTTTAATTTTGATGAAGTTCAATTACCTACTTTTTTTTTCTTTTGTGGACTGTGCTTTTGGTGTCATATCCAAGAAATCACAGCCAAATGCAAAGTCATTAAGATATTCCCATTTTCTCCTAAGAATTTTTACACCTTTAGTTCTTATGCTTAAGGTCCCCTTTCCCCCACCCCGACCCCCATGCACATACTGTTTTGCAGTACTGGGGAGTCAACTCAGGGCCTCACGCTTGCTCGGCAAGTGCGCTACTACTTGAATGCTGAGGTTTTGATGACCAATTGTCTGGATATGCATTTTTGTTTTGTTGGTACTGCAGCTTGAACTCACAGCTTTGTGTTTGCAAGGCAAGTGCTCTACCACTTAGTCACCTCCAGCTCTTGGCCAGCCTGGATTGAGATCCTACTGTATGCTTCCCACTGTTGCTGGAACAACAGGCATACAGCACCCAGCCATTTTCCACAGAGATAGGCTCCCATGAACCTTTGGTGTGAACTGACCTCAAACTGTGATCCTCCTGATCTCAGCCTCCCAAGTAGCTAGGATTACAGGCATGAGCCACCAGCATCAGGTCCAGGTACTTTCTTTAAAGCATAAATAATTTCATGCTTTCAAATCTATAAACTTGTCCATGTATTAAGTGAGACTTACTAGAATGTTACAGAAAGTCACAAACTAGAATATATGCTACAGAAAATCACAGATATCCATGTCCCCAAACAAGATGTTAATTTTGAGACAGCTAGAAATAACTAAGCTATATATCCATGCAATGGACTAGCACGCTCTTTCAAACACACCTGTTCTACTGACCACATCATGACTCATGGGTAAATCCCAATCAGAATCCTCCTCTTCTAGAAGAAAAGGGAGAGCTGGGGCCGTGGTTCAAGTAATGGAGCACCTGCCTAGCAAGCTCAAAGCCAAGTTCAAACCCCAGTTTGAAAATAAATAAGTAAGGAGCAAGCTGAAGGTTCATTTTCTAGGGAAAAGTAATAACTGACATGTAATATATCACACAAACTACCATCTAAAGAAATTGATAACTTCCATGTAGCCACAAAACATTCCTTTCAATTTTATCATTTTTTTAAGAAGCTGGATTTTTAGCAGCTGACTTGATTTAAAAAAAAAAAAAAAAGTACCAAGTATAATCAAAGTGGAACAGGACATGGGAGTGTTAATATCTGATCTGATTCCAAGGTTTTAGAATCTGTACAATATCTAACAGGCACACAACGAGATAAAAATCTTCAAATTATGTGTATTAACTTTTCAAATAGCTAAGAAGTTATTACAATATAAATATTTAAGTTGTTTGTTCCTTACTATGTAATAAAGGGAACTACTGACTACTTCTTTCGGCCTAGGGATGCCAAGCAAACAACTGCTGAGCCAATCAGGAAAGAGTCTGAGCTAAGCAGCCACAACCAGAGCCTCGCGATCACACCGTGCTGGAGAGATGCAAACCACCGTGTTTGAGATGCTGCACCCCCACTTCAAGTTCAAGATCCTCAAGCTGCCTGCTGCTGTTCTTCCTTCAATTATGTAAACTGCTTTGGTATCCTGGCAATAAATTCATCTCTTCCCTTTGGTTTGTTTAAGCTCTGAGTTCTGTCACCAGTAACGGTCCCAAATAACAAATCAAATCCGAGTAATGTTGATCATGTTTTTAAAAAACAACCAAAGAAGAAGAATTAGGGCATTCCTGTAAAGTCACGCAAAACATTCTGCTTACTATTTCCTACATCAAAAGAATGCAGGACACCTTGTCTAATTGTTAAAATAACACTAATCAGATAGGGAATACTTCATAAAATTTAGTTTTCTTGTGGCAAAATACTTGTTTGAAAAAACTTTTCATAACATGGCAATAAACTATTATTATTTTCTCCTTATTACTAATATTTGACATTAGACAGGGCTGAGTGTATGGCTCAGTGTTAGGGCATTGGCCTAGTAGGTGCAAGGCCCTGGGTTTAATCCCCAGCACTATTTAAAAAAAAAAAAAAAACAAAAAAAACAAAGCAGTTAGGCGCCAGTGTCTCAAGCCTGTAATCCTAGCTACTTGGGAGGCAGTTTGAGCCAGCCCATGCAAATAGTTTGAGACACCATCCAGAATTACCAGAGCAAAATGGACTGGAGGTGTGGCTCAGCCACAGAGCACCTACTTTCAAAGTGTGAAGCCCTGAGTTCAAACACTAGTCCCACCAGAAGAAAGAAGAGAGAAGGAAAAAAGAAAAAGATTAGACAATATTCTGTATAATTTAGGATTCTAACATACTCCAAAATTACAGCTTCAAAGGACAAAAATAAGCCAGGCACCAGTGCCTCACGCCTGTAATCCTAGCTACTTAGGATGTAGAAATCAGGAAAATCATGGTTCAAGGCCAGGGTGGGCAAAAAAATTCACAAAGCCCCATCTAAAACAACAGCTGGGCTTGGTGGCAAACAGCTGTCATACCAGCTACATTGGAAAGCAGAAAACAGGACTGAGGTCCAGGCTGGCCCAAGTACAAAGGAAAGCCCCATCTCAAAAATAACCAGAGCCATGCTGGGGGCATGGCTCAAGCAGTAGAGCCCCTGCCTAGAAAGTGGCCTTGAGTTCAAACCCAGTACTACCAAAAAAAAAAAAGGTAGCCAAATATTCTCTAAACACACACCAGCAATTTCAGCAATAAGCACAATTTACAGCTCATTTACTGCAACTGTTCATTCACTGTAACTGAGGGTTGAAATTAAAACAACATAAAACTGGGGAAAGCTTACATCAGGACTCAGTGGCACAGTGCTAGCCTAGCACGTGCAAGGCCTTGGGTTCAATCCCCGGCATCACAAAAAAAGACACAGGAACATGCACTTATAATAACCTAAGCGTCTGTATATATCTAGTGCAAAGATGTCACAATTTTTACTCATCTGGTATTCTTCTGTCTCACTAGCTAAAAATCCTAACAAGGAACTTGCTTTTTTTTTTTTTTGCACTTCTGGGTTTGAACTCAGGGCCTACACCTTGAGCCACTCCACCAGCCCTCTTTTGTGAATTTTTTTTTTTTTTTTTTTTTTTTTTTTTGATAAGGTCTTGAGAACTACTTGCGCAGGCTGGCTTCAAAATCTTGGTCCTCCTAGGATTACAGGCGTGAGCCACCGGCACCTGGCTGAACTTGCTCTTTAATGTCATTTTACTATCATCTGAGGAAAACAATCTCTACCATTTTGTTCCCCACATTCATTTCGTCCTGTGTGTCACATTCTTTGTGTGTGTAAAAAGTGGGTTTGTCGTATCTAAGATACTTTACATATTCAAGTGTTGTAACATGAAGTACAAATGTTTTTCCACATTATATTTTTCCCATATTGCTTATCTTTTGGTGCTGCTTATATTTCCCCTAGACAAATGTTTGCTTTCATGTGGCATTGCTTATTAGTAATTATGACCTACTCAGTATTTCTTGTTTAGTACCAGCATTTGCCCTCCTTGCTAGACAAGTGCTCTACCACTGAGGAATGCCTCTAGCCTTTTTTGATTATTTTTCAGATAAGATCGTGGGCTTTTTGCCCAGGCCATCCTCAAACTGTGATCCTCCTGATCTCTGCCTTCCTGACAACTATGATTACAAGCATGAGCCATCATGCTAGGCCTATTTAATATTATTTCAATATGGTTACATAACATTTAAAGTACCTCCTCCCTGGATGTAACTGTAATCTGATAAGACTGCCTAGAAATTCTAATTTTTTAAATTTTAAAAAACCTCTACCCTATCAAATGATGCCATTAAGAAAATGAAAATCATAGACATATTTACAAAGAAATATAAACAAAAGCCATGGTAAGATGCCTTCTACATGCACTGGAATAACTTAAAAGAGACTAATAACAAAATCAAATGTTGGTGAGGACACTGAGTAACTAGAACTCCTGCACGGCTCATGGAAGTGTGAACTGGCATTGTCACTTTGGGAGAAAGCTTGTCAGTTTGCTTAAGTTGAACAGAGCCCTCACAAAACAAGGACTCATGGAATGGTTCGGGTGGGAGAGCTGCTCACGAGTATGAAGCTGTAACTTCAAGCCCCGGTACCCCGGGAAGGCCTGGGAGTGCAGCCTGCTGGCGGAACACCTGCCCAGCACACAGAAAGCCCTGGGTCAGTCCCCAGCACCCGATTCTTTTTAACGAACTCCTGTACTAATTATAGCATGAGGGGATGTCAAGGTGTCATGTTGACATGATCCATTTACGTGAAGTGCAAGAAAAGAACAGTGACTGCTAGAAAAAGTTGTATGATCATCCATGCACTATTTTCCCAAAGTCATCTGTTTAAAATCTCTCTCAGGAAATGTAGATGAGCTGCTGGTCGCCCCTATAACTAAAGGGCAAACATTTACAGGGGACCAGTACTCTGGGCAAAGTTTTACTAAGTTCCTTGAAGGTACCAAAACTTCCATGTGTTTAACTAGCCTCCAAGGAGATCAAGTTCACAACATGATCAAGGATATGTGTTTTATAATGGCATCAATCAGTCACTTAGCACCTCTTGTCAAGGAAGCTGTTTAACCACTTACTAGTCTGTTGGCAGCAAGCCACAATTTTCGTAAAAGAAAAAGGGAAGGGAGGTCAGGTGCAGTATCTTATGCCTATAGTACCAACTACTTAAGGCAGAGACTGGAAGATCTTGGTTCGAGGCCAGCTAAGGCAAAAAGTTAATGAGACCCCCCCCCAATCTAAACAAACAAGCTGAGCATGGTGGGGCACACCTGTAATCCCAGCTACACCGGAGGCATAGGTAGGAAGACCAAGGTCTGAGCTGACCCAGGCTAAAAAAGCATGAGCACTTATCTGAAAAATAAAGAAAAACGGACTGGAGGCCCAGCTCAAGTGCACTAGAAGTGCACCTGTGATTCCAAATCAGTGCTGACTGCAGAAATGTACGCACCCTCCTGAGCACTTACGGAATGATGCCAAGGCACTACCCACCAAAACACAGGCTTTTACAAATTTACCCATCATTCCAAGACTTTCCATCTTTGACATGCATTTATAAAATGCTGTGTGATGTCTACATAAGACCCAAGAATTTTACGTGGTGCTGTCATTTGCCAAGCTTTATATACTAAAAACCAGCGCTTTCTAAAACAACTCATAAAGTTTTAAGAAAGAAAACAGTAAACAAACACAGAGAGGAGAGAAACAACCTGTGAGCCTAAAAACCACAACAATCAGAGGTGGACAGTGTGCATAAAAAGCCTCAGAAGAGGCTATCCTGGCATTCAGTAGTCACTCAAACAACGAACTGATTTTTCATAGTCATTCAGTGTCCGCGTTCTCCAAAGAATTAAAACTCAGGCCTCCTGATAAGGACCACAAAACTGCAAAGCCGAGTGAAGTATAAAACCAAATAAAGCTAACACAGAATTTCTAGAATGACTAGAAAGCAAGATGATATATAGAAAGTAAGAGACCCATTCCAGAAGCCTAACCCAACATCAAGAGGTCTCTTGGCCTTCTCAGCTGCAAGAGGGCACCTGATGGAAGGTTTGGGAGAGGAGTCCACCTCGGGTTAGACTCTCCACAGCATCTGGCTGACCTGACCGTCAGTATGCACGGCTGAAGGACACAGGGCCTGCACATGCCACGCAAATGCCCTACAGTTTTGCCAGTCCGGCCCGACGTGCCTTGTGCTCAGTGAGGTCAGGAACACACGGCACGCACCTTAAAGGTCAAATGGAAAGTATGAGAGGACTGTATCTAATGTTACATTTCTGTGCTACTGAAGAGGTAATTCACTTGGAAAGCTACAAAGAAAAGACAGCCTTTGGGAATATCAGCAAACAGAACTTACCAAGGCAAGCAGTGGCCACTGAAGGAAGTGACAACTCCGAATCAGTAAATAATGTCTCACTGGCATCTTCAAAAAGTTAACAAAGCAAGGAACCCACTGTCCTAAAGCTGCCCACCTATTAAATATCCTCACGCTAGGCAGTGCTGTCTACCCTCTGTTGGAGCCTCCATTTCAACACCAAAACAATCTAATCTAATGAGAGAAAGTCAGGAAACCGGGTTTTCCATTAAACTCTGGCTCACCGTCCTCGGGCTGGCATGCAGTACAGAAAAAAGCTCCAGGGCAGGAAGGAAGTCCACTTGTCCTGCATTACTAGGCTGTAAGTTGATGTTGTTATGGCACCAGCACAGTACAGCAAATATCAGAGCCAGGAAACAAAAGCTGACCAGAGAAGACAACTTGGTCCACGTGATCGGTGTGTTAATGGGACTCAAACTACCCAAGAGTTCCCAGACACAGCCGAATAATCTGACTTGTCCCAAAAGTTTCCTACTGGCTTTCAGCGAGTACTATAAAACATCAGACAGTCAAGACATCTTTTATTCTTCTTAATTAAATCTAATCTTGGTCCTCATTAGAACCACAGGGTGCAGAACAGGAAGATGCTGGCCTGCTGGTGATCACCAGCACTGCTTTGTCTGTACCTTCCACACTGTCCCCGAAGCAGGCAGGAGGCGGCACTCACTCGTGGGAAATGCTGGTTCTCTGTAGCCACCAAGATGTGAGGCTCCATTCCTGCCCTTTCCCTTTATCCTACTCCTCAGTTTGCTGCACTTTATGGTTTCTGTTCCTGATTCTTATCCTGCAGTATCACTTCAGTTTCTGCCATTTTAAACCAAGCCTTCCAGGAGAATTCTAGCAGTTAAGGTAAGAACTGAAAATATACACTAGCATTGTAAAGAATTTTTTTCTTTTTGGCAGTACTAGGGTTTGAACTCAGGGCCTTACCACTCAAGCCATGCCTCCATCTCTTTTTGTTTTAAATTATTTTTCAGCTAGGGTCTCATTTTTTGCCAGGGGACAGCCTCAGACCTTGATTCTCCTACAAGTGGCTGAGATTACAGACTTACACCACCACACCAGGCTCATTTGTTCAGATGGAATCTCACTTCCTTTTTGCTCCAACTGGCCTCAAACCACAATCCTCCTGATATCTACCTCCCAACTAGTTGGGATTACAGGCATGAGCCACCACACCCAAACAGCATGTTAGTTTTAAAGATTTTCTTACACAGCTTTAAGATCAGACGTGTATTAGTTCTTCAGTCTTAAGCAAGATGCCTTTTCTTTCTCATGGTCCCCGTGGCAACAGTATCCCCCAGTGTAATCGCAAACATTAAGTGCATATCTACTAGCCTAATGCACTGGTGTGAATCAATACCTAGTTACACCTTTAGGTATCTCCCATTCTGAGTCTCATCCTTGCACACAACGATGACAGCACAGGCCAGGGCTGTGATGCAGTGGTAGAGCGCATGGCCCAGCATCACAGAAAATGGAGAAAAAAGATGGTGTAACTCAACAGAGCCCTGGTGCTGACTCAGCACCTTTATTCTTCTCTGTTCTTCCCATAATAGCACAGGTTTAGGAAAGCTAATTAATGGGTAGAGAAATTATTGTTTTATGTACAATATTCACGGAAGTGAATAAATTTGCATGTGAAAAATTCAACTTAGGACACTCAAGGTCTTAACACATCTTTAAAAAAAATTTTTAGCACACATCTAACTAAATGAGCGACTATCTGTATTAAAGTACTTGAGGGCCTGGTGTGGTGGCACATGCGTAATCTGAGCTACTCAGGAAGCATCCTGGTTCAAGGCCAACCGCAGCAAAAAGTTAGCAATACCCTATCTCAAAACAAGCCAGGTGCAGTGATACACACTTGTAATCCCAGCTACCCAGGAAGGAGAGATAGGAGGACTGTGGTCCAAGGGGGCCTGGGCGAGTGTGTGAGACCCTATCTGAAAAAGCATCTAAGAAAAAGGACTGGGGGCATAGCTCAAGCAAGCTTGCATAGCAAGCAGGAGGCCCTAAATTCAATAATGTAAACAAATAGTAAAGAGGACTGGGAATTCCTTGTATTATTTCTAGAACTTTCGTTAAATTTCAGCTTACAGCGAAGTTATTTTTTAAAATCTGGAATAAGACAAGATGATATCTGTTAAAGTTGTAAGTAGGTAGGTGCCATTCATTACGCTACTTAGTCATAAGGAAAACAATTTTTAGAAGAGCATGACAAAGAAAAATAAAAGAAGATTCTCCTAATTCCAGTCAGCTACACTCTGACTATGAGTTGCGTCGCCTCTGACTTTCTGGGAAGGAGGTTATTAAGACAAATCTGCCTTGCTAACTTCCGTGCCTTCCTCTGATTACAACCTCACTAATGTGTTAGCTGTGCCAGCTCTGGGCTGTACTAGATGTCCGACCAGACAGAAAGGAACATTCTGATAAGAGCTTCTGCTACGAGTCCAAACGCACAGGCACTATGACGACAAAGGCCAAATGATGATCAGCCCAGAGAGCGCTTTGGGAACTGGAGGGAAGAAAACTGTCCTGTGCATCTTCATTTGAGCATAATTACACGAGTCCATGTAGATGTCAGCTTTACTTTAAAGATACTATACTGCATTACATCATTGTTTAATTAAGAAAATAAGTGCTTAGAGAACCGACAACTTAGTGGTTCAAATCCAAACCTACCATCTGCGAGACTGAAATAACAGTTATACTGGCACTCAGATTTATAGCCAAGTCCTTGTAATCTTGGTCAACATGACTCTACCTCTGACATGGTTTTTTTGGTTTTTTGTTTGTTTGTTTGTTTTTTAATTAAAGAAAGAGAGCCAAGCATAGTGGTGCATACCTGTAATCCCAGCACTCAAAAGGGGAAGGCAGGAGGATCACAAGTTTGTGCCAGCCTGAGCAACACAGGGAGACTGTGTCTCAAGCAAAAACAAAATAATCATTACAGAGTTTCAGACAGAGGGCTGGAGGCACGGCTGAAGCAGTAGAGTTCTTGCCCAGCAAAGCATGAAGCCCTGAGTTCAAACCCAGTGTCACCAAAAAAAAAAAAAAAAAAAGAGTTCCCACCAAATAACACGAAATCCTGAAGAATCCACAACATTACCTTACATAAATGTCCCTCAACAGCTGAACAGATAAAGTGTGGCATATACACACCATGTAATACTGCTTAAGCCATAAAAAAATGAATTCCTGTCATTTGTGACAAGCAAAGGACATTAAGAAAAGTAAACTGAGAGCAGACAATAAAACGTCACATGGTCTCATTTATGTGGAACCTAGAAAAGTGGGTCTCTTAGAAGCAGCATCAGGTTGAATGTCGGGCTTGAAAGGTGGTCAGAAGGAAGCGGCTCAGGAGATGCTGGTCCAGGATATGAGTGACAGTTCCACAGGAGGAGAGTTTTCTGGATGTTCTGAAGAGGCAGATACACAGAAACGGAAAGAAGGCAAGTGGCTGCCTGGGGCCAGGGAGGGGAATGGGGAAGAGATACAGAATACCAGTGGTTATGGAGTTCTCTTTTTTTGGGTACTGAAAATGTTCTAAAATTGTGATACTTGCTCAATTCTGTGAACAAAAAAAAAAAAAAACTCAAAAAACCTGTGCACTCTGAACGTAAAATATGTGAATTATACCTAAATACAGCCATTTTTAAAGGAGGGACCTAGAAATCAGGTTAGACATGCACCTCCCCCACTATCTTAGCCTGCTTTTAAAAAGGGGGTTTCTCCTCTCCCTTTGGGAGGACTATAGGGATAGAACATTATTTTTAAGAACACAGCTCTGGGAACTCACTTGTCCAAGGCAGTTCTGTATGTACAGAATATGACTAGCACTTAAAAGGCAAGGGTGGAAACAGACAAGGGCAGCAATCGGCCACTGCCATCTTTCTTCCACTGGGCTAGATCTCATTTCAGAGATTCAAGTTCTATTAACCATATTGTGTCAGTATTTCCACTGCAGATTTTGACACAAAAATTTTATTTATTAGTAGTAAAGGTGTCAAGTCACACCATTCAGAAACAACTTCTCTACAGGGAAATTAAAGATTTTGAACCAATAATTCTTAACCATGTTTAGTGTTTTTAATAACAATACAATCATGAATCAGAAGCCCTCTTTGAAAGATCCGAGAAAGAGTATTCCATTAAATTCTTTACGAGGCAAAACTAACCTACGGTGTCAGATCAGAACAATGATTCACAGAGAAGAAGAGGGGCTTCTTTTTATTCTGCATCTTGACTGGGTGATCTCGTAAGTGTAAACATTTGTCAGTATACACTAGGTGAATTGTGATGGATACAAATTTACCTTAATAAAGTTGACTTTTAATGTAAAAAACATACAAATACAATTCAAGCTCTGAAAACTAAAAACTTATTGGGAAATTAAATACTAAGATATTCAATAAAACGGATTTAAATTAGAGACAAACTTGGCTACTTGTTTTTCTGCTTCTCAGTATTTAACCCAAGCTGGTCTCCTCAGGATCGTCCTGCCACCGCCCCCAAGTGCTGGGACTGCAGGGCTGTATCACCACACCTGGCCCATTTGTATGGAACCCAATCTGTGAGCCTCCCAGCATCACCTGGACCCCACCAGCTACACTTCCCATGCGACATCACTCAATCATCTGCTCAGCGCTGTAACAGAAGCATCAGATGCAAAAAAACCTTCCGTGGAGCATGAGAATACCTTCAAAACGACATGTCTGAGTAAACAGATGGCTACAAACATACATTTTTCTAAAGCTATTTTACAATAATCTAAAAAGAGTTGAGTATGTCCATTAAAAAAAACTCCCATATCCCATGAGGAGAAAAAAATGAAGTCATAAAAGATAAATAGGAACTTATTAAAGAAATGCAAATATCCCACACATATGAAAATCTCAATCTCATTAATAACCAAAAAACATGCAAATTAAAACCACAAAGGTAACTATCATTTAAAAGACCGGCAAAAAAAAAGTAAGACCCTGTCAGGAGGGGAGGGCACCCAGAGACCCATTCCAGGGATTACCTGCAGGGAGGATGAAAGACCAGCACTGAAAGTGAGGGCTAAGGGATTTTAGCCTGGTCTTAATACTCTGCAAGGAGCATTTATTCACCTACTTGAATATTAAAATTTCATTTTGAAAGGTACAAGAAGCTGACTGAATGCAGTGTCCTCCCTTAGAGAGCCCATCCAGCAAACACTACCATCATCTGTACAAGTGTCTTTACGCCTCCTGCATGCACCATGTTGTAACTGTTTTTGGTAAAGCCATCCACACTCAGGTCCTCTCTTCTGATAAGCTTAAAAACACTATTACTAAATAAAAGTATCCTGTAATATACCTCAAAATCTAGAAGATTAAATGAAAGAAAAAAAACCAGAAATTACAGGTATTCAAAACTACAAAACATTATTGGAAGAAATTAAAGAAGTTCTAAAGAGACAATTCATAGTCAAAGCTCAAAACAATATTGTTAAGTCTGTGAGTGGTGTGCTATCTTAACAGATTCCACGCACACTATGAAAATATCAGCTGGCTTTCTTACATACATCAACAAGCTGGTCCTAAAGCTCATATAGGAATATGAGACCCCAATAACCAGAACTACCTTGGAACAGTAATGCATTCACTGTGGCACGAAATATGGAGGGTACTCAGAAATACTGAAAGTAGAGCTGCCATGGCCTGCAATCCCACTGTGGAGTATGCACCCATAGGAAAAGGCATCAGCATGCAGAACAGAGACCTGAAGTAGCATTCACTGCAGCGCTGTTCACACAGCCCAGAAATGCAGTCCGCCTAAGTGCCCACCGACTGATGACAAAGTGTGGTAGACTCGCACAATGAAATACTGTTCAACCCTAAGACAAAAAGGATGAAATCCTGTCATTTGCAAAAATGTGCACGGAGCTGGAAGACGTTAGGTTAAGTGAAAAAAGTCAGGTACAGAAACACAAATACTGAATAATCTCATTTATATATGGAATCCTTTAAAAAAGTGATCTCATAGAAGGGAAGAGTAGAATAGAGGTAACCAGAACCCAGGGAGAGTGGTATGAAGTGAGGGACGAGGAAAGGTTGGCCCAGTAGTACTAAGTTAGTTAGGAGAAGTGAGTTCTAGTGTTGTGTTGCACAGTAGTGTGGCTACAGAAAACAATGTACTGTATATTTCAAAAAAAAATAGAAGAGTGTACGCATTTCCACCATAAAGAAATAAAAAGTGCTACTGGGAACCAGTGGTTCACGCCTGTAATCCTAACTTCATGGGAGGCTGAGATTGGGAAGATCAAGGTTTGAAGCCAGTCCAGGCAAACTGACCCCATCTCCAAAATAACCAGAGCAAAATGGACCGGAGGGCCACTGTGGGGCTCAAGTGGTAGAGTGCCTGCTTTGCAAGTGCAAAGCCCTGAGTTCAAACTCGAACCCCACCAAAAAAGAATATACTTATCACAATCTGAACTTTACACAATGGTACCCTATAAATGTACAATTTTTACCCATCAACTCAAAAGTAACTTAAGTTTAAAAACCAATAAATAGAGCTAAGTGCATGCACAGCCTTAGAGTCCTAGTTAATTCGGAGGCTGAGACAAGAGGATAGCTTCAGCCCTGGAGTTCAAAGACAGCCTGGGCAACATGGTGAGATCTCATCTTAATAAATAAATAAGTAAATAAAATTCTAAAAAGTTTATTAAGCCAGGCACAGTGGCTCAAACATGCAATTCTAGCTACTTGTAAGGTGGCGAGTAGTTTGAGGCCAGCCAGGGCAAAAATTTAGTGAGACTCCAGCTCAACCAAAAAAGACCTGGACACTGTGGCATATGCCTGTCATCCCAGTTATGCAGGAAGCATAAACAAGAGTATCACAGTCCAGGCAGGTCCACGCATAAATGTGAAACCCTACTCGAAAAATGCCTAAAGCAGAAAGGGTTGGGGATATGGCTCAAGTGGCAGAGCAAGCACCTAGCAATGCTGCCTAGCAAGCACAGGGGCACAAGGCTCTGAGTTCAAACCCCAACACTGGAAAAAAAAAGAATTATTCAAAGTACACTACAAATCTAGGGAGCCATCACAATGAAACACCCTAGTATTATTAATGTATGCTAATTCAAAAAGAAAAGTTGAATAACTCACATTTTCTGATTTCAAACAACTAGAAAAGACATAATAATCAAGACAATATGGTGCCAGCTGGAGGATAGACATATCAATGAAACAGAATTAAAAGTCAAGAAATACTCTTACATATATGGCAGTTTATTTTCACAAGAATGCTAGAACAATGAGGAAAGAATGGTTTTTCAATAAATAGTGGAACTAAATAGCTACATACAAAGGAATGAAATTGGATCCCTACCTCACATCACACAAAAATTTACTCAAAACAGATCACAGACCTAAATGTAAGAGCAAAATACACTTAACTTTTACTACACTCGATTTACCAAAAGGCTGAGAAGCAATTACATTTTTTACCAAAACAAAAAAAACTTAATCTTCATGACCTTGGATTAAGCAATGGTTTCTGAGATACTGAACCAGAAGCACAAGTGAACCTATGGCCACAGCACTGTGAACATGACCTATCTCTTCTAATCTTGGAAGCTAAGCAGGGTCGGGCTTGGTTAGTACTTGGATAGGAGAAGCACAAGTGACTAATAAAAAAAAATAGGTAAGTGACATTTCATCAAAATTAAACATTTTTGTGCTCCAAAGGGATCAAGAAAGGAAAAAGAGCAGGGCACGGTGGTATATACCTGTAATCCCAGCACAGGGGAGGTAGATGAAGGAGAATTAAGATTTTGAAGTCAATCTGGGAGGAAGCCCAAAGACAAAGGATCTGAATCGATGAAGAACTCTGACAACTCAAGACTAATTTTTTATGGTCCCAATTACAAACCAGGTTAATGATGTGAATAAACAATTTCCAAAGAGGATATGTAAATGTCAATAAACACACAGAAAGATGCTAACATCAGTCACTGAAGACTTACAACTCAGATCCACAATGAGATACCACATCAAACTCACCAGGGAAGCTGGAGAATCAAAGACAAATAAAGTATAGCTCAGTGTCTGAACACTTGCCTAGCATGTGTGAAGCCATGGACCGACCCCCAGCACAGCAAAAATCTAACAATAGTAAGTGTAGTCAAGGATACAGGGAATGTGGAACCCTGATGTAGTTATCACTGGCAGGAATCTGAGATGGTATAGCTCTACTGTGGAAAACAGTCTGGTAGCTCTTCAAAAACTTAAACATATCATTACCATATAACTCAGCAATTTCAATCTTAGGTATACCGCCAAAAGGACTGAAAACATTCATCCACGCAAAACCCTGTACTAAAGGCTCACAGCAACAGTATTCATTACAGTGAAAAATGGGAAGAGCCCACAGGTCCACTGACAAATGAACAAACACAATGGGATAGACCCAACCAGTGCATTATCGTTCAGACATTAAGAGAAATGAGGTACAGGTAAAACACTGCGACATGGATGAACCTTACAGACATACACAAAAGACCACATAATGCATGCTTCCACTTACACAAAACATCCAAAATAGGCAAATCCATAGAAACACAGTCAGGACAGGACAGGAGTGGGAAACGAGTAAATGCTAAAAGGTTTGGGGAGATTCCAAAATTAGATAGTGGTGATAAGTACACAATTCTGAACATACTAAAAGCCACTAAATTGTACATTTTAAAATTTGTGGTAGTAGGGTTTGAACTCAGGGTCTGGAGCACTAGGCAAGTGTGCTACCACCTAAGCCATGTTCCCAGCCCTTTTTGCTTTAGTTTATTTTTGCGGTACAGCCTCATGCTTCTGCCCAGGGTAAACCTCAGACCATGATCCTCCTACCTCCACTCCCATGCAGCTGGGATTACAGGTGAGAGAACCACCACATCTGCCCTAAATTACATCTTTTTTATTTTTTGCAGTATTAGGATTTGAACTCAGGGCTTCACCCTTGCTAGACAGGCACTCTGTCACCTGAGTCACATTCCCAGTCCTAAACTGTACATTTTTTAAAGGCTGTTGATAGTATATAAACTATATTCAAAAGTTATTTTTTAAATGAAAATAAAAAGTAATTTTTATTCTTACTCCATGGTCCCTTTTTTAAAAAAATAGGATTTATCCCTTTGAGATGTATATGCCATTACCCACTACAACTAATCTTAATTTTAATCAATTTATGTTCAAGACTTATGACTTAAGACAACCAAATTATAAACGTTATATGGATAATCAACTTAGTTACAAAGCATAAAATATAGCAATTCTGTTCTTGACCCAGAAAGAGAAAATACACCACCAATGAACAATTCGTAATGGAAATTAAGAAAACAATTTCATTTACAATAGCATCAAAAAGAATAAACACTTAGGAGCAAACTTAACCCAAGGAAGCAAAAGACAAATATACTTGTAACTACAAAATGATACCAAAAGAACTTGAAAATTGTGCAAATAAATGGAAAGCCATCACATGTTCATAGTAAGTCAAGAAGACTTAATATGGTGAAGATGTCAATACAACAGATTCAGAGCATTCCCTATCAAAATCCCAATGAGGTCTTTTGCAGAAACAGACACTGTCAGCCAGAACCAGTGGCTCACAACTGTAATCCTAGGTACTTGGGAGGCTGGGCTCAGGAAGCTCATGGTTGGAGGACAGCCCAGGCAGTAAGTTCTCAAGACCCTATCTCAAGCAATAGTTGGACACAGTAGTCCACCTATTGGTTGGCCTGTCATCACAGCTATGCAGGAGGCTGAAATTGGAATGATCATGGCTCCAGGCCAGCCCAGTCAAAGACATCTGCAAGACCCCATCTCAACGGAAAAAAAGCTGGGTGTGCCCATGTACACCTGTCATCCCAGCTATGGAGGAAGTGTAAAATGGGAGGATCACATCCCAGCCTGGGCAAAAAGTGACACCCCATCTCTAAAATAACCAGAGCAAAAAAGAGCTGGAGGCTCAAGGAGTATAGCATCTACCTCACTAATGTGAAACCCTGACTTCAAACCCCAGTGCAAGAAGAAAGAGGAAAGGAAAGGAAAGGAGAAAGGGAAGGGAGGGGAGGGGAGGGAAGAAAAGAAAACGGAGGGAGGGAGGGAGGGAGGGAGGGAAGGAGACAATGTTGTCCTAAAACTTACATGGAATTTAAAGGGCCCTAAATAGCCAAAGCAACCTTGCAAATCAAGAACAACGCTGAAGAATTCACACTTCTTGATGTCTAAATTTACTACAAAGCTACAGTTACCAAAGCAGTGTTTGCCTAGCATGCACAAGGCCTTGAATTTGATCCCAGTACTGCGAAGAAAAAGAAAAAAAAAAAGGCATCAGTGTGTCAATTAGCATAGACAAAGACCAATGGGATAAACCTGAGCGCCTGGAATAAACCCTTGCCTAACAGCAGTCCTGTTATCTGCAGTTTCACTTTCTGTAGTTTCGATTACCCAGGTCAACCATGGTCCAAAAATATTAAATAGATATTAAAATTCCAGAAAGAATTCACAAGTTTTGAAATGAGTACTACTCTGGGTACAGTGAAGAGCCTCACGCCATCCCAGGATGTGAATATGCTCTCCTTCACACATAGACACATTACACACACTGCCTGCCACTAGTCACTTAACAGCCATCTCAGCTATCAAGTCAAATGCTGAATACTTTAACATTTGTGTTCAGATAACCCTTACACTGAACCCTAATGCTATGTCACAAGGCCACTTTATCACATATTTTAGCAGCTCACACCACCACGAGGATGAACACAGTACAGCTATTTAAGACCCACCACATTCGCCTAACTTATTATAGTACATTAATTATTGTATGTTGGTGCTAGCTATTGTTATTCACCTCACTGTGCCTGCTTTGTAAGTTGTCATAGAACGTATACAGAATAGGGAGAAACAGTGTATAGACCAGGCTCAGTGTACTTGCAGTTTCAGGCACCCTCGAGTCTCCTGAGAAGGTAAACATGGTTGAAGCAGGACTAGTGTGTGGTCAGATTACTTTCTACAAGGATACCAAGATCACTGCTAGGGCGGCGGGGGGGAGGGTTGGACAATCTTTTCAACAAATGGTGCAGGGAAAATTGAATATCCATATACAAAAAAATAAAGTTAGAACCTTAACCTTGCACCAAATACAAAATTAAATCAAAAATAAAAGACCTAAACATACAAGATAAAACTATAAAATCCTTAAGAAAACGGAGAAAGCGTCTGACATTGCAATTGGCAATGATTCCTTGGACATGAGATCAAAGGCCCAGGCAACACAAGAACAAACTGTACTACATCAAAATGAAAATCTTTTGAGCATCAAAGAGCACTATCAACAGAGTATAAAGGAACCCCACAGAATAGAAGAGGTATGCAAACTATGTATCTGATAAGGGTTTAATATCCACAAAATATTTTAATGTTTTTACGGCTCAACAATTTTTTTAAAAAATTCAAAAGTAGGTAAAAGTTTGCTAAGGGATTTGCGTTCCCTCAGTTTTCCAGTACTGAAGCCTCAGCCCCAGGACAACTGTACTTGGAGATAAGGCCTCCACGAGTAAAGTTAAATGAGGTCCCACAGGTGAGGCCTGACCAGTAGGGGTTACTGGGATTATAAGAAATCACATGGAACGGCTGGGGATATGACTCAGGGGTAAAGCACTTGCTCACATGTGCAAGACCCTGGGAAAACACACCAGAGAGCTGGCTCTCCAGGAAGACAGTCCTCACCAGAAACTGAACTCTGCCAGAACTCTGATCTTG
Organism: Castor canadensis; assembly: GCF_047511655.1. Classification (NCBI taxonomy): domain Eukaryota; kingdom Metazoa; phylum Chordata; class Mammalia; order Rodentia; family Castoridae; genus Castor; species Castor canadensis. The sequence goes on along the minus strand of NC_133403.1, from coordinate 2,745,195 downwards.
GACTTCCAGCCTCTCGAACTGTGAGAAAGAACATTTCTGTTGTTTAAGCCACCCAGCCTGCACTGCTTTGTTACGGCAGCCCAAGAAGACTATGTAAGAGAGACTTGACTAGACATTGTTCAAAAGAAGAGACATGAGAGGCCAGTAAGCACAAGACAAGATGTTCCACATCACTAGTCATCGGGGACATGCAAATAAAGCCATAGTGAGACACTACTTCACATCCATTAGGACTGTTATTTACATTTTTTAATCTTTTTTATGTGTTGGTTAGGATATGGAAACTGGAATGTTTGTGTGTAACTGGCCAAATATAAAATACAGCCACTATGGAAAACACTATGGAGACTTCTCAAAACATTCAACATAGAAACTCCATTTCTGGGTATATACCCAAAAGAAACAGATGGAACTTGAGCAGACATTTGTACACTAATATTCATAGCAGCATTATTTCAACAGCCAAAAGACTGAAGCAAGCCAACTTTGTCCACCAATGAAAAAACAGCTGGGCGCCAGTGGCTCACGACTGTAATTCTGGCTACTTGGGGGCTAAGATCAGGAGGACCACTGTTGAAGGACAACATAGGCAAAAATTTTGCAAGGACCCACCCCCTTTCTTTTTTGGTGAGACTGGGGTTTGAACTCCAGTATTTGGAGATAAGACCTTTACAAGTAAAGTTAAATGAGGTCAAACAGGCGAGGTCTGTGCTTTGCACTCTACCACTTGAGTCACACCTCTAGTCCATTTTGCTCTGCTTATTTTGGAGATGGGGTCTTGAGAACTATTTGCAGATGAGGCATCTGCCTGGCAAGCACAAAGCCCTTAGTTCAAACACGAGTACCAAAAAAAAAAAAAGGAAAGGAAAAGTCCTGCAGACAGATAGTGGCGACAGCCACAAGACAATGTGAACGTATTTAAATGCCACAGAACCATACATTTGAAAAACCACAGTGAAGGGCTAGAGGGCTAGGGACATGGCTTAAGTGGTAGGCTGCATGCCTAGCATGTCCAAGCCCTGAGTTCAATCCCCAGTACTTCAAGAAAAGAAAAACTACAGGAAAATGAAATAAAACTTTCAGAAAACAAATGAACATTCCATTAAAAAAAAAAAAAGAAGAATGCTGTCAAGAAACTGTGGTCCTAGCTAATCAGGAAGCTGAGGAGGGAGAACTGTTTGGGACCAGGAGTACAAGGCCAGCCTGAAAACACAGTGAAACGCAGTTGGGGGTGGTGCTTAGGAAAAATAAAATCCTAAACTCTATTAAGGATGAAGCTCAGTGGCAGAACACTTGCCTAGCATTTGTGAGGCTCTAGATTCAATCCTCTGCACACAAAGGAAAAAAAAAAAAAATACTGGAGCATTACTATAAGACACCTTCCTCAAAAAAGTGGAGGTTTTGTTATAACTGACATTAAATTTGTTAAGTTTTTCCTTTTTTAAAGCTGAGGATTAAACCTAGGACCTTGGACATACCAGGCATGCTCTTCCCACTTAAGGTTTATCTCCAACCTGTAAGCTTTTTATTTTTCTTAAGTCTTCAGGATAAACAAAAGTTAGTAAAACCTGAAGGAGTTCAACAATCACTTAGGTGTCTTCAAAGAAGAATTTCAAAAGGCACAAGAAAATCAGAAGCAAAAGCAAAATCCTTCAAGTTTAGCCTTTGCATTTGGTCAGTATCAGTCTTTAGCCCAAATGTGATTTACACCTATGCTTTGTATGAAAGGCTAAGCAATTTCTAGAGAATTATTTAAAATTAGTCCAGAAATTTATGTGATTAAAAAAAAAAAGAAAAGCTTTTCCATGATAGGCCTGTAACACTGGTCTCCACGTGATTTTTTTTCCTACCATTCAAAAGGTTTAAGTGTCAACCATATGCTTTCATTACATGAATGTAAAATCTAAGTAGAAGTACCCATGAAGAGAACAACATTGAGTATCTAAATAGCAGTATTCTTATAGGTACAAGGACTGGTTATTGAGTTCCACAGTCAGACCTGGGCTCAATAACCTTGTGTTCCTAGAGTCTTAATCATAGCCATTAATTTCCTGTTAGGCACACTTTTTCACATAGTAAGACTCCAGCAAAATGTTCTTTTCTAGAGAAAAGAAATGAGTCACTTTAATCACACTATGCAATGATCTAATAACTTTTAGCTAATAAAGAATAACTAATGAATTCATGAGGTATCTTATTAAATTTTTAAGTGAATTGCCTAACTCTTAATAATAAAAGCACAGATAAAATAAAATATACATAAGGACATCAGCCAATTTCCTAATAAGCATCTGAAATACACTGTAAACGTAATTTTACTGAACTGAGTTTAATCTAGGAAAATATTTTCTAAAGACTGAAACCAGGACTGGAAACATACCCGAAGTGAGTATAAATTAATAATCCAGAAATATTTATTAAACTATGAAATTTAATGTCTTATCAGCCATGTATCACTACTTTAAGACCACAGTTTCATTAGCTTTGGGGGGGGCAGTTATGGGGATTGAACTCAGGGTCTCAGGCTTGTTTTATTAACCTCTTAAAGAGAAAACTTTCCTTTCTTGGCTAGCTTTTGCTTTTTATATACTAAAATTGGACAGTTTAAACCACTTCATCAGATACATCAGGGAGAAACTTAGAGCAGGACAAAATGTCACTTACTTTTAAATTTACATATAATTATGGTATTAAGAATAAAATGTGCCCAAAGGGCACTGGTGGTTCATGTCTGCAATCCTAGCTACTTGGGAGGCTGAGATCAGAAGAATCACAATTTGAGGCCAAACCAGGCAAATAGTTCTCGAGACACCATTTCCAAAACAACCAGAGCAAAATAGACTGGAGGTATGGCTCAAGCAGTAGAGGTGCCTGCTTTGCAAGTGTGAACCCCTGAGTTCAAACCCCAGTCCCACAAACCCAAAAAAGAACAAGAAAAAAATGCTGTGCTAAAAAGTTAAGTGGCGGGACCTAAAAAAACTGCCCCCCCAAAAAAAAGGACAAGGAAGCATAATTAATGGCCCAGTGGTTATTATCAAAATATATAGTCATATGATATTTGTCCCAAAAACACTGAGAGCAAGAATTTTAGATGTTTATCTTACATGCAAACATCCCTTGTGGAGAGGAAAGACAATTCAACTGACCATACAAACAATCCTTTCTTGGTACTCTTAAAAGTAAATAATATTTTTACCTTTTTTTTGAGACTTAATCTTTCTGTATAGCTGAGGCTGGCCTCAAATTTGAGATCTTCCTTACTCAGCCTCCCAAGTGTAGGGATTACAGGTATGTGGCAATACACTGGCCTGTACCTTTTAGAATCCACAACCATAGCACCTTCTTTTAATTTTTTTTCCTCAGTGGTACTAGAGTTTGAACTTAGGGCCTTGCACTTGCTATGTAGGCACTCACTCTACCACTTGAGTCATGCCCCCAACCCTTTTTGCTTTTGTTATTTTTTTGAATAGGGTCTCGGTTTATGCCAGCCCCAACCTCGATTCTCCAACTTAAGTAGCTGGAATGACAGGCACATGCAACCAGGCCAGATTTTTATTGGTTGAGATGGAGTCTCAATAGCTTTTTGCCCAGGCTAGCCTCCCAATCTCTACCTCACAAGTACAGGTATGAGCCACCATGACCAGCTATCATTTTTAAATTAAGATTCACTTTACTCTTAATGTATAACTGATAAATTCCCTTGGGGAGAGGGAATTTGGACTTAGGGCCTCAAGCCTGCTGGGAAAAACACCCTACCACTTAAGCTGTGCCCCAGCCCTTTTCCTTTACTTTTTTTTTCAGATAGGGTCTTGAGCTTTCTGCCTAGGGTCAGCCTCAGCCAATGATCTTCCTACCTCCTCCCACAGGGGAGGGATTACAGGTGTGTAGCACCATGCTCAGCTTTTTTCTGGAGGGGTGACAGCACTGATGTTTGAACTCAGGGCCTCACACTTGCTAGGCAAAGCCCTCTACCACTTGAGCCACTCTGCCAGCCCTTTTTGCACTGGGTATTTTCGAGGTAGGGTCTCATAAACTATTTGCCCAGGCTGGCTTCAAACCGCAATCCTCCTGGATCTCTGCCTCCCAACTAGCTAGTATTGCAGATATGAGCCACCAGAGCCTGGTTTGGCTTGTTCTTTGAGATAGGGTCTCACTAAATTTTTGCCTGCTGCCCTCAAACCACAACCTTCTGCAATCCCCCCAATCACCACTTTCCAAGCAGCTGAAATTACAGGCATGAACCACCCACGTGGCCCAATGTGGCTCTTTAAACTAAGAGTTGACCATAGCAGATTTTGGTAAAATTCCCATGTCAAAAGAAAGCATAAAACCATCAACCAAAGCTCAAGGCCCTGAGTGTAAATCCCAGTATGGTTGATGGACTATCAACCATACAAACTACTTAGCAACTTACAGGTAAGTACTTCTCAAACTGTTACTCCTTTTCCTTCACAGACTACAAAGTGAATGAAGCCAGAAACTTTGCCACTACATCCACAGGTCTGCAGCATGAAATGCCTGGTAAACAGGTAGCACGTGTATTTTAATAAGCCTAAGCCAAGCCATGCACAGACAAAGGCAACAAGAGCAAACGGAAAGATCTTTCAAGGCAGGAGGAATGCTGCTGAGAATTCCTATGTGATAATTCAACAGAAAAAGTTTATAAAGTTTAAAGCTAATTAGAACTTATGGAAGAGTCACTGTAAATTATTTCAAACATAAAACACAATGTACGTAAGATGTTGCTCAATGCCTTGGCTTCTTTTTCAGCATAAGACTAGTGTAAGGACCATGCACCTCTACAAACTTCCAACAGCACAAGCACAGACCGTGCTCCCCAGCACCAGGTTCACCTCACACCTGGTACCACCAGCAGTACCTAATCTTCCCTAAATTAAGCAGTTACACTCTCTGCATTAGCAATACAAAATGTCTGATAATGTCAAAGGTAAAACGTATTTAACAAATTCAAAGTACATAAGCATCTGTCCCTTCCCAGGCAATCCTTTGACAGCCACTCAAATCCTGGGTAACAGCTGGCAAACACTACTCACTATAAGGTCTTCGAGCTACACAAAGATCTTATCAGATATATCACGGACACAATACTAATTTACTATGAATGGCTTTTTACCAAGACAGTAAAGCTGTAAAAGGAAACAAAATTAAGTCAGTATTCTATAACCCTTTATTATTTATCCAGAAATGATGATAACGTGAGGGGCAACTGTTCGTCCCATTTGTCAGTATCTGCACCGAATGTGGCTATGAAATACAGGATCTGGTGAACAGCATGGCTTGATTTAGTAGGTAGATGAAAATCACACGTTACGATTACAAAGTCTTACAGGTCTATGTGGCAACCTGCAATACAGATTCCCTTTTTAAAATCTTAGCTGGACAACAACAGCTCACACCTGTAATCCCAGCTACTTGGGAGGCTAAGAAGGGAGGGAGAATTGTGGTTCCAGGCCAGCCCAGGCAAAAAAAGTCTGTAATACCCCATCCTACAGAAAAGAACCCAGCCTGGCGGTACACACTATGATTTCAGTGATTGTGGGAAGCTTAAACTGGAAGGATCGTGGACCAGGCTGGCCCAGGCAACGGCAAGACCCGAACTCCAAAGTAACCAGAGCAAAAAGGGCTGGAGCTATGGCTCAGGCAGTAGCACCCCAAGTTCAAACACCAGTATCTCAAAAAGAAAAAAGAGTCCAGTCAGTGAGAAGTGCCACGTACTCCGGAGGTTAAGACAGAAGGGTCAGTTGAGCCCAGGAGTACAAGACCAGCCCGCAACACAGAAGACCTGGTTCCAAAAGCAGAACACTTATATGAAGGGTCTTTTCTTGATGGGAGGGAGTGGTGTGCAAACACTGTCAAGAAAGCAAGACTGAAGTCTGTAGTCTAAAGAAAGAATGACAGGTATAAAAGGTAGCTTTGAGAACACTGTTTTCCTTCAAATATCATTTGAAGAAATATAATTTCCTTTAAATAAGTAAATATAACTTGACCCTTCCTTCACATTTCCAGTAGCCATTTACAACTGCTCTAATGTTAAAGCAGATTTTTAAGAGCCTAGTCCGCTTGACTTATTTCCACATTCTAATGAATACTAGTTGCTCACAACCAATACAAAATCTTTTAATAACCGTAAGGATATTACAGAACAAGAAAAGAACAATCCATGGTTGATTAGTAACATTAGATCCTAAAGCTTTCTGTAGGGTAGGGGCCCAGTGAGACGGCTCTGGCTATCAAGCAACAGTTGATAGCATTGAAAAACAAGTGGTAAAGTGGCAGATCCAGAATACTATTATGAAGGTTAAACATGTCTTAATTCATGTAAGGCCTCCTAATGAACAACAAGAGCATGAATCCTGGCTAAGCCAGGTTAGATGCCACAAAAGACTGACTGCAAAATGTAAAATACTGATGTATAACACAGGCTGTAATCATGCAGAATCTTGATTTGTGGACAGTTAATAGTCTGGCTATAATGGAGTAATTTGAGACTAGCCTCCCCATCATAAACCACCAAAAAAAAAAAAAAAAAAAAACAGGCAAAATGTATGAAACTGCTCTTGGATGTTGAACACAGAAGAGAACCTTAGAGAAGGGAAACAATTACCTGAACTCGATGACTGGCAAGCTTTGAGCTTTGAGACACTTTCCAAACTCCAGCCAGAAAGAAGTGAAGGAATTCAAGCAGAGCAGACGCTCAGATGGGCTGCAGGAGGCTGCCACAGCTGTAGTGTGTGGCACCTTTATCTTTGCTAAGTAGCTGCACGTGCACTGGGGATGATTTCATGAGGTGGGCAAAGAAACAATCACCCAGCAACAAGCAACTACCTGGAGACTACAAACCCAACTACCAGAGTTTACACAGGTGCTCTGGTTCTGACCAATCAGAGCACAAAGATCTATTTAACTCAGGGCACTAGGCTGAGGCCTTAGAAGCAGGCTAAATTACCTCTATGGAAAAGGTCCCTCTCCAGGGTCAACAAAGTTTTAAATAATAACAAGCCTTGAAGAATTCAAATAAATATAAAATATATTTTCTTCTTTAAGAGACAGTTAAGCTAGATGAGGTGGCTCATGCCTGTAATCTCAACTACTTGCGAGATGGAGATTGAGAGGATCCCAGGTCAAAGCCAGCCCAGGCAAAAAGTTATTGAAACTCCTTCTCCCACACCCCCAACTCAAGCAATAAGCTGGGCAGTTACTTGGAGGCAGTTACCTGGGCCAACCCTGGCAAAAATTCAAGACCCTACTCAGAAAAAAAACTGAAGCAAAAAGGCTGGAGACCCTTTTTTTTCAAACTTGCCAAGCAAGTGTGAAGCTGAGTTCAAACCCCAGTACTGCCAGAAGGGAGAGAGGAAAGTTGCTTAAGGCAGATAAAATAACAATGGATTTTAATAATTATGGATTTTTGTAAAGTCTAGAAGTAAAATGCAGGACAACAGCAAAAAGTACAGGGTGAGGGATGGAGATATAGAGCACAGGGATCAATACAATACATCAAGTAGTACAATTTTATTTGAAAGTAGACTGTGATAAGTAAAGATGTCTACTGTAAATTCTAGCATAATCACACAAACAATAAAACAGGGCTGGGGATGTAACTCTATGGTAGAAAGCTCACTTAGTACGCACAAGGCCCTGGGTTAGATCCCCAATACCACAAAAATAACTAAGTATAGCTAATATACTAGTAGAGGAGATAAAAGGAAATATTTTAAATAACCCCAATATGACTGGAAAACAAAGAGATGAGATGAACAGAAAACAAACAGTAAGACAGTAGACTTAACTATATAGACACTTACTTAAAATTTAAGTGAACCTTTCAGAGACAACAATTAAAAGTAGAGACTACTGGCCTAAATAAAACAAGACCTATGTATATGCTAATCCCAAGAAACATTACAAATGTAGACGTATTTAAAACTGAAATGTGAAAAAAAGACACCACGTTAACACTAGTCACGAGAGCTACAGGAGCTATATTCACATGACAAGGCAGCCTTGGGGACCGTCAAAGCACTGAGGTCACAGCTCCTTATTTAACCTCACCTGACCCTTGTCTGCCACAGTGATCAGGGGAAGTATGTACCCTGAACCTGGCAATCAGTAAGAGAGCTTCAGGGCAGCTAGCCCTCTATCCTACACATTGTGTAGGATATGACTGACTACACAGGGCATGCTAATCAGTGACAAGAACCACTGGAGGAAATAATGATCTTTGTTCTTCAGATTTACAGAAATGAAAAGCATCTCATAACAAGGCGATTAAGATCAGATGTGCACCATCTGGCCCCACCCCTCAAACACCCCCACTCCATCCCCAAGAGAAGGTGCCCACTGGTCTGGGAACATCCATCAGCCACTGGACAAAAACCACTCCTGAATAGCTTCATGACAAGATGACTTTGGGCTCCTCCATCTTCTACTCTGGCAGCTGTTTAAATAAACTTATCTTCCTTACCTCAATACCTTTCTCTTGACTTACGTGGCCTATGGTGTGGCCAGTGGTTGGACTTGGGTCCAGTAACAGTCAACATAAAATGGGACAAGTCATTATGATAAAAGAGTGAACTTACTGAGAAGATGTAATCCTAAATATGTATTCACCTAAAAGAAGAACTTCAAAATATATAAATTAAAAACTGACAGAATTGAATCTACAAGCTTTTTGTTGGGTGAGGTTTGAACTCAGGACTTTGCACTTTCGAGGCAACTGTTCTACCACATGAGCTACACCTCCAGCCAATCTACAGTCTTAATTTGTGACTTTAGTATTCCTCTTTCCATAACCGACAGAACAGTAAAAAAAGGGTATAAAAATTTTGAATAACACCAATAATTGTGGTGTCTGCCGGCAGAATATATGCTGTTTTCAAAGACAAAACATTCATTCACCATAACAGACCACACACTTCACAAAACAAATCTCAAATCCAAAAGACTGTGACACCCTATACAGTGTGTTCTCTGACCACGATAGAAGAACATTAGAAATCAATAAGGCCACGCATAGTAGGTAAATGCCTGTAATCACAGCTATGGGGAGGATGGAGGATCAAGGTCTAATGCTGACCCAAGACAAAAATCTCAAGACCCTATCTGAAAAATAATGCAAGCAAAAGGGGTGGGGTAGGGACACTGGAGCTGTGACTCAAGGGGTAGAGTGCCTGCTTAAAAGTGCAAACCCCTGAGTTCAAACCCCAGTACCTCCAAAAAAACACAGTGATAATAGCCTATACAACCTCAAATGTGTAAAAATTGCAAAGCACACCTCAAAATAATCCATAGGCCAAGAAAAGGCGTTACAAGAGAAATCAGAAATATTCCAAATTGAATGGTAGCACAGTTCCAAACACATCCATCTGTGGAATTCAACTGAAGCACTGCACAGAGGACACTTTAAATATCTCTATATACAAAAGAAAGCGGATCTCGTCCTTCACTCACTCATTATGTAAACTGTAATTTGAAGTGTGTCACAGTCTACATGAAAAATCTAAAGCTATACAACTTCCAGAAGAAAATTCAAGAAAATATTACTAACCTCAGAAATTCTTAGACAAGATATTAAAAGCATTAACTATAAAAAGAGAAGGAAAAAAAGTCAGTGACTTTATGTCAGTGACATAATTTTTTTCTTTTTTTTTTTTTTTCTTTTTTTTGCAGTACTGGAGTTTGACCTCAGGGCCTACACCTTGAGCCACTCCATCAGCCCTTTTTTGTGAAGGGTTTTTTCCAGATAGGGTCTCATGGAACTATTTGCCTGGGCTGGCTTCGAACCTTGATCCTCCTCACCTCTGCCTCCTGAGTACCAAGGATTACAGGTGTGAGCCACCTGGCGCCAGCTACATAAAAATTTTTGCTCTCTGAAAGACACTAAGAAATAAAAAGGCAAACCACAAGGTACAAGAACGTATTTGTAAAATGTGATTTGCAAAATCTGTGATAAACATTTCATATTCAGAATAGAGAAAGAACTCTGGCAATTTAATAATGAACAAAAAAAATCACTTAATTTTTTTAAATGGGTACAAAATTTGAACAGACATTTCACCAAAGAAGATATACAGATATATATATACAGATACATGTACAGATAAGCACATGAAAAAAGAATCATTATTAGTTGTCTGGAAATTACAAATTGAAGCCAGGATTACAGAGTCAGGTATGTGACTTCACAACTGTAATCCCAGTACTTGGGAGGCAAAAATAGGAGGACTGCAAATTTAAGGTCAGCATAAGCTGCACAGGGAAAGCCTGCGTCAAAAAAAAAAAAAGGCTGGAGATGTAACTCAATGGTAGAGTGCTTGCCTAGCAGATGCAAGGACCTGAGCTCATCCCCAGGACTGTCCTGCCCCAAAATACATCAGAATACTAGAGTTAATAATTTGGTTTATAATACCAAATATTGGCAAGGATGAAATTCTCATGTTACTGGTAGGAATGCAAAATAGGCAGTTTCTTACAAAGCTATAAACATTCAACAACACACCACACTGCAATTTTCCACTCTGAGGTATTTGACCAAGAGAAATTAAAACGTGGCCATACAAAGAACTATGTGAAATGTTCACAGGCACTTTATTCATAGCAGCCAAAAGCCAGAAACAGGGCTGTGGGTGTGGCCACATGATACAGAGCACTTGCTACCAAGTACAAGACCCTGAGGTCATATCCAAGTACCACCAAAAAAAAAACAAGCCAGAAACAACCTGAATATCCATCAAGTACTAAGGAAAGAAACTGTGGAAGATGACACAATAAGCTAGTCCTTTACAATTAAATGCACCAACCCACTATTACTTTCTTCAACATGGATGAATCTGGAAGCATTAAGCTAAAAGAGGATAGACACCGTACATCCCTGTGTGGCTGGCTGCATTTATATGACATTCTAGGAAAATGCAAAATTTGTGCAAATTACCAATCTAGAAAGCTGAGGGGGAGAGGATCGCTTTGTTCACCATTTGTCAGCAAAAAGTGAAAGGCACGCTCTACATACCTAAGCAAGACAAATATCTTTCCTGAACCTCAGTCACAGTCCAGAGCTCAGACATTCCTGGCTCACCCAAGGTTACAGACTGGTAGCTAGCAGAGTCGTATTTTGCAATACAGACTGACTGCAAATCTAAACTTGCAATGTATGCTTTATGGATGACAATGAAGGTCTGTTTACCTAAAACCCGTTTCACAGAGCTCCAGGAACTGCATTTCACCCTAGGGAAGCATTAAAGAAGTTTCAACTTATGCAAGAAAGGCGAGCTGCTAGAACAGATTAGGGTAAGAATTGGATGACACATGTGGCACAGAGATCTTAAATACTTGGCTTACCACACTCTTGTCAATGGTCAAGTTTACTTGTAAATTAGAATTTTTAAAAGTTCTTCATAGGCTGGCAGAGTGGTCCAAATGGCAGAACGCCCGTCTAACAAGCATAAGACCCTGAGTTCAAACCCCAGTACAGCCAAAAAAAAAAAAAAGGTCTTCATATTCTGAAAACTGTAAAACTTTGAAAAAAAGACATTGAAGAAGACACCAGAAAATGGAAAGACCTCCCATATTCATGGATTGACAGAATCTGCATTGTGAAAATGACTACAGTACCAAAAGTAAACTGAAGAGTCAATGCAACGGTCACCAAAATCCTAATGTCATTCTTTGCAGAAATAGAAAAATCCTAAAACTCATATGGACGCATAAAAGACCCCAAATAGCAAAACTAATCCTGAGCAAAAAGAGCAATGCTGGAGGTATCACAGTATCAGACTTCAAATTATACTACAGAGCCGTAACAATAAACACAGCATGGTACCGGCACAAAAACAGAATAGAGGACCCCGAAATAAAACCACACAGCTACAGCCAGCTGATCTTTAACAAAGAAGCCAAAAACATACACTAGAGAAAAGCCAGTCTCTTCAACAAACAGTGCTGAGAAAACTGGTTCGCTACATGTGGAAAACACACTACCCTCCCCATTTCTCACCCTGCACAAAACTCAACTCCAGTTGGATCAAAGATCTTAACATAAGACCTGAGACTTTGAAATTACTACAGGAAAGCTCTGGAAGACATAGACATAAGAAATTATTTTCTGTATAGGACTCCAATAGCTAAACTCTGGGATCAGCCAGGTGCCCAACGACCAATGAATGGACTTAAAAAAAAAAAAAAAACACACACACAGAATGGAGTATTACTTCACCATAAAAATGAAATTATATCATTTGCAGAAAAATGATGAAACTAGAGAACATCATGCTGAATGAGATACACCAAGCCCCAAAGCCAACTCTTGAATGTTCTCGCTCAATTGTGGAACTTAGACCTACAGTGATGGTGATGATGATAGTAACAATGGGACACAAATGTGAAGGGGGAATGGACAGGTTATTAAGGGGTAAAAGGAATGAAAAATGCTACACACACACACACACACACACACACACACACACACACACACACGAAGATGAAATGAAACAAGGAAACCAGCAAACACTCTGCAAAAAGGCAAAGGAAAAGAATGGGTGGATGGAAATATAAAGGAGGGTAAACTTGTTCAAAGTACACGGTACACATGTATGCAATTAACACAATGAGCCTCCTCATATTATTAATGCATGCTAACTCAAAACAAAATAAAGCTTTTGAAAGTTCTTCATATTCCCCACAATCCCTACACATTAATGCCACTAATCAAAAGCCTCCAAAACAACAATCCTGCGGGTTTTGAGTAGAGCAGCACCCTCTGCAATTCTTCATTCAATGGTTTCAGTTACCCACAGCAGTCTGAAAGTTTTCCTATCGTGTAATTGAGGAAGTAAGATATTTTGAGAGAACTCATATTCACGTATCTTACAGAACACGGTTATTAACTGTTCTATTTTATCATTAATGACTGCTAATCTTTTATAGTGGCTAATTTATAAATTAAACTTTATAACACATATTTATAGGAAACTATGTATGCTGCATATAAATATGACATATATTTATATATATTTATATCATACATATGCATATATGGTTTAGGACTACACGTGGTCTCAGGCACCCACTGGGAGTCTGCGAACATTTGCCCCTATGGGTAAGGAGCTACTGCTCTTCCCTTTCAATTTTCATGCAATGTGCTTAACCCCAAGCAATCAGGGTCAGATAACAAAAGAACCAGGTCATGCAAGACAGCATAATGCCAACAGCTTATGAAAAAGTAAGACAAGAAAGCTGTTCTTACCACCCAATTCTTACATCAACCATAATCTCAACCTAAAGAAAACAAATACAAACTTTTCTTCATCACCAATCCATTTTTCCCGAGTCTAGGATTTAATTCAGCAGTGGACATCCAAGGAACCTAAAGCAATCACTACTGTTCACTTCATCTTGTCTGTCCTACTTTTTCCTCCAGATTTTCTTCCCCTTCTTTCTGCCCCTTTTATGTGATTACCACAGCTATTTTGTGTTAATTAATTAGGATATTTGTCTAATCAGTGAAATTTTTATTATAGTCTGACTTAATGTCTTCCTTGTTCTATCTACTATAGTGGTAAGAAATTTTAAAAAAGGAAATTTTGTTTACTATTATTTTATTTACTATTACTTCATTTATTACTACACTGTATACGTATAAACAGAAAGGAATATTCTACACCTACTCTATGAACATTTTTCCTTCTAAGCAAGGGTCATTAACAAATGGAAGATCATTTTTCACTCCAGTGATTCTAAGTATTAATTCATATATTTATGAATGAGTTTATTTATGTATATCAAATATTTACCCTGAGATTAAAATCCAAATTATCTCTAAATACTTAGAAAATTCAATGTAGGAATGGTACTAGTCAGACTAATATTGGGTGTATTAGAAGTCTCAACTATAAGTGAAAGAAACTCAAGTCCAGCTAACCAACAAAGTCAGAAGTTACTGACTCACAGGACCAAGGTGGTACATAGAGACAAAGAAGGAAATGAGGGCACCAGGGCTTCAAGGGTTCAGTGTCACTGGATCCATCTCTTCCTCTCATACTCCTCCTTACTTGTTTGGCCTCATTCTCTCCCACTGCACAGACCTCCTGCCTCAAGCATGGCAGGGTTGAGGTGCAGGAAGCTGGAACCAATGCCAGCTTCACAAGCCCAGAAAAAACTGACTGCTTATTTTTGTCATCTGTGGATCAACACCAGTGGAAGAAAAAAACACCTACTGGCCCTCTGTGTCAAATGCCAATGCGTGCACCCATGTGTTTTACCAGGAGAACTGAGATAAAATTGGCCCCTTCTGGTATACACCTTCAACCCTTAAGTCGACAGATAATGAGGAATCAGAATCCTGGCTGAATAAACAAAAAGCAATACATGATATCCATGGACTTTATTCTGATGTCATGAATTAAATGCAAAGCTCTCAAAAAAAAAAAAAATCCAGTGACTATCCCATTCCTTTTACTAGTACAACGGTTGAGAGGGAATTCCTAAATGTTCAAAAATCTAGTTTAAGGATACAATCTAGAATGTGCAAAAATCCTACTAAATGTATAAAACAAGGAAATCTAAGCCCTGGCACTAAACCACTGAAAAGGAGAAAAGGCATGAAGGTGAATTTCAGGAGCTTATGTATGGTTGTTCAGCAAATAACAAGGCAGTCTCATCTTTAAGATGTATTTAATAATGACACAACTCTAAAAGTAAAGTATAGCGTGAGGTTTCCTACCATCAGCGATCATACAATCACCACAGCAAAAGCTAAAATTCATACAGCCCTCAAGGAGCTAAATATCCCTGCAGAAATGCTTCCTTCTTCAAAAAATGTTTTTTAAATGGAAAGGAATCCAAAATTACCTAGCATATCTAGGTTTTAAATTACTTTGTTTCAGGGAAAATCATTTCAAAACCACTGAGTGTTAAATGAAAACCAGCAACCCCAAATTCTTTGCTGATCCACTGATACAGTCTGCTATCAAATACAGTTTTTATCTTTCAGTACTCCCAGTGCCACGCAAACTGTTTCATTCCACGTAACTCACTAGATTCTAATGTATGCTCAATTGAACTCAAACAATAACCTACATTCACAAGTATGAGGATGCCTACAAGACACAGAAAACTGACAACTTTCTACTAACTTCTGTCTTTCAAGCTTAATCTGAGGCAATGATATTATTTTAAGCAAGCAGCAATTTATGGGTATTTGTGATAAAGAATTAAATTGAAGGTATTTATTAGTCCTTAATGCAAAGTTCTGTTAGATTCTGATATTCACACTATTTATGAAAAGCACAAAAATGAAGTGCAGAGGAGAAAGTCAAAGTCCTTGGTTTGAAATAATTCTAACAGCCAACACATATAGAACATTCTTCTAAGTGCCTCACCATTTATTAATCATTCACTCTTACAACAATGCTACAACGTGTGTAATACTATCCTCATTTTGCAAAGAGGGAAACTAAGGCGCAGAGAGATGAGATACTTGCCCAAGTCATCAAGCTAGCTAATAAATAATTTACAAATGCAAGTTTAAACCACAGAAGAAATTAAGTAGTAATAGTACATACAGGGCTGATTAAGAAAGAAAAGGGCCAGGCAAGGGGCACAGCTCAATAGTAGGTTCAATCCCTGCACTGCAAGTCGGGTAGATAATTTCAAAGCACTGTGTCACAAAAAGGCTGAAAAACACAAATTAAGAGAGACTCAGCATTTTTTCTCTCAGTGCAATGAAATCAGGTCCAGATCAGGGTTGGGGCATGGGGCAATCTATATTTTGAAATTATATAAAGAGTAACATATGTCTTAAAGAAAAACACTTTTAACTTTTAAGAAATATATTCTGGAGAAAATAGCTGGAAATTAACTTTTGGTTCCTACATACTATGTTTGAAATACAACAAATAATTAAATACAACCCTTCACAATATACTATAGTAAACTACTATTATGTTTACCACTTTTTACTGAGAAATAGGATGTTCTACAATTCCAAAATAAGCCAATCTGTCACTGTGGCATTATCACTTAGCCTTATCTTTGAAAAATATTTTGTGATATTTTAGGTGTTTTATCTCGGGGACAACTCTGAACATGAAAAAGGATATTTCCACTTAGGACCAGTTGTAAAGTGATCTTTGATGGTAATTACAAAAGATTAGCTGGCTACCCAAAAAACTTATGGCTACGGAACTGGATTTAGAAATGGAGCTGAAAATCTCTCTAATCTCTAAAACCCTCAATGAGCACCTATTTCACAGTAGCAAAGCGAGTTCACTTTCATACTATTTTTACTCCTAAAATGTGCAATGCTGATACACAGAGGGTCTGTTCCTCAGAAACTGAACTGAGAATGGTCTTGCTTTGCTTTCTTCTCTTCAAGTAGGAAACAGTAGCTACGGTATCTGACATGAACATGACACTTGTGCTTACTACTGAGCTAAGTATATTCCCTTAGCTCTGGAAAACTGATATGCATTGAAGTTCCTTCAGTTAACTCTTAGTCACTGTGAGGCTATTCTCATCCAGGCCCTTTTTTAGAACAGGAAAAAGACACTGCAGTCCCACAATGGTCACAACCATTCTGAATCCTCAATTTGTTCCTTACCCCCAAATTATATAAGATTGTTAAGAGGAAAAAAAAAACAAAACACTTGCATATTAATATGGAAGTCCCTCCTACCATTGCATCATGACTACCAGGAGGTACAAGTAAGATCTCATCTTGATTTCTTGGCTGCCTTTCACAGAAGTAATCATAGCATGGAGCTTTGAAATATGATCCTGGGACAGGCCACTCCCTTCAAAGTGTCTGTCATTACTCCTTGGTGAGACAGCTTCTGGACTACAGCCAATGCGCTTTTTGCTGGGTTTAGCATGAAACCGTATTTCTGTAGACTTGGAATGGTGGCTAAAAGATTGCGTTTCAGACTCCCTCAAAGTGTTTTCCAAAGAAAGGATACGGATGCACAGCCAGGCAAGCTGCTCACATGTTTTAATAAAAGAAGGAATGAATAATACAAGGGGGGAGGAGTCCATAGCATCATGCTGAAAGATTCCCTTAGCTAGGTGTAGGTTGCAAATGCCTGTAATTCTTAATTACTAATTAATTATTAATTATTGTTGTGCAGAGTGGGGGTACATTATGGCATTTACCAAAGTTATTACAACGTAACAAATATAACATATGTGAATTCACTCCCTGCACCATTCTCCTTTATCCTCCCCTCCCCCTATTCCCGGAATAGTTTCAACAGGTTTCATTTTTCCATTTACATACATGTGTATACAGTATTTGCACCATATTCACCCTCCCACACCCTTTCCCCACTTCCTCCCCCCTCCCGTGGTACCAAACCCCCCCTCCTGTTCTCCAATTTGGAAAAAAAAAGACATTTTTATTATTTAAGACAGCTACACAGGGAATTTCCTTGTGGCACTTCCATGTATATTTGTATTATAGCCTGTAATTCTTAATCCCAGCCCTCAGAGGCCGACACAAATTCATAGTGAGTTTGAGGACAGCCTGGGCTATGTAGTGAGACCTTGTCTCAAACAAAGACAGCAAAAAAAAGATTCTCTTATGTGTGCAAGCATTCAAAACTGTCCTGTACAGGACTGGTGGAGCAGCTCAAGTGGCAGAGCGCCTGCCTAGCAAGCATGAGGCCCTGAGTTCAAACCTCAGTGCCACCAAAAAAAAAAAAACTAGAATGTCCTGTAAAATCACCTGATAAGTTTCTTGACCAGGTTTTATGCAAATAGTACATTTAAAATTTTTACGTCCTCAAAGAGGGAAGAGTCCCCTTAACTTTTCTGTATCAGGTCAGAATACCACTGGGGGGGGGGTTGGGGGCTACTGTATCTTTTTATAGGAAACTATGAATAAAAAAAATACACAATGCTTAATTTTGATGCATAGAGAGGAACTAACATAGTTCCACAGAGCAAGACTGGGTAAAATAATGGATGATGAATGCTTTCCGGGTGAACCAGGTAAGCTTAAATGAATACTCATACAGAGCAATGGTCTCTAGAAGATATCAAGCCTTTTCCTAAACTGCACAAACTGCTGTGGAAGCAAGTGCTCAGTATGAGCATGAACTTTCAGGTACTCAGAGCTTGTCTGAGGTTTTACAGTAAATGGACACTAATGATTTTGACAAAAGCTACATGTAATAGATGAAAGATCTAAGAAACTCATAATTTAACACATGCTTATTGACGGATTTAGTGCATAAATTTAAGAGTATACACCAAAAACACATAAAAGATGCTTTAATATCCGAATGGGAATAAGTTCTATATATAAATAGGAATGCAAATTCAAGAACACTAGGATATTTAAAGTATATAATTCTTATAGCATTATTATTTTTTAAAGGCAAGAGAGTCCTAACAAGTAAATTCAATACTATGTGTTTAATTTAGAATACCTGAAAGAACATTACACCAAGGAAGTACTTAATCCAAACAAAATGGTGCAAGCACCAAGTTGTGCGACACTATTTCAGAATTACCTACCATTTAAAAGTTATACAAAGGAGCACAATTAATACACACAATTAATAAAACACAGGGAAATTTTTTACTTATACACATGAGCTGGGGAGTGTAGCTCAGTAGTATAGCGATTGCTTAACAGTCTCAAGACCCTGAGTTTAGTCCCAAGCACCACCACACCAAAACAAGTTACATCATGGTAAAGAGCTCAAGAAATAGACATATCTATGAAACTGTAAGAAGCTGGATCTCCCTTTTATTATTTAGGATATGTGCTGACATCTTGTATTATTCTCTGGATAACCACTAAAACCAGAAACCATATAAGGTTCTTTACTGCATCCCAATGGAATAGCTCTCTAATACCATAGGTAATCAAAGCACAACTAGGTATTGCTTAAATCTTGGTACAACGTAAATTTCCCATTTGTCACGTGTGATGATTAAAAATTTACCTCCAGCTGGGCGCAGTGGCTCACACCTGTGATCCTAACTACAAGAGGCAGAGGTCAGGAAGATCACAGTTCCAGGCCAGTGGGGGCAAAAAGTTATCGCGATCCCATCTCAACCAATAAAAGCTGAATGTGGTGATGCACAGCGCCTGTCATCCCAGCTGCAAGGGAAGTTAAAAGTACGTTGCAGTCCAGGCCTTCCTGGGCATAAACACAAGACCGTATTTGAAAAACACCTAAAGCAAAAAGGAGTGGAACAAGTAATAGAGCATCTGTTCTAGCAAGTCCAAGGCCCTGAGTTCAAAGCCCAGAACAGCAAGTTTAAAAAAAAAAAAAAAAATGTACCTACACCAGTGGCCATCCTTAGTCCTGTCCTGACCGCCCAACACACTTGTACTTAAATGTTCAATTGCTTCCCTGTTTAAAAGACACACACACACACCCTCAACACTCCCCACCCTCCCGCCAAAATCAACTACACTTGCTACTTCTCCTGAACTCAAAATCTAACATCTTTGCAAATTCTTGCGTCTTGCATCTATCTTTTTCAACCCTTAATGCTCCTTCATGGAAAGAGGGTATGTTATTGTTGTGTTGTCATCACTCTAACAGCAATAGCCACTCAAAGAGCCAGAGGCAAGAAGATCCTGAGGTCAACGCCAGCCTGGGCTACAAATCAAGACCCTATCTCAAAAACAAAAACCACAATATGCAAGTATGACGTGCTTACTATTGGCTAGCTACTGTAATAAGCATTGCTAAAACCTCACAAGAGCTTCAAGAGGTATTGCTATTCCCATTTTAAAAGAGAGGGCTGGCAAAAGACCAAAAATCGTATGTTCTCCCTCATATGTGGACATTAGATCAAGGGTAAACACAACAAGGGGATTGGACTATGAGCACATGATAAAAGCAAGAGCACACAAGGAAGGGGTGAGGATAGGTAAGACACCTAAAAAATTAGCTAGCATTTGTTGCCCTCAACGCAGAGAAACTAAAGCAGATACCTTGAAAGCAACTGAGGCCAATAGGAAAAGGGGAACAGGTACTAGAGAAAAGGTTAGTTCAAGAAGAATTAATCTAGAAGGTAACACCCACGCACAGGAAATCAGTGTGAGTCAATGCCCTGTACAGCTATCCTTATCTCAACCAGCAAAAACCCTTGTTCCTTCCTATTATTGCTTATACTTTCTCTACAACAAAGTTAGAAATAAGGGCAAAATAGTTTCCGCTGGGTATTGGGGGGGGGAAGAGGGAGGGGACGGAGTGGGTGCTAAGGGAGGGGGTGGGGGCAGGGGGGAGAAATGAACCAAGCCTTGTATGCACATATGAATAATAAAAGAAAAAGGAAAAAAAAAAACCAAAAAAATAAATAAATAAAAATAAAAGAGAGGGCTGGGATGTAGCTCGGTGGTACAGCGCTTGCCTACCATGCGTGAGGCCCTGGGTTCGATCCCAGCACCAAAAAAGAAAAGACAAAAAAAACCTCTCCCCAAAAGAGAAAATTAAGGAAGTTAAGGAACTTACCTAAAATCACAAGGAACTTGTACTTATAGACTTTCGTAATCAATTACATAATCATTCCACTACTTGAACAAAAGACAATGATACACAATCTAAGAGCTACTAAAAACATAAAATGACATTATACTCTGCAAGGTTTTATATATACACTTATCCATTTAAGTAAGTAAGTATGCCTAACTTCTTTGATTTAAAAAATCCTGGCTTGGAAGTGTGGCTCAAGTGCTAGAGCACCTGACTAGTAAGTTGTAAGGCCCTGAGTTCAAACGCCAGTACCACCAAAAAAAAAAAAAATTCAAATGATTTACAATTGATGCCATAAACTTATTTATGCAAACAGGTTGTTCTCATCCACTGCAGAGCGAGCTTTCAGAAGTGGAGCTCACCAAGCAAATGACAGTGTCATGTGAGAACTACCGACTTTAATCAGGTTCTCTACAACACTACAAAAACTCTAGGCACCTCTTTTTTTTTTTTTTTCTGCCGTATTGGGGTTTGAACTCAAAGCCTATGCCTTGGGTCACTTCACCAGCCCTTTTCTGTAAATGATTTTTTCGAGATGGGCGAACTATTTGCCCAGGTTGGCTTCAAACCCTGATCCTGCTGATCTCTGCCTCCTGAGTAGCCGGGATTACCAGCATTAGCCACCGTTGCCTGGCGTAGGCACCATATTCTTAACCATTCTGCTAGTCACAGATGTTTGTGTATTTCCTTTAAGGGGTCAACTAGCCATCTTTCATTGAATTACCACCCTGCCACCACCTTAATTCAGATCCTATTACCCATCTGTGAGTGCAGAACAGGCTCCTCACTGTTTCCAACCTTTCTATGTTCCCACTCCACACATTACCATTCGACACCTCTTCCTCAACACTGCCTTTCATTTCAAAACCCTGAAAGAGCTCAATATAGACAGAAAAAGAAAATTTCCACACTTTAATGATTTGAGCCCAACAACTTGTAGCAAACACACTTTAAAAGCTTATTCTGTACTGAACTAAAAGTATTCCCCAAACTCAACTTGGTACACCTTTAGCTATATAAACCCAGAACTCTTCTTAAGTCTCTACCACAGAATTTTGATATATTAGTTGCCTTATAATATGAAGCCATCCATCTCAGCACCTCTTACATAGCACTATTATTTAAAGAGACCTAAGTGAAAGACCAGGAATAAAAAAGTTTACAGGGCTGGCAGAGTGGCTCAAGTGATAGAGCACCTGCTTGTCAAGCATGGGGCCCTCAATTCAAACCCCTGTACCACCAAAAGAAAAAAGCAGTTTACAGATAAGTATGTTGTGTTAGTTTCATACAAAAGTGTCACTATTTGTCATATACAACTCATAAACTAAGAATTCACTCTGCAGAATTATTTCTGTAAAAACAGCCCCTCAATTATTCAACAGTATGAACACAAGAAGTCCTTCACACGCTTTTTGTGATAAGAAAAAAAAATCCTTACTTGTCCATCAATGAGGGACTAGGTAACTGTAATGTGTCTATAAAAGGTTTAAAAATAAGAACTACAAGACTGGAAGCATGGCTTAAGTGGCAGAACACTTGCCTAGCAAGCACATGACCCTAAATTCAATCCCCAGTACCACCAAAAATTAAATAAAACTGAAATTACACAGCCCTTAAAAGAGAGGTAAGTCTCCATTTTGTGGTAGGGAAAATACCAGTAATACACTATTATTACTGGAAGCAATACATACAGCTTGGTTCTATTTAAGGAAACTCTTACATTTACACATCCAATGACGACATCTAGCAATAAGGACTAAAGGGCTGGTTCGCAGCTCAGTGGGAGAGCTCTTGCCCAGCGTGCCCAAGGCCCCAGGTTCAAATTCCAGCACCACAGAAGAAGGAAAAAAAACAGGAGACTAAAACTGTGTCCTAGTCATACAGCTAAATACATAGCTTTTGAAATAAATGAAGTAAATGTGCATATACCAACATGAATAAATCTCAAATTTTTTAAATTTCAGAACATATGTACTATTTGACATACAATACTATGTGTTAAATATATACTAATATTTAAGGAAAAAATTAAGAGCATGCACCAGAAAGATAAATAAGAACCTCTGTTTAAGGAAACACGATTTAGGAGAAGTACAGAAGAGACTACAACTGTCTCTATATTTCAATTATTTTAAAGATCTACAAGGACACCTTGAAGGAACTCTGACAAGATTTCAACATCTATTAGATCAATATCTAATAAATTAGGTACTTAGTATTTGTTAAACTGACCTCCAGATTTTTCTTAATTTTTTAAATACTCACATTTTACCTTTTAAAAAAAAAAAACCAGGGTTGTGGATGAGGAATTTGGGGAAAGAAGATAGGCTTTGTAGACCCCTACTATGGATTTTTCTTTTTAACAAGCTGGTACAGTTTACTATAAAATGCTTAACCAAAAACAAAGAAAGCAGCCAGGCACCAGAGTTCACACCTGTGATCCTAGCTACTGGAGAGGCAGCGACTGGGAAAATGACGGTTGGAAGCCAGCCAGGGCAAAAGTTTACAAGACCATCTGAAAAAATAAAAGCAGAGCAAGGTGTACACCTGCCATCCCAGCTACTTGCAAAGCACAAATAGGAGGATCTCAGTCCAGGCCTCCCCAGGCATAAATGCAAGACCCTATTCCAAAATTGCCTAAATCAATAAGGACTGGTGGAGTGGCTCAAGTGGTAGAGAATCTACCTGACAAGTGTAAGGCCCTGAGTCCAAACCCCAGTGCCACCCAAAAAAAAAATCAGAGCAGAAAATTTCTATCACATCCAAATTGTGCTAACATCATATGATACTTAAAACCCACACACACACACACACACACACACGACTTACAGAACTTGCTCAAGTCCACAGGAGAACTAGGGTCTATACTGAGTCAGTACATAGAAACCAATTCTATAAAGTATCATTCATAATTCTGCATCAGCTTATTACCAAGAAAAAAACTAGTTGAAAGTCCTCTTGTGGTCGAAGTAAGAGAGCGGTTTGCAGTGAGGAGCTCAGATCAGCTCGCTGCCCCATGCTTCCTGTGCTACTTCCCACAACTGCCATGCTGCTGAAGAACCTAAGCACCCACTTGCTTACTGGTGACCGTGACTTAAACATTCACAAGCCACTCGATGAAAAAATCAAACTTTGAAACTGAACCTTTTCCTAACAGTTCGAGTCCTACTGATCATTCAAAAAACTGGGAAGGCAGAAGAGCACATGAAGCAGAAAAGTCATCTTACTGCACCGGACAGCAGTTAATCACTGGTACCAAGCCTACTCCTGTCCTTCCAGGTCTCTCCTGTGTGTAAAAGTATATTAGTCAAAAAAGACTTTAAACTGAGCAGGAGGGAAACTGTTTACTAGTTCCTTGGAAGACTAACTTTCCGCCACGTTTTCTGAGTAAGTGAAAACTGTACATACGAGGAATTGGAGGAACGAATCAGAAGAGGGAGAGAAGCGTGGGAGGAGAGTTTGCTTCTGCCTTTGTCTACTTGTTATCGCTGCTGTGTGGCGGTCTGGGGTTGAGCTCAGTGGCTAGCGCTCCTCAGGCAGGGCTCCACCATCTGAACCCCGCTCCCAGTCCTTCTGCTTCTAAGTTTGTTTTTCAGATAGGGTCTCCTGCTTTTGCCCTGGCCAGCCTCACATCTCCATCCTACCTCTGCCTCCAGAGCAGCTGGGATTACAGAGTTGTACCACCATGCCTGGCCCCTCAAACGTGTTCCTTTTAATTCATGCCATGGTGAATTGTGAGGTTCATGTCTCAAGAACCATTACGCAGGGCTAGGGCTGCCCCGTGGTTGAGCAGGCACTTGCCAAGCACACACAAGGCTGAGTTCAATCCTCAGAAGGAGTGGGGACACACCATCATGTACGCAAACACCAACTAAAGAGATGCTTCCTTTTCAAATAGCAGTCTAGCAAACAGATAATACAGCCAGACAATCAAATACACAGTCTTGCCAGTAGGAGAGACATACACAATGAGTGGAACTAGAAGGAGCTAACTTTTTTGTACCCCTGAAAATATCTTAGGAGAAGGTAAAGGGAGCTGGGTGTGTGGCTCAAGTGGTAGAATGCCTGCCTCACAAGTACAAAGCCTTGAGTGGAAACTTCAGTTTCTCAAGGGAAAGAAAAAGAGATGAGAAGATAAAGGCTATCTGAAAGGAAGGTTTAGCACATGATGACACACATGGAAGTGTTGCTTTTGCACCATAATTTATGAAGTAAATGTTAGAGTTTAAACAGTCCCTACACACTGAAAGCTTAGTCTGTATCAGACAGTACAGAAAATGTTCGGGAGTGAGGATAGGAAAAGCTACCAGTCTCTATTTCTGCAACTCTCAGTCTACCTCCTTAAATATGTCAAACCCTAGACATGTATCCTTAAGCAAGTCACAACATCCCTGATGAACAGTCTCAAATCCTTGTGAAGATCTAAGAAAATATATATGAAAATACTTCACAAGTCGCGCCACCTAAGGCAAAAGGGGATACTGGCCTTTTGTGCACAACACTTATATAGTAATCATCGCCAATGTAAATTATCTCACTTCTTTAAGCTGGCAAAAAAAATAACCACTCAGCCATGGGTCACACTAAGAGGAGGCCGCACACGGGAGGGACAGGACAAGGGAAGTAAACCAAAAACTTGAATGTGGTTGATGTGCTCACAGTACAGGAATGAATATAGAAATCTGAAACTGGCCCAGGGCCACCATGGAAAGTGACTAGGGAGGAGTGAAGAGGTCTGTTAGAGATGAACCAACTGGGGGGCTGTAATACACATGTGCATAGAAACAACACAAGGAAACTCCCTGTGTAGCTATCTTTATCTCAAACCAGCAAAAAACGCCATATTTCTCTTTTTATCTTTTGTGTTTTCTTCTACAAAATCGGAGAACAGGAGGGCAGACCGGGTTTTGTGTGGGGAGAAGAGGAGTTGGCACTGGTGGAAGGGGGAGGTGGCAGGGGAAGGGGTAGGAGGGTGAATATGATACAAATAACGTAGACACATGTATGTAAACGCAAAAATGATGCCTGTTGAAACTGTTCCAGGAATCAGGGGAGGGGGAATGAAAGAGAGCAGTGGAGGGGGGGATTTCAAGTATGATAGATCTGATACACTGTAAGAACCTTTGTAAATGCTACAATGTACCCCCACCCAGCACAACAATAAAAAAAGGAAAAAAAAAAACCAATATGAAGAAAAAAAACCTATTTAAAAAAATTTTCAAAATAACCACTGGAGGGCTGGGGTTGAGAGTGGCTCAAGTGGTAGTGCTCCTGTAGCAAGCATGAGGCCCTGAATTCAAACCCCAGTACCATGAAAAAAATAATCACTCAACTCACTTAACTACAGCCTCTAAGTATTACTGTCTTTCTCTGACAATAACTCATACAAAATAACTGAAAATAAGTTCCCCATGATGGGGAAAGAGAGACATTTCTTTCTAGTACTAAAACCACGGTTTTCTGATTTCCTAGCTTATGGAGAAAGGGGCACAAGCCAAAAGCAATTTACGGAATTTAAGAACAAGTTACCTTTTAATCTAATATCCACCACAGACAGTTTCAGCCCAAGACAGTATTTTTTAAGTTACAGGCTCAGGCTTCTCCAAATGGAGTTAGAGTGACAGGTTAATTTCCGTACTTTGCAAGCAAAGGAAACCAAGTAGCAATTATTCATCCCTTCATTCAGTCTCCAAGACCTAAACTCTTAAGAGAACAGGAGTATATTATAACCAAACTGCTTTCCATAAAACATAGATTTTCAAAAATATACTTTACAAAATGTCAATTATTCATAGAGAGGTACTAATTATTTACATTGTTTTGTACCCTATGATTTGGCCTTTTCAAACTCAGCTACCTCTAAATGACAAAACGTATCAAACTGATGCTGTAAGTGCACATTTGCCCTCATTACACATATGACTCTCAAGAGTATAGAACACTTTAAAGACTATCATAATGCAACCAAAGAGGCCATCTGTAACACTAGTGAAATGCCCCCAAAACAATCATCCATAAAAGTCCAATATTAAAGTAGCGATATTCAAAGCAGAGCAGAATAAACCTCAAAGAGACGCTAAGATGCTCCACTGGGGTAAAGGAAGAAGACATTTGAGCTTTATTTGTAATTCTCATCCGTATTAACTTCTGGCTTATTCTTTATAGAGTATACAACAGTCAGATACTGTATACTGTTTCTAAGTTAAACACATAAGGAATGAGGAATAATGCTGATTTTTTTTTTTCTTTTTTTTTACTAGTAGGGTGAGCAATCAAGTTTGGAGACCACTGCTCTAAAGCTAAGGTACTCCCTTGTCACTTAACCATTTTTACCTGCCTCCTCCACGAAATTAAACTGATGCTGAAAAAACAGGAAAATTAATCCAAACTGTTTTAAACTCACAGCAAGAAGCTGAAGACAGTAAATCACTAGCAAGAATATATGAAATTGGGTAGCAATATGTTCTTGATGGAAACTTAAAATAGAAATCCTATCTACAAGACACATTGAGTATAGCCAAATTTAAAACAAACACACCAGGGCTGGGGGTATAGCTCAGAAATAAGAGCATGTGCCTATTAGCATGTGTGAAGTTCTGGGTTCATTCCTCAGCACAAAAGGAAAAAAAAAATAACTTTGTGACTAATAAGCCACTTATCAGAATTCATCCTAAGAAAATAGCAATTGTATTAAAATGTTCAAGCAAGTTCATCACAGCTCTGTTTTAAGACATGTCCACTGACAACAGGGAATTATAAACTATGAGGCATCCATGTTACAGACACCTAAATACCCATTAAGGGAATATAAATTTCATATGGAAAGCTATTCTTTAAGTATTTCAATAGATTATGTGTAAGACAACAATAAAAACACCAACTGCTACATCCAGATCAAATTATAGGGCATCTTCAATCCCTGGTACCACAATAAATAAATAAATAAGCATCTGCTTTCTTGAATTTTCCTGCTTGTCTTGACTGTTGTTTTTTTATTTCGCACGTGTGTGTATTACACTGAACATGCACTGTAGCTTTCATATTCAGAAATAATTTCACTTTGAAATTAAAAATGAGATTAAGTTAAAACTCCTTGTCACTTCCAAAACACTCTGCTCTCCATGTGGTTGATGGAATCAGTCTAAATACTTGACAGTAATATTATATGGCTCATGATACAGAAAATCGAGGGGCTGAGGGGCTGGGCATGTAACTCAGTGGTAGAATGCTTGTCTAGCATCTGGGAGGCCCTGGGCTCAACCCCCAACACTGCGGGTTGGTGGGGGGGAACCAATGTTAGCTGAGTGTAGTGGCACACACTTATAATCCCAGCATTTGGGTGGCTGAGGCAAGAGGATTTTGAGTTTGAAGTCAGCATGGACTACATACCAAGTTCTAGGCTAGCCTGAGCTACACAGTGAAAGCCCTTGAAAAAAGAGAGGTAGTGAGGCAGGGGAGGGAAAAAGGGAGGGAAAAAAATGACAGTCATGGAACAAAGAAGAAGGACCCTAGATCAAGTGACCATCTTGTCTTTATACCAATTCTTCCCAGTTATGTCAGGGTTTATCAGTATACTCACTTTTAGAATTAATATATATATACTTAGAATTTCCTTACATTTTTGCCAGATTATCGAGTCTATGAATAATTCAGAGAACTAAATGAATTTTTACCTGTCTTCTGCAACTAAATCACAAAAGCATTAGGTATTGAAGAAATTAGATTTGAACCCAGAGAAATGAAATCAGAAAGCTTGCTGCCATCTCTTATGATAGAATCATTCTCACAGGCACCTAACAAATCTAAGTCTAAACACATCCAAAATGCCACTCTGTAGTGGCCAGCACCAAGACATATTACCAAACACTCCGTCGGAAAGGGAAAGGAATGCTTAGAGATATTAGTGTACATTTATCTGCTAACTTTGTCCATTAAACCAACAATGTAACACAGAACTATGAAGTATTTCATTATTAAGAGATTTTATAGCTTTAGGGGCTGGTGGAGTGGCTCAAGGAGTAGAGTGCCTGGCTAGCAAGCATGAGGCCCTGAGTTCAAACCCCAGTACCTTGGGGACAGAGGAAGGGGGGAAAGGAAGGAAGGCGAGGATAGAGAGAAAGAGAGAGAGAGAAACAGCTTTAATATAACCCAACATCACAATTTTCTTCTGGCCTTTAGTTTGTTCTATGCGCACTATCTCATAGACAATCAATCTACCGCACTGCCAGGTACCGCGTCCCTAAACAACTACATTTGAAGCTTTACACAACCCAAATGAAAAAATACATTTTTACATTGCAACCCAGTACATTTACATAAATATTTTTAAAAATAATAAATAAGTTTTCCAAATCAATACTTACCATAGTCAATGTACTGATATATTTTTACAGCTTTAAAATAACCACATTGCCACCTGCCATTTAGAAAACATAGTGCTAACACTTTACACAGAATGTGCTAACACCTTGCTCCTACCACCTTCCATCACAGCTCCAATGTAAGAAAATGGGTGAAACACATCAAGTCTATTCCAAGTGCAGACCTTGGCACAAACTTGAGACACCCCACATTCCCCCCAAGGCCCTCCAACACTGTGACTATTCCTATTAGCAGATGCAAATGCTGAAAGCTTTCTCTGAGCAAAGCACAGAAGCAGAAACTTCCTGTTGCTTTATCAGTGACCTTAGGATATTCTGCACTTGACATCATGTACCAGGTTCACCACTGCTCCACAAAATCATCTTGTTGAAGAAAATAAAATAGAACCCTAACACAATTGGATTCTATAACCATCCTCTCACATTTTTCATTGCTTTTCAAGTATACCATTCCATCTGATCGTCTCTGACAGCCTTGTGAAATAAAACAGAACAACTGTTCTTCCTCCTTTCACTAATGAGGGAACTGCAGCTTAGAAGGGTTATACAGCTTGCCAGAGACAAAGAGCTAACAAGGAGTACGACCTAGGCTTGAACCCAACACTTACTGGTCTATCTACTGTCATGCTAAAACAATTTTTATGCCAGGCATGTGATAGCACAGGCCTGTAATCCCAGCACTCTGGAGGCTGAAGTAGGAGAATTACAAATTCAAGGCCAACTAGCTAGCTGAATAGGGAGACTAAGTCTCAAAAATTTTGATTTGAACATCTGATACAAATATGAATTTAAAAGATGTATTGTTTCTAGATACAGTACAAAAATGAAGATGAAAGCATACCAGTGTTAGTATCACAAAATCAAGATTAAAAATAGCAATGACATATTAGTAACTTTGGTAGCCTCTAAAATTACTCGGGGTCCTACTTCAATCCAACACGGCTATGACCTCACACTTTGTCTTAAATCAAAGTCTCACTGATTATAAAATTACATACACATTCACTCTAGAAAACTGCAGAAGTGGGTGGTCTGTAATAAACAACTAGCCACAGATTACACAAACTTCTCCCCAACCGTTCTTAGTCTTGTAGCTTCACACCAAAAGTCCCTATGTGAAACCCAATTTGATTTCAGCACTGAGTGAGTTACAACAGCATAAGCATGTTGTTTCTGCACAACATTTGCAACAGACAACTTCCGAGCACTTTGGGCAATGTGTAAAAATCCATGATCTAAAAGCAAAACGCAAGCCAGGCACTGCTGGCTCATGGCTGTAATACTAGCTACTTGGGAGGCTGAGATCCAGGGCCAGGCTGGGCAAATAGTTCGTGAGACTCAATCTCCAAAATAACCAAAGCAAAATGGACTGGAAGTGTAGCTCAAGTATAGAGAGCCTACTAAGTGCAAAGCCCCCAAGTTCAAATCCTGGTCCTACCAAACCCAAGACAGAATGTTGTTTTATTTCTTTTATCTCTTTTTTTATTTTTTTATAGGTACTAGAGTTTGAATTCAGGGCTTAGAGCTCGCTAAGCAGACACTCTACCACTTGAGACACACTCCCAGCCTCTTATTAGAAATTCTTAAGGATGTGCAGAATCAGGCTAAGTAGTCAGCGAGTAGAGGTCCTCATTGTACAGATGAGAAAACTGAAACACAGAGAAGTGACATTCCCAGCAGCAATTAATCACACAAAAGGAATCAGAATCTAAGTCTGTCTGCCAATCCAGAGCCTCCCATTACTCTACACCACCTCCGTATTCAATAAAATGGGCCCTAAAAAAAAAAATCATTAACATCTAAAGATTTTAAAGCATGTCAAAAACTAGGAAGAAGGATAGTGTTCACTGACAATCCTTATAGAAAACAGAATCCCTTGAAGGAAAACCAAATTGCAAACAAAAACTGAAAACTGCCTCTTAACTAGGGCTGTTAACGACCACCATAACTTTCTTCTCCCCATACCAATACTATTCATTCACTTAAAAAAATCTAAGGGCACAGAACTTGCTGAAAAGTATGTTAAGCTGGGACACCAGGAAACAAACCACCATGGCTCTGGCTCTTGTAGTGAACAGCTGGGTGCACCTCTCTAAAAATACTCTCCGATGTGACACAGGGTATTTACCAAACTCCTTCACTACCCTACACAACTATAAGAACACTTTCTTCCACCTCTTGCAAACTTCTAACAACCCTTACCACACCCCCTCTGAAACAAGAACATTTGCTCTGGTAACTCACAATTCCACTTTACCACACAAGATATCAACCAAGGACTTCTAGCAGATTTTACACTGACTTTGCCACTTGTCACAGCCGCCTGGGGCAAATTTCAAGAACTTTTCACAATCCACAGTGTAGCTTCCTGGTTCACAGCCTTGGTCTTAAGTGACTGTAACATACCCATTCTCCACTTCACTAGAAACCTAAACAGAAGGTTTAAGAGAACCCCAATGTTGGGACATTGGGAAGCACCTTCAGTAGACCCCTTTGTGGGTGAGAAGCAAATTACTGACTCTTCTCTGCTTCTTTCCTCCGCATTCCTCAGTAGACTTTCTGGACACATTTCCAGTTAAGCAACATCTAATTTTACCAAATGGGTGCACAAATTCACCAGGTCCTGCATGAGACCCACAAACTGGCATTTTAGGCAGTCTGTAATCCTTTTTTTTTTTTTTTTTTGTGGTACTGGGGTTTGAACTCAGGGCCTACACCTTGAGCCACCCGTCTTTGCCAGGGCTGGCTTCAAACAGCGATCCTCCTGATCTCTGCCTCCTGAGTAGCTGGGATTACAAGTGTGAGTTCTAATGAATGACCTTTAACTAGGTAACCACTGAACCTGGCATACACGCTGAAAAACTTGACTTCTCCTCTGGCTTGCCATTAACTACAAGTAGGGCTGGACCACTGTGCTGGTCACTGGAACTATTCCTGCTCATCTGGAAGTGACAGGCGTAGAGTTGAAAGAGGCCTTGGTAGCCAAACAAACTAAAATTCTAGAACCCTCCAAATTCAGTTTAATAACACACTGTACCGGGTTTACTCTAAAGTGTCATTGTGTAACCTTTTCTACCCCTTCAGTCACAGACCCTACAAGTCTCTTTGCAGGCCACCAACACACCTAGGTCTCCAAGCAAAAACAACACACACAGGTCAAGTATGTCTCTTGCCTACTGAAACTGCCCTGAATCTAAAAGAGGAAAGCCCGGGTCACCTTGTCTATGAACAAATCATAAACATTTTACATAAAAAGTCATCTCCAAGCTAGGCGCTGGTGGTTTACACCCGTAATTCTAGCTACTTGGGAGACTGTGATTAGGAGGATCACCGTTCCAGAACGGGCCACGCCTGGGCAAATAGTTCACAAGACCTCATCTCCAGAATAACCAGAGCAAAATGGACTTGGAGGCGTGGCTCAAGCTGTAGAGCACCTGCAAGCATAAAACCCTGAGTCCAAACCCCAGTACCCACCAACTCCTGTAACTCAACAGTGACTTTTGATAGCATCACTGTTCACTCTATGAGAAACTAAACTGAACCTCAACTAGAAGAACAGGTGCACTTTTTTCGTTGATACGAAAAACTAAAAAACACGGTGGACATCAAGACACTAGAAACAGTTAAGAATTTAGACCTGGGGGGGGTTGATAAAGACACCTGAACATCCCTAACCTAACAGTAAAGCCTTGGTTGCAAAAACTCACCAGTGAGATTATCGGACTCCAAAGGAGTCTATTAAAGTGGCTATAAAATCCACCCCGTAATTTTTAGGTAAGTTGTTTTCCAACCCAAAATACAGCCAACAATATCGTCTTGAGAGTCCCGCGATTCCACACACTGCAGCGTCAATTTCTGCCTAAGAAGTAACACTGTAACCTTTCGCCGAGCCGACCGACCCGCGATGCCCCCCTTCCCTCCGCCGCCCCCCAGCCATCCTCCCCACCCAGGTACTACCAGGTCAGAAGGCTGCCCGGCTGCACAGCCAGGCGGCCACTCCTCCTTCCCACAAGGCCCGGGCCCGCACGGTTCGCCCCGGGGCTCCGACGGCCCCCCGATCTCCGGCCTCTCGCCACCCCCACAGACCCAGGCGAAGCCAAGGGGCTCACAACCAACCTCCCGGGGGCTGTGGGCAGGGTGGAGGGAGAAGGGGGGTCCGCCGACACTTCCCGGGGTGCCCCGAGGGTAGCGCCCCCCATCCCGAGCCCCACGGGCTCGTCCTCGCCGGGTCCAGGAAGGCCACACCGTGGGACCCCCGCCCTCTCCGCGCTGCCCCCCCCCGCACCCCGCGCCTCGCCGGGCCCCCAACCCCACCCCAGTCCTCCCTGCAGACACCCGGGCTGCCGCCTCCTCGGCGGTGACAGCCGCGGGGCCGCGGCCGGCCCCTCCTCCAGCTCCTCCTCAGCAACCCGAGACCCGGGAGTGGGGCTTCTTACCGGACAGCAGGACATGGCGAGGCCCGCCACGGCACGGCCTCCTCCGCCACCCCACAAGGCTCCCAGCCAGGGCCGGCGGGGGCCAGGCGTCTCGTCCGGCTGCTCCTCCTCCTCCTCCTCCGCCGCCGCCGCCGCCGCCGCCGCCGCCGCCTTCTCACAACCACAACAACATGGCGGCAGCGGCCACACAGAGCGCGCTCCCGAAGCCGAGCCGGGCCGTGAGCGGGGACGCGCGCGCACGCTCCGGCGCTCAGTCGGCGGGCGGGGAAAGGGGCGTGGTCTGAGGTTATAGCCACGCCCTCGGAGGTGGGAGGGGCTGCGGCTCAGAGGAATGCCGGCTGCAAGAGAGCAAAGGGGCTCCTGGAGCAGGCCAAGCGAAGAGCTGGACAAACAGGAACTAGGGAGAGGAGGGATCAATAACCAATCAAGAAGAGGAACACCAAAGGTGGTGTTATAGACTTCTAGGAGGCATCTTTTCCTCGCTCGCTAGCACTGGGCCGGACTTCGGCTTACTCTGCTTACCAGTAAAATAGAACAGTATCTTTCACCAGCACGTATAGTCAGGATAAAATTAATTTAATATAATGCATATAAATACAGTGTGCTGGAGGTTATACTCAGAATACAAGTTCAAATTGCCTCAACCTCAGGTACTAATCAAAATCACAGAGAAGTGAGTTTTCAAACAAAATTAAAAAAAAAATTGTAACCCACACACACTAGGCTATAGAAGAGTTCCCCATCCCACAACTGCGCTACCTTGCGTCCTGACAATTTCGCCTCCTCTCGGTTGAATTTTAATATTATGTACTTGACTTTGCAAGAAAATGGCTGAGAGAACAGATCAAATGAATCTATCCCTGCATCTGTTATGTTGTTTTTTTCCACAACTTCTGAAATTGTTTCCTTTCAATGTTTATTTGTCTTTCTACCCGACTGCAGTGTAAGAGCTACTTGTTCATCACTGTGTCCCCAGCAGCTAGAATTGTGCGAGACAGATGCTAGGCAGTGAACTATCCTGGTTAACTAAGGATTAATATTTATTCACACAATTCATCTAATTGAATCTTCCCAACTTTAATACTAGGTAGGAGTTGTCATCTCCATTTCACAGATAAGGAAAGTGAAGCCCAAAATAAGCTGCACTTACTAAAACAAAATTCAAACCCAAACCCAACTTACAACCAAAAACAGTTGTTCTCACTCACCGGGCTGTACTACCCACTACATGGCACAATTGCCTGAAACAAAACCTCAAGGAAGAAATTACAACACAGTTCACAGTGAGGAAAACCTTTGGTTTACTCTCAGAGGCACTGGTAGCTTCCTCCTTTTTAGTAACTGGGGTTATGCAGCTAGCTGATCGGTTCTCTTTAACTCCGGCTTCCAGAAAGCCCAGGGCTAAACTTAAGTCCAATGGTGGCCCCTCGTTGGCTCTTAAGGTTGCCGTCAATATTTGTGTGTATGTGTGGTGCTGGGGATCAAACCCTGCACTTTCATTTATATGCTGTTGACCGGATTGCCCCTTCCTCTACTTGATTATAGCTTTTATGGAAATAGGATACAGATGAATGACCGCCAAAAAAAAGAAACACCTTAGATGGACTTCCAAACGTAGTGGCCACTGATTGGACTAGAGTTAGCACCTGACTCCAGGACAGCCCACCAATAGGCTAACCAGCTTCCAACGAAATGGCTCAGGGGAAAGACTTCAGCCAATCAGCAGTCGACATCCGTTCAGCCAATCCCAAGCTCCCAGGAAACCAGATGGCTGGAAAGACAAAGGTTGGTGTTTCACTTGCTCCTCTTTTTAAAGGGTAAGTGTTTGCCTGCTAATCCTGGTTAAAGGAATCTTCAGCTGAATCCTCAACCAGTAGTTAGGACAGTTGGCAGAATTTCTCTGCACCCATGAAATCGTGGTATTTTTGTCTCATTTCCCATAATAGCTCACATTGAGCTTTTCAATATGTGTGAGCACATCTCATGGAATCTTGAGAGCAGTCCTGTAAGGTATTGGTACTGCTCCTCCGTGAGAAGCAGGAAAAGTCAACATTTGAACCCAAGACACTGGACTCCAAGTACATACTTGTAAATATTAGACTACACCTGATCTCTACTGAGTCCTACCACCTGCTCATCTTTAAGGTAAAGGCAGCAGAATTCGTGCTTAGTGTGCACCCAGACCCTGGGTTCACTCCCCAACACCAATTCCCCCCACCCTATTACCTCTACTACCAAAAACAAAACACTCACTTCAAGAAGAAGGCGTAAGAAGACACATGGAAAGAAGGCTGGTGTGAGTCTAACGATTTCAATTTGAATCCCCCAGGGGGCCCTGGGAGTTGAACTCAGGGCCTTGAGCTGGGCTCTCTACCACTTGATCCAGGCCCCACCCCTCAATTTAAACTTTGATGCATGCTTCCTCATACTTGTTCCTCATTTCCCTTTACTGTTCTTGAGTTTCCTCATCTGCCCTGCCCCTGAGTCATTACCACAGCCTTGCTCACCTCACACAGGCCTGTAAGGGTTCTTCTTTGAGGTAATGAATTTTTTTTTCTTTTTTCTTTTATTATTCATATGTGCATACAAGGCTTGGGTCATTTCTCCCCCCTGCCCCCACCCCCTCCCTTACCACCCACTCCGCCCCCCCTCCCCTCTACCCCCTCAATACCCAGCAGAAACTATTTTGCCCTTATCTCTAATTTTGTTGTAGAGAGAGTATAAGCCATAATAGGAAGGAACAAGGGTTTTTGCTGATTGAGATAAGGATAGCTATACAGGACATTGACTCACATTGATTTCCTGTGTGTGGGTGTTACCTTCTAGGTTAATTCTTGTTGATCTCACCTTTTCTCTAGTTCCTGGTCCCCTTTTCCTATTGGCCTCAGTTGCTTTTAAGGTATCTGCTTTAGTTTCTCTGCGTTAAGGGCAACAAATGCTAGCTAGTTTTTTAGGTGTCTTACCTATCCTCACCCCTCCCTTGTGTGCTCTCGCTTTTATCATGTGCTCAAAGTCCAATCCCCTTGTTGTGTTTGCCCTTGATCTAATGTCCACATATGAGGGAGAACATACGATTTTTGGTCTTTTGGGCCAGGCTAACCTCACTCCGAATGATGTTCTCCAATTCCATCCATTTACCAGCGAATGATAACATTTCGTTCTTCTTCATGGCTGCATAGAATTTGAGGTAATGAATTTGAAGACATTTTGTATCATGTGAAAAAACTAAACCAGTGGACAGGATCCTTGAGGCTTTGACTGAAACCAACATCCTAACTGTATGTAGAAACAACAACTGGTGGAGTGGCTCAAGTGGTAGAGTACCCGCCTAGCAAACATGAGGCCCTGAGTTCAAGCCTCAGTACCACAAAGAAAAAAGAAAGAAACTAAAAGAAGAGAAACAAGGAAGGGCATCTATCATTGCCCCCACTTCTCAAATGAGGGGTTCCCTCTATTCACCTGACCTTCCTCTCCCCCTCCTCCTTTCAATCTAGTTCTCCACTGTCATATTAAAGGCTGAAAAATATTCTGCCAGCAAATCAGGGACCCTTTGAGGTCGCCTAAGACAGACGGAGAGGCTGCCTGATAGAGAGTGAAGGTTTCCTGGAGTCATGCAGTGTCCCTGGAAGGCAGGGGGCCCAAGTCCCTAAAACTGCAGACTTCCTACGAGTAGACCCTGCTGCTTAGTGGTAAAAGTCACTCATTTCAGACTCACTGAACCCAGCTATCAGTCAGGGCTAACCAGGACTCTGAGACATTAAGGAAGAAATTTCCCAAGGTCAGACAGAAGCTAGAACTGAATCATGGTTCCTGTGATTCAGAATCCACCAAGATCTCTCCAGACACCACAGGGCATCCCTACCATTGGGGTGGATCTGTTAAATTCCAATTCAGTGTAGAAGCAATGGTTCTCAAAGTGTGTCCTCAGGTCCCCAGCAAGGGGACGAGAAGTCTGAGATTTTTTTTCAGGGGTCTACAGGAGTTGAAACTATTTTCGTAATAGTACCAATAAGTTATTTGATATTTGCACTAAATGTGCAAGAATAGTAGGATAAAATTGCTTGCACTTTGTCACAATTCAAAGCAAGATACATTGTGAACTAGTAGCTGTTGGATTCTTCACCAACATGGATAAATAGTAAACAAACTGTCAGTTTCACTTAAGAATGTCCTTTATGCTGGGCCAGTGGCTCCCGCCTGTAATCCCAGCTACTCAGGAGGCAGAGATCAGGAGGATCGTGGTTCAAAGCCAGCCATGGGCAAATAATTCTCAAGACCCTATCTCAAAAAAAACCTACAAAAGAGGGCTGGTGGAGTGGCTCAAGGTGTAGGACCTGAGTTCAAGCCCCAGAACTGCGAAAAGAAAAAAAAAAAAGAAGAAGAAAAGAAATGCCCTTTGTGAAGCAGTACAAGTCCTTTTACTGCTCCGGGTGATGAAATAGAAATTACGTATAAAGCATAATTTTCAATTTCTTTATTGAGCTGCAATTCGCAAAACAGAAAATTAATCATTTTATTAAATGTCGGTAGCATTTGATACAGTCACAATGTTATGCAACCACCACTTGTGTCCCTTTCCAAAACATTTTCGTCACTCCAAAATAAAACTTCCCGCCTATTAAGCAGTCATTCACCACACACAAAAGCACTTTTGCTGTGTACAGAGTAGGGTGGTTGTCTCAAGGAAAAACACTTGTGCAATTGTTTGGGTTGCAAGCTGAATTAACTTCTTTTTTAGGGAGCACTTATTTTTACTGGAAAGAATATCAACATTCAAAGTACAGTTATCCAGATTTGGCCCTTTTGGTAGATATTTTGTCAAAAAAATAAAAATTTAAGAAAATGCGTTTGTCCCTTCAAGTAAAATAACAAATCATATTGGCTGTGAATGAGAACCTTCAGGCTTAATAATTTTGGAAAACTTGAATGTCCTACGGTGAGCCTGGATATTTCTCAATATCCACTCTTTTCTGCTAAGATGTGTGGCAACACTAGCAAAAGTGAATTTTTGATATTATTTATAATGAAGCAAGCTAGGAAAAGCTGCACTGAGCTAATATTTTCTTCATGTAATTCAACCCAAGCAAGTTGCCACAAACTAAACGCAGATGCAAATGTAATAACGTAATTTTCTTCTCATTAAGTCAGACTTTAATGATGTCCACAATGTCATTCTTCTCACAAAACTTTTTGTTCTGGAAAATGTATTTTCCAGAGATTTCACATAAAATATATTATTGATAGTAAATCATGGGTTTATAATGTCAATTTTATTTTTTTACATGTTTTTTGCAGTGCAGGGGCCTCCCACATTCCAAACAAGTTAATACTGAACTACACCCCAAACCCACTTATGTTACTTTTTCAAAAACATTTTATTAGCATATATTGTTATATGGGGAAGGAGAGTTCATCGTGACATTTCCATGTATGCTTTGCTTACAATGTCGTTTGGTTAGACTCACCCCTTCCATCGATCCCCTCCATCTTTCTCTTCCCCCAATCATCTTGCTTTTTAAATAATATTAGCAAACTGAATAAAAAAGAACCATTAAAAGGATGATTCTCCAGGACCAGGTGGAATTTATTTCTGGAATGCAAGGAGGGTTCTCAACATAGGCAAATCAATAAACGTGATACACAAAATTTTAAAAATGAATGACAAAAACCACACAATTGTCTCAATAGATG
The DNA here is from genome assembly GCF_047511655.1 of Castor canadensis. NCBI lineage: Eukaryota > Metazoa > Chordata > Mammalia > Rodentia > Castoridae > Castor > Castor canadensis. The sequence goes on along the minus strand of NC_133403.1, from coordinate 2,706,183 downwards.
CAGAAGAGGCATCTAACAAAATTCAACATTCCTTCATGATGAAACAAATCTCAACAAATTAGGTACAGAAGAAATGTACCTCAACATACTGAAGACCACATATGACAAACAAAACTAACATCATAGTTGACAGTGGAAAGCTGAAAGTTTTTTCTCTAACATCAAGAAGAAGACAAGGGTGTCCAGGATGTATGAGAAGTCCTAGCCAGAGCAGTTAGACAAGAAAATGAAATAAAAGGCATCTAAACCAGAGAGGAAGAAGTTGAATTGTCTCTGTTTACAAGTGACATGGGAACGTCTAAAGACTCCACCAAAAAACTGTTAGAACTAATAAATGAATTCAATTCCAGGAATACCCAAAAAAGAAATTAAAAAAAAATCCTGGCCCAGGCATAGTGGTGTGAACCTCATGATCTCAGCACTCAGGAAATCAGGAGGATCATGAGTTCAGGAATAGCCTGGGCTACATAGCAAGACCCTGTCTCAAAAACAAACAATAAAAGAAAGAGGGAGAGAGCAAGACAGAGAGAGAGAGGAAGGAAGGGAAAAAGGGAAGGAGGGAGGGAAAAAAAATCCTCGGCTGTTCAGTGGAAGAGCACTTGCTTAGCAAGCACGAGGCTCAGAGTTTGCAATATCCAATATCACAGAAAACACACATGTGTAAGCATGCACCCATGCATACCTGTACAATAATTCCATTCACAATAGCTATTCAGGAAGGAACACTTAGGAATAAATATAACTAAGGAGTGAAAGATCTGTACACCAAAAACTATAAAAAATTAATGAAAGACATCAAAGAAGACACAAATAAATGGAAAAATATCTTGTGTTCATGTATTTGAAGAATTAATATTGTTAAAATGCATATACTAAGCTGGGTGCTGGTGGCTCACACCTGTAATCCCAGCTACTCTGGAGGCAGAGATCAGGAGGATCATGGTTAGAAGCCAGCCTGGGCAAATAGTTCATGAGACCCTCCCCATCTCCAAAATAACCAGAGCAAAATGGACTGGGGGTGTGGCTCAGGTGGTAGATCGCCTGCCTAGCAACTCTGAGGCCCTGAGTTCAAAAAAGATTTAAATTAAAATTTTAAAATTAAGTAAATATCTAAAGTGGAACCCATAGAAACAGAGAGCACGATGGTGGTTACAAGGGGCTGGAAATGAGAGGGGCTCAGGAACTGTTGGTCAAAGACAAAAAAATATCAATCAGACAGGAGGAATGCTTTCAAGGCACCTTTTGAACATTGGTGGTGGTGGCTACACAGTACACTGTTGTGTGCAGTGCCTTACATTCTGTGTCGTAATGATATAAGATGTAAGTCAGTCAGTTTTAAGTGTTCTCAGCACAAACAATAAGTGTGTGAGATAATGCATGTATAAAGCAGCTTGACAGAGCTCCATTCCACGGTACATTTATATCAAAATACTACGTTGTATATCAGAAATACAATTTTTGCTTGTCAATTAAAAAAAAACCAATATATAATTATCATATAAAAAGATTTTCAAAGAGAGCATTAACAGCATTGAAGGACTGGGGTGTGCCTCAGGGGTAGGACATTTGCCTAGCAAACAAAAGGACTTGGGTTGGACCCCCAACACTGAAATAAATAAATAATATTATTATTGTAAGAGCTTGGAGCTGGTGGCTCACGCCTGTAATCCCAGCTACTCGGGAGGCAGAGATCAGGAATAATGAGACTCAAGGCCAGCCTGGACAAATAGTTTGCAAGACTCTTATCTCAAAAATACCCAACATGTTAAAAGGGCTGGGCTGGTAGAGTGACCAAGTGGTAAGAGTGCTTGCCTAACACGTATGAGGCCTTGAGTTCAAACTCCAGTACTGCCAAAACAAAAACAAAAATATAAAAGTGCAGCAGAAAGTTGTCAAGCAGTCAATTTAAAACACATGCTAAAAGTTTGTTTATACAAATCAATAAATTATTTATACTGTCTTGACTTTTCATTCCTACCAAGGGAAATTTCCACTGATATTACCAACTAAAATCTCTTTTGTAGTAGGGCACAGTTGTGAATGCCTATAATCCCAGCTACTCAGGAGGCAGAGATCAGGCAGTCAAGGTTCGAAGCCAGCCCAAGCAAAATAGTTCTCTCGAGACCCTATCTCGAAAAAACCCTTCCCAAAAAAGGGCTGCTGGAGTGGCTCAAGATGTAGGCCCCAGTACCGAAAAAAAAAAGCTCTTTTGGGTCTTGAATTTTTTTTTTTTGGTGATATTGGAAGGTTTGAACTCAGGGCCTCTCACTTACTAAGCAAGTGCTACCACTTGAGCCACACCTCCAGTCCTTCCAGGTCTTCAATAATTTTTTAGAAACCAACAAGTTTGAGAACCACTGGTATAGAGTATCTATTCAAGTTTTTTAAGAACCGACTCATTTTCAGTCAGTAAAAAAGAATTTTAAATTTAAATAGTTATATTTAACATACATTTAGAAAACTATAACAGATCCAACTCAGTATCACAGATACCTCTTCTTAAGCTGAGGCTAACTTCATAAAATAATGAATCGATTTAAAGAAAAATATGAAGACAATAGTAGATTGTGTCAAAAATTCATGAGGCTGAAACTAAAGTGACTAGACTTTGGGTAAACACTCAACTAGCCAAAGACTTGTGAATGAAGCAGACCTGTTACCATTCCTTCCTGCGTGGGAGGCTTTCGTCTGGAAAATGGAGGGCTGCGGCAGCTAAATGAGTGAACACGTGTACAGTACTACCTAATAGATGTGACTCCCATTGCCCTCCCAGGGAGAGGAATCTGGCAGGCTGGTGTCTGGAAAGACCTGCTACCATGCCAGGTAGGAGGCGTGGGATACTGACCCAGCTGAGCCACTGACTCACCCTTAGGGCCTCAGTCTTCCCATCCAGAAGATGACAGGGTAGGATGTCATCCGCCCTGGAGCCTCCCAGTCCTACCTGCCATCCCCTGATTAAAGCATTCGCCTTACCTTGCTTGATAATTGCATCAGAGAACCACATTCTTGCAGCTGGGAAGGACTCAAGAGCTCGGAATATCCCATTTCACAGATAGGAAAACTGAGGCCCAGAGAGATTGCCAGAGGCGGAGGGGCAGGGGGAACCCACAAGTTTCTGCCCCTGGGATGCAGTGAAGGAAATGAGAGTGCTTCCTGTTTTCTTTGAGGAACAATTTAGGAGTTTGATGGTTTAGCCATTACAAATTTTCCGCAATTCTACTGAGAATTGCACTTGACCCTGAGAAAATCAATGCTGTAGGAGTGGGGACATTGAGTTCACAGGATTGAGGGGTCGCTGTGTTACTAACTAAATCTACCTTTAAAAAGTCAAGTGCCCCTTCTAAATCCCCCCTCCAGGTAGGGCACAGGAAATAAAATTGGCAAACCCAGGTAAGGCACAGGAAATAAAATTAGCAAAACCAGGTTAGAGAGAGGGGCTTTTGGGGTGGAGGCTGGGGGGGTCCCCTCCTCCTGTCCATTTGTCCTCCTTGTCTCCTGCCTCTCTTTTCCCTCCCCTCCCTGGTGTAAGACAACACACCCCTCTTAGCACCTAGCTTGTCTGCCCAGTACTTCCCTACAGCCTGGGCCAACTCACCAGCTACAAATAGAACCAGAACCCACTGAAAATAGCTCCTTGTCCCTCTGCCCAGAACTTGCAAAGGCTTATTAGGATTCCCTGCCCCCACCAAGTGAGTCCCAAGCAGGAAACTGAGGTAGAGGGAGCGACACCAAGGCCAGGTTAGGGCTATCTGGAGAACAATATTCCCAATAAGAGCTCTTAAGCACTGATTCAGTGCTGATACCAAATGCAAAGTCTTGGCATTAGTTCCCAGCAACCAGACGTGGAAGGTTACTGGCTGTTAACCCAGTAGTGCAGATAAAGCTCAGAGAGGTGAAGAATGTGCCTAAAGTTACACAGCCAGTGAGAGACAAAGCCCCAGCTCTCTACCAGGGCACTAGAGAACACAGGTAAAGCCCTGCATTACACTTAGCTCCAGATTCATGAGGCTAGAGTGAGCTCAGACCATCCAGACACTTCTTTGACAGTGAGGAGAAACTGAGGCCCAGAGATAGGAATCTTACCCAAAGCAGGCAATGAACAAACAAGTAAATCAAGCACCCAGGTCTCTTGGCTAAGAAGCCAATTGTTTTTGCAGAGGTCAAAGCAAACAGAGATTCCCTTGTTCCTTTTATGTGGAAGCCCCATGGGTCTTTTTTTTTTTTTTTTTTTTTTTTGACTCTCAACCCAACAGAGCAGAGAGCTCCTGGTACCCCCCTTCCCTGCCTGGCTCCCAGACAGGTGTCTGGGAGCCAGGCATCCTGAGATTACCTCTTCTTCCCCTCTGCCCAGGGTGTTTAATGTTCCAGGGGAATAGAGCAAACAGCCAGTCATAACTCATGGCTGACACAAGCTGGCTTTCTCTTGTGCTGAATGTGAAGCAGACAGGACCCAGTAAGAGAAGAGCATCAGCAGGGATTTTGCTGGCTCATTTGAAAATCCAAGGTCCAAGGGCACACATTTCTCCTACGCTTGGGAGCTAGATAAAATTTTCCTCTACTCTGAGATCCCATTTGTTATCAAATAATTCTATGAAACGGTCTTAACCTCTGCAATGATGACAAGAAAGAATGGAGAAGGCCATGGGAGCTCTGCTAGAGAGGAATTAAGTTATTTAAGAAATGGTTGAGGCGAGGCTAGGCATGGTGATACATTCTGTAATCCCAGCTACTTGGGAGGCGGAGGTAGAAAGATCGCCATCCAAGGCCAGCCCTGGCAAAAGTGTGAGACTATATCTGAAAAGTAAACTAAAAGAGAAAGAGCTGGGGGGGGGTAGCTTAGGGGGCCTCAAAAACAAGGTCCTGAGTTGAAATTCTAGTACCTCCAAAAATAAGGAGGAGCATGAAAAAGTCTTACATCCAGTGTGTCAGAGGATCTTGATTCTAATCCCAGCCCTACTATACCTTTATAGAGTCTACCAAGCTGTCTCCGTTTCCCCCAGAATGTTTTGGGGGAGCCCAATTCCTTTCCAGTGCTGGGGTTGGCACCTAGGGTTTCATGCATGCTACGTAAGCAACTCTACCACTGTACCTCCCACCCAGCCCCCTCCATCAATCTCTTTGTTGCAAACGTTTGTTGAGGGCTCCCTTGATGGAGTAGCAGGACAAGCTTTGGCCTTGGAACAGTGAACAAGATAAAAATTAGTCCCTGCTCTCCTGAGACTCACAGCTTGGCTGGCAAGACAAAGTCAACAGAAGCCCAGGTAAGTGTGCAGATGGAAAAGACAGACTTGTGGTAGCAGTGATGTTTGAGGAATCTACCCCAGACTCATGGAGGTCCAATAACATTAATGCAGAGACTGGGCAGAAATCAAGGGAAAAGGTGCCTCAAGAAGAGGCACAGGCTGGGCACCATGGCTCACGCCTGTAATCCTAGCCACTCAGGAGGCAGAGGTCAGGAGGATCGCAGTTTGGAGTCAGTTTGAGAGACCCTATCTTGAAAAAAAAGTCACAAAAAGGGGTGGGGGGACTGGCGGAGTGGCTCAATGTGTCGACCTTGAGTTCAAACCAAAAAAAAAAGCGAGAGAGAGAGAGAGAGCTTAGCACCCAGAGGCGATAGAGAACTGGCCTATTCACTGAGCCAACCAATTGGAACAGATACTTGTTTATTTGGACATCTTACTGTGAGCCATCCAGAAAGAGAATCTTGCTGGAATTCTGTGATTTAATGCTGTGTTAATCACAGAGGACAGGCAGGATCACACATGGCCACATTCTTCTAATATTCCAAATTCTTTTATCAGCACCTCTAGGAAATAACCCTGTCTGGACAAGCTGATGGATCCTTTTATTGGACTGTCCCCAGGGGTCCCACATTCTTGACTTTTTTTTTTTTTATGGTACTGAGGTTTGAACTCGGGGCCTCACACTTGCTAGGCAGGCCCTCTACCACTTGAGCCACTCCACCAGCCCCATTCCTGACTTTTTAAGGTTGAATTTTTGGAAACTGACCCACTCTACATCTTTCATTTTCAGGGCCTGTGTGGCACAAAATAAAAGCAGTTAGTGGGATGTGGAGACCTCTGGCTTTCTGGAAAATTATAGAATTATGCCAGAGTCATTCTCTATCCCGGCCTAACAGTATGGAAGATTACCAATGAACACCTCTGTGGGAAATGAGGCTCTGAAGACAGGCCAGGCACTGGTGGCTCACACTGTAATCCTAACCACTCAGGACGCAGAGGTCAGGAGGATCAAGATTTGAAACCTCTGGGCAAATAGTTCTTGAGATCTTATCTCCAAAATGCCCATCCCAAAAAGTCTGGTGGAGTGACTCAAAGTGTAGGCCCTGAGTTCAAATTCCAGTACCACACACACACACAAAGGACAGAAACCAAGGGATCAGAGCTGCATCTAGAAATTAGTCTCTATCTTCCATCACTGAGGCTCAGAGAAGCCGGGTGACTTATTCTGCATCCTATGCAAAGAAGTGACCAGGCCAGCTTTCCAACCCAAGTGACTGACCTATGCCTTCTGAATCTCCCAAATGCTTCTGAGGCATGATACGACATAGCTACCCTCAAAATAAACACAGTGAGAGAAGAGTTTCCCAAGCTGAATAAATTTGAAATATGCTGAGTTTAACAGAGTCACCAGGTTTTTAAAATTGCAGCAGAACTTCTCAAAGCCTTGATATAATGATAGACATACAGGACCTTGAAAGAGGAGGGGACAGAGTTTGCAGTATCCAGAACTCATTTGCCCTAAGGTTGCTCCAAGGCAATTCCTGGAATCTGAAACCCACCTCGGGAAACACTGTATTAACTATCTCATGATTTTATAAGCATCGATATCCTTATATACGAAAGGAACCCAGCCTATACATTTTAGATGTATGAATGGGTGCATAGCTTGTCTATTTCCTCCTTGTGTGACCTTTTATTTTTTGAGCCATACCCTCAGCCCATCCTCCCCATTTTGAGCCTTTTTTAATGTTCCCCTCCCCCAGTGGAATTGGGATTTGAACTCAGGGCTTTGCATTTGCAAAGCAGGTACTCTACTGCTTGAACCACACCTCCAGTCCATTTTGCTCTGGTGATTTTGGAGATGGGATCTCGAGAGAACTATTTGCCCAGGCTGGCCTTGGAACTTGATCCACCTGATTTCAGTCTGCTGAGTAGCTAGGATTACAGGCTTGAGCCACAGGCACCCAGAAAACCTCGTTTTTATACTCTACAATAGAAGAGAGCAAAGTTTTTCTGTAAAGGACCAAGTAATAAATATTTTATCCTTGTAAAACCACATGTATCTCTATGTCTCCCTCTCTCTCTCTTCTTCCTTCCCTCCCTTCCTTTCTTCCTTCCTTCCTTCCTTCCTTCCTTCCTTCTTCCTACAACTCTTTAAAATGCAAAAAACTATTCTGGTTTTCAGGCCAAGAAAACTGGCTAGAGGAAAGGGCAGGGCAGGAGTTTGACCTAATCCATAGATCACTGACTCAGGTTCAACAGTGCTCACTGCATCCATGTAAGGTGTGTGGAAACTTGCCAGGTAGTCAGAATTTTTGTTATTTGTTGATCCTCCTAAGCCACCTTAGAAGGTAGGAACCAGAGTGATGTCTTTTTCTAGGGAGAAGCTTATGTCCAGAGAAAGACAACAATGAGCCACGTTTAAAAGGTGACACAGTGGCCAGAGGAGGTTGAAATGGAGACCCTTAAATGTCAGTTGTGAAGAGTAGGACACCAGGTTCCAATGCTTAGGAGAAAAGACGCTGAGCCTATTGTCCTACTGGTGGCATCTCTGCTATTCCACGACACAAAGGTTTAACAGCAGTAGCTGGGGGCTGGGAGTGCACCTCAATTATAGAGACACTTCTTAACATGCAAGGACCTGGGTTCAACCCACAGTGCCCAACCCCAAAAAGAGAGCAGTTGTTTGGTAGAAGAAAACACTTGTTAACCTGTCCTAAAGCTGCATTTGTAAGGCACCTTGGCATTGCACACTTTTTATTTAGGTAGATCCTTGACTGAAATGCTTGGGATGGGGTTGAAAAGAATATAGGATGAGGCAGGTGCCAGTGGCTAACAACTGTAATCCTAGCTATCTGGGAGACTGAGTTTGGGAGGATTGAGGTTTGAGGCCAGCCAGGCAAAGAGTTCATGAGACCCCATTTCGAAAATAACCAGAGCAAAAAAGGGATGAGAGGTGCGGCTCAAGTGGCAGAGTGCCTGCTTTGCAAGTGTGAAGCTCTGAGTTCAAATCCCACCAAAAAAATATTTTTTTAAAATATATATTATATATATAACACATATATTTATATATTAATGTATGTTATATATAATACATATATTTATATATAATATATATTTATATATGTTATACATTATATATATATTTGGAATATATAATATATGTAGTTATATATATTATACATTATATATATATTTGGAAGTTTCACCCTGTACATATATATGTATATGTGTGTATATATGGTGGAATTTCCAAATCATTCCTTGGATCTGTCCTGCCATGGCTCCTTTTTTTTTTTTTTTTTGAATTTTAATAATACGCTATTTTATTCATGCTCTCATATCCAAAGTATTGGATGGTTTGCATTCTTTTTTTTATCCTAAGTCTTTGAAACGAGATATTATTTTACACTAACAGTTTCTTACAATTCAGAGTAGCATCATTCCAAGAGCTCAGTAACCACACTGGCCTTTGGCTTCCATATTGGCAGCACGTGTTGAAAATATTCACGGATAAACAGTGTGAGTTTCTGAAATCCCTGAAACAAAATGCCAAATTCTTTGTGTGTGACTAGAGCATTCTTACGGTAAGATAGAACATCAGATTCTCAAAAGGGTTTGTCCCACCACTACCACCATCACCATCACACTCTCCTCCTGCCACAGCTCCTCTAGACTCAGCTTCTTGTCGGTCACTTTGCAGGTCCCCATCTCATCGAACCTCAAGGCAAATAGTGTGGTCTTCAGTGACCAGTGAAGAAGGGGCTGTTCCAAAAAGCTGCTTAACTCGGGTACCTGCAGAGTCACTCAGGTGAGAACTGATGAAATCACAGTCCACCTGCAGGTCTTCCTGGCCCCAAAGTCAGGGCCTGTTTCAATAAACCCTGATGATTCTAAGCCACTTCCCTGAGCCTCTGTTGGAATGATCAGGGTGCTCAGTCAACGTGTTTCAGTTTCACACTTAATTACACAGAATATTAGGTTGTTGGGTAAGTGTTTCCTCTTGATAGCTTCCATTCGGTCTCTGGATGGATGGATTTCTTGTGTTTTGTTCACCCGAGTTCAATACTTGAGTTAAGATTCCTTTTAACTCAGAAATAGACTGACATAAATATGCTCAATTGATTTTTGACAGGTGCAAAAGGAATTCGATAGAGGGAACAAATTGCTTTTTCAAAAAATGGTGCCAGTGTCATTGAATGCCCATAAGACAAAAGAATGAAGCTAGACCATATATAAAAATCAAGTCAAAATGGATCTCTAGAACTTAGGTGTAAAATACAAAACTGTAGAACTTTTAGGGAAAAAAATAGGAGGAAAATTTTTGAGCTCTAGAACAAGGCAAAAAAGATTTTATACTTGACATCAAAAGAACAACCCACCAAAAGAAATGGTAATAAATTGGACCACATTAAAATTTAAAACTATGATCGGTGGAAGACCCTGTGAAGAGGTTGGAACAGCAAGCTACAGACTGGAAGAAAATATTCGTGAACATCATATCCGACAGAGAAATTTCAAAACTCAGCAGGAAAAATCAGGCAATCCACCAGGAAAAATGGGCAAAAGACAAGAACAGGCATTTCACTGAAGAAAACACACAAATGGCAAATAAACACATGCAGGGATGCTCGGTATTTTCAGTCATTAGGGAAATACAGATTAAAAACACCGTGAGATAAAATTAGCCCTATCATAATAGCTAAAGTAAAAAATAACAATAACACTAAACGCTGGGTAAGATGTAGAGAAAGTAAGTTTGTTGGTGGCAATGTAACTGGCAAGGTCATGCTGGAAAAAATATGTCAGTTTCTTACAAAAATAAACACTTACTAAGACCCAGACATTGTACTATTGGACGTTTATAACAGAGAAATGAACAACTTGAACTTGACATTCACCTAAAAAACTGTATATGATGTTCATAGCATTCATTTTTCATAATAGTCCCAAACTGGAAACAACCCAGGCGTCCTTCAATATGCTATGAATATGAACAGTTTCGTCCATACCAAGGAATACCATTTAGCAATAAAAAAGGAACTTTTGATACGTGAAGTGTCTTTGTTGTAGCTCAAGAAAATTGTGCTGAGTCAAAAATGCCAATCTCAAAAGGCTACATCTGTACAATGCTGTGTAGACAACCTTCTTGAAATGACAACATCGTAGAGGTACAGAACAGATTGGTAGTCGCCTAGAATCAAGAAGGAAGAGAAAACGCTGGTTACAAAGGTTTATAGGAGGCATCCTTGAGATGGAACTGTTCTGTGTCTTTGTGTGTGTGTGTGGTACTGGGACTTGAACTCAGGGCCTACACCTTGAGCCATTCCACCAGCCCTTTTTTGTGCAGAGTTTTTTGTTTTTCAAGATAGGGTCTCGCAAACTATTTGTTTCGGCTGGCTTAGAACCACGATCCTCCTGATCTCTGCCTCCTGAGTAGCTGGGATTACAGGTGTGAACTACTGGCACCCGGCCTGTTCTGTATCTTGACTGCAGTGGTGGTGGTTAAACAAATCTATACACGTGATAAAATTGTATAGAAATAGAACATATGAACACACACAAAGATACACACACAAATGAGTCCATGAAAAACTGGTGAAATCCAAAAAAGGTAGGTGGATTGTACCATTGACTGGCAGAGTGGCTCAAGTGGTAAAGCTGCTGCCCTGAGTTCAAGCCCCAGTGCTGCCAAAAAAACAAAAAAAAAAGTTGTGTATCAATGTGATACATCACTGTTTTTATACAAAATAATACCACTGAGCTGAGTGTGTTAGTCACGCCTGTAATCCCAGCACTCAGGAGGCAGAGATTGATTTGAAGTCAGCCCAGGCAAATAGTTTGTAAGACCCTATATTGAAAAAAACCCACCATAAAAAAGGGCTGGTAGAGTGGCTCAAGGTGTAGGCCCTGAGTTCAAACCCAAGTATCACACACACACATACAAAAAAAGAAAGAAAAAGAATTCAGAGTTCTGAATCCTCTGATTAGATGCATTGGCCTAGACTAGCTTTGAACCTGAGACAAAAGGCCAGGGCTCTCCTACCTCATTCTTTAGGAGTCCCCTAGATTCTTCCAACTCTCAACACTAAGTTTGAGTCCTCACACCATCACTTGCCAGCTGTGTGGCCTTAGAAAAGTCACTTGTCCCTAAGCTCCAGTTTCCTGGTTCTTAAATCACAGCTTGAAATTCCAGCATTGTCTGTGGGTCAAATGAAGTGATGCGTTTCAAAGGGCTTTGGACACAACAAAGGAGGTGCTTATTGTTAATAACAGGCCACCATGAGTTCATTCTAAACACAGGCCACTCACTCCTGTTTATCCTCTGGTTTGATGGTAAATGCTTTCAGGGCTTGAGCTGAGTTTTAGCCTTTTATTTTATCCTGCTCTCTCCTTTATAAAGTGCCCCACAAAAGTGGTAGGTTTCTAAAAGTTCTCGTTAGCTGTGATGTTGGTAGAAAGACAAAATATTGACAGTAAAAATAACAAGCAGAGTATTGACAGTAAAAATAAAAAACCCCTGTGCTCTAACTGCGTTTTTCCTATAAATTCTAAAGAGAACCCAGAACGGTCTCAGCCAAAAATTGGGCCCTGGATTTCCTCCCTTGGAATCCCAGGTAACTCCCTTGTTTTCAATCATGGAAGTGTAAGTTCCGTCTTTTTAGGAGCATGCAGGAATTTGGGAAGCACATTAGGGTACTGTGTGTTCTTGCTATTTACATGAACCAGGATCTGTGGCTGTTCTGGGGCCAGGTTTTTCCAAATAAAAGCAACCTTTTCTTTCCCCTTTCCCAGTTAGGACAACCTTGCAAACTCACAAACAAATTCCTCAGGTTTATTACTAATGCCAGTAACATGGACTTTTAAAACTAGCTTTCATCTCTACATCTTAAGCAACATTGCAAACAGTAATTAAAGTTCAACACCCTGGTGAGGGAGGAAGCAGCTATTATTCAACCCATTTTCCTAACAGGTAAACCCACACTTACAAATTAGAGGCCTGCCCATAGGTCACCAGAGGTTGGAGCAGGGAAGAGCAAGGAAATAATTCTAGATGTCCCAACTCTTGAATTCACCAACATGCTCAGTACTGAGAGCCAGGGGCATCAAAGCAAAAATGCCCACTCATCGTGGCTGCTCACTGAGGTGGAGTGATTGAGAGGGGTTGGAGAAGAGGAACAGACAAGGTTTGATGATAGAAGAAAAGGAAGAAGGGAGAGAGACGGAGGGAGGGAGATGGATATATAAAAAAGAAAAGAAAACCAAAAAATGGATGGGTGGATGGATGGATGGATGGATGGATGGATGGGTGGATGGGTGGATGGGTGGATGGGTGGATGGGTGGATGGGTGGATGGGTGGGTGGGTGGGTGGGTGGGTGGGTGGATGGGTGGATGGGTGGGTGGGTGGGTGGATGGGTGGATGGGTGGGTGGATGGATGGATGGATGGATGGATGGGTGGATGGGTGGATGGGTGGGTGGGTGGATGGGTGGGTGGATGGATGGATGGACAGGTGGATGGGTGGATGGATGGATGGATGGGTGGATGGATGGATGGGTGGGTGGGTGGATGGGTGGGTGGATGGATGGGTGGGTGGGTGGATGGGTGGATGGATGGGTGGGTGGGTGGATGGGTGGATGGGTGGGTGGGTGGATGGGTGGGTGGGTGGATGGATGGATGGGTGGATGGGTGGATGGATGGATGGATGGGTGGGTGGATGGGTGGGTGGATGGATGGATGGATGGGTGGATGGATGGATGGGTGGATGGATGGGTGGATGGGTGGATGGGTGGGTGGATGGGTGGGTGGATGGGTGGGTGGATGGATGGATGGATGGGTGGATGGATGGATGGGTGGATGGATGGGTGGATGGGTGGATGGATGGGTGGATGGGTGGGTGGATGGGTGGATGGGTGGGTGGATGGATGGATGGATGGGTGGGTGGGTGGATGGGTGGATGGGTGGGTGGATGGGTGGGTGGATGGATGGATAGGTGGATGGGTGGATGGATAGGTGGATGGGTGGGTAGATGGGTGGATGGATAGGTGGATGGGTGGGTAGATGGCTGGCTGGATGAATAGATGGATGAGTGGGTGGATGGGTGGGTAGCTACATTACAGGAAAGAAAGGAGAGTCTGAAACCACTTAGAAAAGAAAATTCCTTAAAAGAAAATTCTCTGTAAGTTTGGTTGAAGGTAGGAGGAATGCAATTAAAAGAGTAATGTTTAGCAGGGCACTGGTGGCTCTGCCTGTAATCCTAGCTACTTGAGAGGCTGAGATCAGGAGGATCAAGTTTCCAAGCCAGCCTCGGCAAATAGTCCATGAGACTATCTTGAAAAATCCCTGCACAAAAAAAGGGCTGGTGGAGTGGCTCAAGCTGTAGGCCCTGAGTTCAAACCCCAGTACCTAAAAAAAAAAAAAGTCATTGTGTAAAGGTTACCATTTGCAGCCCTATACGTGTGCGGGATGGGAGTGGGGGTGGGGTTTTTGAAATGGGCATGAAATTGCAAGTTCACATCAGATAGAGAAGTCCCCTCCACCAATCAGTAGCCATCAAGAGGGTTTTATACAGCCCAACAGACGCTCAGAGAACCTGGAAGGCATTTAGTGCCAGCTTCTCAACCAGTTTTAACCCCAACCGGCCCCACCTCAGTTTGGCATCTCAATATCCTGGTCCCCCCCTGGGATGCAATGCTTTGTCCTGCTTAAGAATCCACTGGAGCCGGGCGCCAGTGGCTAATGCCTGTAATCCTAGCTACTTGGGAGGTGAAGATTGGGAGGATTGTGGTTTGAAGCCAGTGTGGGCAAATAGACCCCCATCTCCAAAAAAACCAGAGCAAAATGGACTGGAGGCGTGGTTCAAGTGGTAGAGCTCCTGCTGTGAGAGAGAGAGAGAGAGAGAGAGAGAGAGAGAGAGAGAGAGAGAGAGAGAGAAAGGAAGGAAGGAAGGAAGAAAGAAAGAAAGAAAGAAAGAAAGAAAGAAAGAAAGAAAGAAAGAAAAAGAATTTTTCTTTAACTTTGTAGTTTGTAGTCTCACAAGAAGTTGCAAAAATAGTACAGAGGTTCTGAGTACACATGAACCAACTTCCTCAATGATAACATCTCACATAACTATAGTGCATTATCAAAACCAGGAAATTAATTGGCACGATACAGTTAGTAACACTGAGTGCATTCCTTAATCAGATTGCACCAGTTTGGGGAGCATAAAATATGTTTAAATTTTTATTTCATGCACAAAGTGAATTAAGTTTGGATGTTGAATGTTTCTCAGAAACACATATGTTAAAAGCTTCTTCCCCAGGGTGGCCTGACTGGGGAGTGGTGGAACCTTTAAGGGGGGGTGCTCCTTAAGTCATTGGAGGTGTGCCCTTGGAGGAGCTTTGGGGCACCTACCCCTTACTTTTTCTATCGTTTGCTTCCTGCAAATGAGGCAAGCACTTTTGCTTTGCTGCATACTCCCACCTCAAAGCCCCAAAGCAATGGGGCCATTTCTAAACTAAAACCGTGACCCAAAAGAAATGTTTTCTCCAGTACCAGTGAAAACAAAGATTAAAATAATAATAATTAATAAGAATAAGGGCTGGAACTATTCACAATAGCCAAGTTATGGAAACAGCCAAGATGCCCCACCACTGACGAATGGATTAAGAAAATGTGGTATCTATACACAATGGAATTTTATGCAGCCATGAAGAAGAACGAAATGTTATTATTCACTGGTAAATGGATGGAATTGGAGAACATCATTCTGAGTGAGGTTAGCCTGGCCCCAAAGACCAAAAATCGTATGTTCTCCCTCATATGTGGACATCAGATCAAGGGCAAACACAACAAGGGGATTGGACTTTGAGCACATGATAAAAGCGAGAGCACACAAGGGAGGGGTGAGGATAGGTAAGACACCTAAAAAACTAGCTAGCATTTGTTGCCCTTAACGCAGAGAAACTAAAGCAGATACCTTAAAGCAACTGAGGCCAATAGGAAAAGGGGAACAGGTACTAGAGAAAAGGTTAGATCAAAAAGAATTAACCTAGAAGGTAACACCCACACACAGGAAATCAATGTGAGTCAATGCCCTGTATAGCTATCCTTATCTCAACCAGCAAAAACCCTTGTTCCTTCCTATTATTGCTTATACTCTCTCTACAACAAAATTAGAGATAAGGGCAAAATAGTTTCTGCCGGGTATCGAGGGGGTGTCAGGGAGAGGGAGGGGGCGGAGTGGGTGGTAAGGGAGGGGGTGGGGGCAGGGGGGAGAAATGACCCAAGCATTGTATGCACATATGAAAAATAATAAAATAAAAATTAAAAAAAAAAAAAGAATAAGGGCTGGAGGCCTGGCTCAAGTGGTAAAGCACTTGCCTAGGAAGTGTGAGGCCCTGAGTTCAAATCCCAGCACCATTCAAAAAAAATTATAGGAAATTAGCACACCATTATGATTTATGTTTGAAATGTAGCTATCTTTATTTAAAAGTGCATGTGTATTTTTTTCCTGCTCTTACGTTTGTTTCCCAGTGCTGGGAAAGGGCCCAGGGTCTTTCCCATACCAGCAAGCCTCCACCACTGAGCCGCGCCCAGTCCGCCACAGCTCCTTTTACTGCTGTAGGTTGCTCTTTCTTGAAGTTTACAAAAATGGATCCATGCAGTGCATTTCCTGTCATGCCTGGCTTCTTTCACTCAGCATTGTGCTCCTCAGACGCACTCGGGATTTGACAGTATAGAGATTCTTTTCCTTCCTTCCCTCCATCCCTTCCTTCCCTGTCTTCCCTCACTGCTTCCTTCCTTCCTTTCTTCTCTCCCTCCTCCCCTTCCTTCCCTTCTTCCTTTCTTTCTCTATCTCTTTCTTTTCTTTCTTCCTTCCCTCTTTCCCTCCCTCTCTCTCCCTTCCTGCCTGCCTTTTCTTTCTTTTTTCCTTTTCTTTTTTTTGTAGTGCTGGAGACAGGGTGGGATTGAACCCAGAGCCTCACACTTGCTAGGCAGACACTCTACTTCTTCAGCTATGTCCCCAGCCTGCATTGTTTTTCACTGTTGTGGGGTATTTTTTTTGTACAAATGGACAAATTATTTACCTGTTCTATTGGATGTGTTCAATTTCTGGCACTGTGAATAAGAACGCTATGAACATTCTTGCACATGTTGTTTGCTGAACTTTTTTTTATGGTACTGGGATTTGAACTCAGGGCCTACACCTTGAGCCACTCCACCAGCCCTATTTTTATGAGGGGTTTTTCAAGATAGGGTCTCACGAACTATTTGCCCAGGCTGGCTTCAAACCATGATCCTCCTGATCTCAGCCTCCTGAGTAGCTGGGATTACAGGTGTGAGCCACTGGTGCCTAGCCTGTTTGTTGGACTTAAGTTCTCTTTTTGTTGTTGTTGTTTAGAGGGTGGGGGACCTGGGATTTGAACTCAGGGGTTCACACTTGCAAAACAGGTGCTCTACCACTCGAGCCACTCCTCCAGTGCATTTTACTCTGGTTATTTTGGAGATGAGGTCTCAAGAACTATTTGCCCAGGCTGGCCTCAAACCACAATCCTCCCAATCTCAGACTCCCAAGTAGCTGGGATTATAGGCAGGAGCCACCAGCACCTGGCCTAAGTTCTCATTTCTGATAGGAGAATATTCCACAAAGGAACTGCCGGTCAAAGGTACGTAGTTGTTTAGCTTTGGGAAACCCTCTCTACAGGTTTTCCAAAGTGATAATTACCAATTTAATTTGCCCTCCCTCCAGCAGTGTATGAGACTTCCATGGGGATATTAAAAAATGGTTTTTTTGGTGGTACTAGGGTTTGAACTCAGGGCTTTGCACTTGCAAAGCAGGCACTGTACTGCTTGAACCACTCCTCCAGCCCAGTTTGCTCTGGCTATTTTGGAGATGGGATCTTGTGAACTATTTGCTTGGGCTGGCCTGGAGTCTCGATCCTCCCTATCTCAGCCTCCTAATTAACTAGGATTACAGGCGTGAAGCACCAGCACCCAGCTGGAATATAAAATGTAATATGTCGTTAAACTCTAATGCACCCAAGTCCAATTATGGTCCCTGTGTTCCAAATTCTTGTTGCAAAGCTTTTTCCTGTTCAGAACCAAAAATGGAGAAAGTGTCTAAGAAATCTCAAAGGCTGTGGGGCAGGAAGGTGACATCACAGGTCAGAAAGTTAAGAAACTAGAGCTGTCCTTCTGTTGGGAGCCAGTCATGGCATGGGGCCTCAGTTTTCTTATTTCTAAAAATAAAACAGATGGATGGAACCATTTCTATCGTTCCTTTTAGCTTCAAAGGTCATGATTCCAATGTGAAAAAATGTGGGATATTTTGTAACGTTAAGTGAGAGACTAGAAAGGACATGGGCCCGACTTAGGAAAAACACCACTGCCTCCAGGCAAGGGCTGGAAGGAAAAACACAGTTCTTGTGTGGTTAGATTCTTATTTTCTTCCTGTCTTCAATGATAATTTAAACTCTGTGCTTCTGTGAATTTTAAATATATATTTAATATATTGACGTAACTTTGTAATATTAGTATATCATATTAACATGCAGATTAATTCTTTTCTGCTTTTATATATTCTATGAAACCTGAAATTTTGCCAGGTGCTGGTGGCTCACACCTGTAATCCTAACTACTTGAAAGAGTGCGATTGGGAGGATCCAGGTTGGAGGCCAGCCCAGGGAAATAGTTCCTGAGACCCCGGCCCCATCTCCAAAATAACCAGAGCAAAATGGACTAGAGGTGAGGCTCAAGAAGTAGAGCACCTGCTTTATAAGCTCAAAGCCCTGAGTTCAAACCCCAGTCCCACCAAAAACAACAAAACGCTAAAATATGTAAGGTCTTAGGTAGTTGAGTTTGATTATAGAAGCTGAAACTCTCTGAATAAATAACACTGACCTACTGGCCTCTTTCACGGTGAGAATGTAGGCAGTAAGTAATGCCCTGTCATGATTCAAGACACCAAATTATACTAACGGTCACTACAGTGTATGTGCAATTTCATTTCTTCCAAAATACTCCTGAAACCTGGATACTGTGAGGGTTGGGGGCGGGGAGTTTGGCAGTATTGGGATTTGAACTCAGGGCCTCCCGCTCGCTATGCAGGCACTCCACCACTTGAGCCACCTCGCCAGCCCTGTTTTTTTTGTTGTTGTTGTTGTTTGTTTATTTTTTTTAATTTTTTATTATTTTCTTATTCATATGTGCATACAAGGCTTGGTTCATTTCTCCCCCCTGCCCCCACCCTCTCCCTCTCCCCCCACCCAATAACCAGCAGAAACTATTTTGCCCTTATTTCTAATTTTGTTGTAGAGAGAGTATAAGCAATAATAGGAAGGAACAAGGGGTTTTGCTGGTTGAGATAAGGATAGCTATACAGGGCATTGACTCACATTGATTTCCTGTGCGTGGGTGTTACCTTCTAGGTTAATTCTTTTTGATCTAACCTTTTCTCTAGTTCCTGGTCCCCTTTTCCTATTGGCCTCAGTTGCTTTAAGGTATCTGCTTTAGTTTCTCTGCATTAAGGGCAACAAATGCTAGCTAGTTTTTTAGGTGTCTTACCTATCCTCACCCTCCCTTGGGTGCTCTCGCTTTTATCATGTGCTCAAAGTCCAATCCCCTTGTTGTGTTTGCCCTTGATCTAATGTCCACATATGAGGGAGAACATACGATTTTTGGTCTTTTGGGCCAGGCTAACCTCACTCAGAATGATGTTCTCCAATTCCATCCATTTACCAGCGAATGATAACATTTCATTCTTCTTCATGGCTGCATAAAATTCCATTGTGTATAGATACCACATTTTCTTGATCCATTCGTCAGTGGTGGGGCATCTTGGCTGTTTCCATAACTTGGCTATTGTGAATAGTGCCAGCCCTGTTTTGTGTTTGGTATTTTCAAGATAGGGTCTCCTGAACTATTTGCTGGCTTTGAACCGCAATCCTCCTGATCTCTGCCCCTTGAGTAGCTGGGATTACAGGTATGAGCCACAGGCACCCGACTTACTTTGAGATTTTGTTGTTGTTTTTGTGGTGCCAAGGATAGGACCTAGGGCCTCACATATGCTAAGCAGTCCTCT
Organism: Castor canadensis; assembly: GCF_047511655.1. Lineage (NCBI taxonomy): Eukaryota > Metazoa > Chordata > Mammalia > Rodentia > Castoridae > Castor > Castor canadensis. The sequence goes on along the minus strand of NC_133403.1, from coordinate 2,686,875 downwards.
ACAACTAAGCTACACCCTGAGCCTCTAATCTGTCTCCTGATAGTCATTCAACAATCACTGAGCACCTTTTCTATGCCAAGCACAGGGTTTGGCCCTGAAGGCCTGATGGGTGACCTGGAAATAGCACTTGCGTGTCTAAGAATTTATCTTTGCTGCAGGAGGCCAGCACATGAGTACCAAGCAACATGCTAAGCTTTATTTTAAGCAACTTGGAAGCTCACACCTTGATTCGGTTTGGGAGGACAAGGACATCCTAGAGAAGTGGCACTTCGTTGGGACTGAAAGATGATTCAAAGCTTGCCAGGTAAAAGGGGAAAGGAAGTGGGCAGAGCACCCTACTCCAGGACCAGCTGGGGCCCAGGTACGGGAGCTGGAGGGAGCTTGGGATGATTGTGGAACATACCTGGTTCAATGCAGTTGGTTATCTGACAAGACAAGATGGGGTTGAAGCTGGAACGCCCCACCCAGGCCCTTTAACTGTTCATGGAGAGCCACTGAACAATATCAATCTGGGCTGGGCATCATGGCTCACGCCTGTAATCCCAGCTACTCAGGAGGCAGAGATCAGGAGGATCGCAGTTCAAAGCCAGCCTGGGTAAATAGTTCATGAGACCCTATCTTGAAGAAAATAAACCATCACAAAAAAGGACTGGTGGAATGGCTCAAGGTATAGGTCCTGAGTTCAAACTCCAATACTGCAAAAATAAATAAGCAATCTGGGACTAATGTGTGACTATTCAGCCCCACCTCAACTCTCCCAGGTGTGCCTGTCACAAACAGAAATATTGCCAGATCTGTAAATGGGGGTCGCTTCACGCCTTGAATGCACTGCTGTGGTTTTCCTTTCTTTCTTTTGTTTTTGGTGGCAGTGGGATTTGAACTCAGGGCCTCACACTTGCTGGACAGGCACTCTACCATTTGAACCATTTGTTCCACCAGCTCTTCCTGCTGTGATTTTTCCAACAGGGAGTTAGAGACTGTCAAAAGGCAAGAAGCACTGGAGCTGGGACCCCACTGGCCATCAGCAAGAACCAAGGAAGGTTTGACTCCAGGGCAGGTGGCCGGGGCCGTACTAGGAGGCAGGCGTAGTATGCAGCTGGGTAGGGGCCAGAGGGTCGAGAAAAATGGCACACTGGTCCAAACAGTGTCAGGGCTTGTCACTGGGTATCAGGAGATGACACTGAACCCAGGGGTACAGGAAACAAAGAGCATTGAAACAACACGTCTGCGGGCAGTGGGGGAGAGACAGTCACAAGAGACAGTGTGACAGCCCTATTCTCCAGCTCCTTCTCACTACCTCTGCAAAGCTGCTTTCTGTCTTGTCACTGGCAAGCCACCCTAAGCAAGTACTTCATGCCGAATAGCATTGAGAATACGTTGGCATCCTCATCCATCAGTCAGAATCAGGAGCTCAGATGGAGGCAGGGCGGCCTTCCCTGGTTGACTGGTGACACCTTGTTAAAGTCCTCAAGGCCCACAGTCAGCCTCTGACAGCTTCTTTGGGCAGCAGGTCATCTTGGGACACTGGGCATAACAGCTGCGTGTTGGTACCTTCTGCCGGAATCTTGACTTTCAGCCACTGAGTGCAGCCCCCAACCAGCAGGCAGTAAACACAAAGGCACAAAATTAGCCGGGCATGGTAGCTCATGCCTGTAATCCTAGCTACTTCGTAAGGCTGAGATTGGGAGGATCACAGTACAAGGCCAGCCTGGTCAAATAGAGAACCCCCATCTCCAAAATAACCAGAGCAAAATGGACTGGAGGTGTGGCTCAAGCTGTGAAGCCCCTGCTTTGGAAGCACGAAGTCCCGAGTTCAAACCCCAGTCCCACCAAAAACAATTTTTGGAAATAAAGGCACAAAACTTACTTTTCGTTTGTTTGAAGTGATGGGAAGGAGCCTGGTCCCTGACCCAGGATAAGCAAATGCTCTCCCACTGAGCTACATCCCAGCCCCTCTCCCACACTTTCATTGCTTTTTTTACATGTTGTCTAACAAGTATAAGGAAAAATGTAGCTGGGCACCAGTGGCTCACGCCTGTAATCCCAGCTACTCAGAAGGCAGCGATCAGGAGGATCACGGTTCAAAGCCAACCTTGGGCAAATAGTTCCCAAGACCCTATCTCAAAAATTCCCAATACAAAATATGACTGGTGGAGTGTCTCTAGTGGTAGAGCGCCTGCTTAGCAAGTGTGAGACCTGAGTTCAAACCCCAGTACTGCCAAAAAAGAAAAAAAAAATCTAAATCTCAGACTAGCTAAATCCCCCCAAAGCAGAGTCTGGAACAAAGCTTCTAGTTAATTTAGGAAGTGGCCTCAGGCTCAGGGAGCTGAAGTAAAGGATAGGCAAGGAGCAAGAGCCAGAGTAAGGAATGACACTGTGACCCCATCCCTGCAGACCTCAGACGCTCAGGAAGCGTACCATGGAAACCCTCACGCCAAGGACTAAAGGACCGTCCCCACATTCGTCAATCAGCTCCCATCCCGTTGGTCAAGGGTTGCCTCCTGGCCCACTAAAATGTCCCATGCTTCCTGGTTACACAAGAGTGGCTATTGAGCCTGGTGGACACCCCCACACCCCATGGCGTGAAGTGAGAGAGGCAAGAGGCAGTCAAGTTGCATCTGAGAGCAAAGGTGAGCTGGAGAGCATCAGCGTGGTGCACAGGACGTCCCTGATCTGTTAGACAGATCTATTAACGTGCCCCGCTCTCTTGATCTCGTGTGTGCAGTGGGCACCTTTTATTCTTGCCTGCCGCACGTCCATTTTTCTTTTATTTATTTATTTATTTATTATTTTTCATATGTGCATACAATGCTTGGGTCATTTCTGCCCCCTGCCCCCACCCCCTCCCTTACCACCCCCTCCCTCTCCCCCCACCCCCTCCATACCCGGCAGAAACTATTTTGCCCTTATCTCTAATTTTGTTGTAGAGAGAGTATAAGCAATAATAGGAAGGAACAAGGGTTTTTGCTGGTTGAGATAAGGATAGCTATACAGGGCATTGACTCACATTGATTTCCTTCTAGGTTAATTATTTTTGATCTCACCTTTTCTCTAGTTCCTTGTCCCCTTCTCCTATTGGCCTCAGTTGCTTTTAAGGTATCTGCTTTAGTTTCTCTGCATTGAGGGCAACAAATGCTAGCTAACTTTTTAGGTGTCTTACCTATCCTCACCCCTCCCTTGTGTGCCATTTTTCTTTTCTGGTAGCAGCATCTCTATTTTGGAATTGGAAAGTCCCTGTCCCTGTGATTGGATGAGGCTGGCCTCCCCCTTCTCCCCAGTCCCCCAACTCCAAGGATTGGTCATGTCCCAATAAACACAGTCTCTTCCTCCCTTCCAGCTGTGATGATTGGCTCAGGACAGCCCCTGGATTCTATTGGTGCTTAGCTCATTATGGCACACAATCCTGTAACAAGTTCCAGGGGTGGATCCCGATGGGGTTAAACCAACCTGCACATCCATTCCGGTTAAGGCAGGCACTAATTTTTGGATGTGCATGTGGTCTAAGTAGCCCAGCCCGTGTGACATTCAGGCTTGGAATGCTGGGACAGATGGGTCCTTTCTGCCGCTGAAGGGAACACGGAAGGTGCACTATGAGTCAGTTGAATCCCTCACTCTTACTGCAGGACAAAGAGAAAGAACAGGACAGAGGACATGGGTGAGTGGTTGGATCAACCAAACCTGAACTTCAAGGCGCTACCTCTGAACCTCCAGTTACATGGGGTCACTGCCCAAAGCAACTTAAAGGGGTTGTTCTGTTACCTGCAGCTGAACGCAATCCTAACCAACACTTGAACTTAAATATGAAAGAAAAAGCCCGGCGCTGGGCGCTGGCAGCTCACACCTGTAATCACACTTATAATCCCAGCACTAGGGAGGCAGAGGCAAGAGGATCATGAGTTCAAGGCCAGCCTGGACCACAGAGTGAGACTCTATCACAAAAAAACAAACTTTTTTTTCTTTTTTTTGGTGGGGGACTGGGGTTTGAACTCAGGGTTTCATGCTTGCAAAGCAGGCGCTCTACCACTTGAGCCACGCCTCCAGTCCATTTTGCTCTGCTTATTTTGGAGATGGGGTCTCAAGAACCATTTGCCTGAGCTGGCCTTGAAGTACGATCCTCCTGATCTCTGCCTCCCAAGTAACAAAACAGCCCTTCACAATGAAGAATGAACCAGGTCAAAATATTAACAGAGCTGAAGTTGAGAAACCTGGCTTGACTAAGCCAGGGTCACTTGGCGTCGAGGCTCAGCTGGAAGTCTGAGTTCCCCAAGAGCTTGCGCTAAAGCTCAGCAGAGACAGAGGCCTGAGCGCTGGCAGGCGACAGAGCCCAGCCACTTCAGGGGCTCCCGAATCTTGTGCCAGCTTCTTCCTTGGTCCAGTGCATTCCAGGGCAAATGTGGATTCCTGCATAATTTCTTGGCCCCAGCAAGCCATGCTTCAGGGAACCTGGGGAGATCTATGGTTCCATGCCCGGCTCTCAGCTCCATTTCTACCTGTGTCTGGCATTTGCTGTACAAAATTGGAAATTAATAATTCATCTTGCAGGGTGAATAATTCAACAGAGGGGCCAAAGGGCTGCTGGCATAGTTGGCATCATAAAACCAGACCATTTTTTTCTTCTAAAGGAAGAAGAAAGAAAGAAACTCAACAGCCAGGCTGGTTGCTGAATAAAGAATTACTCCAACACTGGACAGTTTAGACGGGTCCTCCTTTTGGACATGAAGGCCACCAGAAGGGAACCAGGGCTCCACTGCCTTCCCACACCCTCCCAATCTCTCAGGCCTTGTACTCTATTGTAGTTCAGCTCAATTGACACCTCTTCCAGGAAGCTTTCCCTGATACCTTCAGCCAACTGAAGCTGAGAATGCATTTCTCTCTGATCCCATGTGACACGTAACCTCGTCACTGCTTGTCCTCACACCAAGCCATGTTTTTGTCACCAGAAATTATTGGGCCTTAGAATGGCCTTTCTAGCTAAAAAGGAAGAATTTCAACAGCGTGCGTGCATGGTTTTAGCATTTGGGGGAATGCTTTTTTTTTGCTAGTAGGGATTGAACCCAGGGCCTCCCACTTGCTAGGCAAGGACACCACCACTTCAGCCACGCTTGAGAGATCAGAAGGAAGCCTCGCAGCCTCTTTACTGAATTGGGCTCCCCAAAATACCTGTGCATAATTTAAGGGGTGCCTATATCCTGGAATCCTCTGCATTAATTTGGATTGAGGGCTGGAGGAGTGGCTCAAGTGGTAGAGCACTTGCCTAGTGACTGTAAGGTCCTGAGTTCAAATCCCAGTATTGCAAAAAAAAAAACAAAAACCTAAGAACCTGGTTTAGAATTCCTTAACATGGAGTCTCCTGTTAAGATGAAGGACTGTGATGGTTCAAACGCATCCCCTCTAAAATTCAGAGGCTGCCAAATATGACAATATTAAGAGGTGGGAATTTTAAGAGGGTTGAATCTTCGGGAATAGGATTAGGTGCCCTGATAAAAGGGCTTGAAGGAGTTTAACCCTTTGCCCTTGTACCTTCGTGCAGGTAAAGACACAGCATTTTACCTCTCCAAAAGATGTAACAGCAAGGTTCATGTTAGAAAGTCCCTTGATTCTGGACTTTGCAGACTCTAGAACAGTGAGAAGTAAATTTGAGTTCTTTATAAACGATCCAGTCTCAGAAAGTCTGCTATTAGCAGCACAAACAGACTAAGAGAGCTTAGAAAACAGCTCAGTCTTACAGCTTTGACCTTCGTTGACATGGTCCTGTCTCAGGAACAAGAATTTTTTCTTTTCTTTTTTTTTTTTTTTTTCCCTGGTGGGACTGGGGTTTGAACTCAAGGCTTCATGCTTGCAAACAGGCACTCTACCATTTGCTCCACACCTCCAGTCCATTCTGCTTTGCTTCTTTTGGAGATGGGAGTCTTGCAAACTATTTTCCTTGGTTGTCCCTGAACCTTGATCTTCCTGATTTCAGTAACTAGGATTGCAGACGTGAGCCACAGGCACCCAGCAAGCTCAAGGAATTTTTTTAAAAGTGACTAATCACCAAGGAACTATTAGATGTCTGCTGTGTGATGCTGGGTAAGTCATTGCCCATCTCGGGGCTACTGATTCTTTACTGGGAACTGGAAGTGTTGGTCTAGATTATCCTGGCCCCTTATGCAATCATTCATTTATTCAGCAATTTGTTCATTTATTTTTATTTATTCATTTATTTTGTTTGTGGTGCTAGGGATCAAACCCAGGGCCCTGTGTGTGCTAGACAAGGGCTCTACCACAGAGCCCACACCCCCAGCAAATTAACATTCAGCAAATGTTAGTTGTAATATGTTAGGTTTCAGGGACTGAGCACTGGGAATATAAGTTGGTGAGTAAAATAAATGAGGTCCTTAACTTGTCAGGACACAGCCTAATGAGGGAGGCACGGATCGAATCCATTACACAATCAAAATGAAAAGCTGAGACCAGGGCTAGAGCAGAGAGCTAGGGAGTAACGTGCACATCACCGAGAGAAAGACGAGATGAAGAGGGAGTCGGGAGTGTAGCTCAGTGGCACAGCTTTTGCCTCGTGTGCATGAGGAAGCCCTGAGTTCAATTCCTACCATCACCAAAAAAATAAGATAGAAAAGAGGAGACTGGACCTTCCCCAGGATGACAGGGGAGTATTTAAAGCAGAGAAGCAGCTCCAGCAGGTTGAAGGAAGGAGAAGGTCGGGGCCCTGTATTCAGGAGTCCTCTGGAGACTGTGTGAAACCAGACAGTAGATAGCAGGAAAAAGAGGAAGTAGAGTCCCCTCTTTGTGATGGCCACGGCACTCCTTCCAGGAACTTCTTTTCATATTGTCCCAAGGAAAACTAAAGATCTAACAACATTCCACTGGATTGAAACCCATGGTTTGAGGGTCCTTTCTCCCCACTTCTATCTGTGTGAAAAGCAGGCCTTACTACCAAGTAAAAAGTGTTTAATCTTTCTTTTTTTTCTTCTTTTTTTTTTCACTGGTTGTACTGGGATTTAAACTCAGGGGCTTCAGGTTTACAAAGCAGAGGCGGGCACCAGTGGTTCACACCTGTAATCCCAGCTACTCAGCAGACAGAGACCAGAAGGATCACGGTTCGAAGCCAGTCCCGGGCAAATTGTTCTTGAGACCCTATCTCAAAAAACAAAAATCACAAGAAAGGGCTGGTGGAGTGGCTCAAGGTGTAGGCCCTGAGTTCAAACCCCAGTTCCGCAAAAACTAAAAAATAAAAAAGATTACAAAGCAGGTGCTCTACCTCTTAAGCCATGCCTCCAGTCCATTTTATTCTGGTTGTTTTGGAGATGCAGGTCTCAAGAACTATTTTCCAGGCTGGCCTCGAGCTGCAATCCTTCTGATCTCAGCCTCCTAAGTAGCTGAGATGATAGGGGTGAGCCACCATGGTCCAGCAAAAGTATTTAATGTTGATGTGAAACCATGTCTTCCCCGTCCCAGCGCCCCAGAGGAACTGTTTCCACCTCCTGGTTCTGTGGCTCTCTTGTCCTCACACCGATAATTATGGAAAAACCAGGACACACCAATTGCCACTTTGATGGGTGGTCTGAGTGCAGAGACTCCAGGCGGCACAGGGCAGACAGGGCTAACCTTTCATCGCTCTGGGAGAGGGGTTTAGGTGCCAGCCAGCATGGAGACTTCAGTGGCAGTGCCCATTCTGCCACTCTGCAACTGCAGGTGACCCTGGGCAGATCCATCCTCTCGGTTTGAATCATACATTCCCTAAGCTGCTTCTTCCCCTTGAGGACCCACCACCCTCTGATTCTTAACGTGGACGTTTTTCTCATCTTTCTGTTGTTCACAGATTGGTGACAGGAGGCATGACAAGCCACTATTTGGCAAATTATAATGAGGGGGTAACTGGCACCCTACAAATTAAAGATGTCTTCTTAGAAGCCAGGAGGCCTGGTTTTTAAGTCGTCATTACTGAGATTGAAAGCAGTTTTCTCACTAAAACCCAGAGGGACAGGGGAGAATGACAAGCAGATGTTTTGTGATTAGGGGCCCCAGGGGATGCTTTGAGACTTTCACTGCAGTGGTCAATCTCTAGATTCTTCCAGAGTCAGCAGAAGCTTTTGCTGAACTTGACAGAGGGCAGCGGGATAGGGTAGACACTGAGCAGAGGCCTAGTGAAAGAGAGTTTGGCTTAATGAAAAACTGCTGGGGACAGCAGTTGCTGGTTGGGGACAGTGTGGATTATGAAACTAGATTATCTATGAAACACTTTGCAGAGCGTTTTCAACTGCCATGATTTCATTTTCTCATGAGGACACACCTTTGCCTGATCCACAAACAGCTTCAGTCTCACACAAACGTCTTTCACTCAGTAGTCTTCCTGACTTTGGTAGATTGGTCACCAAAAACCTATAGAGATAGAAAGTAGGTTGGTGTCTGCACACAGATGGGGAGCAGGACCAATTCTTCTCTCCCTTGAATCAACGCTGGCCACCTTACTTGCTTTGACCAATGGGATGTGAAGGAAGTGACGTCATGTGAGTTCCAGAGCAGCTTCTCTTTTTATGTTCTTGGGGTCTGTTATGGATTGGTCTCCAGCTGGTGGTACTATTTTGAGAGGTTCTGGAAACTTTAGGAAGGTGGGGTCTAGTTGGAGGAAGTAGGTTAGTTATTGGGGACATGTCTTTGAAGGTTCTACCTGGTTCCTTGTCCCTTCTGCTTCCTGTCCACCACAAGGTGAACAGCTGGCCTCTTCCACTCGCTCTTGCTGTCGTGAAGCTCTGGCTCACCATGGGCCCAGAATCAATCAAGTCAACGAGTATGAACTGCAATTTCTGAAACTGTGAGCTAAAATAAATCCTTCCTCCTTTAAGTCATTTCTGTCAGGTATCTGCTTTCAGTGACAATAAAACTGATGAATATAGGGTCCAAGTCGCCATGTGAAAACACAGGCTTGGCCACTGTTTCTCAGTGTTGGCCCTGTTGAAATTTCAGGTTAGATAATTCTTTGTGCTGGGGGCTGTCTTGTGTATTATAGGATGTTTAACGACAGCCTTAGTTTCTACCTATGAGATGCTCCAGTTATGACAACCACAGTGTCTCTAGATATAGCCAGGTGTCCGCTGTGGGAGAAAATCCTGTCTATGTGACAGTCACTGAACTAGAGTACCAAATGGTAAGAAGCCAGGTGGTGAGAGAGCCACTGAGCTTCCACCCGTTCCAGCCACCCCAACTGGCACATACCAGACACATGCGTGAAGACGGGCCAGCCAACTAACTGGTAAACACAGTTGCCACCTCATGGAGCAGAACTGCTCAGTCGAGCCCAGCTAATTCACAGAACTGTGGCAAATGATAAATCTTTGTAAGCCATTAAAGTTTAAGCTACCTATACATCAACATATTACTGCAATACAGGCCTAGCTACATTCTTGCTACCATTCGTGGTTAATGGTACCACCTTCCTAAAATACCTTTCTGAAATTTCTCCACTCTACTCAAACCCTCCTGGTTCTTCCTCACCATCACCTCCTTGGCATAGTCCACAAAGCCTTCAGTAATCTGACCAAGTCTCTTTGAGATCTCCTCCTTCTCTGGAATTTAGGCTATGCCCACGTAGACAATTTCCCCAGTGGGCTACCTTGTTTTAGTTGTGTTCCTTGTTTGTTATGCTCTTCTAACTTGTCAGTTAAACTCAGGTTAAACAGCCTCCCATCCAGAAAGTCTATGCATATGCAATCGTGTGAGATGAATTCCCGTTATGACCTCAGACACCATTTGTCTATCCATCACATCACTTCTTAAACCATATTCATATTTCCGGTCAAACTGTAAAAACCTTGAAGCTGACACCTGTTATTGCTTTTTTGATAGGACCTGGCATATAGTGGGTGCTCAATGGATGTTAGCTGACTGATCACAGTAGATTGAATAATTTATTATGCAAATAAGGACATGAAGACTCAGAAAAGCAACAACGTATTCAATTTTGCCCAGTGAGTATGTATATATAAGAGTGGATATATGGGACCAACATATATCTACCATATATAATTAGACTTCATAACCAACCAATCTCTTTACAATTTACCTCTCCTAGACACTCTTGACCTAGTTAAACACCAATTTTTAGGTACAAAGTCCTAAAGTTCAATCCGTAAACATCTCCCCATTCTCATGCCTTCACTTGTAGTGCCAGCGACTCCTTGAGATCCTGCAGTTAGCAACTTCATCCTCTTGCCCTACTGGGTGCCCATCGTAATCTTTATTAAAAAGTGCTGACCAATTAGCATAAGAAGGACTGAACATCTAGAACATAAGCCCAACTCAAAGTGGCTTAAGCAAAATGGGAATGAGAAAAGTCTACCAAATCAGTCTAACATGAGTCTGGCCAATTGACATATCCCAATAGAAATATGGCTGACGTGATGGTGTGTGACTTCTAAAGTGGAGTCATAAAGGGTTTGCTGTTTCTGCTTTGACCTCCTAGATTGTTTCAAGGAAAGGAGGACCAGGGACCTTGTTGTGGAGACACTCTCAAACAGTGCTCTTACAGGAACAGAGGCCTCTTGCCAACAATCAGTACGAATTTGCCAGTCATGTGAGTTGCTGGTCCACCTTGGAAGAGGATCCTTCACAACAAGGCTTTAAGTTGACTGGAGTCCTAGCTGACATCTGATTGTATCATTCTGGATGGTTCCAGAACCATCCAGCCATGCCACTCTGGAGTTCCTAACCCTCAGACTGTGCAAGACCAAAAGTGATTATTGCTGTTTTAAGCCACTGTGTTTTGAGAAGATTTGTGGCATAGCACGGATAACAAAAAAATCTAAGTCCCTAAATTCTGCGTGTGTTAGCCAGCTTTCCATTACTGTGACAAATACTTGAGATAATCAACTTATAGAGAGAAAGGGTTTATTTCAGCTCACACAATGAAGATTTCAGTCCGTGGCTTTTTTGTTTTGACCCTGTGGTAGCATATCAGAGCCAACTGTTGACATGGTTAGGAATCAAAAGAAAAAGAGGCTGGGGTCTCAAATCCCTTTGAGGGCATGCATGTCTCCAAAGACTAAAATCCCGTGACAGTTTCCTTCACCTCCAATAGCACCATGAGCTGGACAGCAAGCCACTAATACATGAGGGAGAGTAATGCGTATGGAGTCGACCCCACTCCATGTAGACTGAGGTGGGGGGGAGGGTTCCCTAGGAGCAATCAAATTGTTATGGGTAGAAAAGCAGAAGAAATAAACACTGGCTGGTCGTACAGAGGCTAAGCTCAACAATGGTTCTCCACAAACACACTTGCTAGAGCAAAGGAAGTCAACACTGATGCATCCAAGGTGATTCAGAATGTCCAGGCCAGGCCAGGCAGGACTCAGGCCCACTTGTTTGTGTCCTGATTTCCTAGCTCTGATCACTGACAGTTTTCATCCAAGTTACCCCAGACTTGGTTGGTTACAAGCACCCTCCTTTGCCAGCCTAAATATTTGCTCTTAAAGCAAGTGTAGTTGTTGCTTTTCTTTTTATCTGGAGGAAGATACAGGACGAGAAATCCTTCTGTATTTGTGTTTAACTTATGCATGGTTGGAGACTTCTCCGGTTAAATTGGCCTTTTAATTTCATTTCAGTTGGACACATACAAGCTTAGACAGGACGCTGCCTGTGGAAGTTCACATTTTGTCTCTTTGGACAAAGGAGAAAAGTAAAAGAAATGTAAGGATCAACACTTCAAATAATAGGGATTGCCTCTGATCCTTCCACCTTTTTTCCTTCCTCCATCTCTTCCTTCTTGTCCACTAAAATTTCTTGAGTACCTAACATGAACTTGGTATTATCTTTAGTAGCTCATGTAAGCCTCCTAATGATGACTAGATGAGTATTGCTGATCTTTTTAAAAGATGAAACCTAGGGCTGGTACAGTGGTGGCTCAGTGGTAAAGCATCTGCCTAGCAAATGTGAGGCCCTGAGTTCAAGCCCCAGTCCTGCTGGAAAAAAAAAAAAAAAAAAAAGAAGAAGAAGAAAGAAAAAGATGTAGTTGAGCTTTGTTTTATTAGATTTGTTTTGTTTTTTATAGTCATACTATATAACTCCAAAACCTCAGTGATACGAATATCTTTGTACCTATAGGAAAAAAGATGGAAACAATACATAATTTTATTCAGAAGTCATATTTTAAGTTTTCCCGGTACCAAACACATGCTTTACTTTAAACCAATCACCAAGATGTAGACCATACGTCCTTTGTGCCCCATGTGAGTTTCTGTCCCTTTCAGGTTGATAGAAGATCAGATTGCCTTAAAAAAAATGACAGCAATGTGGGAAAATACACACTTGTCCAGCCTGTGGCACTTAGCTGTAGAGTTCTTCTGGGACTTGGGACTGACAAAATTGTCTTCTGGTCCTTGATAAGGTCTTAGGTGGTGGTGGTGGTTGAGGACAGGTTCTGAAGCTGCAGAGGGCTGGGATAGGTCTCTGGTTTAGTCTCTAAACGTCTTTACCTCTTAAAATTCCTATAAAGAGTCAAGGAAATAATATATGAGAAATGCATAGTCTGTCTCCTGGGCAGAAGGAAGGAATGATAAATGTGTTCTTTGCTGTCACAATTGCCTTTACGTCCTGCACCTCTACTTCCTCTGCTGTAGACCTGGGGTACATGGATGTCCTCTAAGAGACAGGCCACTAAGGTGGCCATCAACCAACCCCACCTCCTGGAATTCATGCCCTTGTGTAATCCCGTGTGGGCAGAGCCTGTGACTTGCTTCTAACCAACAGGACACTGCAACAATAGCACCACTTTTGTGTTAGGTACAATTGTGACCTCTGTCTTCCTCACAAATGTTCCTACATCTCTTCATTGTGCTTTGATAAAGCAAGCTACCATGTTGGAAAAGTCTACGTGACAAGGAACTGAGGGCAGCTTCTGACCAAAATCCATCCAACAAAGTTCAAGAAACTTAATTTGGTTTACAGCCATGGGAACATGGAACTTGGTATGTCTTTGTGTGTGTGTGTGTGTGTGTGTGTGCGTGTTGCTGGAGATGAAACTCATAGCATCATACATGCTAAGCAGGTGTTCTACCACTGGGCTACAGCTCAGCCCAAGCCACATGAACTTGGAAACTTTTTAAATTAAGCCTTCAATGAAACTCCAGCCTTTGGGGGATCTGGATGCAGTGGAGCCAGCTAAGCCACACCTAGATTCCTGACCCACAGAAAATGTGAAATAATAAGCATATGTTATAACCTGTATATCGGTTATGCAGCAATCAGTATATAACTAATTGGCAAACCTTTCTCATCCCATTTCTGGATTAGAGTTCATTTCTCCACTTTCTTAGCTTGTTGCATTGATCAAATTGCCTCATCGGTTTTTCTTTTTCTTTTTTTTTTGGGGGGTGTGTGGCTGGAGTTTGAACTCAGGGCTTTGTGCTTGCTGGGTAGGTGCTCTACCACTTGAGACATACCTCCAGCTGCCTCATGGGTTTTCTTATAAGTTCCTTTGGGACACCCTGCTCATTTCTTGTAGCCCCAGGACAGGTAGCGGGGCTGACACCTGGAGGGTGCTGGGTAAAATTTCACACTCCCCAGGGCTGGGCTGTATGCTCCATTAAGGACTTCCACCACACCCCAATAATAATGGTGATGGTTGTTTTTGAACTCTTGTGTGCCAGGCACTGAGATAAAGCCAGCAATGAGTATTCTTTTTTCTGTTTTGTTTTGTTTGGCCAGAGTCTCATTAGGTAGCCCAGGCTAACCTGGAACTCACCATCCTTCTGCCTCAGCCTCAGCCTCTCCGGTGCTGGAATTTCAGGTGTGTGCTATCACAGCCAGGGGGACCATTTTTAACTAGCTTTCTGGGGGTGGTTCTGATCCATTGTCATAGACTTGGAAACCACTAACCCTACATTATCTGAGATGTTCTGTGGGAAAATTACGGCCTGCTCTTCAGATAGCTGTACTGAGCCTTCCTAATTGAAAAAAAAAAAAGAAAGAAAAGCTATGTTGTATTGCATCCATACCAAAAAAAAGTGCACAAATCTTAAGTGTACCATTTGATGAATTTTCCAAATTTCCACCAAAATGAAGACAGGAGATGTCCCCAACCTCATCTGTGGGCCGTCCCTGTTCACCAGTCCAAGGGGTACAAACCATCACAGCCTCATCACCACTCAATTTTAACTGTCTTAGAACTTCCTATAAATGAAATCACAATCTGTACTCAACATCATGTTTATGCTTTTAACTTGTTAAAACTTCTATTCTGGATTACTTTTGTAAAGCGATGGCTGACGCGGTGGAAGCCTGGGATTCTGAGAAGCTGCTCCTGGTACCTACTTGGATTTTCCAAGATGAGAAATCTCTTAACGCGCCCCGGGGTTACCAAGGGGCGGGGGCGTGGTTACAGCTTGGAGGCCGCCTCTTGGGGGCGGGGTCTTGGCCTGGGGGCGTGGCTACGGCCCCAACTTCCCGGCGGCAGTTGGCGCCGGGGGCGGGGCGGGGCCGGGATTTCCGGTCTGCGCCTGCGGAATAGCCGTTTGACCCCGGAAGTTCAAGCGCTCCGCGAGCTGTCACCGGGAACGGCGGCGGCGGCGGCGGCTCAGAGCAGGTGGTGGAGCCGCCGAGGTGAGTTCGTGGCTGGTCCCTGCCGGATGCTGGGTCTGGGGCTCGAGAGGAGCCGCGGCCGTGCCTCGGGCATCCTCGGCATCCCCTATCCCCGGCCTCTACGGCGGAGCCGACGCTTCTGCTGCCCGAGAGGACTTGAGCCTTTCCCGCCCCCATCCTTCCAGGCTAGATCGCCAGAGCCAGGAGTCGTGGGTTCGAGGCTCCACCCCAGACTGACTTTGGACGAGCCCCTTTTCCCATCCCCTGCTCCCGGGGCTTCAGTTTCCTAGGAATCCATTCATTCGTTCAGCAAATACATGTTTAGCTCCTGTGGCTGTGCCAGGCACAGACCTAGGCTTTGGAGGTACAAAGAGCAAGACAGACGTGGCTCTCGACCTCATGGAGGAGACAGTCAACGACAAGTAAATTCACAGGATAATTAGAGATGTGACGGTAACTATGAGAAGATTTTCAGTTAGTGTAGTGTTGTATTGAGACCAGAAGAGTGATGGCGGTTAGAGAAACTGAGGCAAGTGGAAGCTCACCGGCCATGTTATACTTGGTGTACCGAGCTCCCCTCCTAGGCGAAACACTAGCCTAGTTTTTGGCTGCTGTGGCCTTGTCCATGGGTGGGAGAGGAGAGGTATAGAAGTAGGCACAAATACAGTCATGATCATTAATCTTTTCCCTTTGGAACTTGAACTCTAGTCTTTGCCTAGTTAGTTTCTCCCCATACTTTAGATGAAAACTGAAATCCGTTTTGACATTCTCCCTCCCTTAGGTCATTTGTCTCTGTTAAATGCTGCCTGGGCCTTACCTATACGGCAGACAGCATGGTGGTGATTATCTTGTTGTCTGGCTGTTGGATTTGTATCTGTCATTCCAGTAAAGACTGTAAGCTCTGTGAAGGGCAAGACCAGGCCTGATATTTGTCAACTTTAATATTCTCTGGGAGTCAGTGCGTGCCATATAGTAGGTGTTGGAAAGACTCTGAAAACACTATTGTGTTTGCTTTCCACTGGTTCAGGAGTTCTCTCCTGCCACCAGATTATGTCTTCCTGATCATGTCTCTTCCCTACTTAAGTGGTTTCTCACTGCCTTCAGATGAAAGGCTAACATTTTTAGCATAGCCTTGGAGGCTCCTTTTAAACTGAGCCTGTTATCACTTTTCAACTTCTTTTGTCTTCACTTTTTTTTTGACGGTACTGGGATTTGAACTCAGGACCTCATGCTTGCTAGGCAGACACTCTACCATTTGAGTCACTCTGCCAGCCCTCAAAGCCATACTTTTTATGGTTCTGAGCCGTTGCACGTGTTTGTTCTCTGTTTGGAATGTCCACCTTTTCCTCCTGTTGTTTCAGAATCCAGGTTATAGGTTACCTTCTCTGTGATTTCCTCGCTTTCTCTTCTGTGCTCCACTTTTGGCAATTTCTTGTTATAGCTCTAACATCAAATGTTAGTCATTTATAATCCCAAAACATAAATGTATTCAGTCAGTGTATTTTTTGTTTTTCTTGTTGTTTGTTTGTTGTTTTTTTTCCCTCTTTCCCCCACAGTACTGGGGTTTGAACTCAGGGTGTTGAACTTGCTAGCCATGCCCACTCTGCCTGTGGTCAGAACTTGAATGACAACAACTGAACTGTATGGAATTCTTACATGCTATGTATTATGTTGAACATAATACATTAGCATTAATTACTTTTCACAACACCCTCATTATTACAATATAAAAATAATATAAATGTATAAACCTGTGTTATTATAATTCTGATACTGCAGACAAGGAAATTGAAGGTAGTGAGGTTAAGGAACGCTCTCAAGGCCTCAACATGTGAAGGAAAACATGAAGCCAGGACTTGAACCTAGGCTGTAGGACTACAAAGCTCTCTTTATCTACCTCCTAGCCTTGACTTGACCTGCTCTTGCAGGCACTGGCTTGTAGGAGTGAATTTCTTCTGGGAGCAAGTTCTGTCTCTTGTCTAGGACTGGATGCTGGGGCCTAGAATTTAAAGGGTAGAGAGCTGCCTCCTCATGACTTTCTCTACTTTTGGCCTCTACCCCTGACACTCCCACTACTCTTTCTGGTGGATGAGCCTAGAAAGAACTACACTTGTGAGTCATTTAGACTTCTGCACTGGTGTGCAGCCCACTGGTATTCTCACCTGTCCTCCCAGCTTCACTGTGGGTTAGGAAAAAAGTATATGTTAGCATGTTCCACACAAGAGCCCCAAGTATGAAGGCGAAAGAGGTATCAGTTTCAACTTCGCCACTAAAGTATTTGCCTTAAGCAAATTAGGAACTGCCCCCCACTCCCCTCCAGGATGTCTGACCGTAACAATCCTTGTCATATTTAAGTGACTATTAAGATAGTAATTTGATTAGAAATAATATATAAACCTGGATGCCATGGCATGTACCTGTAGTCCCAGTTGCTCAGGAGGCTAAGGCAAGAGGATAGCTCAGGTATTTGGGGCCAGCCTGGGCAACATAGCAAGACCCCACACACACACCTGTTTTCCATTTTTTTCCTTCTTGAAGTACGGGGGTTTGAACTCAGGGCTGACACCTTGAGACACCAGCCATTTTTGTGATTGATTTTTTCGAGAGAGGGTCTCATGAACTATTTTCCCAGGCTGCCTTTGAACTGCGATACTCCTAATCTCTGCCTCCTGAGTAGCTAGGATTACAGGCGTGAGCCACTGGCGCCTGCCCCCACCCCACCTCTTAAAAAACAAAAACAAGACCAAGCACAATGGCTAATGTTTGTAATTCTAGCAAGTTGGAAGGCAGAGATCAGGAGGATTGATGTTCGAGGCCAACCCAGGCAAAAAAATTAGAGACCGCATCTCAAGCCCAGTGCCTGTCATCCTAGCTACAACCGGAAGCATAAATAGGATGGCGGTCTAGGCCAGCCATGCATAAATTCAAGAGCCTATTAAAAATACCTAAAGCAAGAAGAGCACCTACCTGACAAGTGCAAGGCCCTGAGTTCAAAACCCCAGTACCACCAAAAAACCCACAGAAACCAGACCAGCGCACCAAGATTCCTGTGTACATAGCTGCTTCCTCCTTCCCTCTGCTGTTTCTTCTGTGAAGTGCCCTTCTTTCCTGGCCAATCTCCACTCTCAAGATTCAAGCTCTCCTGATTTTTTTAATTAATTGATTAATGTGCAGTGCTGGGGATGAAACCTAGCACCCTGTACATGCTACACAAGCATCCTAACACTGAACTGTACTCCCAGCCCCTCTCCTGATTCTTTAGACTTTCCTCTAGAAAGGGTTTCCTGGTCCCCACCTCACAAGTTCAGCTCCACATGACCCAATGCAGTATAGTGAATGGTTAAGACCAGCCTGCTTCACCACCCCTGGAACAAGTTTCTTATCTTCTCTGAGCCTCTGTTTCTTCATTGATGACATGAAGGTCATAATAGAACCAACCTTGGTGTTGTGAGCATTGACATAGGTAAAGCAAGGCGATGTGGTAAAGTAAGGTAATATCGAGAAAACCACTTAGAAGAGCACTCAGCATCTAACAGGCATGCTGCTGGTGTCCTTGGCTGTCTCTTCACATCGCCAGCACCTGGCCTGATGTCTGAGGTATGCAGACCCTGGTAATATATGGCTCGCCATGCCCCTTACCTCATCCCCGACGGCTCAGGAGGTGACAGGTTCTTCCTCCCAGCTTTGATCTGTCTTCACATTGTCATTGAGACATGCTGGCGTTTTAATGGCATGTCTTTCATTCCATGACTCAGCCGACAAGTGTGTCCCTCCTGTGGGCCAGACCAGGTGGCATTATGGAAAGAACACTGGGCCAGAAGACAGGAGACCTGGGTTCTACCTCTCCCTGGCTCTTTTTTTTTAATGCTGGCATTAAACCCAGGGCCTGTGTATGCTAAGCATATATGCTGTACCACCAAGCTCTGCCCTGGGCCCCAACTCCCTGGTTTTCAGATCAGTTTGCACATCGGTGGCAAGCAGCTGTACTGGCAGGTTTCTATGAATTCTCTTCCTCCCTGGTCCTTCTATTCATCATGTCCTTTCTTTCCTGAAGTGTAGAGAGGCTATAAAATCTTAACACTTGCCCTGTCTGCAAGTAAGGAAAGGCTGAAGATCTGGTGAGAGCTATGAGAAGGGTGTCCTCCTAGTCAGTCATACAGCAACATTTGCGGATACCGCATCTGTTCCAGGCTTGGCTGGTCATGGGAAACTCAGCAAGAGGAGGGGAGCCCCGGGCAGTATCCTCAGAGCTCACAGGCTACTGACTGCACAGAGCTGGAGCCATAATAAAGACACTGTAGGGAGACTAGAGTGTCAGTGGGAGAGCACTTACCTAGCACGCTTGAGGCCCCAGCACTGGAAAAAAAAAAAAAAAAGTAAAGAGAATCTAGGTACTCAAACAAGCAGGGTAGGAATCACCTGCAAGGTTTTTTCCTCCAAGTTAAGACCAACTGCTTTATCTAGAAAACATCACTTTTCATTATATAGATGCATGAACCACCCTTGAAGACCAACATCGGGGACCCCCCTCCCCTCCCCCCGCTAAGGCTAGTGGCTGATACTTCTCTTGTGGCTCTGGGATCAGCCCCAGAGCTGACCCTGTCCCCAGGACTCTGTGTCTGTTCTCTTCCCATCCATATTCCTTTCAGGAGGGCGACACAGCACAATGTCAGCTTTGCCCCTGGACCAACTCCAGATCACCCGCAAGGATCCGAAGACAGGAAAGCCAAAGACTTCACCAGCGCTGGTGAGCCGGTGCCTTGAGGCCATTCAGCCTGATTTTATCAGTCTTGCAATTTCAGAAGCAAAAGTAAATTCCTTTCTTATCTGTTCCAAGAATGATCCCAGGGCCATGGTCAGTCATTTTGGTAGCTGAGACACTACTAGTCCCTTTCCAGGCCTAGTGTTTCCTTCCAAGCAGCAGCCTGAACGTGTGCAGTATTTTCCATGTCACCACCCCGCTTCCCTCCCCCACCAAAAAAATTAAAAAGCATTTAATTTCCAGTCAGTCCAGTGGCCATTCTGGGTCAGCCCAAGCTGGGCTAGAAATGGATCTAGGGATTGGACCCTGCGGGTTCAGGTTTCATGTAGGATTTTTTCAGAGCAATCTAAGCCGTTGCCCACACTTCGGTGGGGATGCTATTTTCAGAGGTTGGGCTGTCTTTTATCTTACCTGGGATAAGAAGTGCCACATACAGAGACTCCGCCAGAGCTTGTGAGACTGAAAA
The DNA here is from genome assembly GCF_047511655.1 of Castor canadensis. NCBI lineage: Eukaryota > Metazoa > Chordata > Mammalia > Rodentia > Castoridae > Castor > Castor canadensis. Next base: position 2,667,076 of record NC_133403.1, on the reverse strand, counting down.
CCAAGGAGGCTGTGAACCTGCCGGTTCCCAGCTGCAGAGAGAGATTAGAGCTGGGAGAGGTGCCAGGCTACTGAAGGAGGAGACAGACTTGGGGACTCTGTCCGTGTACCCACTTGTTGATTTCCCAAGAATATGAGCTTACTTGAATAAGGTGGGAAGAAGTGTTTTCTAGAGGTTTGAGAAAAGCCATGGGAAACAGGAGCTGGGTTTTATTTCTGGCCTTCTGGGTGGCTTCTTGTTACTTCCTAAATGGTCTGAAGCAATAGTGCCTCACACACTAAAAAAATTAGAGTTTTCTCTCTGGGCCAAACCATTCTAAATGCCTCACCTGGATTATCTCATTTAAGTCCCATCACAGCCCTGTGAATGGGTGTTTTAATTGTCTTCATTTGACAGATGAGGACGCTGAGAGTTTAACTAGGAAATTAGGAGAGCCAGGATGGGAACCAAGCCAGGCTGACCCAGAACTCATACCCTGAACCTTTCTGCTATAAAACCTCTTATTTCCTTTTCACACACTTTTTACGTGTGGAGGATATTTGTCAGAAAATCTAGAACCCAATAGGTGGCCGTTCACGTGTAGTTGCTGAGTACATGTGATGTGACTAGTGCTTGAAATGGGGACTGTGGAACTGGATTTTTAATTAATTAATATAAGTGAAAATGGCCTCATGTAGTGAGTGCCTACTGCACTGGCCAGGTGCTATGGAGATAATGCCGTTCCATTATCACAGAAAGTTCTGTTGGTCAGTGCTGGTGGAGAGTGAGTGGTTGAGTCTTCGTGGTTGTGAGTTTGATTTTCTGCCTCAGTCCTTCCCTGTGTGCTAAATGAACAGCTGGATTGTTGTCTGTGGGCTCTGGGAGAGCGGAGGTCTGGTCCCTTCCCTTCACTCCTGGCTCAGTGCCAAGTGCATAGTAGGCCATCAGGAAACGTTCAGTAAATGAGTCAGGGACCTAAGCCATTCCTAGTGCCAGGTTCTGGAGCTACAAAGAGGAAAGATCGCTGCCCCTGGGGCGCCTTGACCGAAGAGAAAAACAGACCCATGACTTTTGGACAGTGTGGTCAGGGTTGTGATGGAAGGAAAGCTAGATTGTGACTTGAGTGCCGAGCTTGGGTCACTGATCCAGACCAGTGGGACTGTGGCATCTTGCAGAAGGGCACATGCAGCCAGGGATGGCTTCCGGAGGAGGGCCATTCTGAACTGGGTGTTGAAGGTGTAATAAATACTAACCAGGCAGAGCAGGGCAGAAGGGGGGCCTGGCTGGAGGACCCAAGGATGCCGTGCTGGAGTCTTGAGGGAGCCTGACTCTTAAACCAACCACAGATTGTTAGAGGTAGCAGCAGAATAGCAGCGCTGATAAGCACAGACTTGGCATTAATCTCACAAACATTTGGCAAGTTGCTTGACCTCACTAAGCCTCAGGATCCAAAAAAGGTAATAGTAGGCCTAGCTTGGTGGGGCACCTGTAAGGGTAAATGGAGTATCTGTGAGTTGGTGCTGCGCCTGGCAATAGTAAGCACTCAGTAAATTGCAGTTATGATGGTGACATCAACAGCCACAGTGGCAGCAGCAGTGTATGGGGGCAAGGGTAGAAAGAGGGATGAATTGAGGGTGACAGCGGCATGATTGAGGAAGGGTCTTGTTGACCATACTAAAGAACATTCCCTGCAGGCTGCAGCAAGCTCTTGAAAGAGTGCCCTGACACAGGTGCCCACCCTGCATTTGTCTTTTCTGTCTCTGGCCAACGAGCTGTCACCATACTGCCTTTGCAGGGTGATGGGGGAGCACTTAGTGTTTATTGAGTAGCTGCTGTTTAAATAGCATATACTTGAAGACTCACAAAAGGTAGTCTTGGACTAGAATGGGTGAATGGGCTAGAGTGCAGAGTGTGTCATTGTCAAGATCCACAGATGTTTGATGAGCAGGGAATGTTCTCGTAGCTTCCCAGAGCAGTCAGGACCTAAGCCAGGCTCTGTGAAAGGTGGGATGAATTTGGGTAGGACTGTACACAGCTGCTCCCCTGGTCTGAGACCATTCATGGCCCCTCATCACCTACACTTGACCTTTTTTTTTTTTTTTTTTTTTTTGGCAGTCCTGTGGTTAGAGCCCAGGTGGACTCTAATCAAGCTGTGGTAGAAGCCAGAAGGACAAGCAGTGAGACCAGGATGCACATGGGTACCCTAGGCCATTTAGAAGGTCTGCAGTGTAAGCTTTGCTTCAAAGCCTGCCTCACTTGCCTGCTTAACCCCAAGACCTTGGGAAAGTTCTTGAATTCTACTGAGTCTTTATTTCCTCCTCTGTAAAATGAAGAGAATAACTAGTTGTAGATAAAAATTGACAAATAGACTTTGAGCCATGCCTGCTCAGCAGCCAGCACAGGGCCCAGATCCATATTCTCGCACCAGTGCTGTCTGTGTGCTTTCTGTCTCCATCACATACGCTTTCTTCTGCTTAAAAATGCTTATCCTCCTCTAGGGCTTAGCTCAGACACTGCCCGCTCTGGGAAGCCATGCTTTGTTCTTCAGGTGCCGTTAGTTCCCTTGGTCCTTCTGTCAGGTTTGAGCTGTCACTTCCTCTGTTCAGTGCTTCCCTGGTGATGTGGATGTGCATCTTCCCCTCTGAAGTGTGGCACTTGGTAGGAGTCCCACTTGTGTGGGTCTGGGCGCTCACTCCTCACACAGTGTGGGCCCAGTAAATGTTAGTAGGATTGTAAAGAAGGTAGGAACTCAGGGTGTGTGTATGTTGGCTCTGTGTGTGTGTGTGTGTGTGTGTGTGTGTGTGTGTGTTGAATGTGTGTTAGAGAAATGAGTAGCCTGGCCTAAGAAGTGACCTAAAATGCAAAGTGTCAGCAGTGAGAGGAGGAGGGAAGTTTGGAAGACGGACAGATGGAGTTGGACTCCAGACAGATGTTTGAATATCTTTCAGTCAGCAGCCTTCTTTTTCCAGCAGATTTATTTGTACCTGGAACCTCACTGTATAAACCAGATCAGAATGGGAAAGAGTCCCACAGAGCGAATGCTAGATGGCCCTGATGGAGCCTGTGGAACCCAAAGACTCCACACAGCTTGCAAACTTGAATTGGGCAGATGGAAAGCCCAGGTGCTTCTCCAGGAGACTGACCCATCAATCTTGATTGTTTTATATCCCCCAGACCAGCAGCCCTGGAAGTCAGGGCACTAGTTGATGACAGGCTGAGACGTTGCCTAACCTTCCTTCTATTACCATTTCCCCCGGAGAAAGCCACCCACATGTGGTCAGGGGAGAAAAGCGAGCCCATCTTCTCTTCTTTATGGTGAACAAAGTTAGGTTTGTTGATGGCATGACCAGGACAAGGACCAGGCGAGAGGACTTGTGACTCTTAAGCTGAGACCTATCACTACTTGATCAGAATCTTTTCTTTTAAAAAATTAATGAGATTTATTTTTTTCCTGTTATAAAAAAGAGAAAACAGTGATATGTGCATTTGTGTCAAAAAGTTAAAAAAAAAAAGTCCATCAAATACTTCATATGGCTCTGTCTTAATGTAAATGCTTGGAAAAGGTTTGCCAGGCTCCTTAGCACATGGGGAGTGGTTCCCTTTGGGAGGTTCCAGGTGACTCACCCTCTCTGTAGCATTGTTTTATTTTTTTATGGCTTCTTTTTTGATGCTGAGTATTGAGCCCAAGCCCTCACCCCTGCTAAGCATGCTTTCTGAGTACTGAGCTCCACACTCAGTCCACGTGGTAGGTTTTTGAAAGCAAAGATGCTCGTGTCTTACTTGTATAATTAAAACTTAATTCAAAAAATAATACATGTTTACTGGTTTAAAAATTGGAAAATACATTGAAGCTGCAATACCCCACCTCCAAGATAACCATATTAACTTTGGGATTTTGTCTCCACAATTTGTTTTTTTCAAGTCTCTACCAGTGATCACAAGTTAAGGCCAGCCTGGGCTACCTAGTGAGATTCTTGTCTCAAAAAAACAAACAAAAATTTGTACCAGTGTATGAATATATGCACTTTGAAAAAAACACTTGACTATCTTAAGTAAAGTTTTATATCCTGCTTTTTCTTCCCTTGACCTTTCCCCATGTCATTAAAAACTCCAAAAACATGGTTTTTAACAACCTCCTCATGTTCCCTGGGTGCAACCATGCCCCCTTTGTTAGATATACTTGCTTCTTTATGTTTAAAAGCTCCTTGGAGGGTCACCAGTTGGAAAAGCCAAGTGTTGTCATTGCTGTGGGTTGGCAAATGGGCCCTCACTGACTAACCTCTGCCACGTTAACACGTGGTTTTTGGATCCGTAGCACCCCGAGCAGAAGGCAGACCGGTATTTTGTGTTATACAAACCGCCCCCTAAAGACAACATTCCCGCCCTAGTGGAGGAGTACCTGGAACGCGCCACCTTCGTAGCCAATGACCTCGACTGGCTCCTGGCCTTGCCTCACGATAAATTCTGGTGCCAGGTAACATTCTATCAAAATTCACGCTAAGACAAAAGCACATGACATGCCGGTGGTTGGTTGCTGTTGTTGTTTTTCTTCCCCTAGGAGGTGCTTTTTTGTCTACTTCTTACCCTGGATCCTTATCACAGTCTTGATGTTTACACACCTTCCGAGTGTCATTTTTAGAAACTTGTGTTTAGCCCTCTGCTCATCTGTACCTCCTTGGTCCCTTGGGGTTGAAGTGTTTGCAGTAGGCCAGGGCTGATGGGCAATGAGCCCCTATGCAGTTTACCTGCAAGCCCTTGGGCCTCAGCCATCAATCCTCGATCCGCTCCATCTCTTGGCTCAGGTTATCTTCGACGAGACCCTGCAGAAGTGCCTGGACTCCTACCTGCACTATGTCCCCCGAAAATTTGACGAGTGGGTGGCCCCAACCCCTGAGGTTGCTGATATGCAGAAGCACCTACACCGAAGTGTTTTCCTCACCTTCCTCCGCATGTCCACTCACAAGGAATCCAAAGTAAGCCTCTGATCCCGTGACAGGTCGCCACCTGCCACCCGACACCTCTGTGCCGGACTCTCTACCCCTGGGAAGGAAGGCTCTGGAAGCTATCAAGTTTCCCCTTTCTTTCCTCTTGACCTCTGTTCCCACCATTGAGGACAAAACCTGGGCCACCTTCCTTCTCCTCTGATTCACCAGCCCGTCTGCATTACACCCAAAGCATTCATCAATGGGAGCCGAGGGCCCTTTGCCAGGTGATGCGTGACTGTACCTTTCCTCCTGCGTCACAGGGTAAAGACATTGATCTGACTTTTAAAAAGAACTTAGATGCTCTTTAAAAAGTCATTTACTGGGCTAGAGGTGTAGTTCAGAGAGTGCTTGCCTAGCATGCACAAAACTCTGGGTTCCATCCCCAATACTGAGGAAAAAATAAATCATTATTGTTTTTTCCTTATCTCAAAAATAATAATGCTGTCTCTGAACAACCCAAACGTTACAGAAATGCTATATAGATATTGAATATCACTCCATTAGGACTGGAGATGTGGCTCATGATAGAGTGCCAGAGCAGGTATGAGGCCCTGAGTTCAAACCCCTGATCCACCAAAAAAAAAAACCAACAACAAAGAACTGACCAAAATCACCTGTTTAAGATGCAGGAATTTTTTTCCTTAGAGAAAGAAAGAACATTTGTGTGTATGTGTGTGTTTCAAAGATAGGCTCTCAGAGCTGGGAATATAGTTTGGTGATAGAGTGCCTGCCTATCTTGGGCATGGCCCTAGATTTGATCCCTGACACAAAAAAAGAAAAAGTGTCTTTAAAAAAAAAATAACTTTTTGGTATGCAAATTTTCAAATAATGTACATATACTTCTGTAAAATTTTTGCATGCAAAGAATAGTAAACCCCATGTACCTATCACCCAGCTTCAACGCTTACCAGCATTTTGCCAATCTTGTTTTCTTTCTCCTCTGAGTGTTTTCATTTTCTTTCTTTTTTGAGTTTTCTTGTTTTCTTGGGGTATTTTCATGCAGTCTCAGGCTCATACTGATCTACCCATCCATAGTTCAGAGTGAACCCTGACTGCTTGATGGCATTTTTGCTTCTATTGATGTTAAGATGGAGCTCAGAGAAATCTGTGGGGTTGTGACCCTGTTGCCTTGGCTCTGTACGTGACGCTCAGAAGTATCCATAGTGTAAGCAGAACTTCATTGACCAGCTGACAGGCCTGAAGGTTGTTTCTCTGAGTTTGCTGTGACTCTAGAGTTTATGAGCATTCAGAGTCTCCATCCTTTCTCTCTGCACTTTCCTTAGGATCACTTCATCTCCCCCTCTGCATTTGGAGAGATCCTCTACAATAACTTCCTCTTTGACATCCCAAAAATCCTGGACCTCTGTGTGCTTTTTGGAAAAGGCAACTCGCTGCTGCTCCAGAAGATGATAGGTACGTGGGACACGGGGTCTGGAAGATGCACAGACAGCCCCATGCACTAAACCAGAGGCCACAAAGGCAGCGCTTAGGAATGGGGTGGGGATTCGAGCGGCAGAGCAGGCAGTGCTGGGAATTACTTCACACATGCAGGAGTGTCAGCTCTGAGAGAAGCGACTAAGTGGCAACCAGTGAAGAGACCAAAAAAAAATGTGTGACAGACATTATTCAGGGATCTGGGAGCCTTATTGTTAGGCCAGGTGTCAATCGATGGCAGGAATAGGCGGTTTGCCTTGATAATGACAGTCAGAATGGCAGCGACAGCTAGCCTTCATTGGAATGTGGCCTTGGGCCCCTGCTTGCCATGTGTGTCATGTTTATTGTCTCCACTGGCTCTTCACAGCAGCCCTCTGGGATGAGTGCCATTATACTCCCCACTTACAGATGAGGAGACCGAGGTTGCACTGTAAGGGACTTGCCTGAGAACACGTGACTAATAAGTAGCCAAGCTAGGATGTATGGCCATGGAGACCTGACCCTGGAGCTCTTGCTCTTTCTGCTCCCTGCTTCCAAGACAATGGGGCTGCCTCAAAAATGGCATGGTTTGCAACACTCCACAGAGCAGATGGGGACAGAGATCAGAGAAAAATCTCTGGGGTTGGGAAAGGAATGGATGTAGAAGTTGGATCCCATCAGGTGGTGGTGGGCTGGAAGGTTCAATCAGAAACAGCAGTGGTGGGATGCCCTGGAGGGAAATGCCCCGACATATTCCTCTTTGAATTTCAGCAGCGGGTGTTGGGCCTGGCACAGGGAGGTGCCAGCCCTCCTTGTCCTGAGATTGTAGGATGCAGTCTTCTAAATAGCTAGTTACAAAACTGAGTTAACCCTTGTATGTCTCTTCTTCCTTTCCTTCCCTGCCTCCTGTGTCTCCTTCTAGCCCTCCCTCCTTCCTTTTCCCCCATCTTTGTTCCTTCCCTCCCTTCTTTCCTTCCTTCTACCCCCCCCACCCTGTAATAAATGTAATATATATTAATTTAGAAAATTCTGGGCTGCATCAGGTGACGCACATCTAACTATGTGAGAGGTGTAGGTAGCAGGATTGAAGTCCAAGGCTGGCCCTCAGAAGAATGGGAGAGACCTTATCTGATGAATAACTAAAGCACAAAAGGGCTGGGGGCATGGCTTAAGTGGTAGAGCACTTTCCTAATAAATTCGAAACCCTGAGTTCAAACCACAGTACCACCAAAAAAAGAAAGAAAATCTTGGAAGGAGATAAGGTGTAAAGAAGCAGGAAAATAGTTGCCAGTTTCCTATGAGAAAGACTATTTGGTTATTATTTTCTTCCAGTCATTTCTCTGTTTATTTTTTAAAAACATATTTGATAATATATATGAAATTTTACATATGGCCTTTTCATTGGAACAACCTCTGGTTTCTTGCTCAAGTCTAATTCTTACCTGGTCATCAGCTAATCTTTTTTTATTTTCCCAGGGGAAGACCCTTCATGATTTTACTGTAGACTAAAAGGATGGAGTGAGTGACTAGCAGAAGGCCTGATTAGTTAGGGAAATAATTACTAGGCCAGGGTTGGTTAGAATGGACTGTTTCAGGAGGGAGCAGCAGAAGATGGGGAGGGGGCAGCTGGAGTTATTTTGGGAAGTTCTACATTCAGGCTTCGGTCCTTGTGCAGCAGTGCTGTTAACAGCTAAGACGACAGTTCCTCAGTTGGACTGTCCAGTCACATCCCAGCTCTGTTCCTGGCTATGTCAGCTTCACCGAGTCAATAGGCCTCTCTTAGCCTCAGTGTTCTCATCTGGAGAGAGGGAGGATGGCAGTGTGTCTTCCTCGTAGGGCAGCTGTGGGATTAAAGAAGAGGTAGCGTGGATAACATGCTCAGCACAGTACCCAGCAGGACACAGCACTTGGCAAGTCTAAGATCCTGTTGTGAAGAGGAGTAGGACGAGGAGCCATCTGGTGACAAGGTTAACCTGGCAGTGTGCAGGCGGGGAGGGTGGAGACAGAAGGCCACACAGGAGGTAGGCACATCCACGCGGGTGTGAAGTTGAGAGCCTGGTTGGCTATTGGAGTGGAAAGGGATATCTGGGAGGCAGATTAAAGCAGGCCTTGGTGAGGTCAGCTGGAAAGAGAAGTCTTAACAGTTCTGAAGAAGACTGGTGTTGATTGCAGAAAAAAGGCCACCATCAGGATGTGTTGGATGTATGAGGTTCCAGAGGGAGATGGTGTTTCAAAGGTGGAGTGAGAAAACTGTCTGCTGCCTCAGGGCCTAATCTTTTGGGTCACTGGCTCTTTGAGAATCTGAAGAAAGAGAGGTTTCAAGTTGTTGGCTTGGTTTTTTTTGTTTTGTTTTTAACCATTGCTATGTAGCCCAGTCTCAACTTGCTATACAGCTCAGACTAGCCTTTAACTTGTCATCCACCTGCCTCAGCCTCCCTAAGCTGGGATTACAGATGTGCAACACCACTGGTTCAAGGTGTTTTTAAAGTGTTCTCAGATTCACAGGTTGATTATTAAGCTGGATTATTAAAGAGCGCACTTTTGCCTCCTGGAGGGTAGTTAACTCAAAAGAGGTCAGGGCCAGGCATTGTTTGTGTGTGTGTTTCTGTATTTGTTTTTGCAGTGGCAGATGTAGAGAAGGGTCTACAGTTGCCCTCTCTCTCTTTCTCTCACTCCCTCCCAATGAAAAGGCAGCTCTTTTTTCAACCCTTAAGCAGAAGGTATAAGAGCAGCCTCCACATTCGGTACCACAGAAATCCTTGGCAATCCCTCGTGAGAGGTCTGACAAAGGAGAGGTGAGAGAAGAGGGACTGACTGATTGCCCTGTGGGCGCAAGCCCACTCCTTACCCTGCCCTTTTTTCAAACCTTCAAGGCTGGTATTGTGAATCAAACTATACCTTTGAAAGCAGGGCCTTTCAGTCTGTCTCTCTTGGAGCTGCTTTGCAGAGCAGGAGGAAATTGGGTCATGGCCCGTTCATGGCTCTGTTAGGCAGCATCTCCCATTCACCCTGGGCTTCTGAACTGCTTTTGATGAAGAAGGGGAGGCTCAAAGGATGCCATTGCTGTCCTCTACCTTTGTATGGTTTCTTTAAGAGATCAAGAGCTAGGACGATTTTCACTGTCATAGGAATCAGATAAAGGAGAGGAAAAGGACTCAGAGGACCCCAAGGACAGGCTGTGAACTTTGAGCTGTCTTGATACTTTAAAATGTTGCTGTCACTCAGGCTCCAGCACTGGCAGGTGTATGAGAGAGTACTTCCCCTATGTCAGGTGGTCAGGATGCCTTGGGGAATACTGTGTGGCCCTGGGGGTTTTGGGAAGACACCTTTCCTGTTGCCTGTGTCAAGAAGCACTGCCTGGAGAAGGTGACACCCGTTTTATGATGGGATGAACCCTGGGAGGTCATTTCAGGCAGAGGAAGGGCTCAGAGCTTATTTTCTGATGGTTTGAAGGAAAACTGCAATTCAGGGAACGGGGAGGGTGGCCTGGGATGCTGGCAGGAACCAGATCTCACAGGGCCTTTTGTGCTGTGATCAGGAGTTCAGACTTGACCTTGAGGCTCAGGATAAGAGGATTTTACAAGGAAGCGTAGAAGTTGGTGGGGGCCTAGCTCAGGTCTTCCTTACCTGTCTGGAGGAGGCAGGGGTAGAGATAGTCCTTGCAACACCTTCTCAGGTTGGACGATGAGCACCTATCTGGAGGAAGGAGGCACTGAACAAACCTGGTCTGGAAAAACTCAGTTTCCTGGAATCAGGGAATGAAGTGGTATCCAGGGAAGTGTGGAAGGAAGTCCAGCTACCTAGTGACTTCTTACTCATCTAGCCCCAGCAGGCCTTTGGTCTCCTTCATTTTAGCTTCTCCAGGATTGGGTCAGGGCTGCAGGATTATCAATAAGAAAACCATGGACAGATAGGCCTAGAGATGGAGGGTACCTAGAATTCAGAACGTCTGACCACCAGCCTTAGATGCAAGAGTTATATGTTAATGCCTGGCCTCTTCAGGGCACTGGCATTTCTCATCGTCATGTCCCCAGCTAGCTATGATTTTCCTCCCTTCCTCCCTCCCTCGCTATTTGGACAGCAGAACATTGGTTTCTGTTCCAGCTCCCATATGCTCTACCCCACGCTCCTCAGCAGCAGTTGAAGGGTAGTAAACACTTGGAGACAGGCTCCATCTTATCAGAACGACTGCAAATGTGTGCTACATCCATCTTCAGGCCCCTCTCGGACCTCTCACTTGGAGTAGGATGGACTAGGGTGGTAGCATGTTCAAAAGCAAAGGGTGAGAGAATTTCCAGAGACATTTCTCCCTGGAGTTTCTTCACATTTTTGGAGGCGTGGCCTGGCAAGAACTCTGGATTGTTGTATCCAGGTTTATTGAGCAAAAAGATCACATTTCCTGATTTTCCTGGATGACTAACTCCCACTTCCAAAGCCAAATGCTGTCATACCAGGCACGGTGCCCAAGTACGGTCACTCCCTTGGGATGTCAGGGCAAGCCGGTTTGACCAGGGTAGGTCTTATATAATGTGCTAGGCAGAGGTGCTTAAAAAGGTAAATTGTACTGAGCAAGGTCCCTCCCCAGCCCTGGGGAAGTTTCTAGCCTGGGCCAAAGCTCAATGCCTATAGGGCCTGAGGGCTCTGTTAGGTCCTAGCCATAGATAGGCTTAGAAAAAGGGAGAAAGGTCATAGAACATGCTGGCAACCATTTGTAATATGCCCTTTTCCATCCCTCCTCACCTTTCCTCACGTCCTATCTTTCTCCTTTCTTTCTAGGAAATATCTTTACCCAGCAGCCAAGTTACTATAATGACCTGGATGAAACCATGCCCACCATCCTTCAGGTACCAGCTGTTGGCCCTGCGCAGGGGAGGGTGAGCTGAGGAGACAGACCCTCCCCCACTTGATGGAGTTCCTTGACTTTTCTGGAAGATCCCAGAGAAATGTTTATCCCCCAGCCCCTCTCTAGCTCATCTCCCCAGACAATCTCTTTACCCTACCCGTGGCCATACCTCTTCAAATTCAGGAACAGGTCTGAGAACAAGGGTGGCCTGGAACTCACACAAAAAAAGTTTGTCATGCAGTTTGTGGTGTTTGACAACAGCCATGTGCCTAAAAGGATATCCCTGTAAGAGACGTGTGTTTCTCAAATGAGCTTTGAAGCTTTACAAAATCATTTCATGAAAGAATAGTATTCATTGGAAAAAATGTAGGAAATATTAAAAAACAGAAGAATATCACTTCCCTTCTCCCTCAAATCCTACCACCAAGAGATGCTCACTATTCTCAGTAACTTGTGGAATAATTAGATGCTAGTGTCCCTAAAGACAGTGCTGTCAGCTCAGTCTTCCATGACCTATTTTATTATGAGCTCTGTTCTGAAACCTCATTGTTGATTTGGCTTCAATGTAGTTCCCATCAGTAGCCATGTACAGGGAATGTGAAAATTGTTATATATTGCTGAAGGTGTTTCATATCTGCAAGATCCTTGGGGCTTTACATATATGTTGAGTTTTTGGTTTTTTTGAGGTGCTGGGTATCGAACCCAGGGCCTTGTGCCTGCTGGGCAAGCACTCTATACTGAACCACACGCCCAAACCCACCTGCTGTGTTTTGAGTCCTCTCTACAATCCCATACGGATGCTTCCATCGTCTTCTGTTTTCTACTCTGGCCCGGCCTTCTGAGAAGGCCGTTGTTTCTGCTGGGATCTGTGGAGCATGATCTGTTCCGAAGGTTCCAAGGCAGTTTCCGAATCACCTGTCCCTGACTGGGGGTGGGATCATAGCCACTGTTGCAGCAAGATGTGGGAGAGTCCCCTGTTGCTTTCACAGGTCTTCACCAATATCCTCCAGCACTGTGGTTTACAAGGGGATGGGGCTGGCATCACGCCCCAGAAGCTCGAGGAGAGGGTCCGGCTGACCCCCAGCGATATGCCCCTCCTGGTAAGGTCACCCTCCAGCCCAGCCTCTCTGGCTCGGTCCCCACTTCCAGAGCCTGGCTGCCCCAGGCCTGGAGAGATTGCCATGATACGGGACCCAGGGGCTCCTTTACCTTCTCACAGCCCCTTTCTCTGATTTAGTGAGCAGCAGTTTCTCCCAGTCCCATAGGTTGAGGGCATTTTTGACAGACTTGCATTTCTTTCTGGAAGCTTCGTTTATGGAGTACTAGAAAGAACAGGGCATTAGAATTCAGAGGACAGGGGTGTAGTCATCACTCAGTTCTGCTCAGCAAGTTCACTCAGGTGTCGTTCCTTGATCAGTCATTGATTCAGTGAATTTATATCGAGGAGCCCCAGCATGTCCAGGCCTTGGTGGTACGTCGTACACAAAAGCAGACATGGCGCCTATCTTGGGACTTACAGTCTAATGAGGATGACAGACAGAAGACAGGCAATTAAGGGGCCTGGATGTGTCAGGCCCTGTGCTAAGCCCTGGAGACAGCAGTGATGAGGCAGCTGAGAGCCACCCTCCTGGCACTTGCCATCTGGTAGGAAAACAGCCATTAAACGAGTATATCAAAAGAGTACAGGCCTGGGGCTGTGGCCAGGTCATCTCACCCCTCTGAGCCTCAGTTTCCTTATCTGTAAAGTGGAGATCCTAATAGCTGCCCAGCTTGCGTGAGAATCAGCAAGGCAGATGAGCAAGTGGCCTATGTCCTGTGTACCTTCATAATGAAAGGAAAGTGTTGCTTGATAGGCCTGTCCTCGAGAGGATATGCCTTCTCTCTAGGGGACCAGAGATGCTGTGTTCAGATTCAGGGGTTGAGTTTCCTTCAGCATAGAAGAGAGACTGCATTATTGTAAAATTAGAAGTGACCTTAGCTGTCACTGTGCAGGAGGCCCCTGGAGCTGCATTTCCAAAACCCTGAGGCTTACGGCAGTTAGGTGGCTTATCCAGGTCAGCTCCTAGAAATGGACCAGCCAGTCTAGGCCTGTGGCCACCATTGTTCTCTTTCCCTGATGGGGATCCTGACTTTGTCAGTGATGTCTCAGCCCCTCTGCAGAGCTGTCTGTGGAGCAAGGAGAATAATGCAGGGTTTTCTTTTGGCCGCAGGAATTAAAGGACGTTGTTCTCTACCTGTGTGATACCTGCACTACACTCTGGGCCTTTTTGGATATTTTCCCTTTGGCTTGCCAGACCTTCCAGAAACACGACTTCTGTTCCAGGTACAGCTGAGTTTTGGCTGTTGAAGTAGAGGCTCTGGTCCACACACTCATTCAACACATATTTACTCAGTCCTTTGAATGTGCCAGTGCCTCTCCCAGCCTGGGAGGAAGACAGATAAGGTTCCTGCTGAAAGCACCCTGCATTTTAGAAGCACTCCCAATGTTGGCTGAGAGCAGGCCAGGGGAGGAAAAAAAAAAACACAGCAAGAGGAGGACTCTGTTGGTTTCAGAACCCCTCTTGGGGCAGGCATAGGGAGTAATAGTCAATAAGATGTGATCTAAAGACTTCTGAGTCTAGCCCAGTGGGAGAACGTACAAGGAGACAACTGAGGTGCAACCCCCCATAAGGGAAGGGCAGAGGCTGATCCTTAAAAGTAGTCTTGAAGGCTATCGAAGCCAGCGAAGTTAAAGTATAAAAGGTCCAAAGTGTGCTCTGGGGAGGGCCAGGGTGGGGAGAGTTAGCTGAGACAGGCTGGGGACACCAGGACAGCAGGAAAAGGAGCCAATAACAGAGAGGAAACCAGTCTGTAGAAGTCAGATTGTGAGGAGCTGTGAAGTGCTGGCAGGAGTGGGGCCTTTGTTCTATAGGCACTGGGAGTCACTGGAGGCTTTTGTCCAAAGGAGCGGTAGAAAGTTCCTGCGGGGACGAAGGCAGCCGAGGAAGCAGATGGGACAGGGAGGGAGACCAGTCTGCCCACCTAGCACCATGAGCATTTGCCTTGTGCAGTGAGAAGGGGGGACATGGGCAGGGCATTCCGGGCCAGTGCAAAGGGGTTGGCAGCCTGCTTGTTGCCTGGCAACAATGAGCACTGGTCTGTTGTCAATGTCCTTTAGTTGTCACTCTTGCCAGGCATCTCTCTCCACCATCCGCCACAGCTTCTGGGAGCTGCCCGACTTTGTCTATTCATCTATCCATCCATTCTGTCATTTACTCACCATTCCACAGAACATTCATCTAGCACTGACATGCGCAGAGATGGCAGCTGGCACTCTAACTCCTCCTTGTCTCCTTGGCTTGAGAAAATCAGACATTAGGATTGATCAGTCTTCCAGAGATCGTAGACTAGGGATGGGGCTGTAGCTGTCCACTTTGGGAAAAAAAAAAGATACCTTTCACATGATAAGAGGGGTGGGGTGCATGTGGTAGGAAATTTGGAAGACAGACAAGTAGGATACTGAAATCACCATGAGGGATTGCACTACTCTTAGGTTTTATGCTCAGTATTTTCACTTATCATAAGCACAGTCCCATTTGGTCCTCAGATGGGCCACAGATGGCTTTTGAGGATCTTTGAAGATAGAGCGGGCAGCAAACTGAAAGGAGCCACAGCCATCTCAGGGGTAGGGAAGAAAGGGAAACCTCTCGGAAGTGGCTGTTCCTTTGAACCACGCACAGCCTGAGACTGGCCCAGTCTCTACCCATAGGCCAGGAAGGCCCTCTGGCAACCTGGCAGCCACAGTAACCCCTTTGGAAAGGGTCACAGTTACCTAGACAGCTCTTTCACTCACCTCTCCCCTAAGAACCTTCTTCCCGCATCTGCTCAGATGCTGAGCATGCTCTTTCTGCCCTTCATAGTTATAAATGGATGTCATTCACATGGTTCAAAACTCAAAAAGTATAAAATAGACAGTGAAGTCTCCCCCTTCCCCAGCTCCGTTCCTCACACAACCACTGTCAGTTTTGCTGTGAAATTTCCTAGAGCTAGGCAGGCACGCATGCAAGTGTAAGCAAATACACATATATGTCTCCCCACTCTCCTTTGTAGTGCTGGGAGGAAACCTAGGGTCTTGCAAATTCTAGGAAAATGCTGTACCACCTCTAGTCTTTACCCCCCTCTCTTTAAAGACTGAGTGCTATGCAGACTGTTTGCATTTCACTCATTTACTTTCTGGCGGTGCCATGGAGCGTGTAAAGCACCTTCTGTCTTTGGTATGGCTGGTAGAATTCCATCGTACACAGGGAGTACCCATAGATGGTCCATAAGGGTTTTTTTTTTCACTTGTTTGCTATTACAAAAAAAAAAAAAATGCTATACACCAGTAACTTTGCACATAAATCATTTAGCACCTTCGCAAGTATATTTGCGGGTTAATTCCTAGAAGTAGAATTACAGGGACAGATGGTACGTGCATCTTTAATTCCCATAGATTTTGCCAAATTGCCCTCCATAGTTCCAGTTTACCCTCCCACCAGCCATGTATCCTGGCAACAGCTGAACCTGCTTGGGCCAAACTGCCCTCTCTGGCCTCTGCCAGTGCCATGCCTAGCAGCGCCTGCCTTTTTTGGCCTATTTACCTTCTGCCATGTGTGGTGCTACAGTAAGATAGACGTTGCCAACAGTCAGCCAAAGGACAGACAAAACGATGGCAGGGCACCTGCTACAGATTCTGCACTATCCTAGGCACTTCTGGTGCATTTCTGACTTTGAGAAGCCTAGGATGTTTGGACGAAGAATTACACCACAGAAGAGAGGCAGCTACATTGTCATTTGTCAGGACAGCATGTTCCATGTGCAACACATTTAGTCCCAGAAGGAAGAAACCTGTGATGGGCACGGCCAGGAAGTGGACAGGTCGGAGAGAGGCCTGGAATGCTGCAGCGGGGAGGGGCAAGACAGGCAGGAGGAAGAGGAGGAAAAGGAGAACCTGTGGGAAAGTCAGAGGTCCTGGGAGCTCTGATCTCTAGGTGGACAGTGAGGGCCTCTGTTGTTGGGATGGAGAGTTTGAATTTGAGTTGGGAAGAAGGGGTGGGGTGCGAGGCAGCCAAGGTAAAATGCAAGGTTGAGTATACTGTGCCAGGTACCAAGAGAAGGATTATGGTTTGCTATCATAGGATGGAGGAAGCTGCGGGTAATTTTCTTTCTTTTTTTTTTTTTTTATTATTACTAACAATATTCATTTGAAAATCATATGTATATATTTTTGGTGGTGCTGGGGTTTGAATTCAGGGTCTTGCATGTGCTAGGCAGGTACTCTACTACTTAAGCCACCTCCCCTCCTCTTCTCCCCCCACACTTTATAAGGATTATAGAAAGTTTGCTAACTGGCTTAACTCATAAAACCAATGTAGAAAATATGCTACATTTAGGGCTGATGTGACTTATGCAGGGTAGAATGTTTGCATACATAGTAGCAAGCACAAGGCCCTAAATTCAATCCCCGGTACTGACAAATAAAAAGAATGAAAAGCCAGGTACCGTGACTCACGCCTGTAATCCCAGCTACTCAGGAGGCAGAGATCAGGAGGATCGTGGTTTGAGGCCAGCCCCAGCAAATAGTTCGTGAGACCCTGTCAAAAAAAACCTTCACAAAAAAGGGCTGGCAGAGTGGCTCACAGTGTAGGCCCTGAAGTCAAGCCCCAGCACCGCAAAAAGAAAAGAAAATATGCTACATTTAAATCCTGTGCATAGTTAGCTTGTTTTGAACAAGGGTAAATATTGTGTTGACATTTTCATGTGTAAACAATTTTTAAAGATTCCAAATCACGCCACAACCAAAGCTTGTTCTTTATATTTCATGACCAAAGTCAGAAAGGTTATTTACAAATGAGCATTTCAGCACACATGATGCTGGCAGTTTTTGAGCAAGAGAAAGAATAGTCTGTCTGTCTCACAAACCTCAGAGAGTGCTGTGTGGCCCTCTGGTTGCTGTTAGAATGGACACAGCTACTGTTACTTCCCATGAGGGGTAGGTCCAGAGCTAGGCCTTCCTGCTCCCTTGGGTTGGCTTTTGTTTTCTAACAAAACGGGGTGTTTATGATATGCACTAATCCACATTTATCCATGTATGCTTCCACAGACTAGCTTCCTTTTATGAAGTGGCAATTCCCGAAATGGAGTCTGCAATTAAGAAGAGGAGACTTGAAGACAGCAAGTGAGGCAGGGACAGAACTGAGAAAGTTGTGTGGGGAAGGGCCTGAGCACAGGCCCTTCCCCTGCTGCACCCCCTCCCTAATACCAGGGGGTAAGGGGGTAGGACCACAGACTGTAGCTTCAGGCTTCTGTGTTCTACCTGGCAGCTTCCTGGAACGTGTGTGTGTGTGTGTGTGTGTGTGTGTGTGTGTGTGTGTGTGTGTGTGTGTGTGTGTGTGTGTGTGAAGTATACAAAGTAGATTGGTCCCCAAGTCCTGCTTGGCAGTTAAGTCCTTAACCCAGTGTCCCCCCAAATCCTGGCATAACAGGACAGCTGGCCCTGGCATTTAAGCCCTCCTCTTGGCTGTTGGCTTCAAGCTGTTGGTTACTGGCCCCACTGCTCCTGACCCACTGTTGAACTGAGAAGTGGCCCTGACATCTGTAACCTTTGGCCACCTACTCCCAGCAGTGACCTGTGAGGCCCTCTCAGCTGTTGGGGGTGCCTGTGGCTGCTGGGGAAAGGCTCCCTCAGTGCTTTTTTTGTCTCCTGAATCCATTTCTCCTCTCTCCGGCCACCAAAGGCTGCTGGGTGACCTGTGGCAGAGGCTCTCCCACTCCAAGAAGAAGCTAATGGAGGTATTTCACATTATCCTGAACCAGATCTGCCTCCGTCCCATCCTAGAAAGCAGGTAAGTCCTGGATGCAGTCTCCAAGCCCAGCAGGAACGCTCCCACCACTGTTCCCTGCCTCCTCCCCTGCTCTGGATTTGCTGAGCAGAGATGGCAAACCCAGAAAAATGCCTCTTTGCTCTAACTGCTCAGAGCCTTGCAGAGGGGCGGGGTGGGCATGGAAGGGGCCTGCAGTTTGTCTCGCATTGAGTGGACGCATCTTCCCTGGTGTCCCGTTCCAGCTGTGACAACATTCAGGGCTTCATTGAAGAGTTCCTTCAGATCTTCAGCTCCTTGCTACAGGAGAAGAGGTGAGTGTAGCTGAGCTGGGAGCAGCCATGGGACAGGCCCATGACTTTTCCTTTAGTCTCCATCAGGCCTAATGTAATGGAGCCTGACATAGGCACGCCACAGCTCAAAGGTTCTAGCATTCATGGTTGGGTGGCAGACATGGGGAGTAGCCTGAAGTAGAACAGTGTCTGTATGGCCCCAGCCCTGTCCCTTCTGTCTGCTCTTGCCCTGCAGGTTCCTCCGGGACTATGATGCACTCTTCCCTGTGGCAGAAGACATCAGTTTGCTGCAACAGGCCTCATCAGTCTTGTATCCTTTTACCATAGCCCAATGTTACATGGCCTGACCAGGTCAAACATGGTCTGCTGGAACCCAGAGGGGCAGAGAAAGGGCTCGTCACGGGCCAACCAGCTGTGGCCAGAAGCCCACCAAGGCCTCACCTGCCTTTCTAGAGAATGCTGTAACACTTGAGGACAGAAGGGACAGTCCTGCTTTCTCTCAGTCTGGGCCTATGTGACCAGGTTGGACTTCAGCCTTGCCCTCATGGACCTTGTAGGAAGGAAGACAGAGAAGAAAACAGGCAGTTAGAGTGTCACAGGAGAGGAATTCAGATAGCTCCTCACCTAGTAGAGCTCGGGGCAGGAGTGTCAGACAGAAGTGATGTCCAAGCCAAGAACAGAAGGAATAGCTGTCCCAGCTGAGAACTAGAAGTGAGGACAAGAGTACCCCCAGGGATTGGAGGATGGAGGGAGCTGGCCCTTTTGAGGCACTCTCTTATGTTGTGTGCAGAGTGCAGTTCTGTGAGGCAGGAGCCTCGTGGGAGGTGGGTTGGAGGTGTAGCAGGTGAGCTGGGGGCTGGCAGACATGCACAGTCCTGTGTGACCTTCACTGAGTTTTGGCTCTGTCTGAGCGCTGGGAAGCATGGAAGGCTGTGAGCCAGGAGGTGATATGGACACGTCCCTTAGTGAAAGGCACTAAGAGAGATTGCACAGTCTGGGACTACCAGGAGGTCCAGGGGCTGCAGTGAAGGCTCTGTCGGCCCCCCAGGCTTGGATCATGCAGCTTTGCACTAGAGGTGGAGTAAGGGCATAGGAGGTGATGCTCAGATTTCTGGCTTGGCAGTGCCCAGGGTGGTCGAGAGGAAGGAGGGAAAAAAAGGAGAAGGCCTGTGGGCCATTTTGGCTGCTGAGACAGGTTGTTCAGTCCTGCCTCACGGACAGCCTAGGGCTCTCAGCCTTTCATAGTGCCTTCAGCTGGTTGGACAGGAAGTCCTGTGAGCCCGGCCAGGAGCCCCTCCTCCTGACAGTGCAAACAAGGCGCTGCTGGCTCTTCCAAGCACCGCATCCCGGGACAGTGGTGGTAGCCCCTGGCCCTGCCTTTGCCCAGAATTGCTTTCTGCTGAGTAGCAGGTACTGAGCTGCAAGGCCTGTGTAGTAGTGAGCTGGCTTGCTGCTCCTCACAGCCCAGCGGTCCATGGCACCCACTGGATCACCCCGGAAACCTCAGCATGAGAAAGATGGTCAGATGCGCGGAGTGAGAAATCATGCTGTTCCAGAGCTGGGGAGGCAAGGAGGGCTCTGGGCCCTGAGATGAAGAGCCCTTAACACAGCCTCACAGGGACGAGACACGGACTACCTACATCCTCCAGGCCGTGGAGAGCGCGTGGGAAGGGGTGGACAGACGGAAAGGCATGGATGCTAAAACCCCACCCATGGCCATGGAGCCTAATGGAGATTCTAACAGGGTTCTGGTGACAGCAGAGCAGGTCGGTCAAATACCACTGCATCCAGAAAACTCAGAGGAGGAGGAGGTATGTGTGTGGCAGGGCGGGGCGTGGGGGGGGTTGCTTTTCCAGCAATCTGGCCTTGTCCAAGAGGTGGGCAGTGGCAAAGCTTCCTTCCTTGTTCCTGCTCTCAGGGAAGTTTCTTTTGGGATTGACAGCCCTGAGCAACTGGTCAGGTTGTGCTGCTTTTAGAGGAACCCCAGCTGAGTTGGGGCTAGAACTGGGATGAGGAAAGCAGGCTGCTTAAGTCATTGAAGCCTCAGTGCCCCTCTGAAACCCTTCCCCGAGCTCTTCTTGCCTAGGCAACAGTGGAGTTCCTTCAGCTGCAGCTAGGAGTGCCCTGGTCCTTCCACTTGGGGCTCCAGGGCTCCACTGCATAAGTCTGTTAGCCTTAGATCTCGTACTTCCTCTCCAGGCTTTTCCAACTGGCCACATCTGTGGCTATACTGAGCCCAGGACCCTTCCCTGTGTGTTGAGAGGAGGTGAGATGCAGGGATGGTGACCATACAGACTCCCTTGTTCTGCTATTTGCCAGCTATGTGGCCTTGGGCATGTCCCTTCCATGGAGCCTTGGGAATAGGTGTGGCACCCATTTCCATGAGATCGTGCAGCACCCCGAGACCAGCTGACCCTGGGTGCTCCATTAATGAGCACTGCTCTTCTTCCCGTCAGACC
The DNA here is from genome assembly GCF_047511655.1 of Castor canadensis. Classification (NCBI taxonomy): domain Eukaryota; kingdom Metazoa; phylum Chordata; class Mammalia; order Rodentia; family Castoridae; genus Castor; species Castor canadensis. The sequence continues at coordinate 2,646,265 of NC_133403.1, read as the reverse complement.
CCAGGACCTGGGAAAACGACAATCGCCTCCACCTTTCCCACCTTCTTCCCCATTTGCTTCTTGTCTGAGCCATGGAGGCTTGATTATTTATTATCATTATTAAGTATTATTATTGAATCAAACCCAGGGCCTCGCATATGTTAGGCAAATGCTCTGCTACTAAGCCATCCCCCCAGCCCTGTATTATTGATTTGTCAATTTCCTTAAAAAGCCGTGTTGGGCCGTGTATGAAATGAATCCCCCTTACTAAAAAGGATATAATTAACAGGAGCACCTGCAACAGCCTGGTGGTTGCAGCTTCCCTCCAACACCAGTCATCTTGCTGACTAGCAGAGTGTGACCGTTTATGGGGTGCCTCATGTACCAGATATTGTGCTCAGTGGTTGATGTGCGTCACCTCTGTGAGACAATTGAATGGTCATAGCCCATTTTTCAAGGCAAAAACAGGATCAGAGAGGGGAAGCACCCTGCCCAAAGTCACAGCCAGAAGTAACTCAGCAAGGAAATCATAGAGCCCCTTCTTCACACTGGAGATAGAGGTGAAGAGAGACTTGAATCATTTGGCTGAGGTCCCACAGCTAGGAGGAACAGGTCCAGAACTCAAACCAGGTCCCCTCATGCCTGTTACCCTTCACCTGCCCAGCTTAGCCTTCCCCTGCGTTGCTCTGGCCTTCCTTCCAGTGCACGGGCGCAGCCGCTGCCCTAGGCCCTGCCGTGTGCGGCGTGGAGCTGGACTCACTCATCTCCCAAGTGAAGGACCTGCTGCCAGACCTTGGTGAGGGCTTCATCCTGGCCTGCCTGGAGCATTACCACTACGACCCAGAGCAGGTGATCAACAACATCCTGGAGGAGGGGCTGGCCCCTGCCCTCAGCCAGCTGGACCGCAGCCTGGACAGGTGGGAGAGACAGCAGGGCAGAACCAGGCTCAGGCTGACTTGGGACAGAGGGCCCTTTCCCTGCCTCCCACTCTTTTTCCCTCATGGCCCAGGACTCAGCTTGCTCCCTCTTCACCACAGCAGTGTTTCCAGCCATTTAAACTCGTGCCCCCCTGCAGGAAGCAAGACCTGGGGCCCCAGGAGGTTCTCAGTGCATAGCTGGGCATTCCTGCTGTGCCTTGTGGGAAGGCCCAGAGGGAAAGTGTGACAAGGGATTACTGAGCCCTTCAGAGTTCCTAGCTCTGTCCTCACCCTTCCCAGTAGATTCTGCAAGGTGGCCACCAAAGCTTGTGCCCTTTGCACTGACCCAGTGAGTTTGACCCACTGCTGCCCTGAAAGGCTCATGGGACAGCAGGAACGAGGGCACCAATGGGCGTTTCTTCTGAGTGGTGTTTGCTGAATGACTGACTGAAGTTATTTCTGTGCCTCTGGGCACATTCCTCGGCCTCTTTGTACTGTTTGACAGATGAGGACATTGAGGCACAAGGAGGTTGAGTGGGGGCTGGTGTTGGAGCTCAGAGGCAGAGCATGTGCTTAGCATTGAGAGGCCCTGGGTTCCATCTCCAGCACCAAAAACAAACCAAAAAGTTTGAGTGACCCCTGACTCCCTGTGTCATAAGGCCTTTGTGAGCATGAAATGAGGGATGGAGCTTTTGAGAAACAGAGATAACTGGAATGCATGGCACACAGAGTGAGGGGGAGCTTCATACGAGGTGTGGCTACTGCCTCAGGCCAGGGCCAGCTAGAGCAGGGCCTTGTCTTCACCATCATTGGTCTTCAGGTCATGCCCTGGGTTTGGCCTTTGAAGGGGAGTGAAGAATCTGTAGGTAGAGTGGGTGTATGTTGTGGTGGGGGGTGGGGAGAATGACAACACACAGATAGACATGAGCTGACAGGACCCTTAAATTCATTTCTGTGTGTGCCCCCAGACAGGTGAAGCCAGACCCCACGCCTCTGCTGGCATCTCGTCACAACGTCTTCCAGAATGACGAGTTTGACGTGTTCAGCAGGGACTCTGTGGACCTGAGCCGGGTGCACAAAGGCAGGAGGTGAGTGACCCGGGGCTCTACCCCCGACTCCAGAGTTGCAGAGAGAAAGTGAGAGAAACCCAGGACCCATCTTCCCAGAACTGGCCCCCTAAGCTTCAGCTTGGGCTCCCTTTGAAGACTGGGCCTGCACTGCAGCAGACAGAGCAGGTACTTTAATAACTGCGCTCCAGGCTCCTCCACTGTGTGGGTGGGGGCAAAGGCCAGAGGGCCGACTCTGTCCCTGCTTCCCTGTCTGTTATGTCGTTTAATGTGTTGACCATCAGCTCCATGGGTGTGCACCTGGACAGTGCTTCCCAGAAGTCACTCTTTCACCCAGTTGTCCCTAGGCTGTGAAAAAACAAACAAACAAAAAAAAATGTATTCCGCGTTTGGACCATTCTCTTCATTTTTAGTTTCTGTCCTTTCTACTTTTTTGGCATTGAAAAGTCCATTCATGATGTATTTATTCATTCAACAAATATTTGCTTAGTGCTTAACCTTGGATTAACTAGATTTTGGAGCTATAGTGAGGAGTGAAACGGACATGGTCATGCCCGCTGAAGTTTGCATTAATTAGCTCATCAAACAATCAATGTCGTGTTGCAGGTGTAAGGCGTGCTCCAGGGTGGGGTGCTCAGACTCCTGTGCCTTTAGTGGGGCTTCAACGCAGGCAGGAAGGCTCCTGAGAAAACAACATGGGTCCAGAAGCTGAAGGAGGCTGAAGAGTCAGTTCTGCAAAGCAGGGCAGGAGAAGCTTCCCAAGCAGAGTGAGCAACAGGGACAGTGGCCCAGGACCATTGTGAACATAGTGAAGGTCCCACAAGCTGACAGCCCTTGTTTTGAAAGGATCACCCTCCTATAGGAGGGAGTATGACAGTCCACGTAGAACAGTGGACTGGAAGGGTGGTTCAAGCTGTAGAATGCCTGTGTAGCAAGTGTGAAGCCCTGAGTTCCAACCCCAAGTACGGCCACCAAAAAGAATGGCACAGTAGGACAACCTTTGGACGAGTGTGGCCTGCCCTGTCCCTCATCAGAATGGGGTGGGAGGCCCAGAGAGAGAGAAGGCCAGTTCTCATGGCCCTGGTCTGGTAAGATACCCAGTCAGGGCCCCAGGCTGCTCCCCCTTCCTGGGGTTGTCTAGTGCTAGAAGCGTGCTGGCCACGGGTTTGAAAAACAGACACAGGCAGCCCTGAAGCCATCTTGCCTCTGGACGGGAAACACTTGCAAACTGTATGTCACACACATTGTGATATCACCAGATCCTGGCAGAGCTGTACCAGACCAGCATGACTCTCTGCAGCCCCTGCTGTGGGAGAGGGGCAGACTGGGTCCCCTGATTGGCCAGAGGCTCGTCCTCTCTCCAACCTGGGGAGCCTTATTGGTAGGTCCCCCTCTCCAGAGCTTAGGCATCTGATCTGTGGGTTTGTCCAGGGCCCATGGCATTGCAAGGACTGCCTTAACCTCTCCCCCAGGTCATAGGTCATTCATGAGCCTTTGCCAAGGGGCTGATCCCAGCTGTCAGAGTCATTAGAAGGGCTGGTGCTGAGATGGCCAGGTGTCTTAGGGCTGCGCCCCAGTCCTGAGGTGCTCAGGTTGTCAGGCTGGGACTGGATCACCACTGTTTACTGAACCCCCCACCCACCCACCGCCCAGTGGCCCAGGGGCAGGGATTGCAAAGAAGCAAAGCCTTCATTTATGTGTTCATTATTTATTTATTCACTTGGCAAATATTTATTAAGTGATTTACGAGCACCAGATACTGTGCTAGACACCAGGGAACAAGGTGAGCTGGGTGCCTGGGCCTTGCCTTCAAAGGGCAGAGACCGTGGGAAAGACAGACCATTACACAAGCACTGCAGAGCAGGAAGCTGCCGGGGTGGGGTGTGTGTGTGTGTGTGTGATTGGATCTGGATGAATGCACTTTGTGGCTTCTGTTCCCTTGCATGACAAGGAGCTGCAGGCTGGGTGGGGAGTGTGAACCTGTGGTGTGGCAACATGGACCTGGATGTGTCTTTTCTGTCTCCTGGGGCCTTTGCTTGGCAGTCAGGTGGTCCTTTGAGGCTGCAAGGGGGCTGCAGCTGTTTTTGGCTGTGGCTTCCAGAAACCATAATGCCAAGAGGAAGTCTGGACCAGGTGTTCTGTTTCTCTTGTAGCTAACCTCATGTAGGAGTTATCTAGAGTCCCCTTGTGTCTCATTGGGAGAACTGAGTCACAGGATCAGTACCTGGGCCTCTAATGTGGAGTATGGAGGTGAAAGATGAAGGTTGAGCCCAGCATAGTGGTTCACACTTATAATTCCAGCACTTAGGAATCTGAGGCAGAAGGATCATGAGTTCTAGACCAGTCTGGGCTACACAGTGATTTTCTGTCTCAGAAAAGTGGAAGGAAAGGAGGAGGAAAGAGAAAAAGAAAGGAAGGAGAAAAGGGCAAAGCCAGGTACTGGTGACTCAAACCTGTAATCCTAGCAACTCTGCAATTCGAGGCCAGTCCAGACAAAAAAAGTTCCCAAGACTCCCATGTCAACAGAAAAAAAGCTGGGCATGGTGGCATGCCTGTCTTCCTAGCTGTAGAGGGAGGTGTAAAATAGGAGCATCACAGACCAGGCTGACCTGGGCAAAAAGTGAGACCTGTCTCCAAAATAACCAGAGCAAAAAGGGCTGGGGGGCGTGGCTCAAGCAGTGGAGCGCGTGCCTAGCAAGCATGAAGCCCTGAGTTCAAACCCCAGTGCCAAAAAAAAAAAAAAAAAAAGGGATGAAAGTCTGTTAGGATGGCTGACGTGGGTTGGAGGATGCTGTGGGGTGGACACCAAGCACCCTGCTGCAGGTCTGTCATGGCCGGTGAAGAATGATGTGCACGGGTGGGGTTCCTAACTCCTTTGGCCTATTCCATAATAAAAGTTCCCTCCTCGACAAAGGTTTTTGGTGAGAAATATCTGTATGCTCTGCCATATAGAAAGTCACAGAGCGTGTTAGCACATTAAAGGCTCTGACCAAGATTGACAGCATTAAAGTGGTAGAGTACCTGCCTAGCAAGCATGAGGCTCTGAGTTCAAACCCTGGTACCAAAAAAAGAAAAAGGCTCTGACATGTCCTGCAGTAAAAGCAGCAGGATTCGCTTTGCTGAGTCCAGCAGGTGCCAGGTCCACTTCTACACATGATCTTATTTCATCCTCACTTCAACCCTGGAAGCAGGTACTGGGAGAAGGAACTGACGTTTATCAAGGATCAGGGATCAGCAAGTGGTAGGGCAGACCTGAGTCAGGAGACTGTGTCTCGCCCTGGGTCTCCTGTTAAAAGCTGTGTGACTTGGGGAGATTGCTCTACCTCTCTGGATCCAGCCTCCTCTCCTGGAAAAGGAGGGTTATTGTCTCTTTAGGTCCCTAAGGACCAGTTTGAGGAGAGTCTTGAAGAACAGGGTGGAGGAGGTGAGGAGGGAAGTGACCAGGTTCAGACAGGTCCCCTGTGTGGTTGCTCCATGTAGGTCAGGGAAGCAATTTGCTCCAAAGTCGGTCTCCCAAACCACTGCTGCCTGTGTGTCAGACTAGAATGAAGTTCTCACCCTTAAGCGGATCTTTTCCCAGTGCCTGTGCTGGAATTTTCCTTTTCTTTCCTGGTACCAAAAGAAGTCTTGGGGCTGAAGCTGCACCACACTGAACAGGCTGCCCAAGCCCAGGCTCCACTGTCCTACCTGTGTCCTTTCCCAGGGCCCAGCTGGGGTGGGCAGAAGTTATCAGGCTTCTCCATTTGTCCCTGCCAGGTGGCCACACAGAGACCACCCAGCATGCAAAAACTGCCCCACCATCCAAAACTAGGGACAGGTTGGACCAGGAGCCACAGGGAGCAGCAGAGGGATGGTGACAGCTCACCTTCGTCCTTGGTACCTGGCCCAGCACAGATCCTGGCACCTGGAGAGCCCCAGGAAACATGGCTGAGGGAATGAATGTAGCCTTCAGTGCCACCAGCTGCCTGCAGGAGCTTGGATACCTTTCACTTCCTTTCCACCTCTTTTCCAGCTTGCTGAAGAGAGCCAGGTACAGGGCTAAGGTCATAGTCACAGTCCCTTCCCTGGCAACTGAGAGTCCCTTGGACCAGGATTTTACCCTGTTCCAAATCAAGTGCACAGTCCTTTTTGCCCCTGGTTCTGGGGCTCCTGGTTCTATCAAAGACCCCTCTTGCCCTGAAGCCTTCTTACTCCTTCCTCCAGACCCCCTGCTGGACCCCCGAGCCAGAGTCCATTTCTCCTGCTGTGTCCAGGACAGGTACACCTCCATTCTGCACACTTTATGTTGGTTGTCATTTGCCTGTCTGTCACCCCCACTCCACTGTGAGTTCATGAAGACAACCATCTGTAAGTCATTTCTGAATCTCCCCCACTCAGCGTCAGAACCCTGCCTGGCACCCAGTAGGTCCTTAAGAAAGTACACTGCTTTGCCTGCCACTGGGGATGCTGTTCTGACATGCCGGGCTTCCAGACAGACAGCCTGACAGACTCAAACACCCAGCCCTCCCTGCCACTTTGGAGGTTTTCATGGAAGCTGCACAGAGCTTTGTGTCTCTTCTCCCCTCCCTCCCCCGCCCCAGTACATTCCAGAGAGCCAATTTCACAGCTAAGCTGCATCCTCTTGCCTGGCATCTCATCGATTTTCCCCTGCAGGGCTAGAAATTACATTCCACAGGCTGACAGGCCAAGTTTCTCTACAGGCTTACAAAGCTACAGTCAAGAGACCTGAGGCCCCAGCAACTCTGTGCTCTGCAGTTCAGTGTGACCCATGCATTTCCCTTCCCCTTCCTCTGCACCTGGGTTTCCTTACCTATCACCTAACAGGAGCAGAACTTCCAAACTTTTCTCTCAGTGAATTCTCTGAACTTTTTTTTTTTTTGCTTGTTTGTTTTGGCAGCACTGGGGTTTGAACTCAGTGCTTGCCAGGCAGCCGTTCTTCTGCTTGAGCCATGTCTCCAGTTCTTTTGTTAGAGAATTCTTACAGGGCAGCTGGAGCTGTAGAACAGATGGAGGCTGCTGTCGTGGAGGGGTAAGAGGCCAGAGTCCCTCCTTTCCCCACTCTCCCATGTCCCTAGGGCACTCCTGGGCTTAGACAGGAAGCCACACATGGCCTTGCTGCTTCTTCATTTTTTTTTGTTAAAAGGTCTGACCATGCAAGACCCTAGCACCATGAGAAAAAAGAAAAGAAAGAAAAAAAAGGAGCGAGGAAAAGGAAGAAAGGAAGGAAGGAAGGAAGGAGGAGGGAGGGAGGGAGGAAGGGGAGGAAGGAAGGAAGGAAAGATTTCACAAGCCAAGCCTCCTGGGGTCACCACTGTCATCTGAGGTGGGGCTCGCTGACCCTGTCCTCATTTCTACTTAGGTGCCCAGAGAGACAGACTCAAAAGGCTTTCCTTTTGGGTTCCTTTCTTATGCAGCTTTCTGTAACTTGCTTTTTTTCCTGAGGAAGTCTTAAGAGTTCTTTCCTCACGGCATAAATAGGTCACCGTGGTTCTTGAGAACGATGTGCGGCAATCTGCTACACAAATGAGACACAGCTCGTGTGGCCATCTCACTTGTGATGGACATTAGTCACCTTCCAGTTTTCAGTGTTGTCAACAGTACTGAAAAGTCCTGACCAGACCTCTCTGTGTGCATGGCCAGAGTTTCTCTAGGGTAGATGCTTTGAAAGGGAATTTCGATGTTGAGAGATGTGCATGTGTCACTCACCAGCTGCTCCTCGGGTGCCCACACTGCAGAAGAGCAGGACCTCATCACGTGGGTGCCAGCTGCAGCAAAGCCCCACCTCCTATTCCCTCACTCGGGCTTGATGTCACCTGTCTCAGCAAGGGCCGGTCCAAGAGGTAGAGAAGTGAGGTCAGCATCTCCCTGGCCCTCTACACCCAAGGCCTCCCAGCCTGATGATGGTCTCCTCCCCCTCTCCCTGTCATCCCCAGGAAGGAGGAGAACACGCGGAGCCTGGTGAGTGACAAGCGGGCAGTTACGGCACAGAAGCAGCGCTATGAGCGGTACAGCGTGGTAGTGGAGGAGGTAGGCTGCCCAGGCTGGGCCTCTGCCGGACACAGGAGACCTGCCAGCCCCCAGCCTCTCCAACCCACACTTCCCCTGTCACAGGTTCCACTGCAGCCAGGTGACTACCACGGTGATGACTATGAGGATGAGTATGATGACACGTACGATGGCAACCAGGTTGGTGCCAACGATGCTGACTCGGACGATGAGCTTATCAGCCGCAGGTAAGACATGGGGGGGCGCTCAGGCCTGGGGGCTCCACAGCCTCCTTGTGTACAAAGGAAGCCAGGGCCTGCACCCAGGCCTCCTTGCTCCTAATCCCAGCCCACCCTGAATCAGGCAGCATTTATTCGGTCTCTCAAAGTTGTTTTGAATTTTTCTTAAGTGCAGAACACTTTTCCCTGTAGAATCTTGTGGCAGTTCCCCAATACAGATCAAAGCAGAGCTGTCCTGATGAAAAGGAAGACTAGAAAGCCTCAGGGCTCCAGCTCAGTTTCCCCCCTCCTCCCCCTGTATCGGACCCTGGGGCCCGCAAAGGATCCAGGACTGCTGCAAAGCTGTCTTGCAAAGTCCCTGAGGTTTCCCAGCCTCCCAGCTGCTCCTCTCCACCCACCCCCCAGCCCCTCGCCCCAGCCACATGCCCTCTCCATAAGGCTCATCTCCAGGTTTAACTTAGCCTTTGATCTCACTTTGTCTCCACCACGCAGACCCTTCACCATTCCTCAGGTGCTGAGAACTAAAGGGCCCGAAGAGGGGCAGGAAGAGGAGGAGGATGAAGAGGAGGAGGAGGTTGAAGATGAGGCTCCTAAGGTAACTCTTTGGCAGGTGGCAGGGTAGAGGGGGCAGAGCTCCTGATTCACCCTTCAGAACTGCACCTTCTCTTCATCTGCCACCCCTATGGGGGGAGATGGCAGTCTCTTTGAGCTCAGGCTGTCTGCTTGGATGGCTGTTGGCTTAGAACTCACCGCTGCTGCCTAGTAAGGGCCCAGGGGACAAATTAAGAGGCTGGGCCTTTGAGCTGCCTGGCTTATTAGGCCCAGGAGCCTGTGGGCTCAAAGGGGCAGTTGTCAGCTGCTATGCCCAGGCTGGCAATTCTGAAGATCAGAGAGCAGCTAGCACCCAGCCTGCAGGTCCTCTGAGCCAGAGGGTTTGAAGATTCTGTTTTTCAGCATCCAAACTTTTTCTTCAACTGAGACCTTAACTGGAAGCACAACAAATAAAACAGATGACAGCCGTGTTGCTCAGGTTGAATAGGGAGTCCATAATTCCCCCCCACGCACACATACACACCAGGGAACAAAATTGGGTAATTTGGGACCAGGTCACTAAGGTAACTGAGTAGGAGGGCCTGGCAGGAACTGCCCCAGTGGTGGGAAGCACACGTCCTGTCCAAGGGGCTCCTCTGTGGCTAGACTGCATGGCTGGAATGTGCATGGATTTCCCCTTTTGCCAGCTCAGGGCTCAGTCCAGATTTTTATGTGAAATCTACCAGTCTTCACGTTACTAATTTTACATCTTTGGGTTTTGTTTTTTTAAAACCCACTAGCCATAAAGCCAGCTTGTGTCCTTAGTCCACAGTTTTCCCCTGTGCAAGTTTGCCTCACATTCATAGCATAGAAAGCTGTCCTTGAGGGTGGCATGTTCACAGCACCTTCAGAGACATGGTTTCTGTGGCACCAGGACAAGCCACTTCTAGGAGCTGAACTTACACAGCCATGTGGGTCCTTTCTTAGAAGCCAGCTCAACTTGACCACCCTATTTCCATTTGTCACTGTCGTGCTACAGCTGTGGTCATTCCACCCCACCAGCCTGCCCAGGAAGCCTCCTTCAGCTGCCTCCCCTTTGTCCCACATGCTGCAGCTCCCCCATACAAGGCACAGAGCCGCCCAGACCCTTCCCACATGGCTCACCACAGCTCAGGAAGACAGAGCCACTCACAATTCCAGACTCTGTCTCTTCTTCCTCCACAGCCTGACCACTTTGTGCAGGATCCTGCAGTGCTGAGGGAGAAGGCAGAAGCCAGGCGCATGGCCTTCCTCGCGAGGAAAGGGTGAGCATTCAGGGAGCTGGTTCTGGGTGAGGGGACTCACCTGGGGAAGGCACACGGATCCCCCAGGAAACCCACAACCCACACATAAACTTAAGGGCTTTCTGGATATTTGTTTTGCTTTCACAACAGCTGTGGGAAGTAGCTACTATGATCATTGTCTGTGCTTTACAGATGAGGAAACTCAGGCCCAGAGACAGGAAGTAATCTATCAGAGGTCATACAGCTAGTAAGTGGTAGATCAAAAGTTGAGCTCAAAAAGTACCAACAGTCTGGAGGCTGAGACAAGAGGATTAAGAATTCAAGGCCAACCAGGCGCCGGTGTCTCACACCTGTAATCCCAGCTGCGTGGGAGGCTGAGAGTGGAAGGATCTAGGTTTGAAGCCAGCCTGGGAAAACAGTTCATGAGACCCCATCTCCAAAATAACCAGAGCAAAATGGACTAGAGTTGTGACTCCAGCCATAAATAGTCTGTTTTGCAAGTGTGGAGCCCTGAGTTCAAACCCCAGTCCCACAAAAACAAACAAACAAAGAACTGTATGCAGTCCAGCATGGGCTACATATCAAGTTCCAGTCTAGTCTTGGCTACATAGTGAGACCCTGTCTCAAAAGAAAAAAATAGTGGGGTATGGGCAGGGTGGCACACGTCTATAATTCTGGCTCCTTGGGAGGTGGAGGTAGGAGGATCATGGTCAAGGCTAGCCCCCAGCAAAAGCAAGGCCCTGTCTGAAAAATAACTGAAGCAAAAAGGGCTGGGGGTGTGGCTCTAGTGGTAGAGTGCCTGCCTAGCAAATGCAAGGTCCTAGGTTCAAACCCCAGTAACACCAAAAAAAAAAAAAAAAAAGTTGAGTCCAGATGACGTGACTTTGGGCTCTACACTCATAACCATTACTTGACAGACACTGATTCTGTCACTCAGTGTGGGAAGCCAGCACATCCAGGGCCAGTTTGTGTCAGGCAAAGAATAAACTGAGAAAGCCAGGCTGCCAGACACGTCCTTTATGACTGACAACGGTCTGGTAGGGTCATGGGAGCACGGAGCTAGGCCCCTGCAAATGGAAAGAGTGCATGGGAATGTGACATGACGGCAGAAAGCCAAGAAAGCACAGCATGGTCAGGGTGAGGGCTTTCAATAGCAGCCTGAGGCTCCCACCTCCCCATGAGGAAGCTGTCTGGAGGGGCCAAGGATCTGCCTCCATGTAAGGCCAAGCCAGGGGTCAAAGCCTAGTTCTGAGTGGCTCATACAGCACTACTCTCTGGGTACAGGAGGCCTCCCCAAAAGGGAAGCCATTTGGATCTCATTCGTAAGGCAACGGGAGCCACAGAAGGTTGTTGGGCAGAGAGCAAAGCCACTATGACTTCTCATCTATCCCAGCCCCCTGAGCGTGGAGCTCTGGGCAAGGCCTAGTGGTTGAGATGGGCAAAAAGGTCTTAGGTCAAGTCTCTGAGTGCATTTGGAGGCCACCAGGCTAGGCCCAGAGTGTGGAACAGGAATATTATCTCATCTGCAGTAAGTGGTCCTGGTGAAGAAGGGAGGGGACCTACCCCGGGCCCTCCTCCTGCATTCAGCACACTAGCTGGCCTTCCCCAAGTTAAGCAATGAGCCCATCTGGAGATGGGGCACGGAGAGGAAATAACAGGAGGCCAGAGCTGGGGCCCGCCCGCTCGGAACTCCGCTTTGTCTCCATCTGAAGCCGGTGGTAGGTGACGTGGGCAGAGTGTGTGTCCTCTCCCAGTAACCACCAAGGTGGACTGTAGGTTCTTCCCATCAGAACCTCTTCCAACTGATAGCTTCTCTCTGGGTGGGGGTCACTCCCTCAGGTACCGCCATGACAGCTCAACAGCAGTGGCTGGTGGTCCCCGGGGCCATGGGCAGAGCCGGGAGACAACCCAGGAACGCAGGAGGAAGGAGGCCAGCAAGGCAACCAGAGCCAATCACAACCGGAGAAGCATGGCTGACCGCAAGAGGAACAAAGGCATGACCCCAACCTGAGGCTGCCTTGCTGGCCTCCAGGCTCACCTCCACCCTCAGCAGCCTCAGCTGGGCATCTGCCAGCCAGCCATGAGCGCCTTCGTGTAGACACACAGTGCCTTATCCCTCCGTGGAGGGCTGTGGTCACCCAGTGGGTTCCTTCCCCAGCTGCGCTGGTGGGAGAGGGACAGGGACAGACCCCCAAGGCATCCATGCCCAGACTTCGGGCAGCAAGATACCACTCCGTCACCCCTGGACAGCAGGAAAAGTACTCAGAAACAGCAGAAGGCCGCAAATAAAGTTGCTGACCCTTTCCACTAATGCCCCCGTGTCTCGTTGTCCAGTGACAGACGCCAGCAGGAGGATGGCAGGATGGTCCCCTCTTGACCTTTCATGCTTGCCCCTCCGTGACCCCACCTAACGTTGTTCTGCCTCGCTGTGTGACCCTGAGCTCATCACCCCGTTCTCAGAGCCTCCAGCCTCTGCCTGTGGAGGGAGGGTGGCGGGTGTGAGGCCCTGCGCTCCTCTGTTAGCTCCTTCAGTCCTCAGACCACCCAGGAGGTCACTACTGTTTTCCGCCACTTCACACAGATGAGGAAAGGGAGGCACGGAGGGCTGGCTGTGCAGGGCCAGGCCACCGCCAGGAAGCAGCGGAGCAGGCTGGACACTCGGGCTGACCCCTGGCCTTCACGGGTTCTAGACCCCTGTAGATGACGTCGTTGCTGTCTCACAGCTGGCCCCAGGACACTGGCCGGTGACAGAGACAGGACCAGAGCTGTGTGCCTCATATGCTCAACCCTACCCCCCCAAATCAGAATCAAATGAGGGTGTCACTGCCGAGCCTATGGAAGTGAGACTTGGGCTGGTCCCTAAAGCCTCCCGCCCCCCAGCCATGGCCTGCCGGTCCCAAGTGTGACAGCAGACTCCAGGCCTCCTCAAATGTCACTCATCAGTGGCAGAGCAGGCCTCTGGCATGGCCTGGAGTCCATCAGCCGTGGCCAGGGCCAGGGCCCGGCTGGACCTTGACGAATCACCTCGGGTGCTAGTGTCACTTATTTGCACGTGGCCAGGCCAGGTGTTAGCGGCAGAGGCCGACAGGCACTTGAGGGGCTGCTCTTGTCAGGTCATCTGGACAAGTGAAAATCAACAGCCATCCAGCCCCCTGCGTCTCGCAGCTCCCCATGATTGAGATGCAGAACAGCCCGGGGGTGGGGGCTCCCCACCTGGAGCTGCTCAGTTAGGCGGACCTGGCCTGGACTTAGCCATCCTGCAGGCAGCAGGATTCCTGCTTCCTCTCAGGGGGCATTTGCCAGCGATCCAGCTCTGCTGTCCCCCACCGAGGTCCTCAGACCCGCTCTTGTCCCTGGACTGAGGCGAGGGGACTGGGAGCTCCAGGCACCACTTGCCTTCCCGGCTGTCACCACACAGCCCCTAGCGCCTTCGCTCATGCCAGGACGGAGCGTGACCCTTTCACACGCTCAGACTTAGTCTCTCTGTCGGAGCTGTTGCTCTTGCCTTTCCCATGCCAGGGCCCAGGTCTCCCAGCATCCTCCACCCGCTCAGGCCTCAGTTTCCCCATCTGCAAAGAGAGCCCGTTGGGCCAGATGCACAGTTTCCACGTGGCGCCAGTGGAACGCCAGAGCACGCCCAGCTTTAAGATGGCAGCACAAGAGTGTTAGGAGTGGGGAGGGCACAGGATCCCACCATCCCGCTGCTGCTCCCCCACGGTGTTCCCGAGTGCCTTCCCTGACCATCGCAGATGCTTCTGGAACGCTCTTAAGACCCCCTCCCTCCCCGCGGAGGACTTGGGACTGAGTGTCTTTGTTCCGCGAGCACAGGGATGGGGACGTGTGAGTTGGGACAGAGGTTCTCTGTCCCTGTGAGGTGGGGGGGGTGCAGAGCCCACTATGCTAATGAAAGTGAAAAGGGACCCAGGAGGCCATGGTGGGGGGAGGGCTGGACAAGAAATTTGCCCAAAGCCCAGGGCAAGTTAGTGGCAGAGCCCAGGTGCACGTCCTTTCTGAGTTGCCTCCTGAAAGTGCAGCCTGGAGGGGGAAGTGGCTGTATGTCACTGTCCCCCCAGGGGCTTGGGGTCAGTAATACAGGAAGAGGGAAAAAACCTCAAAGGTCAACCTACAGAGAGTCAAGATGTTTTTGCAAGAATAAGTTTAAAAGCAGAACCTGTGATGGTGTAACTCACCACGGTTGTGAAGATGTCATAGGAAATTCTCTTCGCTCTCACACCGAGAGCGTAAGTGACAGTAAGAGGGGACGGGAGTGGCGGGATCTTGACGACTTGGAGTAAGAACAAAAGCTCTCACTGGCCGCCCGCTGTGGCCAGAGATCCTGCTGGGCTCTTTTCTTGCCTTGCCTCCTGTCATCCCGCAAGGTAGGGACAGATGAGAAACCAAGGTACAGGGAGCTTAGCTCGCCTGCCCAAGGTGACACAGTTAGCAGTCAGCCCAGGGGAGTCAGTCCAGCACCGTCTCCTGAACTCTGCCTACCTGCTGTTCTCTGCCCCCAGCCCAGGGAAAGAAGAATCACAAGTGAGACCTATGGAGTGAGGGTCTCTGACGTCCCACCGATCCCTGGTACCCTGCTCGTCTTCCTGTTTTCACATGCATTTCACCTTTACTCTGTCTCCCCCGCTTAAGGCCACTGAATAATGCTTTTGTTTTTCCTTTCTCTTTTTTTGTTTTTTGAAACAGGGCCTCCAGACTAGCCTCGAACCTGTGATCTCCTGCCTCAGCCTTTCCACATTCTGGGATTACAGGAATGCCCCACTATGCCCAGCCCCACTGAATAATTCCTCCTTTTTATGTCCAGTCCCTCCCCGGGGAGAGGGTTAAGGGATCCTTGGCTGAGACGGGACTAGCAAAGCTTGAGGGGCTGCGAGGCCTAGGAGGGGCCTCGGTCAGGGCCATGGGGCAGGCCAGACATGGTCCCGGGCAGCCGCTCACAGTGTTTGCTGCCTGTCTGCAGGGACAAGGCCCGGGTGGTCAGCAGGCTGCGAGGTCTGAGACGTGGAGCATCAGTGTAGCAGGTATGTGTGAGAAAGACCCAGCTTCCACCGCCTCCTAAGTTCACAGTGCAAGGCACACATGGACGTAAAAACTGATCGGTAAAACCGCGCTCGGTCCTAATAAGAAAATGAATGAAGGAAAGAGACTTTCCAGAACAGAGGGTGGCTGCAGTGTCGGGCAACAGCAAGCGGTCACCCAGGCAGAGGCAGCCAGGCTCACCAGGCTCTGCCCCAGCTTTGCCAGGAAGTGCTTGGGAGGCGGCCATGGGGAGAAAGGAAGAGGCAGAGGAATCTGTCCTTGAACTTGCGTTGGAGAGGAGGAGCAGGCTCGGTGGCAGAGTGTGTTTATGGAACGCCTAGCAGGAACTGGGGAGAAGAGACCCACGGCGGTGGCGATGCCACGCGGCCCAGTGCTGGACAGCAAGGGAGGGGCCGTGACTGAGGCCAGAGGCTGCTGTTGCAATGCTGTAGCCAAACCAAGATTAAAGAAAGTCATCTTGTTGCTGGGCACCAGTGACTCACGCCTGTAATCCTAGCTGCCTCCTAGGAGGCAGAGATCAGGAGGATCAAGGTTTGAAGCCAGCCCCTATCTCGAAAAAACCCATCACAAAAAAAGGGCTGGTGGAGTGGCTGAAGGTGTAGCCCCTGAGTTCAAGCCCCAGTACTGCCAAAACCAACCAACCAAACAAACAAAAAGGGTCTGGTGAGCTTCTGTGGGTCCCCAGGCAGTACTGAATTCTAGTTTTCCAAATATAACATGGTGACATCTCAAACTCTGCTTCTTCTCGCTGCAGGACGCCATCCCCCCAGCACCGTGACATGTCCCTTCACTGTTCTGCCGCCCCAAGGACATAATTATGGCTTTCTCCTCCTGAAAGTGGCTGTCACAGAAGAGCCAGGCAGAAAAGGAGCGGCCAGTGGGTGGAGCACCAATTATTCCTGTAAGTTTGGGACTGGTCTTTGCAGCTGCCCTGTCTTCCATCTCACGCTTACATCTACTTGCTCGACATTCTGTCACACAGACTGCCAGGCCTCGGCATGTCTGTTCTTTTTATGAAGGCCTGGAGTAGTGGAAAAAAAAAAAAAAAAGAGCACAGGATAAAACTCAATTCAGGAAGCTGTGTGACTTTAGGTCAGTCACTTGGCCTCTCTGGGCCAAGAAATGACCATTTTCCCCTGCTTTCTCACAGGCACAGGTTATTGCGAGGGGCAAATGAGGTCACGAGGAGGAGTGTCGGGACACTCTGAAAGCAGGGAACCCTGCTCAAGTGGAAGAGATGAAAACTGTCAAGCAGCTCTGTCTCCCTACATTTGTGTCAGTTCCCCCTCCCCGGCCCTCTTTGAAGAGACCCCTTTGCACAGTTCCCGTGCTGTATTCCAGGGAGCACGCACTCAGACGGAACCCTGGGGTCCCTGGCTGTGTGTGGACAGTTTTAGAGCTGCCTCTACACAGGTCTTAGCTGGGTTTTTTTTTTCCCCCCTTTGGGTGGGACTGGGATTTGAACTCAGGACTTCACGCTTGCAAAGCAAGTGCTCTAATTTGATCCCCACCTCCAGTCCATTTTGCTCTGGTTATTTTGGAGATGGGATCTCAAGCTATTTGCCTGGGCTAGCCTCGAACCTTGGTCCTCCCAATCTCAGCCTCCCAAGTAGCTGGGATTACAGGCGTGAGCCACCAGCTCCCTGCTTGGTTGGTGGTTCTTGCCAGAAGGACAAAATGAAGGATGGCTCAAACTCTGAGGCTTTATCAAGGGCGAACAGAACAGCCTGTCCTGGGCTCCTGCTTGGGGGAGCTGGGAACTGTCCCCTGGACGCTCGGGCACACCTTTGGACTAGAGTTTGGAGGCTGGGTCAGCTGCCATCTGCCTCCCTCGGCTGGGCTCCTCCAGCGCCACATGACGGGTCCCGTGGCAGAGCCTGGCCTCCAGGGCCAGCGAACAATGAGAACCAAGCTCTGGGAGCTGTCAAAAGCCAGGTGACCTCTCACACCTGGAAAGTCACCTCCCCTGCTCGGGAGGGGACTGCACAGAAAGGTGCCGGCTCTCCCCCTCAGAGAGGGACCCAAAATAAGGCACCAAGGGCCAGCCAGGCCCTGTCCCGGGGGACCTGGGTCCTCTGGGTGGCTGGTGGCCCATGGGGTTTGGCAGGGTGGTGAACCTGGAGGGCTGTTCAGGGGCCGGAAGAGGGGTGGCTGGTGCCCCTCGAATGCCCGCTGGCTCCCTGTGTACCCCACCCTCACCCTCTTGGCACAGCCCTGAGCCCCCCACGGCTGTCCTCCCAGGAGCCCCAGGCTCCAGATGGCCTGACACACGGGGCTTGGCCAGAAAAGAGACAGGACCTGTCTGAGCGCACTGTGGGCGCCCTGTGCACACTTGTAAGACCGGAAGTACCTCTCGAAACCCTCAGAAAAATAAAAGCCTGGGACAGGTATGGTGGACGCCGCATCTAGAAATTCTGTCACTTGCCCATGGCTACAAAGTGGCCGAGGCAGAATTCAAACCCAGGTTTGCCAGCCTCCGAAGTCCATGCTCTCAGCCCCTCGGCTTTCCTGCGCACCCCCGTAGCTTCTTTATCACCTCCCTCATTCTAAACACCATACTTCTGCTGATACAACCTGCAGTTCAAGTCATTCCATTGCCAGAGGGTAGCGGAAAGAGAGAAACATGCAGAATGTAGTTCCCTGATTGCCACTTTGGCCCAGTTGGAAGGAGATGTCTTATTAGAAACTCTTGGTGACCGGAGGAATTCAGACAACGCGTGGCATTGCAGCCGGAGGTGGCCCTCACTGCTGGAGGCCTGTGTAAGACATCTTCACAGACGTTGGGGACAGAGGGAAGCAAAAAGGACACTGGGAAAGATGTGGGAAAGAGATAAGGGGCTCCGGGGAGGGTTGAGACCTGCTAGACACCAAGAGACGCAGGGGACTCGGCTTTCCAGCAGCTGGGACAGGGATGATTCAGCTGCACAGTCATCCTGAAAGCTTTTTTGGATCAAATATGGAAACTAGGCTCTGGCCCCTAAAACTGGGTGGGGAGTCCCTGTTAATTCCTTCACAGAGGCAACGTGACAGAATCAGTGTACTTGGGCTGAGCATATCACAAGCACTTTGTTTTTTGGTAGTACTGGGTTTTGAACTCGGGACCTCATACTTGCTAGAAAGGCGCTCTACTGCTTGAGCCACCCCACCAACCCTGTTTTTGTGATGGGCTTTTTTCGAGCTAGGGTCTCGAGAACTATTCGTCCAGGCTGGCTTTGAACCACGAGCCTCTGGGGTTACAGGAGTGAGCCACAGTGCCCGGCTGCAAGCACTTTTACATGTCTTCCCGACCTCCCCCCAGGGAGCCACTGCCATCTTTACGATTCCATTTTCCAGATGAGGAAACTGAGACTCTAGAAGGTAAGAAACACGCCCAAGGTCCCCCAACGGGACACCACCGGGCCAGGATCGTAACTCAGACATCCGCTGTCCTCCAATCCGTGCCTGGGCGCAAGAGTTCAGAGCAAAGGGAAGCTCAGTGAAGGACCCCACTCGGCAGGTTTGCAAAGTGAGCTTTGGAGAAGCCTGGGTCCAGCCGGAGGAAGGGATTTGAACTTGATCTTGGCGGTAGCCGGGAGCCACTGAAGGCCCTTGAGCAGGGGCGTTGCTCTGACAGCATCACAGGCTGCAGTGGAGACGAAGGGTCCAGAGCAGGCGTGTGGAAGCGAAGCTAGGACAGGGAACAGCAGGAAGGCAGTCAGCGTTCAGACCGTGACCGAGCGGCGTATTTTCTTTGTCCTTGGGGCCGGCTGGAGTTTGCCCTTGGCAAGTCACTCTATGAATTCCAGCTCGTCAGGCCAAGGCCCGGATGAAGAGAGAAAGACGAGCTTGACGTGCCACCGAGCAGGGGAACGGGCTCAGTCTCCGCGGCCACCCCCGTCCACGAGCTGTGTTGCCCTGGGCAAGACGCTTAACCTCTCTGAGCCCCTGGCCACCTTCATGAAGTGGACAGCAGCACCCACCTCGCAACGAGGACCCAGTGACCCCGAGTGGCTCGGAGCAGCTGGCCCAGGCCGGGCCCGGGTCGGCGCCCAGAGAAGGCAGCTATTTTGGTGCTCGTGATCCGCGTGGGCCGGCGACACGCCCGGGGCCAGCGCGTCTGTCCTCTGCTGCTACGCAAAGCTGCTCCCCTGACCTCGCCTCGCCCAGGGAACTGGCGTTCTGCCCCGCTCTGCTCAGGTGCTTAAAATTCACTGATTCTTGTCCTTCCTCAGAGGGAAGGACAGTCCTGTCCCTTGTTTTTGGAAGGGCTGACTGTCACAGCCATGGAGCCTGTGTCTTTTTAACAACCCACAGGCAAAAGTAGTGACATGTTCTGTGCGACTCCCACGAGAAGCAAGAGGCAAAAATCAGTGATGATTCCCAGCAGGGTAATTACTTGAGGATCTTTTTTCTCTTCTGGTGGCACTGGGGTTTGAACTCAGGGCCTCACACTTGCTAAGCAGGTGCTCTTATCTCTTGAGCTACTCTGCCAGCCCTTTGTTGTGATGGGTTTTTTTGAGATAGGGTCTCGAGAACTATTTTGCCAGGGCTGACTTTGATCCCTCGATTTTTTTGCTCTCTGCCTCCTGAGTAGCTGGGATTACAGGTATGAGCTACCAGCACTCAGCTTGTTTTTTCTATTTTTTTTTTTAGGAAAAAAGGAATTTACACATTCGATTTCTGAAAAAAAAGAAATCAGCCAGGCACTGGTGGCTCATGCCTGTAATCCCAGCTACTCAGGAGGCAGAGATCAGGAGGATGTTGGTTAGAGGCAGGGGATTAGTGAGACCCCATCTCAACCAATAAAAGCTGGATCGGTGATGTGCACCTGTCATCCCAGCTACACAGGAAGTGTGAATAGGAGGAGGACCATGGTCCAGTTCAGCCCATGCAAGAAGCAAGACCCTTTCTCAAAAATAACCAGAGCAAAAAGGGCTGGAGACATGGTTCAAGTGGTAGAGCGGGCGCCCACCTGGCAAGCACAGGCCCTGAGTTCAAAAGATGCAGGCTGTTGTGGTTTGGATGTGAAGTGACTCGTGTTGAGAGTTTGGTCCCCAGTGCGAATTCAGAGCTGAGGTCTCTGGGAAGTGACCGGATGAATCCATTGATTAATGGAAGAAACGACTGTGGGGAGGAGGAAGTGACTTACTGGGGGCGGAGCCTTTGAAGGGTGCAGCTCGTCCCCGTCCTCTTCCCTTGTCCCTGTCACCCTCCGGGATGCCGTGGGCCCCCTTCTGCCATGATGCTCTGCCTCACCACAGGCCCGGGAACAATTGAACCAGCCCACCATGGTCTGAAGCCTCTGAAACCATAAGCCACAATAAATCCTCCCTCCCTGAAACTGCTGTCTGTTTGTTGTTGTTTTGCAGTACTGGGGTTTGAACTCAGGGCCATTCCACCAGCCCTTTTTTTTTTTTTTTTTTTTTTTTTTGTGGGTCTTGCAAACTATTTGCCTGGGCTGGCTTCAAACTGTGATCCTTCTGATCCCTTCTTCCTGAGTAGCTGGAATTACAGGCATGAGCTGCTGCGCCCAGCCTTCCTCTGGTATCTTGTCACATGGATAGAAAGTGACTAACATGCCGTAAGTGATTTTGTGGGTCAGCTTTGTTGACTGTTTTCCTCTGCAAACATTTATCTTCACCATTTTTTTACTGAAAAATTTTTTTTATATAAAATATTCTTTTTTTGACTCCAGAAGGGAGCAGATGCTGGAGAAGTCCCCCTTGCCTGCCCTGACTCCCACAGGGACCTCTCACAAGAGGAAGCCCCTGTGCCCCTTTTCCAGAGTGCTGTCCCAGTATTTTCAAGGGGACATGCCAGCCCCACCTCCAGGTGGCTTTTGGCCCAGGAGGGTCAGTGTGGGGGTGAGGACAGGAAAGAAGTCCCAGGGGTTATCACTTTGGAAAGAGGCCAGGGGCTTGGTGGCAGAGTGGCCCAGGAAGGACAGTCCTGGAGCCCACCTGGGGTGTCCCCTCACTGTGTCCTGTTTGTTCTTTTGGCCCACAATCCTGTGTTCCTGTCACTCCTTAAGGAAAAGTCCTGTTCCAGCTCCCCCGTCCCACCCACCCTGTTCCCAGTCGTGACTGTTTGCAATCTGTGGATTAGAGGGTTCAGTGTTTATAATTATTATTATTATGTAAATTTTGGCTTTCTGAGGTGACCCTGGTGTGGTGGGTCCACTGGCTCCCCCCTCACACCCCTTTGCTGTCCAGGAGACAGTGGTCTGGGGCCACTGGTTGGGTCCCCAAACTCTGGGGTGGGTCCTGTGGCCCCTCCCCTCTCCCCACTAGGGCATGGCTTCTGTCCTGAGCACCCTGGTGTCAGTCTGTCTGTGCTTTCACTCTGGGGACCCCCAGTGAGCGGGCAAGATGGGGTGAAGATTCTGCCTCAGCTGCTGGGGGAGGCGAGGCACCAGCCCTTTCCTGGTCACTTTGTCCCCACTGTCCCAAGTACGGAAGGCTGGCTGAGTCCTCTCCAGGCCTCTCCCGCCCCTCCCACCCAGCTCTGCTTAGCACTGGGATTACCCAGAATGGACTTGTGCTGGAGCGTCCAGCAGAGGACAGGTGGCCAGTCCCCTGCCCAAGGCTCCTGGTCCCTCCCCCAGCAGACAACACTTTCCTGTCCCTTCCTTTTGTATTTAAAACAATGCGCTGTGATAAATCCTGAGAACGATGTTTTAAAACAAGAATTTTTTTATGGGACGGGGATTTGAACTCAGGGCTTCACCCTTGCAAAGCAGGCACTCAATAGCTTAAGTCACACCTCCAGTCCATTTTTGCTTTTTTTTTTTTTTTTTTTTTTGGAGATGGGGTCTCACAAACTATTTGCCTGGGCTGGACTTGAACTGCAATCCTTCTAATTTCAGCCTCCCAAGTAGCTAGGATGACAGGCCCGAGCCTCTGGCACCCAGCTATAAAATATTCTCTTTGATTAGAAGATCAAGATGAGATCTGCTTGTGACACCATATAGTGGGACCTTCTGGCATGGAAAGTGTAGAAGTGAGACCAAAGCACCCGCTTGGCTCCTTTCTGGGTTCAGCTCACGAGCTAACACTGACCAGGCTGCTGGCTTAGCCAAGGGAGAAGCAGGCTTTGATTGACTTGCTGATGGACTGGTAACTTTCCATAGACATGGCCACCATTTCAAAAGATGTTTTTCTTGTGTACAGATACCCTGGCCTTGGACTTGGCAGGCTATCGGGTGGTGACTTAACCCAGGAACTGCTGAGTTCCTCCTTGTCTTGCACAAACATCCTGGCTTCGTGGTGTGGTCTGGGCTTCACGATAAGGCTATCATGTGCGTGTGAGTGGCCAAGAAAAAGCCCAAGGGTGGGGTAGAAGAAACACGTGCCAGCTGCAGCGGGCAATAGGCCAAGTTAACCCATCCTCTACCTGTAGGATCCAGTGAAGAGTCAGTGTTTTAGCAAAAATGCCCTTCACGGTTCTATGAAGTCACCCAGGCAACTTGTCACAACCCACACGTCAGCTGTGTTAACGTACTGCTCAGCTGTGTGACCTCCAAAATTAGTGATTTTTAAGTCACCTAAGAGCAAATGCCTGCTGTGACTTTGCTCTGACAGACTGCCTGACAACTCGGGTGACCCCTGGGGCTTTCCAAGGGCATTTTACAGGATAAAGATTGTTCCTCAGTTACAATTTCCCCTTGTCTCTGTTTGTCACCTGTGTGGCCATCACAATGCACTGTCTTAGCACACTGTTTTAGCATGGCTTAGACATACAGGGCTCTGAGTCTGCAAATATTCTGGCCTTGTGACCTACTCTGACATTTTATGGTGAAGCTATTGAAGGCATGCTTTTTTGTCGTTGTTTTATGGGACTGGGATTTGAACTCAGGGCTTTGCACTTGCAAAGCAGGCACTCTATCACTTGAGCCCCACAGTGGCCCTCCAGTACATTTTGCTCTGGTTCTTTTGGAGATGAGGTCTCAAGAACTATTTCCCTGGGCTGGCCTTGAACTACAATCCTCCCAACGTCAGCCTCCCAAGTAGCTGGGATTACAGGTGTGAGCCACAGCACCGAGCCATTTTGTCTTTTTATTATTAGTGAAACTGAACATATTTTCATGCCTGTGGTCATTTGTATTTCCTGTGTGGAATGCCTGCTCACTCATTTGCCCTACCTTTTATTCAGTTCTTCCTGTTTTTGTTTGGTTTCAGTGCTGGGAGCAAACACAGAGCCTAATGCAATGCTAGGCCAGGCTGTCTCACTGAGCTGCACCCCAAGCCCTAACCGTACACATCTGAAAGACTGCTTCCTCTGATAGTGAGCTTGATGCTGTGGCCTGGGTGTTTTTGCCCCCCCCCAAAAAATTCATACATTAAAACCTAATCTTCAGTGTGGCGCTATTCGGAGGTGAGGTTTTGGGAGGTGGTTATGTCACATAGGTAGTGCTGTCCAAGTGGGTTAGTGAAAGAGACCATGGAGAGGGGACTTGTCCCTTCCACCCTGTGAGGACACAGTAAGGGATGGTCCTTCTCAGGCACCAAATCTGCTGGTGCCTTGATTTTGGTCTTCCAAGGCTGCAAAAAAAAAAGTATGTCTGTTGTTTATAAGTTACTGTTTATGGTGCTTTGTCATGGCAAGCCTGAACCAACTAAGAGAGCTGGTATTTTGCTGTACCTGTTGGATATTTTCTTCCACTTGAAAAATGGTTTTAAGCCAGGTATGGTGGTGCAGGTTTGTAATCCCAGTAGTGGGGAGGCTGAGGCTGAGGCTGAGGCATGAAACCGTTTCAAGCGTGCACACACACAAGGGGTTTTTTTTTCTTATTTTTAAAAGTACTGGGGCTGAACTCAGGGTCTACACCTTGAGCCACTCCACCAGCCCTTTTTTGTGATGGGTTTTTTCAAGATAGGGTCTCATGAACAATTTGCCTGGGCTGGCTTAGAACCGTGATCCTCCTGATCTCTGCCTTGTGAGTAGCTGGGATTGCGGGCGTGAGCCACCGATCGGCTCACGAAGGTTTTTAATGTCAACACTGTGGTTAAGTACGTCTTGTGGACATGCGGTTTTTTGTGGCAGGGATTTGCTAGAAGTGGAATTTGGGGGTTAAAGGAACGCACACCGAGGTGCTTTGTGTTTTGCTTTTGCAGTGCTGGGGGTAGAACCGTGGGCCTCAGGCAAGCCCTCTATCAGTGCGTAAGATGCCCTTCAGGAAGATGGTACCACCCGGCCCGCTCCTGCCAGCAGCACGGATGTGCCATTCACTCATGCTCTCCACGAGGTTGGCCGATTTGATGTGTGAGCTACCTAGGGTTACCACGATGGAGTGTCACACACCACACTGGGTGACTGACAGCAACAGAAACGTGTTCTCTCACAGTTCTGGGATGGAGAAGGCCAAAATCACTGTGCCCATCCTCTCTCTGAAGTCATAGGGGAAGAACCCTTCCTTGCTTCTGGCAAGTGCTGGCCCATGGTGACCATGACAGCATAACTCCATGCGCCGTCTTCATCTTCACAGTGGCCTTCATGGTTGTGTCTTTACGAGGTTTTCTTAAAGGTCACAAGTCGTTGGATATAGGGTCTTCCTTGATAGTATTCTCAGCTCAACTACTTTTATCTACAACGACCCTATTTCAGAAAGGTGGCATTCTGAGCTTCTAGAGACGGGATCGTACTCAAGGGTTTACGATTACTTTAGAGTTCAGCTTTACGGAAAGGAAAGGCACACACGTAATTAGGGCGACCCAGAAACGGTAGTGACAAATACCAGTGCATCCTAACTGCAGGCTGGTAATGACAATCCTTGATCCTTGGCTGTCGAGTCTGGAAATGTGCCCCGCACAAAGCTCGTCATCCCGTACTGTAGAATGACACAGTCACTCCAGAACGTCCCTGTAGAGTGACAGAGCTACTCCAGAATAGCCCTGTAGAATGACCCAGAATGACTCCAGAAGGCTCCTGTAAAATGAGACAGAGCCACTTCAGATTGTCACAGTAGATGACGCAAGCCATTCCAGAATGTCCCTGTGTGGCGCAAGCCATTCCAGAATGTGCCACAGATTGATGCAGAATCACACAGAATTTCCCTGTAGAATGACGCAGAGCCGCTAAGGAAAGTCCCTGCAGAATGAATCAGCACCACTCCACAACGTCCCCTGCACAGTGACCCAGAGCCACTCCAGAATGCCTCTGTAGAATGACAAAAAGCCACTCAGGTCCATGTAGAATGACAGAGCCACTTCAGAATGTCTGAGTGACGCACAGCCACACAGAATTTCCCTGTAGAATGACGCAGAATCACTCGAGACTCCAGAATGTCACTGTAGAATGACACAGAGCCACTCCAGAACGCCCCTTGTTCTACTGCTTGTTCCCATTGCCTCACGAGGGAGAAATCTAAGTGCAGTCCTCACCTCCAGAATCGTCTACACGATGCTTAAATCGCTGTTTTGTTTGCTTCTTTGAGACAAGGTCTCACTATGGGGCCAAGCTGGCCTTGAACTGTCGATCCTACTGTGCACAGCCCGAGTGCTGGGGTTACAGGTAAGCATTGCCACACCTGGCTGAAATTAGTCTCAGTCTTAGGGAGGGAGGAAGGGGGGAGGGGAAGGAGGAGGGGAAGAGGGAGGAAGGGAAGGGGGAGGGAGGGAGAAAAGGGAGGAGTGTCTTATACTAGACTCTCATTGACTGCAGACCTGACTTGACCCCCACAGCAGTTCCTTTAGCAGGACCTAATTTCTCAGGTGTCAACTTCAGGAAGCTACACTTCCGGAAGAGAAACCGGGTGACGTCTAGGGTCTCTCCTACTTCTGCAGGACCTGAGCCCCCCGCCACCAGAGAACGCTGGATGATTTGCTCTCTAGCTAAATCGCATTGGGTTTTAGGGCAGAGACAGCAGGCAGGTGAGTCACTTACCTTCCCAGCTATGAAACGGGGTTGCCCTACATCTGCTCAGTGGACAGCCTGTCCACTGTAGCCCAGGCAGGTTGCCAGGTTCCCAAGGTCATTTGTTCAAGGGCTCGGCCCATAGCATCAGTTTCTGTCTCACTCAACAGCTTCCAATCGAATGGCCCACTGCTACCATGTTTTTTGTTTTCGTTTTCCCACGGTACTGGGACTTGAACTCGGGGCCTCACACACGCTAGGCAGGCACTGTACCAGTTGAGCCACGCCCCCAGCTCCACAGTGAGGTTTTTATGAGACAGAGCTGTGGCTCCTTTGCTCGACGGTTTTAGCACCTATTCGCTTCAATTTTGGCAAAATCTAGGTTATATCGCCAGGTCCTGAGTGATCTTGTCCCGTGTCATTCCCACCTTCGATCCCCTTCAGCCATTCCTCAAACACAGCAACTGTTCTCCCCATGGAGGGGCCTTCAGACCTGGGACCCCCTGTGCTCTACCTCAGTGCTGGGTGTTAAGTGGCTGAGCTTTCAGCAGCTTCAGATCCCCGCTCTCCCCAGGCTTCCCTCATCCACCCCGGCACTAGTCTGGTCCCCAGTAAGAATATCTCCTGGGACTGGTAGAGTGGCTCGAGCATTAAGAGCCTGCCTAGCAAATGTAAGGCCCTGAGTTCAAATTCCAGTGCTGCCCAAAAAAAAGGTCTCCTGTAGGAGTTCAAACCCCACAAACTATTTTCCACCAATTGCTCTACTAGCAATGGCTTCACAAGCATTTGTTAAACGAGCAGACTACGTTCCTTGAATTCCTCTTCTTTACTTCCCTTCTGTTCCAGCCTTCCAGCAGAATGCTTGGGTTTTCTGGGTCCTCGGAACATGTCTCTCTACCAGCAGTTTCTTCCACATGCCAGGATCTGGTGGTGCGAACTGCATTAGAACGCCTTTAAAACTCACAAAAAACACCGATGAAATAGGTACTTCTATCACCCCCATTTTACGGATGAGTAAACTGAGGTGCAGCAAGGTCCAGTGCTTGCCCCTGGTCTACCCAGCTAGAACTGCTGGACTGAGGATTCAAATACACCAAAAAAAGCATCCTAACAAAATGAGCTCATCCAAATGGAACCCTGGCAGGAGGCTGTGGCCCAGAGAGGTACAGCAGCTTATCAAGTCACCTCAGTAAGTTCAAAGGCAGGAAGAGACCAGAGCCTGAGGGAGGGATTAGCAAGACTCCCAGGCCAGTGTTTCCCCCCGAGCTGAGGCTACAGTACTTCCCCAGGGCCTAAGAGGATAAACCTGTCTCTGTGTGATTTAAGAATGGAAGCCAGACACAATGGCTCAACCCTGTAATTCTAGCTACTTGGGAGGCAGAGATTAGAGAATCGAGATTTGACACCAGCGAGGGCAAAAAAATTAGCAAGACCCCATCTCAACCAATAAGAGCTGAGTACAGTGGCACACGCCTGACATCCTAGCTATGGGGGAAGCATAAACAGGATGCTCTAGGCAGGCCCGGGCATCAACATGAGACCCTAGTAGAAAAATACCTAAAGCAAAATGGGCTGGGGGCGTGGTTCAAGCGGTAGAGCCCCTGCCAAGCGAGTGCGAGGCCCTGAGTTCAAACCCCAGTGCCGTCACAAAAATAAATAAATAAATATGAATTACTGGCTTCAAGGCCAAAGTTGAAGGTGACATCGCCAACTCAGGCTCCTGTGTGGAAAAGCAGAATTCTTTGGACGTTAATAGAAACTTCCAAATGGGGGAGCCCGCCTGCCTGCAGTGTTTCCAGAGGGCTTTGACACAGGAGGAGCAGGCAGTGTTAACAGAGCACCCAGCACAAAGCAGGGCTCACAGGCAAAGACACCTCCAAAAAGGAGAACTATAGGCCAATCTCTTTAATGAACATTGATGCAAAAATCCTCAACAAAATAATGGCAAATCGAATTCAGCAACACATCAAAAAGATTATCCACCACGACCAGGTAGGCTTCATCCCAGGGATGCAGGGGTGGTTCAACATACAAAAATCAATAAACGTAATAAACCACATTAACAGAAGCAAAGACAAAAACCACTTGATCATCTCAATAGACGCAGAAAAAGCCTTTGATAAGATCCAACACCATTTCATGAGAAAAGCTCTAAGAAAACTAGGAATAGAAGGAAAGTTCCTCAACATTATAAAAGCTATATATGACAAACCTACAGCCAGCATTATACTTAACGGAGAAAAATTAAAACCGTTCCCTCTAAAATCAGGAACCAGACAAGGATGCCCACTATCTCCACTCCTATTCAACATAGTACTGGAATTCCTAGCCAGAGCAATTAGGCAAGAAGAAGGAATAAAAGGAATACAAATAGGTAAAGAAACTGTCAAAATATCCCTATTTGCAGACGACATGATCCTATACCTTAAAGACCCAAAAAACTCTACTCAGAAGCTTCTAGACATCATCAATAGCTATAGCAAAGTAGCAGGATATAAAATCAACATAGAAAAATCATTAGCATTTCTATACACTAACAATGAGCAAACTGAAAAAGAATGTATGAAAACAATTCCATTTACAATAGCCTCAAAAAAAATCAAATACCTAGGTGTAAACCTAACAAAAGATGTGAAAGACCTCTACAAGGAAAACTATACACTTCTGAAGAAAGAGATTGAGGAAGACTATAGAAAGTGGAGAGATCTCCCATGCTCATGGATTGGTAGAATCAACATAGTAAAAATGTCGATACTCCCCAAAGTAATCTACATGTTTAATGCAATTCCCATCAAAATTCCAATGACATTCATTAAAGAGATTGAAAAATCTACTGTGAAATTTATATGGAAACACAAGAGGCCACGAATAGCCAAGGCAATACTCAGTCAAAAGAACAATGCAGGAGGTATCACAATACCTGACTTCAAACTATATTACAAAGCAATAACAATAAAAACAGCATGGTACTGGCACAAAAACAGACATGAAGACCAGTGGAACAGAATAGAGGATCCAGATATGAAGCCACACAACTATGAGCAACTTATCTTTGACAAAGGAGCTAAAAATATACGATGGAGAAATAGCAGCCTCTTCAACAAAAACTGCTGGGAAAACTGGTTAGCAGTCTGCAAAAAACTGAAACTAGATCCATGTATATCACCCTATACCAAGATTAACTCAAAATGGATCAAGGATCTTAATATCAGACCCCAAACTCTTAAGTTGATACAAGAAAGAGTAGGAAATACTCTGGAGTTAGTAGGTATAGGTAAAAACTTTCTCAATGAAACCCCAGCAGCACAGCAACTAAGAGATAGCATAGATAAATGGGACCTCATAAAACTAAAAAGCTTCTGTTCATCAAAAGAAATGGTCTCTAAACTGAAGAGAACACCCACAGAGTGGGAGAAAATATTTGCCAATTATACATCAGACAAAGGACTGATAACCAGAATATACAGGGAACTTAAAAAACTAAATTCTCCCAAAACTAATGAACCAATAAAGAAATGGGCATGTGAACCAAACAGAACTTTCTCAAAAGAAGAAATTCAAATGGCCAGAAAACACATGAAAAAATGCTCACCATCTCTAGCAATAAAGGAAATGCAAATTAAAACCACACTAAGATTCCACCTCACCCCTGTTAGAATAGCCATCATCAGCAACACCACCAACAACAGGTGTTGGCGAGGATGTGGGGAAAAAGGAACCCTTTTACACTGTTGGTGGGAATGTAGACTAGTACAACCACTCTGGAAAAAAATTTGGAGGCTACTTAAAAAGATGGACATCGATCTACCATTTGATCCAGCAATACCACTCTTGGGGATACCCAAAAGACTGTTACTCCAGAGGCACCTGCACACCCATGTTTATTGCGGCACTATTCACAATAGCCAAGTTATGGAAACAGCCAAGATGTCCCAGCACTGACGAATGGATTAAGAAAATGTGGTATCTATACACAATGGAATTTTATGCAGCCATGAAGAAGAACGAAATGTTATCATTCGCTGGTAAATGGATGGAATTGGAGAACATCATTCTGAGTGAGGTTAGCCTGGCTCAAAAGACCAAAAATCGTATGTTCTCCCTCATATGTGGACATTAGATCAAGGGCAAACACAACAAGGGGACTGGACTATGAGCACATGATAAAAGCGAGAGCACACAAGGGAGGGGTGAGGATAGGTAAGACACCTAAAAAACTAGCTAGCATTTGTTGCCCTTAACGCAGAGAAACTAAAACAGATACCTTAAAGCAACTGAGGCCAATAGGAAAAGGGGACCAGGAACTAGAGAAAAGGTTAGATCAAAAAGAATTAACCTAGAAGGTAACACACACACACAGGAAATCAATGTGAGTCAATGCCCTGTATAGCTATCCTTATCTCAACCAGCAAAACCCCTTGTTCCTTCCTATTATTGCTTATACTCTCTCTACAACAAAATTAGAGATAAGGGCAAAATAGTTTCTGCTGGGTATTGAGGGGGGGGAGCGGGAGGGGGTGGATTGGGTGGTAAGGGAGGGGGTGGGGGCAGGGGGGAGAAATGAACCAAGCCTTGTATGCACATATGAATAATAAAAGAAAAATGAAAAAAAAAAAAAAAAAAAAAAAAACAAAGCAGGGCTCAAGAACAGTGTACATTTATTTGCTGATGACCCTCACTAAGCACACTTCAAACACAAGGTAAAGAAGGTAAAGAGTCTGTTTGTCACATGGAGCCATATTTTTGCCAACGGCTACAGGCGGTCCGTGCAGGGTGACTTGAAATCACCTCCAGCGGAGGCACCAGCTCTGGGTCCTTCTGGCTCCTCTGGGGCGGAGGCGAGGGTCTACTCCTTGTTCTCATACTTGTGTTTGATGTGCTTCCACAGCTTCTGCATTTAAAAGAAGGAACCACAACCTGTAACCCTGGCTGTCACATTTTACAGTCACTCCCACTGCCCAACTGAAACTCCCACTGAGAACAAGCCTGAGAAAAACCAGTGCTGCGCTCTCATTAAACACAGTTAGGGTTGGCAGTGGCTCAGGCAGTAGAGTGAATACTCATGCCCAAGAGCCCAACATGGTAGCAGAAACCTGTAATCTCAGCACTTAGAACATTTCAGGTCAGCCCGTCTCAACAACTCAGCCTAAGTTTCTCTCTAACCTCAGTCAACATGCTACCATTGCCCCGATGCTGGTGTCACTCTCTGCTGTATGTGGCAGTGACCACCCAGGCCAGCCCCCCAACCAGGCCTCCAGCCCCCCCCACCGCTATCCAGTCAGCTTGCTGCTATTCCCGTGGGTCACATGTGACAGATGGGGAGTTGGATGTTTACTGGGTGACATACTTCAACAAGCCAGACAGAGATGCCTAGAAATTGTGTAAAGGGAAGAACATTCTTGGTTTTTGTTTTTTACAGTACTGGGGTTTGAACTCTGAGCCTACACCTTGGGCTACTCCACTAGTCCTTTTTTGTGAAGGGTTTTTTCAAGATGGGGGTCTCTCAAACTATTTGTCCAGGATGGCTTTGAACCTCGATCCTCCTGAGAAGCTGAGATTACAGGCATGAGCCACCGGTCCCTGGCTGAACACTCTTGTTGGCTGTGATCTGGTTCTAGAACGCAAAATCACTGATGCTGCTTTGCAGGAACGCAGACAGTTAAATGATTTTGCTAGTGCTGTTTGCATCTGAGAGGTCCTTAAGGACAAAACGGGACCTCATAAGGAACTCTACCCTATGTCATCCGGAAACAAAGACCAACTTTAAATGAACTGGAAATCCCCACTCCAAAGGAAAATGACCTTGACAAAGTGTGAACTCTGTGGATGGACTGCCCACAGATTTAGTGGTATTGCTACTTGACTGCAGTCACCTGGAAATGTTGGTGACATATCACCTTATTTGAACAAATTTTTCTTTATTGAGGTCAACCATGTAATGGTAACTTGGGCTTTAATAAAAGGGAAATGAGTTTGAACAGAAAAAAAACCCAAAAAACCCAAATGTTGTAAGTGGGAAGACACGGTCCTACTTTTATAGGAAATTCAGGTGGTTAAGGGATGGCTCCAAAGCATGCAATTATTAAGAAATACTGGAGACTCAAATGGTAGCAGGCCTGCCAAGCAAGCATAAGGCCGAGTTCAAACCCCAGTGCCACCATAAGTAAATTAAACCACCTAGGGACTGGAGGTGTGGTTCAACTGGTAGATGCCTGACTAGCAAGCATGAGGCTCTGAGTTCAAATCCAAATGCTGTCAAACAAAAACCAAACAACCTTTACCACACAGGTATTACTTCAGAGGTCCTAAGGGCACTGTCTCCAAAACACAAGCAAGCCGGACACCGGTGGTGCACACCTATAATCCTAGCCACTTGGGAGGCTGAGATCTGGAGAACTGTGGTTTGGTCAGCCCAGGCAAATAGTTCATGAGACCCCCCCCCACCTCCAAAATGGACTAAAGTGTGGCACAGACGGTAGAGCGCCTGCTTTGTGAATGCAAAGCCCTGAGTTCAAACCCCAGTCCCACCAAAAAAAAAAAAAAAATTCAAACCACAAGCGAATGGTGGAACAAGGCTATCTGTATCAGGCCTTTCCCAGTACGGCCATAATATAATGATACGAACATACACAGGAAATTAAAAAATTACTAAATACACAGAAGCAGGGCATGGTGGCACACACATGTAATCCCAGCTACGAAGGAGGCAGAGGCAGGAGGATCTCAGGTTCAAGGCCAGCCTGGGCAAAGCTGACAACACTCTGCCTCACAAAACAAACAAATAAAAAAGATGGGGACACGGCTCAATGACAGACAGCTTGCTTAGCATGCACAGACCCTGGGTTCAATACCTAGGATGGCCAAAAGAAAAAAACCAAAACCAAACACAAGCAACTAACAACGCAACTAACAGCACAGTGCCTGGGACAGGTGGAGCCTAAAAGGTGTCGCTAGAGGAAATTAAGACAAACAAAAGAAATAAAAGGCTTGCTCTCCCCTTCTTTATGCTTCTACTTCCTTCTGAGCAGCGCAGCCAGTGCTCTTTTTGGGGGTGCCATACCCAGCATGGAGGCGCCTTATCTGCATCCCCTGAAGTAGTTACTATGATCTCAATTTCACACATATAACTGACGCTCAGGGAGGTGAGGAAATGTGTTATTAAGTAGCAAATCCCAGTATTCCTAGCCAGGGCTCTTTGAGTTCACAGCCTCCTTAGTTATAAGGTCAGCCACAGGGTCGAAGATGTCCTTTCACGACTGGGGCCTGCTCAAGCATCGAAGTGGGATCTGTTGACCTCATTTAACCTTTTAGGAGTCACACCAGGCCAAGCGGACTGCTGGCGATCTCAAGAAAGAAGAGGCCCACGATTTACCCCGTTCCTCGGAAAGGCAGACTGAGTCCCGTCCCGCCTCCACTCCCACAGTCACCCCTCCCGTGGGCTCAAGGTCAGGATGGCCCAGGCCCTCACCCCCTCGTTGATGTGGTCGTAGATCGCATCCGCGCCTTGATCAAAAGCACGCTCGAAGAACAGAGCGCCCACAGCGATGGTGAGGGCGAAGGTGGAAGTCCTGCGGAACAGCAGGGAATACAATCTTGCAGTAAGAGTAGGGGCCGCCATGTTTCCTCGCTGCCGGACTCGCGCCACCGCGCATGCGCCGAGGCCGACGTCGTTCCCATAAGGCCTCGTCGTGCAATGCTTGATGGGATTTGTAGTTCTTCAGCTCTCTGGGCTTGTTTTGAACCACAGAGGTAACCACTAACCTGCATAGAAGAAAAAAACCTATCATAAGATTCCTAGCTTCACATCGCAAATTTGATAAGATTTATTATCCAGTTTTTCTTTCCAATGATCGCCTGCTGTTTGAATATTTAAAACTACAACTCCCAGAAGCCCACGCACTTCCCACTCTCCCCCTGAGCTCTCTCGATTTAGCTTCCTGAAGCTCTTTGAAGAGCAAGCTGACACGCGAGGAAGGACTACGAATCCCAGCAGGCAGTGCGCGGAGCGAGGGCGCAAGAGGAGGAGCCGGGAGCCGTCGGGCCCCGCCGAGTCAGGTATGTTCTTTGGCGGGACGTGGAGGGGCGAGCTCTGGTCTCTGTCCCTACACAGGAAGACGTGGGCTCTTCGCTCTAAATCCGCGCGACCTGCCACTTTCTGAGTTGGGGAGTGGGTATAAGACCGAGGGAATTTGGGCTTTCGGGACTCCGGCTCGACTCTCCGCCTACTTTTTTCAGCCTACCATAGGACACGTCTAGAAATGGCTGAACTTGAGTCCCAGGCCTGACGCTTCAAAACCGCCTGGGGGGGGAAGGGACGGTTCTGCACGTGCTTCCCGTCCCGGGCCCCCCCAGGCTTCGAAGCCAAGAACCTGAGCCTGGAGGCGGGCGACCTGGCGTGACTTCTTCCCTTGCTTTGGAATAGATGGAACTTTGGGCTTTGGAGTCGGGGCCGTTCTACAGATGTTTTCTGGGTCCCAGCAGCTGCGAAGTCCCTGCTGTCCTGGAGCCCCGAGTCTACTGGGAATGGGCGGAGGGGGAGGTCCTGATGCTTCTACAAACAAATGAGTAGTGCTTTGTAGAACCGAAGACCGGATGCTTGGGGAGGCCGTGATGGTGCCGAGTTAGCCTGGGTGACACTCACTGGAGATCTGGATGATTATTACAGTCGCGGGTCACACAGGAAACGTTGGTGACAAAGGCTCTGTGAGGCCACTGCAGTCCTGGGATGGTTGAAGGAGAGTAGAGTGGACAGGGGAGGAGGAAGAGGTGAGCCAGGGTCAGCTCAAAGCTTGGCCTTGTAAGCCACGGTAAAGAGTCTTATTTAAGTGCACTAGGAAGCCGCTGAAGGGTTTTAAGCAGGGATGTGACAAGATCTAATTTACATTTTAATGTCATCATTCTGGCTGTTCTCTGGAGGATGGAGTGGAGAAGAGGGGATGTATTGACATGGATCAGATGAGGGAGGTTGGAGATTTAGATTCAAGTGTGGATTAGAGTAGTGATCAGATTTAGGATGTATTTTGGGACGAAGGGCAGACAGAACAAGCTAATAAAAATGAAATAAGGGACTTAAAATCCACAGGAATAATCTGAAGTTCTGTTTTGTTTGAGCTGACCTTAGATACCTAGGGGCATCCCAGGCAAATGGGGTTATGAGAATGGAATTTAGAGAATTTGGAGATAGGGTGACATTCAAACCAAGAACTGATTTCCAGGCCTGGCTCTGCCTCTGCAGGGCCCTGATTGGATCTGACTGGGCCCTATTTTAATTCATCTGTGAAGAGTAACAATAAGGGGCCAGGTGTGGTTGTGCATACCTGTAATCCCAGCTGTGAGAGAGTCAGAGATGAGAGGATCATGGTTCAAGTCCAGCCTGGGCAAAAGTTATCAAGACCCTGTATCAAAAAAAAAAAAAAAAATGTGGGTGGTGGTGCTTGCCTTTGGTCCCAGCTACTTTGGAGGTGGAGACAAAAGAATGGTGACCTGAGACCTGCCAGGGCGAAAGCTGGAGATCCTATCTGAAAAACAAACAAAGCAAAAAGAACAGGATGTGGCTCTTGAGGCCCTGAATTCAACCCGAGCACCCAGAAGAAAAAAGAAAGAAAAAAAAAAGAAAAGTAACAACAATGCCTGGTTAGGGAACCGGAAAAGAAAGCGAGAAGTGTTCCCATTGAGGATGGTACCCTTATTATGGTCTCTTTACTGTTTGCAGAACTTTCTGGGAATTGCTTGGGGCTGGAAGTTGTGAACCTGCAGGGAAAGACTACTTAGGTTTTGCTATCAGCTGTCAAACCTTCAACAAACACACATGGCTGATGGGACGTTCAAAGGGGAGGGGATCATTTTAGGTGAGATCAGCCGGGAAGTCACAGGGAGTTAAAGGTGTGATTTATTTTGTTTGGCTTTTTAATGTATTTTTACCTTTTAAAATTCTCACTTTGTAGTAAAAAATTTTCGAAACCTAACTGTCTTTCAGCCATCATTTTCAACCTAGTAATTGTTCTGTACATAAATCTAGGAAAGTAAGGAAAATGACTTTGACTTTGGCTTTGATTAGTGTTTGAACTCAAGTTGAACAAACTAAACTCATCTCTATTTACATCTTAATTACATTCCCTTAGACATTTTAACTCCATTTATAAATTTAATATATTTGATTTTCTTTTTAAGCACTTAAGATGCATAACTTAGCAAGCATAAGTTCCCCCAGGATACTTAGTTACCAGCAAATCTAATTCATTAAACTAATACTGAATTTCAAGTTCTTGCAAACATTTCAATACTTTTTTATAGACTTAGTCAAATTCTCTTATGTCAATCTTTGACTCTTGTCTGAAGAGCTACAAGGAAAAACTGGGTGGGGTGGGGGGACCTGGCACGTGCCTAGAAAGCTGGAGGCCCTGAGTTCAAACAAATGAAGAAATAATAAAGAAAGAAACAGTTTCTGTTTCTGACATAATATCAGAATATGGGGAGCATCCTTATGTAACACTGATAGCACCCTAGGTCATTCTAACTAGTATTTCCAATCACTGCTAACCTCTCAACCGAAAATCACAAGTCTAATATCAATTACTGCCTTGTTGCTGGGCACTGGTGGATCACGCCTGTGATCCTAACTACTTGGAAGGCTGAGATCAGGAGGATTGCAGTTGGAGGCTAGCTCGGGCAAATAGTTCGTGAGACCCCCATCTCTAAAATAACTAGAGCAAAATGGACTGGAGGTGTGGCTCAAGCACTAGAGTGTCTGCTTTGCAAGCATAAAGCCCTGAGTTCAAATCCCAGTCCCACCAAAACAAAAAATCAAGATATAAAAATGAAACTGACATATTTTATCAGTTACCTGTTTTTTAACTTTTATATTTTAAATTAGAATCATAATGCTTAACTGTCAGCTGTTCAACACATCAAATTTTTCCTGTTAAAAATACATGAAAACATCAAACTACAATGGGTTTTTGTTTGCTTGATCATTTCTTGAGACAGTGATCTTGATGTAGCTCAGTCTGGCCTTCAACTCGAGATCCTCCTGCATAGTCTCCTGAGTGCTGCTATTATAGGTGTGTACTACTGTGCTCAGCTTTATACTTACTACTAAATTTAAAAAACTATGCATGTACCTGTCTTTCCAGCTAAAGTGGGAAGCCTAAATAGGAGGGTGGTGGTCCAGGCTGGCCAAGGTATAAAAATGAGACCCTATCTTAAAAATAGCTGCAGTCAAAAAGGGCTTGGGGCATGGCTCAAGTGCCTTCTTGGCAAGTGCAAGATTCTGAGTTCAAATCCCAGTACTGCCAAAAAGGGAGGAAGGGAGAAAAAATTTTATCCCCTCTGTAAATTGTGCTTTGCCTCAAGTTGGAGCTCCCCTTCCAGTCAGCAAGGGTTATTCATAATCAGTCTGATTTCTGCCTGTGACATGAATGCAGTGGCCTGTGTCTCCTCAGAACAACTGTTTCCAGCAGAGGCCGCTTTGGGATTTGGGGGGAAGTTCCTTCTTCTAGGTTTTGTTTTTTAGGGGACACTGTACTCACTGGTTAAAATCCAGATTTCTGGATCTCCCTCTAGATTTGCCAAGTCAAAATATCTGGGACTTGACTCAGGAGACTTTTTCCTTTTTTTTTTTCTTTCTTTCTTTTCTTTTTTGGTGCTGGAGATGGAACCCAGGGCCTCACACCTTCTAGGCAACAGCTCTATCACTGAACTCCACCTCCAGGAGACCTTATTTTTAATAAAGTTCCAGTTGGGAGCTGGGTGATTTTGGAGGGTTGATCTGATGTAGCCCAGGGTGGGGTCAACAGAGGAGGTTGTGTCCAGATAAGAGGTGAGATCTGACTTGGGCAGCAGGGATAGTGGTGACAGAAGAGCAGATGGTATTTGGAGCCTAGTCTACGGGCACAAGAAGGAAGCGGTTTGAAATCTGGATATTTAGTTCAGGAGCCTCCTTCAGACTATTTTTGTCTTTCCTATTTGGAAACACTGGTCTCCTGGGACGTGTAATCATCAGATGAGAAACTGGGTCCCCAGACTGCAATGTCTGGAGTCCGGAATTGGGCTCAGCCAACCTTCACTGAGCCTTGGGGCTTAGTAGGCCAGGTCTGGTTGGAATCAGGGCTCTCCCACAAACCCTCCCACCTCCCCAGAGATTCTTCAGATGGGAACTGAGAGAAACATGTGCTCTATCCCTTTCACCCACCACCCTAGCTGAGCCATTTAGGAGGGGCAGGATTGACCCTGTCTGACAAATTGCCCACTTTTATTTTTTTTCTGTACTAGGGCTTGAACTCAGGGCCTACACCTTGAGCCACTCCACCAGCCCTTTTTTGTGAAGGGTATTTTCAAGATAGGGTTTCACGGAACTATTTGCCTGGGCACTGGCTTTGAACTGCGATCCTCCTGATGTCTGCCTCCTGAGTAGCTGGGATTATGAACCACTGGTTTTGTTTGTTTTAGACAAGATGTTGCTTTGTAGCCTCAACCTCATATTCCTCTTGCCTCTGCCTCTTAAATTCTGGGATTACAGGCATGTACCACCACACCTGGCCTGCCACCACTTTTTTGAAGGGAATTTTTT
Source organism: Castor canadensis (assembly GCF_047511655.1). Lineage (NCBI taxonomy): Eukaryota > Metazoa > Chordata > Mammalia > Rodentia > Castoridae > Castor > Castor canadensis. Next base: position 2,607,814 of record NC_133403.1, on the reverse strand, counting down.
TTCAGATTTTAGAATAATCACTCAATGTAGCAACTTCTTAGAAAAATAGAAAAACACAGAACAAGAAAAAAGCCCATGTGTAATCCTATTATTTAGGCATAACCACAGTAAATATTTTGTGTCTATTCTGGTCTGTGTGTATGTGTGGGGGGGAGGATTCTCTCTCCTTAAAAAGGTTTTATATTATTGTACATACGGTTGTGGTAATGAGCTGTCTCTCTTTCAGCAATATAGAGTGAACGTTTGTTCAAGCGAGGGAATGGTTTCCTTTGACTTGAGATGAGTTCTGGTTATGTTGCTCAGGCTAGCCTTGAACTCCTGGACTCAAGTGCCTCAGCCTCTGGAGTAGCTGGGACTAGTAAGTGCCACTGTGCCCTGCTTTTAATGGCCAAGTGGTACACCATTGAACTGTGGCTCAGACCTTACTCTTGCTCCTTGCCAAGTGTGGGCTGTCTGTGACCATGTTTTTTTTGTTTTTTGGTTGGGGGGGTGGGGCAGGATGAGGGTAACAGTTGACCTCACAGGCTTTCTGCACTATGTCATGGAACCCCTCCCTCCCACCCCACGTGGGAGTAGCATGCCTGGCCTGTAGCAGCCAGTGGTAACTCTTAGTTGTTTCTACTGTCGGATGTTTAAATTTCAGTTTTAGGATAAGCTACATTTCAGTGACCATCCAGGTGCAAATGGTGCCCAAGTGCTTGGGACCAGAAGTGTTCCCGATGTCAGAGTTTTTCAGATTTGGGCCTATTGCCTAGATTTCAGGAGGTGAGGCTCCCTAATAAGAAGATGTGCAATCCGAAGCTTTCTGAGCATCCTGTCAGTCCTCTCAACGTTTTGGATTTTGGAGAATTCCGTTTTTTCAGATTAGGGATGGTTACTCTCTCCTAGAACTTTGTGGTCATCTCTGAGCATTTCCTTGGAGGGATTTCCTGTTGGATGGTGCAGGTGCCCTGTGGTACCCGTGGGTGTAAAGCTTGTTACCTGATGCTGTTCCTGGGAGCATATCTGTCAGCCACCCCAGCATGTACTCCATGAACCTTGTGAGAGCAGAGGTCTCAATTCCTGGCTTATGAATCTCACTATAGTCTGGTCACCATGTAGCAGCACTGGCTTCCCCTAGACCAAAAGATCACAGAAAGGGAGACACCAAGATGGAAGCTGTCATGTTTTTATAACCTGCCCCTGGAAACGACATGCTGTCACCTCTGCTTTGTTCTCTTGGTCACACAGACCAACCCTGACACAGCTTGAAAAGGGACTCTCTAGGTCGGAAACCCAACATCATGCCATGTATCACTAGCCTGGGAAAAGATCAAAATTCAGTAGTACCAGTGTAATTTCTACGGAAAGTGTGTCATCTTGAAATCATCATAAAATTGAAAACGTGTCAGTTGAGCCATCTTAAGCCAGGGGCTCTCTGTGTTGAAGGGTAAATAACTTCCAAGGAGTGACAGGAATGGTCTGTGTGACTTTGGACTGGCTCTTGCTCTCTCTGTTCCTCAGTCCATCATCTGCCATTGTTCTGGAATCAAGCCCCCGGCCCAGACCTGCAAAATTAGAAATTGCTGTCGGGGTCCCCACCACCTAAGACTGCTAGGAATAAGAAGATGCACCTCACCCCAAAGGAGAAGGAGACAAACATACAAACAAGGTCGGACTGAGAAACCTGTGGAGTTGCAGCCAAATCCTGGGGCATCTGAACGGGGCCCCTACCATAACGGGGGCCCGCAGCAGGGAAGACACCTGCGTTTCCTTGGAACTTCTATGGAGCAGGGTCCTGAGCACACAGTCTGTGGGCCACCCCCACAGGCCGGTTCTGATGCCATCCCCTCCAGACGGCAGACATGTGGCACTGGCACACTGCCGGGCTCCTCGTGGGCGTGCAATAAAGCAGGCCTCTGGCTGCAGTTTATTGTTTACCTGCACTCTGATGGCGCCATAATGAGAAGAAATGACAGCTGAGCTTGAGGGCAGCACGTGGGGAGCACAAGTCCAGCATTCCTACAGTGTACATCTTTGGCCAAGGCCAAGCTCTTGGTTTATTTTAGCCCTGTGCCAAAGCTAGCTCCGTCTCCGAGATGCACACAGTGAAAGGAACAGACTGACAAGTACAAATGTCTGCCCACAGCAGCCTCACGGTGGGGTAGTGGTGTGGGCAGAGAATGGGCTCTGGGGTCAGCCAGACCTGAATGTGGACACCAGCTCTGGGTTACCACTTGCCAGCATTGTGGTGAAGACACCACAACTCCAGCGGATGACGTGGGGTCCTCAGCATGGCTGGCCCCCCACAGCGTAGCAGTGAAGAGCTGTTGTTACTGTGATACTATTATTGACACTAACAATAATTGTTACCATTATTCTTGGTGTCTGTCCTAGCTGTAAACAAATTAACCGTGTTTGGAAGCCTGTATCGTCATGGCAAAATAAATCCCTTGATCCCTACTCAGAGGACAGGGCGAGGGGGGCGCATAAGAGAATGAAAGCTGTTTCCCCTTGCCACACTTGCCAGTCTCTCTTCTTTCCTGTTCTGCCTCTGAGTCTGGACTACGTGGTCATCTTTTCTCTGAGCCTGGGGGACTAATGTCAGGTGCCCTGAAACAGCCAGGGAGGGGTTAGCACCATAGGGAGCTGCCCGGCTGGGCAGGCAGGCTCTGCTGTGGGATGAGGCAGGGGTAGCAGTGACAGACCTGCCTTCGAGGCTTCTTGGCTGTCTCTCCTCATGCCCTGCATCTCTGTAACAGGCTGCAGGGAAGGGGGCTGGGAGGCACTGGCGACGAGCAGAGGATGGGAGGTCTTGGTGCTGTGGCCACTCGCCCATTCATTCTGCAGGGACAGGCACTGGGACAGGCTGGGCCCTCTTCCTGGTGGTGGGAGAGGCAGTTGGACAGACAGACAGGAGTCTGCCCTTGGGGAGCCTGTGCCCTGGTGAGAAAGACAGATCCACAGGCTAGTAGCCAGCATGCTCTGGAGAAGAACCAAGTATAAGGGGCTGGTGGCATTGACCCTGACTGTAATTTTCAGTCAGTTACAGGCAAACACTGTGCCATTTTATATAAGGACTTAAGTGTTTGAAGATTTTGGTATTCCCCCACGGACACTGAGGGGTAGCTCTGCTATGTCAGTAAGTCCTCAGCGGCTGTGGGATTCTGTTTAATAGATAAGGACAGACTCTAGGACATCAACTAACTTTCCATAGGTCACTAGAGTTAGCATCCAATAATCCCAGAGGGTTGTCCTGCTATCTTGGCCTTGAGGATTCAGTCTTGTTACCTGGCAAAGCTCTGGGGAGCCAGCAGACACTGTTGCAGCCGTGGACCTGGTCCCTGGGAGTGGGTTGGTGGCACCACCTGTGTTCCTGGCGGGGGAGTGGGGCCAGACCGTTCTGTGTTCCGGACAGGGCTTCGCTCACATGCTGCACACTGCTGAACACGCCACCCTCGGAGGATGAGGCTGAATCATGGCAGAGAAGGCCAGCTTAGCGCCCTTTGCTGCTGTCTGCTCCACCTAGAGATGTTCCAACTCTGCCTCTTCCCTAGCCCCTGACTCCTGGCTCAGAGCTGCCAAGTGCAGTGGGACAGGTGTGCAAGGACGCCAGCCGAGGGGTGAGCGAAGCTAAAACCCAACCAATGTTCTGCTTGGCAAGTGCGTGTCTGCCAGATGCAGACCGCACCTTTTCCTAATGTCACCCAGGCACTAGAGTCGGGAGCATTTGGGTCAGGAGCCTAGGGGCTCACACCTGGGGAAGTCACCTCCCAAAGGCCAGCTCATGCACAGGAATGGAGCTTGTACATGCCTGCGAAGTAGGCGGGAAGCACTGGGTCCCTAATGCCATCCCTGGGCAGGGCCTGTGATGCAGGGCAGGGGTCTGGGCCCACTGTGAGGCTGAGGTTCGGTCCCCCCACTGCTTCTTATGGTGTGGCCTTTAGGCAGCCTCCTTCCCGCTCCTGGCCTCACTTTTCTCATCTGCAGTTTGAACCAGCTGACCCCAGAGGTTTCTCGTCTGAGCCTCTGTTTTCTGGAGGCCCATGCCAATGATGGCGTTGACGGCCAGAATTTCTTAAGGGCCTCCTGTGGACCCAACCCTGTGCCAGGTGCACCCATGCATCCTTTTGACCCTGCGGGGCCCATTATCACTCTCCTGGTCTTCATAGTAGAAATCTGAGGCCAGAAGTGAAATAAAAAGCAGTGGCACCTGGATTTAAACCCTGATGTTGACTCCAGAGCCCAGCTCTTAACCCTTGTCCCATATGGCCTCCCTGACACATAGCCCAGGCCACAGCAGGTCCTGATGTTCACTGTGTCCCCAGCAGTGATGAGGTGCTGTTGTGAGCATCTTCTCATCTGACCACCAGATATAGCACCTTCAGATCCATCCTCCTGCAGCTTCACACATATGGAAACAGAGGGCAAGTGACGGTCACAGTCAAACGTGGCAGAGCTAGGATGAGAACGTGGGGTCAAACATTTCCCATGTGCCAGATGACGGTGGGCAGAGAAGGTTATGGGAGGGTAGCTGAGGCTAATGCAAGGACATAAATGGAGTCATTGATATTTTGCCTTATGTGTGTGGGACACACACCGCCTAGCACTAAGAGGCCATTATTTGGTTCCTAGCATGTCTGAGCGGACAGAGGGGCATGTGACCTAGATTTCCTGGTGGGGTGGTGTTTGAGATAGTTAGTAGGGCAGCAAGAACTTAGGCTTTCCCACCCTGAGACCTGCTGTGCCCTTCCTACACTGTGACCTAAGTAAGGCACCTGAGCCTCAGTTTCCTCATTTGTAAGTGGGTATATAGTGCATACCAGCCTGGTCCCAGAGGTGTGATTAGTAAAGGACAGGTGCCATCAGGATGACTTGTTGGAGGAGACTTTGGGTAAGTGAGTAGGAGTGTGGGTTTGCTGCCTGCTACTAGGCATGGCATTGACAGAGGAGCCTCAGTGCTGTCATCTGAAAAGGAGTCACAGGCCCTACCCCACAGGTCCTGAGGGTTAAGTGAAATGACATGCAATTATCCTGCTGCCAACAGGTAGTAAACGCCCAATAACCACGAGCTCTCATAATAGCCTTGATTGAGCACTTGCTGGATGTCAGGCATTAATAGTGTTATTTTTAATTAATAACCTTTTTTAAGTGTTTTTGCAGTGCCAGGGATTGAACCCAGGCCCTTGAACATGCTAGGCAAGCGCTGTACCACTGAGCTACACCCCATCCCTAATGATCCATTTGCATTTGCAGACTTCTCCATCGTGCTCCTCAGACCCGCTGCCGCACAGGCTCACAGTGAAGCAGAGGCCTAGAGGGGGACTTGCCCAAGGTCACACTGCTCCTCTTGCCCTGTGTGGTTTGGATCAGCTCAGTGTGCCGCAGAGCCCCTGTTCTGTGTCAGTCTCACACGGGGTCACCCTCCTCCATCGCTCCCTTCCCCATTACTCTCCAGCGCCAGCAGCTCCTTGGAGCTTCAAGCTTCGTGAAGGCTTGGTTAAGCGCTCGGCCGTTAAATGTTCATCTCTTACAATTTCAATCCAATTCCTATAAGTTTGTTGGGAAGATAGGGTGTATTAGAGCTGCCAAATGTAATATATCAAGTTCGTGTGTGTGAGATGCAGTTTCTCAGCAGTAATGGGAGAATAGAGGTTTTATACGTTTTCATTTGGAATGACTGGCTGTTCCTGATCCCATTACAGCCCCTGTCTTAATGGCTGCCGTCCCTGTCTGCTGCAGGAATAACTTTCTCTATCAACCTGCTTGGCTGCTGGAGCTGTCCAGAGACTCGTTTGTCTCTGCACCTCTCCTCGGTCTCTTCCTCTCAAAATGCACTCCCCTTCTGTCTGCTCAGTGGATCAGGTCCCAGCTTCAGTCTTATTTGCCAGGTCCTGGGAGTTGAGGCTTTGGCTGGCAGCCTTGGCAGTTGTCTTCTGATCTCAGGGAAGTCATTTCCATCCTCCTGTGGCCCTCCTGTGACCTGAGGAACAGAACACAGGGTGAGGGACTGGGCTGAATTCTGGCTTTGCAGGTCCCACTTGACAGCCTCTGGTGAACCTTTTCTGAGGTCTTGTACACAGAGCTGGAGGACCTAGAGGCTGGCTGTGAGTCACAGACCACCATCCACCTTGGCCCACAGAGCTCCTGGAATAGGAATGGTGGCGGTAGACTGAGGGCTCTTAAGACTATAGTGTTCTCATTTCCCTCCGAGACTGGCTGGGGACCAGTCCCCTGAGAATTTTGTAATCTCCTTGGGAAACTGTTAGCTGAGCCCTCCTCTTTCCCCAGGCATGGAACTGGCCAGGAGAGAGGGCACTGAGCAGTGTGATTTGGGGGGCAGGGACCTGCACGTACATTGTGACTGCCGATTGTATGACTTTAGGCCAATCACTTCCTCTCTCTGAGCCCTGGTTTTCCCAAAGGGAAATGGAAATTAATTCACTTATTCCAAAATGCATGATTGTCTCTCCTGTTCCAAGCACCACTTTAGGTGCTGGGACTCTAGCACTAAACTAGTAAAAATATACCTGCTGTGATGGATTTATAGTCCTGCTGGGGGGAGAAAGACCATAAATATAACAAGTAATCTGTTACTTCAAAGGAGATAAGTGCTACGGGGAGAAACAAAGCAGGGAGTGGAGGAACCAAGGGGAGGCTGGTGTGGCCAGCATGAAGAGAACAGGGAACAAGGTCAGAGGAGGGATAGGGGAAGAGGGGAGCTGGCAGAAGGCTTAAGGTGATGGTCCTGTAGCCTGGCTACATATGAGAATTACCTGGGAGCCTTAAAAAGTGCCGAAGCCCAGGCCACCCCGCTGAGCTTGTTTTAACTGGGTGGGGTCAGAAGCTGGACATCAAAAGCACTGAAAAATTCCCTCCAGAGTGAGGCCTGGTTGACCAGGTCGTCAGTGCTGCAAACTCCTCATGGGGTGGGCATCTTGGTTCAGGGGTGGCTCAGCCAGGCCCCTGTGCCCGGGGCTTTGGCGCATGGCCTGTTTTCCAGTGGTCTGACCCAGTATTTTGTGGCTTTCCACACAGCCGCAGCACCTGGTGTAAGTGGCCATGGGAAAACGATACTTTTGTGACTACTGTGACCGCTCCTTCCAGGACAACCTCCACAACCGAAAGAAGCACCTGAACGGGCTACAGCACCTTAAGGCCAAGAAGGTGTGGTACGACATGTTCCGAGGTGGGTGCTCCCGGGCTCTGGACTGAGCTTGGTCTTCCTCCACATCACACAGGTAGCATCAGCCACACTCCAGGCTCTCAGCAGACCAAAAGGAAGGAAGGAACTGGGTTCAGTTCCCAGCATCAAAGAAAAGAGAGAGAAAAACATAAAAGAGAGAGGCCTGGGCTCCTAGCCCCAGGGGCAGAGGGGCCCTCAGAGAGGTAGGCCAAAACGGGAGCTCCTTTCTCCAGCCACCTTGACTGAGGCCTCTTGTGCTCTACGGAGCTTCTGGAGGTTCTGTGGGTGGGAGAGGCCTCTCGCAGGTGATGTTTGAGCCACCAGCTGAAACAGGGAGAGAAATAGGGGTGCACACTCCTCTGGGCTGAGAGTTGTAAAGAAGCAGGCAGCCATGAGCACCTGGTGCGAGGGGAGCAGAAGGAGAGGGGGCAGTCAGTGGGGCGGGGGGATGAATAGCCCAGCTTCGGAGAGATGGCGGGAGGAAGGGAAGGTTCTTTGGGAAAGGCTTCTCAGAGCAGATGCCACTGGGGTGAATGAGCTAAGACTGGACACACCCCAGGTGTGTGTACTTGTGCTGAGCTGACCGAAGGGAAAGGGAGCTTGGCAGTATGGCCAGGGTGGACCTGTCGCTCCTGGAATGAGCTGGGCTCCACAGGTTGGAGCAGGATTTCAGGACAGGGCCCAGTGCCTGGAGGAAGGAACCAAAGAGAGGAAAAGAGAGGCAGACAGAGTTCCTGGGCTGAGATTTGGAACTCACAAGAAAGGAGTGCGTGTTTATTGAGTGCTTGCTACATGCTAGGTGCTTGCCACAGCTTGTCATTTGCTTCTCTCTGACTGCGTAAGGCAGCAGTTCTCAACCTGGCTGTGAATTAGGATCACCTGGGGCCCTTTCAATAAAACACTTGCTGGGGTGGCATGCTTCTGCAGTCCTGTCCTACAGTTCTGTAGCTGTAGGTGGTAGCTCCTCAGGAGGCTGAGCAAGAGGTGACACTCACTAACATTGTGGCCCAAATTTTGTCATGTGTAATATGGCCACAACAGTACTCACCTCCCAGAGATGCACAGGGCTCAGTAATCCTGTGATGACTGTTTAGCACACACAGGAGGGCTTACTAAGTAGGAGCAAAGTCTGTGTGTCCTCCAAGTGATTGACCTCACGTCTTTTGTTTCCTTGGGTGCATTTATTCAACTCAGTGAGGACTTAGGGTATCCGCAGCTCCTAGTCAGCCTCCAAAAATTCAAAGATGACTAAAATGGCCCTCTTCTAAGTGACCTCACGCCTGCCTACTAAGACAGAACCCCTGGCTTGCCTGGCTTCCATGTGCTGTGGCCTCTTCCTCCTGGCCCTGCCATACTCTCACTGTGTGACCTCTCTGCGGGCATGCCCTTCCTCCTGCCCTTTCTGCTCCAGGACATTCCCCCTCCACCTCAGAACTCAGCTCAGGCAGCAAATCCCCAGGGACACCCTCTCCGTCCCTGGGCCAGGTCAGGTCATTTGGCGACATAGTGAGCGTTTACCCTATTGATATCCACACGGATTAGTGTGGCTGCTGGACTGGAAGGAAGGGCCAGCTCTGACTTGTTCTCCACTTAAATCCTCAGCCTGGCATGGTGCCTGGCATCCAGGCCATGCTCCATGAATGTTTGGGAGATGAACGGCTAAATGACTGAGCAAATAAACATGGAGCACCAAGGGCAGCTGGTCATTTTGGGAGATAAAGCAAGAAGAACTGACAAGTCAGATCACAGGAGCCTTGAACCAGGGGGAGGAGCAGGGTCTCTTTGTGCAGGACCTAGGCTGGGGCTTGTGATCTTGGGTACCCTTCAGAGGCACCATGGAGCTTTTAGCAATTCTGATGCTCTCCCGCTCTGAGGAATTAAACAGACCTGAAAAGGGTCTTGGAACTCTTCTCTCACACTAAGCCTCCCAGCCAGGAGGCTTGTCTGCAAGCCCTTGGCCATAAGCTGTACTAGTCCGAGGCTCAGGGGGTCTTGGGAGCATTCATGTATCCTCCACTAGCCGCCCCCCCACCCCAGGAAGGGCAGGTAGGACAGGCTGTGCTGTCTGTACCCCCAGCTGGGTGGGCTGAGACTGATAAGCCTGGTGTGGACAGAAGGACCCTTCCCCACCCTGCTGGCTCCAGCCATGGCTCTGCCAGGGCCCCTTGCATAAGTCCTCTAATGACCACCTCGAACCCAGCAGACTCGCCTGCCCATTCCACCAGCCACCAGCTACCCTGTGGAGAGGCGTCGCCATGGGTGGCCATTTACCTGGCCTCTAGGAAGTCAGCGACCACATGGACAGACCAGGAACTCTAGACTCACACCAGGGGCCAGCTTGACACAGCTGATTCCTAACTGTGTGTCTTTGGGCAGTCATTTCCCTGCTTGAACCTCAGTTTTCCTCCTCTGCAGAATGGGGTGTTAGAACTGCATAGCAGGCTTATACGGAAGAAATAAGAGCTGCTACCATTTCTGAACAATGCACTCAGTGCTGTCTGCCCCTTCCTGTCACCTGGTGCCCAGGATGCTGAGGCCGCACCAAGCCTCACAGGCTGGTCCCTTGTCATTTTCCTGGTGATTCTCAGGTGCCACCAGGGCTGGGATCCAAAAGCCTCACCTGCAAAAGTGTTCTCCATTCATTGTTTCATTAAATTTGCATGGCAGCCTTACCAGGTGGGAGTTCCCTCCCATTTACATGGAGTAAAAGAGAGCACCTTGCCTGTGCTTTTGTGTGCCTGGGATTTGAGCTCAGGGTTCATGGACTCTGAAGCACATGGCCTTCCCTGCACTCCAGCAGCCTCTAGAAAAGGTAGCGGGCAAAAACCCAGTCCAGCCTGGCCTCTCCCCTCATCCAGGGAGGCTAGTAGGCCTGAGTCCAGGGACCATGCTCAGGCATCTTACCCAGATACTTTATTTGGTGTTACAGGGTTTAAACTCAGGGCTTTGCACTTGCAAAGCAGGCTCTCTACCACTTAAGCCACGCCTCCAGTTGTCTTGTTGGTTTTTGCTAGGCTGCCCAGGCTGGTCTTGAACTCTTTGGCTTAAGCGATCCTTCCAGCTCAGCCTCCCAAGTAGCTGGGACTACAGGCATGTAGTGCCTCCATGCCAAGCTTACAGATTTTGATAGATTGATTGATACTTTGACTACAAGAAGCACAGAAAATTTAAAACTGTAAGTATATGATAAAATAAAGGTAGGAGAAAAAGGAGGAACCAGGCTTAATGGTTAATCATCCAGAATGATTGCAGGGAAGTCCTATCCAGGGCAGCTGGTGTCAGGAGATAAAATGGAGAGCAGGGGTTGCAATCTTGCCTGCAGAGCCGTCCTAGATACTGGTAGTCACTGAACACCAGGATTTTTTTTTTTTATCCTTATTTTGAAACAATCACACATCTCTTAATGACAGGGATATGTTCTGAGCAATTTTGTCATTATGCAACCATCACATATCGAGATCGATATGACATCACTAGGCAATATATCTTATGGAATCACCATTGTGTATGCAGCCTGTTGACCAAAACGTCTTTATTTGGCCCATGATAGACATAATTACAGATTCACAGGAAGTTAGAAAGACAATATAAAGGCGGTCAGTGGTGCCTGGATTTTTAACTCCCCAGGTAATGCAGCCAAAGTGGAGAAGCTCTGACCTCAGACTTGTTTCTTGCCTTTGGCTGATCCTGGGTGGGATCCCTCTCCAGCTTGGATCCCTCTGCCTAACACCCCCACCTGTGATCAACTCTAACTTACACTCCTTGGAGGTTGGAGAGCTCTTTTCTTTCCTCACAAGTATGTCCAGCTGAAGTCCATGCCTCTGTAACTCACCAAGAGAAATGGAGCCATCTAAACTCAGCCCCACTCTTCTCTTACAGATGCGGCTGCCATCTTGCTGGATGAGCAGAATAAACGGCCCTGCAGGAAGTTCCTCCTGACAGGTAAAGTGCTATTCTCCACTCAGGTCCCCTCAGGGACCAGCCACGCCTTGGTAAAGCTGCCACTGAGGCCCTCCTGAAGAGCATTCCAGCTACTCATGCAAGGCAGGTGGGCAGGCAGGGCACCAGGTGAGTGACCTAGAGGAAGCATGACCCTTTAAGGAACCCACATGTAACTCGTGGAGGTGGCCAGGGCAGCCTGCAGAGGCTTGTGCAGCCTGTCCTGACAGGCTCTGGCTGGATTTGGTCTTCAGCATAAGAACTGCCCACAGAGGGTCATGAGTAGGGCACCATGGACCATACAGATTGCTGTGGCTGCTGAGTGTAGAGAAAGTCTTGTTTTTTTTTTTTTTCTGGACTGGGGTTGCTACTCCAGGCCCTAAAACCCTACCCCTAAAACTCTGGAATTTGTCATCACAGCACCTTCAGCCTGTAGCCCCTTCCTGAATGGCGACTAATTCGTCCTCCTGTTGCAGGCCAGTGTGACTTTGGCTCCAACTGTCGCTTTTCCCATATGTCAGAGCGAGACCTGCAGGAGCTGAACATCCAGGTGGAGGGTGCGTTGCAGTGGGGATCCTGGAGGAGGCGGGAATGGGGTGGGGAGAGGGTATGGATCTGAGACCAAGGAAGCTGCTCTGGGCCTGTCCTCCTCACCTCTCCCTCCTTGCAGCCACAGTGTGGCAGCCTGCAGGATGATGGGAGATTCCTGAACCTCCAGTTAGGGTGGGTGTCAGGAACATGGCTGTGTTGTCTGAAATGAAACACACATGGCTTCCCCCAGGAGTCCCGAGAGTGTGCCTTAGTGCCCCTGCCTGGGCAGTTAGTTATTTGTGGGTGCCTTCCATCCCTTCCTGAGTGAGGAACTTCGGAGTCCCCACTTGACCTCAGATGGCTCCCCTACCACACCTTGGGGCCATGGCGATGAAGAAAGCACTTTCCTTGCTTTAGGGTCCTCACAGCCTGGTGATTTTGGCTCCTGGAGAAACCAGCATGTCTGCCTCTGGAATTCACTGCCCACTGCCCAGTTACAGAACAAAGCAGTTCTTACTGATCTTCTCCCGTAGCCCCTCATTGAATAGGTGTCAAAATGGTAGGCCAGCACTCCAGCAGAGAGGCCTCATGTGAACCCTGGTGGTCTGAGGCTCCCCAGGGGGCTGCTGCTTACTTTTCTCCATCCAGTGGCCTCCGGGCAGATTGGCTTTGCCCTCAGCCCCTGATAAGCCTTACTGGCCACACCTGTCCCTCACCTAGTCAGACCCTGTGGACTCCATGCCCTGAACTGGGGAGCCAACAGAGGTGTGGCTGCAGCTGGAACCCCCTCAGGGTCTCCAGGAGCTTTTTCAGGGCACAAGTGAGGCCTCGTGGGAATGACCAGTGAGTCCTGGCAGCGGTGGCTTCACCAGCTCTTCACTGCCCATGGGCTTTTGGGGAAGGTTGGCTCACAGTAGGGAGAGCACAGGCCACTAGGCTTGGAGTTGGAGAAGACATGTAGTGGAGACAGAGGTAGGGTGAGGCCCACTGGGGCCGGCAGTGTGGACCATCCTGGTTCTGCCACATCTCCCGTGACTTTGGCACATGGCTGTTCCTGTTGGAGGCAGTGTTGGTCAGTGAGTTTGATTGTATTCCCTGGCCCAAAGCCCCGTCCCAGAGCGCTGGGCGCTCTGACACCAGAACCTGCTTGTACCCAGCTTGTGTGAACTCTGTGCATTCATTGCTTGATTTTAGTCCAGTGAGCACTGTATGAGAAGAAAAACCAGGAAAACTGAGGCTCTCAGCTTATCTGGGGTCAGACACTTAGCAGGTGGCAGACCTGAGATCCTACCCCATTCTATGATCTGTGTTGGCTCCTGAACCCCAGATTTGGATCCTTGCCCCCCCTCCTGAGGGGAGGGCTCTTTACACTCATTGCCCTGTTTTCAGCTCCCCAAAGCTCAGGAGACAGCCAGTGTACTCTCCGTTTAGCAGGAGGCAGAGCAAGATCCAGAGTGTGAGATGGTAGTGCACAGAAGGGCTGGGGAGACAGTGGCACAGAGGAGACAGCTGGTGGCTCTGCTCCTGGCAGACCAGCCTGCATCTTATCAGAAGGTCATTGCAGCATCCCATGGTTTGCCCAGCACCCACCAGTTCCTGCTGCTTTGGGATTCAGGCAGGCAAGATTGTTCCCCTTACCTTCCTTTTCTTCCTGTCCAAAACAGAGGAGAGGAGGGCCAGGGAGTGGCCACTGGACACAGCTGAGCTCCCCGAGGGCCATCTGGAGGAGTGGCTAGAGAAGAGAGCCAAGCGGCTGAGTTCAGCCCCCAGCGGCAGGTACAGCCCCAGGGTTCCCTGTCATCCCCACTGGGAGCAGTACCCCAGCCTGTCCTTTGCAGAAGCTGAGGCATTTCTGTGAACTGCCTGGGCCCAGGGACCAAATGTGGACTGCCACTATAGAGTTTCCTGAGAGTGGGGCCACGTTGGAAGCTGTGGGTCCCCAGGCCCTGGCCAGAGGCACCTGTTCCCTGTTCCCCTTTGTAGGGGATGGTGGCTGAATGGGAGGCAGATGACAAAACAGATTTAACTCTATACCGCTATATCCACTGCTGGAAGGAAGCCCTTCAGCTGTGGCAGCTGAGCTCCCTGTACCTGCTATCCACTGTCCCCTCTAAGGTCCTGCAGAAGGGGAAACTGAGGCTCACAGAGAGCTGTGACTGGCTCAAGGGCACAGCATTGCACTGAGGTGTGACAAGGTCATTGTCCCACTGCCTCCCTAAAGGAGGGGTGCTGAGCATTCAGGATGCTCAGAAGTAGACAGAGCCCTTCACCTCCCACACAGGCTGGGCCAGAAGCCCAGGGGTGCCGGCCGCCTGCCACCACAGGTCCTCTGCAGCCCATACTTCACATCTGCCCCCAGAGGCACAGGGCGGCAGGCAGTGGCTTCTGTAGCCACATAGCATCATAGCCAAAAACAAAGGCCAGGGTGCCTGGGCTCCATCACCAAGGACTAAAGGAGGGAGGGGAGAGAAGGGGACTGAGGGGTACATTCCCATGCCCTTTGTCCACCCTGGCTCTCCTGGGCATCTCTAGAGTCCCTTCACGAATGTCCCCTTTCCTCTAGTTCCTCCTCCACCCCACAGCTCCTGAAACTACAGGGCCCTGGGCCTCTGCTGCACAACTTCCCAAACACCAGGCCCAACCCTCAGGCCTGAGGGCACCTGCTGCTGCCTGGCCTTGGAGTCCCCTGCTCACCTCTCACATCTGACCTGGGTCAGTCACTGTGGACTTGGTAGCCTCTTAGCCAGTGTTTATGATTGGGACCCTGTCATACCATTTCCTTAGCCTGAAACAGACTCCATGCCTCTTTCCTGGCCCAGCCCCACCCAGCCTGCAGCTCTGGCTCACACGTCCCTTCCAGCCCCGTTTCCCCTCCTAGCCTGAGCAGGACACCGCAACTGCCTGAGGGCCCAGAGGACTGTTGCTGGGTGTTGGTGCTATGGGCCCCTTGTAAGGACTGATCTGGGGACCTTGGCAGCTCCTCCTCTTCTCTGTATGTCTGTTCCTTCCTCTGGGCTCAGATGGCTGCCTGGCCCACCTGGGCCCACCCAGACCTGCAGGATCCAACCCCTACAGGCAGGGCAGCACCCCCCCAAGGTGAGCCAGGCCAACCGTCCTTGTACTTGTAGGGACACAGAGGCTCCCTAAAGGTGTAGCCTGGTGGCATCTGCTCATCCCCTCAGCAGACTGACCCTGAGGGATCGGCCAAGAGCAGACAGTGGCAGTGGGGAGGGAGTGCTGGTCTCAAACCTCAGACATGCAGACTAATCCCTGGCCGGCCAGGCCAGAGCTGTCCTGGCTTCCATTGTTGGTTCTTCTGATTGCGTCTTTATCCCCCTTAATCTCCCATGCACCTCTCCGTGCTGGTGCTGCTATTCTGCCCATCCTCCCCCCATAAGACTCTATTTCCTTTTGATAAGAACCATGACTGGGCAGGTGCCAGGAAGGTGCTTCTGTCCTTGTGAACAGGGCAGACTGGCCACGAGAAGCCTCAGCAGAGTCCTTCGCACACACGTGTGTCCCCCTCTGCTGTGAGGGTCTGCAGGAGTGGCCTGAGGCTCGGGGGCTGGCAATCCTGGGGCCCTGGCCAGGTGCCAGTGAGCAAACTCAGATGCCTTCCTCCTGTTGCGAGCTTTAGGTGACCAGGGGCTGGCCTGAGCCTTGAACCCTGTAGCTGGGTCCAGCAGCCTGGGGATCTGCCCTGTTTGCTGGTGGAAGAACCTGAGGCTCAGAAGCAGGGGCTCCCTAGGGTCTCACCCTCCCTGGGGGAGCCCTGCTGTCATTGACCCCACAGGGAGACCCACTTTGGCTGGCAGCTGGGGCTGTCCCTTCCTGCACATGGGAAGTCTCCCCCACACCCACCTCCTCTGCAGCTGGTGGAGTTTATGAAATCTTCCCGGCACCATAAATCATGTCAAGAGCTTCGTTCTGCCCTCTCCAGCAGGCAGGAAGCCTCAGAGCAGGGGATGTCCCTGTCCCCTCATGACAGAGCCCTAGAGGCTGCACTCAGGGCTTTCTGGAAGTCAACACCGTACTGCAGCTCGGGCCCAGAGGGGCAGGCTGGGTGGGCAGGGTGAGGCAAACTCTCAGAGCTGCTGACCTCAGCACCCCCCACCCCACCCCACAACCTTGCCTGGAGAGCTCCAGGGAGAGTCCCAAGTGCTCCACAGCCGAGAAGGGCACCGAAAGCTGAAGCAGCTGCCAGGCATGCTGAGTGTCCAAGAGTGTGACACTCAGGAGGGGCTGCCTGTGGCTTCGCTGGGCCTCAGTAGCTCCCTTAGAAAGCTAGGCAAAGAGGATGCCTTTCTTGGGGTGGCACTTCAAATGGGTCCCGAGTCTGGGGGTGGATGGTGAGGACAGTCAGTAGCATGAGAAATGAGGCTTTTTAAAAAAAAAAAGTTAGAGAATATTCTTTTGTGATTTCAAAGGCTTGCATGCTCGTAAAACTTTTGAAAGTATAAAGGGTAAAACCACCACCCATACCTGCACCGCTCAGATAGACACAACCACTGTGAACAGTTTACTGTGACTTCCAGGGTTTTTTTTATGCATTTATATATGTTATATATCTTTAAACAAAAATAGTATCATGCTATATACATTATTTTATAAGCTGCTTTTTCTCCCTTGTCACATAGTACGTTGTTCCTCGTTAGTGCATATAAGTCTGAATTTCCACGCAGGCTGCTAGCGTTCGTCTCTGTGCACATGCATGCATATGTCATCAGTCCCTCACAGGTGGACACTGAGGCTACTTCCACTTTCTCAAGGCCATCCTTGTAGCTCAGCCTCTGCCTATAACCTCGCTGTTTCCTTGGGCTCAGTTCCTAGAGGGGAGGTTGCTGGCTTGGGGTCTGCATTGTTTTCAGGGCTCTGCTTTCAAGAAGGTCATGTAGGCAGCTGACCTTCCCCCCAGCCAGGAGCTGAACCTAGGCCATGCCACACTCTGATGCTCTGCTCTCTCCTTCTCTCTAGGGCTGAACCCATCAGAGCCACCGTCTTCCAGTACCCCATGGGCTGGCCGCCAGTTCAGGAGCTGCCCCCCTCCCTGAGGGCGCCCCCACCCGGGGGGTGGCCCCTGCAGCCCAGAGTCCAGTGGGGCTGACTTCCTTTGACCCTGCCTGACTCCCATTTGGTCAACTCTCTTGTCAGTCACAATAAAGACAGTCGCTCACACTATGGAGATTCAGCTCCCTTCCTGCTGTACCTCTGAGACCCTGGGCCTGGCCTCCCCCAGGCTCAGAAGACCCCAAGCCAGCTGCAGCCCTGGTCCTGGTCTGCACTGGGCAGCTGCACCCTCCTCACCCTCGCCCCACTGTCCCTCATGGATGTCGTGAGAAGACAGGTGAGGAAACTTCCAGATGTTTAGAAAGTCTGTCTGTCCTGGTGGTGGCTTGGCTGTATTTCCCCTGCTGGCATTCTCAACTCCATCCTCCAGCTCCTGGCCAAGTCGAGGTACAGATGGGGCTGGGATGAGACAAAGTCCTCTTCGGGGTGATCCATGCTTACAGCCCTTCGCCCTTGGGGACCAGTGGAGGCTCACCCGGCCAGGCAGAGGGTGTGCAGTGTGGCTGTGCTGGAGCCCAAGGACTCCGTCTGCCATCCCAACCCCAGCAGAATTTGCAAACCCGGTGTCTCCCGTGCTGAGCTGGTGCCAAGCACTTTGGATGGCACCCTTCAGGCAGGGATGGCAGCTGTGTCTCTGGCCTTGATAGTGCAGAGAAGTAGGAGGCCCAGGAGTGCAGGCTCTGAGTTGGGAGAGCAGCGTGCCCTGTCTCTTAGCACTGATTGTGCTGGGCTATACCAGCTCCTCAGCCCAGGGGGTGGCCTGGGGCCTCCCACAGTTCTGCCCAGAGGACCGCCCTGGCCATCGGGAAGATCACACAGGCCGCTCAGGCGACATGGGGCCTTCTAGTCCCAGCCTTGCTTCCCTCGGTTGGACTACGGTTCTGGATTCTAGGCTGAGGGCCTCCGGTGGGGGGCCCAGAAGGGCAGGGGCCTCAGAGCCACCTCAGATATACCTTGTCCTCTGTGAAGTTACGCCCTTCCTGAAACTCGCCTTTGAAGGTGAACCCAGGCCACACCTCAGGTTCCTCCCTGTGAAATGGGCAGCTACCTGGGAGAGGAGGGAGGTCTGGGCTTGGGTCCAAGGTCAGAGGAAGGGCCCTTGTGCTCTTCTCCAGGAAGAGCTTTCTGCTGCCACCTCTTCTGCCTTGGCAAACCTCAGGGCCCAGAGCTGGGGTTGGCTGTGTGGCCCTGGGCAGCTGCCCTCTGTGGGCACAGGGTGCCTCTTCTGCCTAAGGGACCACAGTAGTGACTGATCCTGGGGCTCCTGGGAAAATTGTTCAATTTCCCAGGAGCCCCTGGACAGTGGGAAGTTAGCGCTACCTACAGGCCAGGCAGGAGCACAGGAAGGGTAGAGGGGCTGAGGGTCATTCTCAGAGCCACCACCAGCTCTTTCACAGCCAGGCCACAGCTCCATGCAAGGCCCATGGAGAGAGGAGGGGTGGCCAGACGTCCAGGCCCTGCGGTTCCCATGGGTGGCAGCCCAGGGGGCCCGCTGCAGGTGGCGGAGGGCGGGGGGCCTCGTCTACTTCATGCCACTGCGCAGCACCTGGTTGGCCGCGATGAGCATGACGCTGATGATGAAGGCGATGGCGAAGGCGCAGATGAGACTCTTGCGCACGCACGTCTGGCGGATCTGCTGGTTGGAGCAGGCTGAGGCCACCCGCCGGGAGCACCAGGGAGAGACACACGGGATGAGGAGCTTTGATGGGCTCCATCCAGCAGGGAGAACGCGGGGCAAGGGGCTGGGGACAGGCAAGGGGGGCCACCCTCAGGGTCCCAGGGCCGCCACTCACTCTCCACGTCCACGGGGCACTCCTCGGCTGTGCCCAGGTGGCTCTCCTCCTCTGTCATGATGATGTTTTCTATGTCCTTCATGGACAGGTGCTCGCAGAAGGTGTCATACAGCAGCCGCTTCAGCTCGTCCACTGTGAGCTTCTGCATGTCACACTGGGGGGGGGACAGTGCTCTAGATCACCCCACCACAGTCCCCACACAGCACCACAGCCACCTGAGCCCCGTGAGAAGCCTCCAGGTTCCGAAAGACTGGAAACCAACACCTTGCTCCATTGCTCAACACCACGCCGCCCGGGGAGCCTGTGGCCTTTCGGAGGCAAGATGCCCAGTGGACAGAAGCCTGTAGTGGTCATCTCCCCTTCACAGTGTGGCCTAGCCATTCACAGACCCCATAACCCCTCTCCACAGTGTGCACAGCCCGAGTCAAGTCATACCTTCCAGAAGACGGTGTCAAAATCTGTGCCGTGGAACTTCTCTGGGATCCCTGAAGTGGAAAGCTTGGGTCCCAGAAGGGTCACAAACTCCTCAAAGTCCACCTGGCCATCACCTAGAATGGACAGAGGGCCAGTGTGTCAGGTTGGACTCCAACCTGAGCAGGGAGCCTGGGGCCCAAAGGGCTAGGATGAAGTCCTGCCTGCCAGATCTCAAACAGGCATCCCCCTCCCAGGCCTTGAGTTTCAGGCTCTGGGGTGATGCTGACGTCGCCAAGCGTGATGGGGGAAAGGCAGCGGTGGAGAGAGCAGGGGAGACCCTGCCAGCTCACTCAGAACCCTCCATGGCTCCCTATGGTCCATTGCTGAGCAACAGGAACGGGTATAGAACTCTACGTTCTCCACCGTACAGACAAGAAACAAGGCTCGGAAGAGGGCCACCTGCTCAGCTGTCACCTGCTCTCTGGAGGAGGAGGAGAGGGGTCCTGGTCCTTCCTAGGAGTTAATGACCAACACAATGACCATTTTGGGCAGCGGGAACTGGGATGTTTACTGTATCCTTTTTTTTTTTTTTCCTCATATTTTAGCATTGCTCAGCCTACAAGAGTGACAGGAGCAGTCTTTGACCCCGGTGTGGCCGGGACCATGAAACCCTCTGTGGTCTCGAATGCAGCCATAGCTGGCTGCAACCTGCTGTGGTCGTTAGTGTGGTTCTGAGCAGGGACAGGAGGCCCAGATTATGCTCAGCCTCAGTGGCTCAGGCCCTGGCCCGTTGCCCCACCCTCGGCCCCAGGAGACGAGTGAGGAAACTGAGGCAGGGGCAGTGCTCACCGTCCATGTCCAGACGCTGGATGATGACCTCCAGCTCCACCTC